>NC_090648.1:480869525-481469525 GCF_040937935.1 Hyperolius riggenbachi | reverse complement strand
CCTAAAAGTTTTTATTAGTACAGTCCACCCTAGCAAATATTCTAACTTACAAGACTTTTCCAAACACAGTTGTGATTCAACAACAAGCAATAGATCATTGGCGATGCTGAATTGCAAACCCGGAACGCTCAGTTACTCTCGGTTAGATATTGACAGTTGGACAAAAGTCGCTGATCATCCTCACTTCCATCTGATGGAAATCAGCAGCATATTCCATATTCTTGCAAATGAAGTGTGATACTAGCCTTCTCTTTGTTACAAAAGATGCCCAATTATATTGTTTCTCATGCAATTGGAATGCATTTTGCACAGAAGAAGGAACATTTGATTACAGTGTAACTGATGTGAGCTGACTTAGGTAATTACAATATAACAAGAGCATGTAAATTAAATAGTATTTTTGCTTTTGTTCCAAATACACACAGGGGCCGCTTGCATGAAACAATAAATCACTATCACAATAAAGCTTTGTTTGTTGAGGATATTGTATTTCTGTTGAGCGACTTGGAGAAGATAAAGGGGTTGGTGGCTGGTCGAAGCAGATGTACAGGTGTTAAGGACAGAAGGGCTCATACGTTGAATTGTTACTGATTTTTCACTAATAACTCAGTAAGCTCCTGTAGGACGTTGATGAAAAACAGGCTTTTTTTTTTCCTTGTGAGATGCTTTGCCTTTTGGCGTTGGCACTTTGTGAATCATCAAATCCACGCATGACCAAGTCTTGCCACTTGACCTTTGCTTGGATAACAGGCAGATGGCTCTGTACACAACTGCTACAAGTGTGCAGCCAAATGAAATAGATTCTCAGACAAGCCATGGATGAACAAAATCCTTATCAATTTTAATTGGCAATGAAACCTGTATTTTTGAGTTAAAAAATTTTTTTTAACTCAAATTACAAATTAAATTTGAGGAGAAACATAAAGTATATATATTTTTTTTTCCACAAAAAAATTTTATTGAGAAAAATATTGCAAAAATACAAACATTTCAACTTTTGTAAAAACATTTGTATAACATTGGGTTATAGATACAACATTGCCCTGAAAGTGCAATATGCCTCTCTATGGAGGCTGATACTAAAAGGCGAGTCAGGCGAGTGTTGGCAACCAGAGGCAACATATACCAACACTCCAAAGGTATTGAGGTCTACAGATATGCAAAGGGAGAATGCACAAAGTTTAAAGGGTCCAGTGTGCGGGGGGAGTGGGCCCTATCAAGAACGACCTCGGATACCAATAGCATCAGGACTGAACGAGTGCAGAGGGGGGTGTCAAGGGGCACTCACCAATGCACTAGTAGATATAACAACTAACTGAAAGGGGGAAGGGGGAGAGGAATGGAGTGGGGAAGGCCTCACTCCAGGAGGAGGAGGAGGAGGGAGGAAGAGATGAGAAGAGCAGAAGAAGCATGAAAGAAAGAGAAATATAAGGAAGAGGAAAAGTATATATTTTTTTAAACCTCCAAGAACTTCAAGTGTACATGAGATGGGGCAGGAAAAAAAAAATATACATACCAGGGGTTTCCTTCAGTACCCTCCAGGCTGATTGTTCCCCCGTCGTCTTCCACCACCACTGCCTAGATCCTCCTCAATTGGCCCTAGAAAGTCCTTCAGTCGGGGCCATTAGGTGCAGGCGCAGAGTAGTGTTGGGCGAACATCTAGATGTTCGGGTTCGGGCCGAACAGGCCGAACATGTCCGCGATGTTCGGGTGTTCGACCCGAACTCCGAACATAATGGAAGTCAATGGGGACCCGAACTTTTGTGCTTTGTAAAGCCTCCTTACATGCTACATACCCCAAATTTACAGGGTATGTGCACCTTGGGAGTGGGTACAAGAGGAAAAAAAAATTTAGCAAAAAGAGCTTATAGTTTTTGAGAAAATCGATTTTAAAGTTTCAAAGGGAAAACTGTCTTTTAAATGCGGGAAATGTCTGTTTTCTTTGCACAGGTAACATGCTTTTTGTCGGCATGCAGTCATAAATGTAATACAGATGAGAGGTTCAATAAACATGGACCGGAAACGCTAAACCATCCCAGATGTTCATCGGTCATGTTACTTGGTTGGGGTCCAGGAGTGTTGCGTAGTCGTTTCCAATCCAGGATTGATTCATTTTAATTTGAGTCAGACGGTCTGCATTTTCTGTGGAGAGGCGGATACGCCGATCTGTGATGATGCCTCCGGCAGCACTGAAACAGCGTTCCGACATAACGCTGGCTGCCGGGCAAGCCAGCACCTCTATTGCGTACATTGCCAGTTCGTGCCAGGTGTCTAGCTTCATGCCCGGTTTCAGGTCCAGCGGTGCCAGCCACAAATCCGTCTGTTCCTTTATTCCCCTCCAAATTTCCTCCCCTGTGTGCTGCTTATCCCCAAGGCAGATCAGCTTCAGCAACGCTTGCTGACGCATGCCAACAGCTGTGCTGCACTGCTTCCACGATCCTACTGCTGCTGGTGCTGGGTTAGCATTTCCGGATGAGGTACAGCTTTGAGATGCGTTGGAGGAGAAGGAGTCAGAGAGGTAGGTGCTGCTGTTGTTATCCAGCTGTTTGCGGCGTGGGCAACACCCGCGCCGTAGCAGGTGAGGAATCGCTGCCAGGCTCCACAAGGTTCACCCAGTGCGCGGTAAGGGAGATGTATCGACCCTGGCCGAACGCACTCGTCCAGGTGTCAGTGGTGAGGTGAACCTTGCAGGCAACGGCATTCTTCAAGCTTCGGGTTATTTAGCTGACCACGTGCTCATGCAACTCAGGCACTGCAGAGCGCGCAAAGTGGTAGCGGCTGGGAACAACGTAACGTGGGATGGCCACTGACATCATGCCCTTGAAGCTGTTTGTCTCCACCACTCGATATGGCAGCATTTCGCAGGCCAGAAGCTTGGCTATGCTGGCTGGCTGTTACTGCCACGGCCCGGGGGTCATTTGCTGGCAATTTCCTCTTGTGCTCAAACATCTCAGAGACAGACAACTCAACCGTAGCGCTGCACACCGAAGGGCTGTTGGTTGTTGTGTTTGATGAACACTGGGAGACCTCAAGAGCACTAGTCCGGAAAGTGACAGTGTCAGCATCGTCTGATGTTTGTGAATGTTGTGAACCACGCAATGGCTGGGCTACTGCTGCTGCTGAGGCGGGTCTGGTGGTGAGTCTGGTGAACCCAAGGGAGGCAGTGTTGCTGGTGGTACCCTGTCCTGCCGCGTTTGCCCACAGAGTGGGATGTTTGGATAGAATGTGGCGGCTCATGCTGGTGGTGGAGAGGTTGTTAATACTTTTCCCCCTGCTCAGGCGGGTCTTGCACACCTTGCAAATCGCCATGGTAACATCCTCAGTGCAGTCTTCAAAGAAAGCCCAGACTTTAACTGGCTGAGGACTCGGACCTCGTGCGTGATGTGCTGGTGCTGCTTAACCCACTGCTGGACGCTTGAGAGGTCATCCAAGTAATTATCTGGTCCTGTTCTTTTGGATCTGTGAGGGTTGTTGTCCTGGACAACATGGGCAGTATTGAGTGGGTTTTCTTGGGTGCTCCCCTGTGGCCTGTACGTGAACCGTCAGGGGAAACACCTCTTCCCTTGCCCCTCCCTCTTTCACCGGATTTCTTCCTCATTTCACTTATCCTTAAAGTACACGCTGACTGGCAGCAGTACAGTGGCAGTACAGAAATGCTATACAGTGGTGGGTGAGCGGTGTACCACTATTGTCAGCAGTGACACAGAGCACAATGCTATACAGTGGCGGGTGAGCGGTGTACTACTGTTCCCAGCAGACACAGAGTGGAAGTAAACACAATGCTATATAGTGTGGCTGAGCCGTGTACACAGAGTGGCATTAAACACAATGCTATATAGTCTGCTATATAGTCACCCCGAACAGGGTGATGTTCTGCAGAACCCGAACAGTGGCAAACACTGTTCGCCCAACACTACTGGGAGGGAACGCAGATTTTAGTACCTAAACACACGATACAACATGTTTTCCGGGGTCGGACTCTGAGGCACATACAGATGGTCCCGATCATCATCCTCATCATACAACTCTTCTCCTGAGTCTGACCCACCCACCACCTCTGCCACCCCAACATCCCCAGACACAGACCCCTCATCGTCCTCAACATTAACTTGGGATGCTGGCCTGAGCCAGACCTCCTCCTCCACATCAGGCCCCATCATCTCCTCAATGGCAGCCCTCATTAATCGCTCTGGCGACGGACTGATGGACACAACGTTCTCCTCCGGGGAGGGCTGCTGCTGACCACTGGCTGCTGGGGTGGATGTTATAGCTTGCGTGGGGCGTTGGCTGTTGCTGTTGTTGGGAGTGCTGCTCACAGCGGAGGTCTCTGGGGAACTCATGTTGAGCTCATATAGTGGTTGACGGTGAGTGGAGTATTACTGATCCCAGCAATATACACACTGACTGGCAGAGTACGCAATGCTATATAGTGTGGCTGAGCGGTGTACACAGAGTGGCAGTAAACACAATGCTATATAGTCTGGCTGAGCGAGCGGTGTACTACTGTTCCCAGCAGAATCAGAGTGGCAGTAAACAATGGTATATAGTCTGGCTGAGCGGTGTACACAGAGTGTCAGTAAACAATGGTATATAGTCTGGCTGAGCGAGCGGTGTACTACTGTTCCCAGCAGAATCAGAGTGGCAGTAAACAATGGTATATAGTCTGGCTGAGCGGTGTACACAGAGTGTCAGTAAACAATGGTATATAGTCTGGCTGAGCGAGCGGTGTACTACTGTTCCCAGCAGAATCAGAGTGGCAGTAAACAATGGTATATAGTCTGGCTGAGCGGTGTACACAGAGTGTCAGTAAACAATGGTATATAGTCTAGCTGAGCGGTGTACACACAATGCTATATAGTCTGCTATATAGTGTCAGTAAACAATGGTATATAGTCTGGCTGAGCGAGCGGTGTACTACTGTTCCCAGCAGAATCAGAGTGGCAGTAAACAATGGTATATAGTCTGGCTGAGCGGTGTACACAGAGTGTCAGTAAACAATGGTATATAGTCTGGCTGAGCGAGCGGTGTACTACTGTTCCCAGCAGAATCAGAGTGGCAGTAAACAATGATATATAGTCTGGCTGAGCGGTGTACACAGAGTGTCAGTAAACAATGGTATATAGTCTGGCTGAGCGAGCGGTGTACTACTGTTCCCAGCAGAATCAGAGTGGCAGTAAACAATGGTATATAGTCTGGCTGAGCGGTGTACACAGAGTGTCAGTAAACAATGGTATATAGTCTGGCTGAGCGAGCGGTGTACTACTGTTCCCAGCAGAATCAGAGTGGCAGTAAACAATGGTATATAGTCTGGCTGAGCGGTGTACACAGAGTGTCAGTAAACAATGGTATATAGTCTGGCTGAGCGGTGTACACAGAGTGTCAGTAAACAATGGTATATAGTCTGGCTGAGCGGTGTACACAGAGTGGCAGTAAACACAATGCTATATACTCTGGCTGAGCGAGCGGTGTACTACTGTTCCCAGCAGACACAGAACAGTGAACAGAATGCTATATAGTGTGGCTGAGCGAGCGGTGTACCACTATTCCCAGCAGACACAGAACAGTGAACAGAATGCTATATAGTGTGGCTGAGCGGGCGGTGTACCACTATTCCCAGCAGACACAGAACAGTGAACAGAATGCTATATAGTGTGGATGAGCGAGCGGTGTACCACTATTCCCAGCAGACACAGAACAGTAAACAGAATGCTATATAGTGTGGCTGAGCGAGCGGTGTACCACTATTCCCAGCAGACACAGAACAGTGAACAGAATGCTATATAGTGTGGCTGAGCGGGCGGTGTACCACTATTCCCAGCAGACACAGAACAGTGAACAGAATGCTATATAGTGTGGATGAGCGAGCGGTGTACCACTATTCCCAGCAGACACAGAACAGTAAACAGAATGCTATATAGTGTGGCTGAGCGAGCGGTGTACCACTATTCCAAGCAGACACAGAACAGTGAACAGAATGCTATATAGTGTGGCTGAGCGAGCGGTGTACCACTATTCCCAGCAGACACAGAGTGGCAGTAAACAGAATGCTATATAGTGTGGCTGAGCGAGGTACACAGAGTGGCAGTAAACAGAATGCTATATAGTGTGGCTGAGCAAGCGGTGTACTACTATTCCCAGCAGACACAGAGTGGCAGTAAACAGAATGCTATATAGTGTGGCTGAGCGAGGTACACAGAGTGGCAGTAAACAGAATGCTATATAGTGTGGCTGAGCAAGCGGTGTACTACTGTTCCCAGCAGTGACACAATGACAGGGGGGACCCTGGCTAGCGTGGCTGGAGCGCGAACTACCCTGCCTGCCTACCCAAAGCTAAACCCACAGACAAATGGCGGAGATATGACGTGGTTCGGGTATTTATTTACCCGAACCACGTGACCGTTCGGCCAATCAGAGCGCGTTCGGGTCCGAACCACGTGACCCGTTCGGCCAATCACAGCGCTAGCCGAACGTTCGGGGAACGTTCGGCCATGCGCTCTTAGTTCGGCCATATGGCCGAACGGTTTGGCCGAGCACCGTCAGGTGTTCGGCCGAACTCGAACATCACCCGAACAGGGTGATGTTCTGCAGAACCCGAACAGTGGCGAACACTGTTCGCCCAACACTAGCGCAGAGTATGGCTGCACGCACTCCCCCATTGCACTCCTGTGGCCTGGAGCATTCTGCACCTGTGTAGTATGCCCCGGACCGGAGTACTTCATTGGGAAAATTGTGAAGGATCCAGGTGGTACAGAAGGAAGGCGAGTGAGCTTATGGTGGCTGGAGGTAGCCACAGATATGTATAATTTTTTTTCCTGTCCTATCTCAGGTTTACTTTTACGCTAACCTGTGAGCGCAAAAAAGTTAATTGTCCTCTTACCTAAGTAATGGATGCTCCAGTGGCTTCCCAGATCTTTTGTGAGCCCACTGTTGCTGGCTAGACCCTCTTCATCTCCCTGACCATACTTCCCATCAAGTATGAGCATGATTGTACTGTGCAAGAGTGAGAACAGTCTGAGCATCGCATGCTCAGTAGCATGTGGCCGCTCATGTACACAGGAAAAAACATGCATGAGTGTCTTTGTGTTACAGGGCATGTGTGAACCATACGGGCACCGGTGCTGTACAATCACGCTCATACATAAGAGCATGGACACAAAAGGGCTTGTCAAATAATATGCTCAAATGGACTCTGCACTTGAATGGGGGTGGGGGTGGGGATCACTATTCAAAGTCTTCCCTCTACTGAGATAAGTATACTACAAGTTTTAAAAAGTAAGTTGAAACATTTTACATGGACACCTATGGAAGCACCCAATTTCTCAGGTACAAGTCATGCTGAAATTATCTGTTCCAGTGGAGATAATGGCAGAAGGGTCCATCGGTTGGCTGCATGGTAGCAGCAGAGGTCAGTAAGTGGCACCTTGGGTTTGACTATTATGTACCTGTGACCAGGATATCAGCAATGGAGGTTGGTGAGCAGTGCAACTTTGCAAGGAGTTTTCCTATCATCAGAGCCAGTTCTCTCATGAAGAAAGGTGAAACACTTGTATCAGGCGCAGAGATTACAGGGACAGCATGTTTGTACTGTGTGTACACTAATAGCATGCAGTCAGAATAGGAGGAGAAGCGAGAGGAGAGCAAGGTGAAGAGGTCATCATTGGAGAAAAGCAGCTGGTTGTGCTGTGTGAGGAGACTGACAGTGAGTGAGGAAGGGGGAGGCAGGAGAGCAGCAGTGTGTCATTTGACTTGCACAGCAGAAGGGAGGGCCCTTGTGTCTTTGTGGTGAGCTGCAGCTTGTCATGTCAAATGCAAATTGTCGGGTGCTGTGCAATCATTCCAAATTGGGGGGGGGGGGGGGGAGGGGTTGGAGGGGGGAGGATGTGCATCCACATAAGTTTGCCTCAGGCAGCAAAAAGTCTAGAACCGGCCCTGCCTATGATGTAGTCAAACTCTGAATACCTGCGGAAGTAGCAACGGTGGTGAGCTATCGAATGCGTAGGGTACTGTTATTTTGTGTCAGAACATCGACTGGCCATTATCGGTTAGTGTTAGGAGGTGTAGGTTAGGGGGAGAGATTAGTGTGAGGTGTAGTTAGGGAAGGATTATTGTGAGGTATGGGTCAGGAGAGAGTACAATATCAGTAACGTTACCAATATTCTAACTATCACCAGGAACCTCCGCCATAGTAAGTGTTAGGGTAACGTCTTATCACGTCCTGGGATTCCAGGTGGCCCGTTGTTCTAGCAGAAACACTGGTCACAAGGAAGTCAGGCTACCGCAGTAAACCACAGGCTTGTACTTTGGGAATGGTCTCCGGGTGGCAGTGCGGGGGGGATTGGCGTCCGCCATTGGGGGCATGTGCGAGAATGGGTGGCACAACGCTGGATGATGTGCATGCGTGTGCAGTATCTGGCAGTTGTGAAGGAGCATTTACAGCGACTGCTTACAGCACACTGCGCTGATACCTCTATCAGCTATTGTGTGAGCACGCCTGAAGCCCTAGCGATCTTGACTCCTTGTTATCGACCCAATTTTTTACTGACCCCTATGGATCTGCTCTTTATGGTTTGACCCTTGGCTTTTTTCTGAACCTTCCTGTTTGCTGCCTGCCCCAACTCGGCTTGTCTTTTGGTACTGCCTGTTCTCCACCTGCAGAGGTATCTTACTATATTGAACATCTGCTGCCTGCACCTACCTTGGCTTTTCTTACCGTACTGAACCTCTGCTGCCTGCCCTGATTTCGGAGTGTCTCGACTATGTTTTGGAACCATATTACTAACCTCCACATTGGGGTGTCACCTGTTCTCC
This sequence comes from Hyperolius riggenbachi, assembly GCF_040937935.1. Lineage (NCBI taxonomy): Eukaryota > Metazoa > Chordata > Amphibia > Anura > Hyperoliidae > Hyperolius > Hyperolius riggenbachi. The sequence goes on along the minus strand of NC_090648.1, from coordinate 481,460,717 downwards.
TGCCCACTATAAGTGGACTCTGGAGTGCAACCTGGAGGGTATAAGGTAGCAAAGCCCATCGGGGCGCCTGTGGTCACTTAGACCCTTCACTCCCACCTCAGTGAAACGTTCAACGGAGCACTAGCATAACAGTAGGTTGGTTCTTTTTAAAATTGTATCATCCTTCCTGATTCAAAACTTTCTTTCACTTTCAATAGACTCTCAGACAGCTGTTCCAGGTTTGTTAGCATTTATCACCCGGGTATTTCTAAAGCTGCACAACACAGATGCGAAAAACATGGCTTAAAATGGAGCTGTTATAAAGAACAACCATTACAGGTTACATTAAGGCTTCTGAAAGATTAATAATAACCTGAGTTGACCAGGCTGAGAAAACTTAGATAAAGCAGACACTTTTAGGCCTCTTGCACACTGCAAGCAATTCAGATTCAGATTCCGCTTTTTAATCTGTTTTTACTTCCGATTCAGATTCAGATTTGCAGTTTGCTCCTTGCACACTGCAAATCTGAATCTGAAACGGAGGTAAAAACTGATTAAAAAGCGGAATCTGAATCTGAATTGCTTGCAGTGTGCAAGAGGCCTTAGAGGAACGCAGCCACTGCCGTACATATAGAACGGTATATTACAGTGACATCTAAAGTGTTTTGCATAATAAACTAGCATATTATATGAAATCTCCATCAATTAGCTGGCCTTGTAGGTTTTAACACAAGTGCAAATGCATGAATATTATAGACTTGTAACGTCTAATGGTCTTTTATTAAAGGGAATGTATGAAACGAGGATCTCTTGATAAATGGAAATTGGAACCCTCGTGAAAAGAAGCAAGATGCGCTGACATCTCTTCAACTGTAATGACTATATATATATTTGTGACCATAAAAAAGGCAAATATTTTAAGAAGTTAGTACAACGAATGCTCTTTTATTTCAGCAAACGTGTATATTGAGAGCTCCTAATAACATTTATTTGGCAGGCATTCCTGTAACAGATGTCCCTTCAATTTGAACATTTCCAATCAGCATGCCATTCTTAAAGTATATCCGAGGTAACAATAAACTAATGAGATAAACAGCTATATTTATCCTCCTACTGCTAAAAATTACTTTTTTTAAAGTATACCATGGTCTTTTTTTATATTGAAACATTTACAAAGTAGGCTGAATATTTGATGGTCTCTAATCAGTGGCAGCCTATTAAGTGCCCCAGAGTTAGCAAAAGGTCAATAATTCATGTATTTGATCTCTCCCTGCTCTCAGTTGTATTCTGCCAGGAAAACTTTTACGGCTGTAATTTGCTTCTCAGTGATGTTAACTATATTCCCGACAAGGTAATGGCAAGACAGAAGTGGTCACTTACATGCCTAGCAATTAACTCAGGCAGCAACTTAACTTTCAAGCAGCAAAATAAAACAAGTAAAACAGCCTGGTTATTAATATGTTTTGCACTATACACACGTTTATCTCATCATGTCACATATCGCCTCGGGTACACTTTAAGGAAAGAGTTAATCTCTCATGGTTCCTATGACTAGCCATATCCTAAATATGTAATGTAATCAAATGCTACTTACTTGTATAGTTGTGAGATACACTCACCTAAAGAATTATTAGGAACACCATACTAATATGGTGTTTGACCCCCTTTCGCCTTCAGAACTGCCTTAATTCTACATGGTGTTGATTCAACAAGGTGCTGAAAGCATTCTTTAGAAATGTTGGCCCATATTGATAGGATAGCATCTTGCAGTTGATGGAGATTTGTGGGATGCACATCCAGGGCACAATGCTCCCGTTCCATCACATCCCAAAGATGCTCTACTAGGTTGAGATCTGGTGACTGTGGGGGCTATTTTAGTACAGTGAACTCATTGTCATGTTCAAGAAACCAATTTGAAATGATTTGAGCTTTGTGACATGGTGCATTATCCTGCTAGAAGTAGCCATAAGAGGATGGGTACATGGTGGTCATGAAGGGATGGACATGGTCAGAAACAATTCTCAGGTAGCCCGTGGCATTTAAACGATGCCCATTTGGCACTAAGGGGCCTAAAGTGTGCCAAGAAAAACATCCCCACAACATTACACCACCACCACCAGCCTGCACAGTGGTAACAAGGCATGATGGATCCATGTTCTCATTCTGTTCATGCCAAATTCTGACTCTATTGAGACTCATCAGACCAGGCAACATTTTTCCAGTCTTCAACTGTCCAATTTTGGTGAGCTTGTGCAAATTGTAGCCTCTTTTTCCTATTAGTAGTGAAGATGAGTGGTACCCGGTGGGGTCTTCTGCTGTTGTAGCCCATCCGCCTTAAAGAGACACTGAAGCGAAAAAAAAATATGATATAATGAATTGGTTGTGTACTATGAATAATTTCTAGAAGATTAGCAGCAAAGAAAATAGTCTCATACTTTTATTTTCAGGTATATAGTGTTTTTTCTAACATTGCATCATTCTATAATATGTGCAGATTACACAACACTCAGCATTCAAAATGAGTCTTTCAGAGCAGTCTGTGAAGTAATGAACTCTCCTCTGGCAGAGGAAAAGTAAACAGTTCAATTACAGTTGAGATAATAAAAGTCAGATAACAGCCCTCTCCACGACTAACTTAGTCGGAGAGCTAAATAGCTTTTTTGCATAGAGATAACAATTGGAGTTTCTCGACTCTTCCTGTACTGGAAACAATTAGACTGATGTATCTGATCTTAATGTTTTATTTCTTAGCTGTACTACACATACAAATCATAATATCATAATTTTTTTTTCGCTTCAGTGTCTCTTTAAGGTTTTGCATGTTGTGGCTTCACAAATGCTTTGCTACATACCTCGGTTGTAGTTGTAGTGGTTATTTCAGTAATACGTTGCTCTTCTATCAGCTTGAATCAGTCAGCCTATTCTCCTCTGACCTCTAGTATCAACTAGGCATTTTTTCCCACAGGACTGCCACATACTGGATGTTTTTTTCCTTTTCACACAGTTCTTTGTAAACACTAGAAATGGTTGTGCGTGAAAATCTCAGTAACTGAGCAGATTGTGAAATACTCAGACCAGCCCATCTGGCACCAACAACCATGCTACGCTCACAGTTACTTAAATCACCTTTGTTTCCAATTCTGACATTCAGTTTGGAGTTCAGGAGATTGTGTTGACCAGGACCACACCCCTAAATGCATTGAAGCAACTGCCATGTGATTGGTTGATTAGATAATTGCATTAATGAGAAATTGAACCGGTGTTCCTAATAATCCTTTGGGTGAGTGTATGTGTTCTATACAATTAAAGTATACCTGGGGTGTAAAAAAATATAGTTTTACCTCTATACTATATAAACTCTTCAGACACCTCCAGGCTTCTTATTATGTATGGCCTCCCAAAGGCGTATCTACAGGGGTACAGGTATGGCATGTACCATGGGCACCTCTGACTGGGGGCATTTCTCTGTAGCATCCTTGGTGTTCTCCTTACAGTTTTGGGCAAAAATCATTTTGTAATAAGTTTTTGAATCTTTTTCGCTTTTTTTGTGTGACTTTTTGCAGCAAAATAAAGAATTTTTCACATTGAAAAGAAAAGTGTATTTTCTTTGACCATGTTGCAAAAATACAATGCATTTTTGCAAATATTTTCTTGAAATTAGCATTTTTGATGCGAAAATGACTTTAGCGAAAATTTGCAAGCAACAGTGGTGGTGGTGTGTGTGTGTCTGTGTTGGGGGGGCACTGTCTGTATTATACCTCCCAACTTTTCAAAATCAGAAAGAGGGGTACTTAAGACACGCCCCTACAACACCTCTAACCACGCCCACACCACAAAACATTCATACGATGAAGAATTTATGAGCAAAAGATTTTTTCATAATTTACATCAAAACAAGCAGTACATATATTTAACTACTTGCCGACCGCTCCACGCCAATTGGCGTGAACGCAGCGGCAGCCCCAGGACCGCTCCATGCCGATGGGGCTAGCAGGAGATCACACGCAGGTTGCTCACGCATCTCCTGCTTGGAAGGCGGAGCTCCGCTCGGAGACTGTTACATGTCGAAACTGCCTTCTAATTAGGCTGTACAGCGATGCTATCTAAGGTAGCACTGTACTGGGGACAGCCATCCCCCTACAGACGAGGCCATTATTCTTGAAATTAGCCACTGCAGCTATAAGGCCAAGCTGCAAGGCCACACAACTCAGCACACAAATGATCCCCCCCCCCCCTTGCCGCATGCGCCCTCCACAGCATGGCTGTGCCCTATAATGTCAAATAATCCTGGTTGGTTTCTCTCAGGCATTTTACTGACATTGAAGAAGGTGACCACCAGCAGCCAGAAATACCTCCGGTAAACTACACAGAGTGTTTTTTTTTTCCTGCCAAGGTTGAACAGGAAGCTCTCGATCATGATGGGACAGGCCATGCTGAGGGGCATCACGAGCATAAAGGTGCAGATGGCAAAAGTGTACAAGCAGGCCGAACACCACAGCCAGCACCAGATCGCTGAACAGGTCCAACAGTATGCTGTAATTCACCCGCTGCCAGCTCAGGCTCTGCAGGTATGGGGGTCATGGGCGTAACAATAGGGGCTGCAGCCCATGCGCCCATGGGGGGGTCCGGGCCCCCCCTGGGGCCTGCTCAGGGCCATTTTGGGGGGCTAGAGAGGTCGCAGCATGAAGGGAAAGCTATGGCCACACTCGGCGGGGAGGGGGGACAGTCCCCCCCCCTCCCTCACCTCGGGCTCTCCCCTCTGCGCTCCCCTCTGCACTCCCCTCCAGCTTAAATAACTATATATGTGCAGCGGCGGGCAGCGGCAGCTACATACCTTTCATGTGCTTCAGCATGGATGCTTCTCTCTCTAGCCTCTGACGCGACTTCCTGTATAAACAGGAAGTCACGTCAGGCACTAGAGAGAGAAGCATCCATGCTGGAGCGCATGGAAGGTATGTAGCTGCCGCTGCCCGCCGCTGCACACATATGGTTATTGAAGCTGGAGGAGAGCGCAGAGGGGAGAGCCCGAGGTGAGGGGGGGACCATACCCCCTCCCCGTTGAGTGTGGCCATGGCTTTCACCTCATGTTGCGACCCCCCAGCCCCCCAAAACGGCCCTGAGCAGGTCCCAGGGGGGATAGGGGGCCTGCTTAAAATTTCTGCAGGGGGGCCCAGTGGGTCTTAGTTACTCCCCTGATGGTGGTCATTTTGCTGGGGTCCAGGAGGCTGAGCCCGGGCAGCAGGTAGTAAGAGTAAGCCACGGTGCTGGCGAAGCCGGAGTAATAGTGGCTGGATAGTATACTGGTTAAGAGCTCTTCCTAAAACCTTTACTATGTTAATGGTTGCTATGTTAAATGACTCATAGCTTATTACTTGCTAGGGTATATTGTTTATATTGTATTCTATTACAGCTCAATACAATTTTAATTCTGCAATTTCTATGATTACCATGCTAATCTGCATTTTTCTTATGCTCTTGTTAATTTTGTAAGTTAACAAATTTTCAATAAACATAAAGTTTCAAAAAGAGCTCTTCCTCTGACACAGGCGACCAGTGAGCAAATCCTGTTTAGTAAGCCAGCACTTATTAATTGAGGAGACATTGGGCAAGATTCCCTAACACTGCTACTGCCTATAGAGCGCGCCCTAGTGGCTACAGCTCTGGTGCTTTGAGTCCGCCAGGAGAAAAGCATAATATAAATGTTCTGTGTCTTGTAGCTGATAGAGGCATAGGAGAGCTGTGTTAGGGTTAGGTTTGGTCATAGTAAAATATCTGGATTTAATATCGATACAGTATTTTACATTTTTATAGTCAAATATCAGTATTTAATAATGATATTTTACTAACAACGTTACTATGCGCCCTTCTTTCCCTGCACCTTTATTTGTTGTACCTGGGGTGGTCCCCCAAAGACCCTGTGCCCCCAGCGGTTGCAGGGGCAATTGTTACACCCCTGCTCTAGGGAGCCTTGGATTACTCACATAAACAGGGCCGGATTTGTACTCTTTACCACCCAAGGCCACTGTCACCAGCCGCCCCCCTTCAGTATAGGTAGCGGGATGACCCCTTCCCTCTAGTATAGGTAGCCAGATGACTCCTCCCCCCTTCCCTCTAGTATATGTAGCCAGATGATTCCTCCCCCTTTCACTTCAGTATAGGTAGCCAGATGACTCCCTTAATCCCTCCTTTTCCCACACCTCCACCTTTTAGTATAGGTAGCCAGCTCGCCTTCACACCGCAGCAGCCATCAGTGTCACTCATTTCTCCACTCGTCTCCAGCGCAGAAGCTTCCTCTTCCCTAAGTCCATAGCCGCCGGCCACAATGCAAGCATGCACAGAGAGCAAAGTGGCTGCTGCGCAGGCGGCTAGCAGCAGAGTACCACGGCCAGGCGCTCGCCTGATCTCCCTGCATTGCAGCATTTGCAAGCTTGCAAATGCTGCACCAGTTTAGCCTGCTGCTTTGGTGCCCTTACTTCTGTGGTGCCCTAGGCCATGACCTAGTCGACCTTGGCCTAAATCCGGCCCTGCACATAAATGCATTTTTTGAACAGATGTACATTCTGAACCCATTACTCAAAATATACAGTTTTACACAATTTTCAGCAATTAAGACTGAAAGATATTTAAGGTTTATTTGTGCTGTAGCTATTTTAACTTACATAAATCGTTTCTTGGAATTAAAAATGAAATGTATCGTCGTCTTGAAGCTTTCACCAGATTTAGATGATATCCATCTTTTCGTGAAAACTCAAGAGTGGTTGGTTTGACATTCCAGATAATTCCCCTTTGTACAGAATTAACAAAATAAATTGCCATAATTACATGATGTACCCAGAGATGTCCATCAAGGTTTTACATTCTTAAATCTGGAAATAAAAGGCTTCCAGTTGTGTCTACTCTACATGACCAAACAGAGCTTTTGAAGAAAGACGTGATGGATTTTGACCAGTAGGTGGTGCTATAGCACCCTTATGTATTCATGAATGTTATGAGATTATCATGTACATATTTTATATGCAATGTACCATACAGATAGAGGAGTTGTCACAGTGCTTTTATTTAAATGTTTATTTTTTTCCAATCTAAAGTATATGCATCACGTAGGACACAGGTCTCCGAGATAAAGAAACCTGATTTGCTGCACATAATTTCATATGTCATATATCTATATGGTACAAACTGTAAGGCCGGTTTCACATTAGCAACTTGCGTTTTAGTTGCAATGTGATCGGACGATTGCATTACACTGCAACGCTAAAAACAGGCTTTATAGATATCTGCGGTAATGAGCCTTCGTGTAATTCTTGACAGCGAATCAAGTCATAAGTGAGGCTCTGTAGCGCTCACTTCCTGTGGCGGGAATGTGCATTGCAAGCAAGTGTATTGAAAAAATTTGCTAACGCGCATGCGATCTGCAACACGAATGCGAAAAAGTTTAAAATATCTGCGGCACCATTGGCTCACGTCACCACGGATGTAGGCCCATAACGCGCTGATGCATTCGTGTAAGATCCATTACTTCTGGCGCATCGCATCACACCGCATCCAGTATGACATGTCCCACAGTCTTTCATTGCTTTACCGTTAACGAAACAAAATTGATTCCTGTCCAGAGTAGTTAATGTATTTATATAAAATATAACTTTTATTATTCCAATTAAAAATCGAATATATTTTCCATCAATTGAGGTAGGTTCAAAATTCCTTGATCAGATCATTGACTATCAAATACAGAGTCAGTTCTGATCAACCTATTCCTCACTAAAGTTGTTTATGTGCTATAAAGATTCCCCCCACCAGAAATCCAACATGTTTCGGCTCCCTAATTGGAGCCGTCGTCAGGGAATAAAGTGCTCAGTGCTAGGGTGCTAGGTGCATAACATAATCACATATTCACAACATATGGAAAATAAAAAATGAGAGCTGTGCTCTCTAGCTCAGTCAGTCATCTGTCAGTCATTGCTTTAGCGTTACCCTGCGGTACAAACGGGTAATGCAACGCAATGAAAATGCTCTAGTGTAAAAGAGTCTCCAGGAAAGTGGTATTTTATTCTAATTTGTGTTCATTACACATTATCTTCTTAGTCATATTAACTGTATTTTTAACACTTGAAAGCAGCAGCAAGTAGAGCATTCCAGCCCGGAGTTGGAGTATTAGGTGCTGCCAGCAAGCGTACAGACCCAGCTTTACACAGGAGCCTATAGGCACAGATGTCCTGGCACCCTAGACTTTGCTCTGGCATCTTCTTGCCCCTTTGCCCCATATAACAAAATCCCACGCTCTGGTTAGCTCTCTCCCTCTCCCTCTCCCTCTCCCTCTCCCTCTCCCTCTCCCTCTCCCTCTCCCTCTCCCTCTCCCTCCATCCATCCATCCATGCAGTAGGGAATTGCAGATTTTCAAAACAGCTTATATACCATAGCTGGGATTTGAACCCAGAACCTAGTGTGTAGTAGGTATCTGTCTTACCCTCTAGACCATGACCCACACTACATGCTAAAGCTGCCGGTAGCATAAACCATACTTCCATTATGATCAATTCGATAGAAAAAGTAGCATGATTAAGGATTTGTACTTTTTGAAAAGCATGCTTATATACCATAGCTGGGATTTGAACCCAGGACCTAGTGTGTAGTAGGTATCTGTCTTACCCTCTAGACCATGAACCACACTGCATGGAAGTAGGTATCTGTCTTACCCACTAGTAAGGCTGAGGCTGGAGAGGCTGCAGCCTCAGGGCGCAGTGTAGGAGGGGGTGCACAATTCATTCAGCTGTCATTCCCAATTGTGTTTGAAGCAGAAAGAAATAAGAAAAGGTGATACATGGCAGCGACAGCAAGCCAGATAAGTAGAGATTAAGGTGTTGGGGGTGGGGGGGGCTGGGGCACCTCTTAGTGTAATAGCAATCAGTGTGTGACAGCTGGGGTGGGAGGGATGGGGGGGCGCACTTTGCTGTCTCAGCCTTGGGTGCTGAAGGACCTTGTCCCACCTCTGACCACACTACATGCTAAAGCCTGGCCCTGAGTGTGGTTGATGGTCTAGAGCAGTGGTCCTCAAACTAAGGCCCGCGGGCCGAATGTGGCCCCCTAAGGCTTTCTTACCGGCCCCCCACACAGAAAATGTATTGCTTATAAATGCAGTCAGCTACATCGTTAAATATTGGTGGTCCACATATGGAATAGCAGTGCAGCACCCCCCATCCACATTGAAGCCAGAAAGCAGAAATTTTGCTGGTTTCCAATCAAATTCCACATCAGGTGACACTGCTGTCCAATTGGCTTGCAGATTGTCACCTGGGTATGCTTCACTGTCTGGTCCGCAAAGACTTCTACATCATTTTATGTTTACTCCGGCCCACCAGCGGTCTGAAGTATGTTGACCCGGCCCTCAACCCAAAATGTTTGGGGACCCCTGGTCTAGAGGGTAAGACAGATACCTACTACACACTAGGTCCTGGGTTCAAATCCCAGCTATGGTATATAAGCATGCTTTTCAAAAAGTACAAATCCTTAATCATGCTACTTTTTCTATCGAATTGATCATAATGGAAGTATGGTTAATGCTACCGGCAGCTTTAGCATGTAGTGTGGGTCATGGTCTAGAGGGTAAGACAGATACCTACTACACACTAGGTTCTGGGTTCAAATCCCAGCTATGGTATATAAATAAGTATGCTTTTCAAAAAGTACAAATCCTTAATCATGCTACTTTTTCTATCGAATTGATCATAATGGAAGTATGGTTTATGCTACCGGCAGCTTTAGCATGTAGTGTGGGTCATGGTCTAGAGGGTAAGACAGATACCTACTACACACTAGGTTCTGGGTTCAAATCCCAGCTATGGTATATAAATAAGCATGCTTTTCAAAAAGTACAAATCCTTAATCATGCTACTTTTTCTATCGAATTGATCATAATGGAAGTATGGTTTATGCTACCGGCAGCTTTAGCATGTAGTGTGGGTCATGGTCTAGAGGGTAAGACAGATACCTACTACACACTAGGTTCTGGGTTCAAATCCCAGCTATGGTATATAAATAAGCATGCTTTTCAAAAAGTACAAATCCTTAATCATGCTACTTTTTCTATCGAATTGATCATAATGGAAGTATGGTTTATGCTACCGGCAGCTTTAGCATGTAGTGTGGGTCATGGTCTAGAGGGTAAGACAGATACCTACTACACACTAGGTTCTGGGTTCAAATCCCAGCTATGGTATATAAGCTGTTTTGAAAATCTGCAATTCCCTACTGCATGAGATGCATTGGATGGATGGATGGATGGATGGATGGATGGATGGATGAGAGAGAGAGAGAGAGAGAGAGATTTTTCCGACGGAATTCCGTGTAAATCGGAATTCCGCGGAACTGACCCGGTATACCGTCGGAATGGAACGGTAACAGAATTTCTATATGTCGGAATGCGGAATTGTGCCGGAAACGGAAATCGGCTATTCCGACCATGCCTGATTTAGACTCATCGGATAACCATACATAAATCTAGTAGAAAATGTGGTCACTGTGGGGATACCACGGTCACCTGTATGACAAGGAGAGACCAGGAGCCAAATGGTGCAGTATTGGGGGGTATTAGATGTTAGATTGTAGTACAAGAGAATTTATACTCACAAAGGTGGGTTGCAGTCCCTGCAACCACCGTATATCACCAAAGAGGAAATAACCATCCCATTCGGTATTCCAGGTCCTACTGGTACTGGATAGAGATGGCCCGAACCTCCGATTTTCGGTTCGCGAACCGGGTTCGTGAACGTCCGCTAAGCCAGCCCTGGCTCTAATTGCATTGTTAATAAGTATCTTTAAATATATTGATTACTAGGACCAATAAAAGTATGCGTATGTGGTAGGGGGGATGATGTTTGTCAGGGGGCGGCTGGTGATAGTGGCCTTGAGTGGTAAAAAGTACAAATCCGGCCCTTGGGAGAAGTAGGGGTGCACACTATAGCATTAGTGTTATAGCGGTGCCCAGCTCAGGCGCTCGGTGCCACTGCCAAGTGCCGAAACCACTTGTTTTGCATGGGGCTGTCATGAAAAGTAATTTTGTTGTGTTACACAATGACAATAAAGTATTTGAATCTTGACCCCTAGAAACAACTTTTAGGGCATACAGTATTCACAGTGGGATGTTGCGTTTTAATGCAAGGTTAAAGTCGCAACGCATCTGCGTTTAGAGGTAACGCACTGCAAGCAGTGAGTTACCACAATGCAAAATTTTTCAACGTAATGTTAACGTCGCACTGTGAATGGCCCATAGGGTTAGCATTACAGTGTGGTAAGCTGCGGTATAAGACTTTATAACACAGCTCCGCATCGTGGCACTGTGAACGGCCCATAGGGTTAGCATTATAGTGCAGTAAGCTGCGTCATAAGACTTTATAACGCAGCTACACAACGTGGCACTGTGAATGCGACCTTAGAGTCTATTAAAAATATTTTTCAGTAGAAAAATACTGATATTTACACAGATCTGTATATCAGTCCTGAAAGAGGGGGACATAAGGAAGAAGGACAGGGGGATTGGGTTCCCTCCGAAAAAGGGACATTTGGGAGCTCTGCTTGAAGTAGCATAGGGTAGAAGGCTTCTTATTTGTGAGAATATGTTTTATTCTTCTATTACTGTAAGCTGTAACACAAAAGTGGAGAACTCTTTTGGGGTTTTCTTTAACTAAAAACAGAGGAGGAAGCACTTCCGTCTACAGGAGGGCGAAAGAAGCGACTACAATGTCTTCTGCTGAAACACATCCAACGCACTCTGCCCACTCCTACTGCCTCCTCCTCCCCCTCTCCTCCACGTCTGCATTGATGCTGCTGCTGCTGCTGTGTTGTGATTTACAGCTTTCTCACAAAGACCTCTGAGTCACGGCGACTAGTCACTGTGCCTAGTCACTAGTTTCTGCAGATAGTCCTTGTGACTAGTCCCTAGAGGTTACAAGTAGTGGCAGAGAACACATAGGCATTAGGGGGTGACTGTCACTAGTTACAACGACAGTGCTGTGTTCTTTAGAAAAGCTGACAAGCAGCTTTCAAACATCGAGTGACTAGAGGCAGCATCTGAATATTGGCAACAATTGCTACTCATGCAAGTCATTTGCTAGCGACTAGTCAGGATGTCTACACAGTACTAGAGCCTAGTCATGGCAACTCGTCCATGTGAAAAAAACAGTTTTTATGTGTTGCATAGTATATTGCATTAAAGTGTGTGTGTGTGTGTGTCTGTCTGTGTGTCTGTCTGTGTGTCTGTCTGTGTGCCTGTCTGTCTGTCTGTGCGTGTCTGTCTGTGTGTGTAGTGCATGTATGGACCAACTGAATGAAGCCGGGGGGGGTAGATTTGTCACCAGAACACTGAGGCGGAGGGGGGCACCATTTTTGTGTGCTTATTCAGCACAGAAAAAAATGTATTTAATCTCAGGTCAATACAAAAAATACCTTAGCATGTATTTGTGGCTGCTTATTCTTGCCAATGTGTAGATTTCAGTTACTGGGCTCGCACGGACCTCCCGCTCTCTCACCTCTCCTGAAGATCTCTCCCTCGCTGCAGGCCCCTCGCTTTTAGCCAATTTAATTGACCCTGTCATCACTGTGAGCCAATCCCATTGGCTCACATTGATGACAGGGTCAGGAGCCAATGAAATAGACACCTGACCGGCTCACAGAGCTCTGCCGTCATAGCGACGACAGAGTGAGGGGCCTAAGGTGATGGGTGATCGGTGGCAGTGGCGGGTCCGTGCGGTGTTTCATCGGTAAGCTCTGTTTTTTGGTACCAGCAGGCTCTGGTCCTTAAGGGGCCAGAGACTTTTGGTGCGCAAGTGGTTAAAGTTTTAACACTTATATGTTTTGTGTTTCTCCACTCCACCCTTCTATCATTTCCATGATGGGTTGGGTTGCACTCCACAAAAACAAAGGACCCACTGGATAAATATCACAGGGGACACCCCTGGGGAGACAGGAGCATTGTACATAACACAAATTGGGAGTAGGCTCTCCAAAGGTTGTATGCAGATAAATCTGAGTGGATACCCTCGGACCTCGGACTGAAAATATAGAAATGTATTTTATTTTAATTGACATCAGAAAGTACAAAACATTTCACAGGATGTTTCATTATCCGTTCAAAGTTAACCTCCTTGGCGGTAATGACGACATTACTGTCAGAGGGCGCCGCTCAGGCCCCGCTGGGCCAATTTTGATAATTTTTTTTTAGTGCTTGCTGCGCGTTGGGGACGATCACCGCCGCTCGCCACTGATCCACCGCTAGGCTAGCTACATGATTTAAAATCATAGCTAGTGCTAGGCTAGCTACATGATTTAAAAAAAAAATCAAAAAATACTGCTGCGCCGCCACCCTGGTGCATTGAATAGAACGCCAGGTTAATTGCATATCACCTTTGAGGTGCCAATTTGTGCACTGCAGTAATTGGTTTCTCAGTATCCACAGTGAAGCCAACTTTGCCAAGTGGTGTATTTGGTAATAATATAACTTCTGATGGACTATCCGTACATCTAACAGTTGCATAGTACATACTGAGGATCTGTTACTTTTCTGATGTAATGTGTAGACTGTGTGGAGGTTGTTATTATTATTTTTATCAATTTATAAAGCGCCAATATATTCTATGGCGCTGTACAAAGTAAGAAACAAAAATGGGGTAAAAAAATAATACAGACAATGGTATACAACAACTATATATGAAATACAGAGCTGGCACAAAATACAGAGTCGGTACAAAGAACGGAACTAGTGATGGGCGAACATCTGGATGTTCGGGTTTGGTGTGGTTCGGCCGAACATGCCCCTGATGTTCGGCATGTTCGAGCCGAACCCCGAACCCAACCCGAACATGTCCCTTTGGGGCCCCTATAGGGTCCCAGCATAAAGGGAGAGCATGCCCCGAGCATGGGGGGGGGTCGAAAATGCCCCCCACCCCTCCCCGCTAAGCTCTCCCTTTTGCCGGTTCCCTATAATGTTAAATTTAAGCCCCCCAAAAGTACCTGAGGAGGAGGGCAGGAAGCGGGCAGCCAGAGATGCTAGGCGCTAGTACCCTCTGGTACTTCCGCCCTCTCCTGACGCACTTCCTGTTTACATTTGAAGTCGCATCAAGAGAGCGCAGAAGTACCGCGATGACGCGAACGAGGGTACGCGTCATCTACATGATGACACGTACCCTCGTACGCGTCATCGCGGTACTTCTGTTCTCTCTTGACGTGACTTACAAATGTAAACAGGAAGTGCGTCAGAGAGAGGGCGGAAGTACCAGATGGTACTAGCGCCTATGCTCTTCGGCTGCCCGCTTCCTGTCCTCTTCCTGCCAGCCTGCTACAGGTACTTTGGGGGACTTCTATTTAATTTTATAGGGTCCAGCAGAAGGGAGAGCTTAGCAGGGAGGGGTGGGAGGCATTTCCGACCCCCCCCCCCCCCGCGCTCGGGGCATGCTCTCCCTTTATGCTGGGACCCTATAGGGGGCTATGTTCGGCCGGACACGGCTGTGTTCAGCCGAACAAAGAAGGCCTGTTCGGGTTTGGGCAGCGTGCCCGAACACCCTCCCGAACACCATGAGGTGTTCGGGGGGTGCCGAACCGAACCCGAACAGGCCAAAATCCGGGCGAACCCGAACAGTGGCGAACACTGTTCGCCCATCACTAATTACAGTCAGTAACTAAATTAATATGAATACATTTGTAACAAATTAAAGACACAAAAGGGTAAGAGTAAGGGTAAGAGAGCCCTGACTTTGCGGGCTTACAATCTAAAGGAATGAGGGGGGGGGGAGGTTGGTATTACACAATATTCATACCTTTAGGTAGTGTGTTTTAGGTTATCTAGTAGGAGTATAACTTGGCCAGGGGTCAAAAGGGGAACTGGCCTAAGGTAGGTAGTATGCTTGATGGAAAAAGTGAGTTTTGAGGGCACATTTGAAGATATCAAAGGTTGGAGAGTGACGGATATGTTGTGGCAGGGGATTTCAGAGAAGGGGTGAAGCACGTAAGAAATCTTGTACAGGTGAATGTGAGGAGGTGATTCTAGAGGAGGACAAAAGGGGGTCATGTGCAGATCTGAGATTGAGGTTGGGTTATCAGGACACACACTGAAATTGTAAATATGGCAGTTCCCAGACAGTGACTGCAATTTACTTGCTTTCTTTTTTTTTTTACTAGAAGTCAGTGTCATGATATAGCAGCTATTTGTGATATGGCATATAATACAGAAGCCATTTTGTTAATTTTCTCTCTGCTGTGTACTATTTCAGATGTGTTTCTCTCTGCTGTGTACTATTTTAGATGTGTATGTATGTTAAGAGGCCAGTCTGGCAGCTGGCTTTGGGGTATAATTGGGCACCAGCCTGAAGGAAGCTGCTAATTTGATTGTCTGCATGGCCATGTAAAGTACATTAGCATTCAGTGTCCTCTGGACACTGCGGCCTCCAGCAAGGAAACAGGTAATTAGGTAACGACCCTCTATTCTGTCCTGAATCTGCTGAAAAGGTGCTGCATTGCTTTGAACTTTGTGTATATGTAAACAGTCAAGATACAATCGGACTGACTGAAGTCTGCAAAGTTCAAAAGTGTGACAGGAAACCCCTGAAGTTTGCATATCACAGCCAGCAAGGATATGGCAAGAGTTCTGTCACAATCTGGAAAATTAACTTCTAATATATATATATGTACCCTGGGGGATACGCTGCTTGCTATATAAGTCAGCAAAAGATATTCACAAATCATCTTCTCCTGGAGGTAGCACATAGCTAGAGATGATCCTGATCGAATCAGAAATGTGTGTCCTCCCACGACCAATTAGACCTTGTACTGGTAACATTTTGATGCCCGTTTTTATTTTTGCAAACTGTCTTGTGTGTCTTTGTAATTTTTACTTTAAATCTTTTGTATATATTCTTGTCTGCACTGTTCCACTTTTTGGAATATTAAATATTTATTTAATAAGCCTGACTTATGATGTACTAACAACTCATAGCCTAGAAAGAGACTGCAGTGTAATTTGAGTTAGAAGTTCAGTGCCTGATTGTGCCTTGCTACTGTGCTATTGTATTGTGTGTGTGGCGTTCCCGTATTCAGCCTAAAGCGCAAAGTTGACCCAAATATGAAAACGCCGGACTGCGTGCAGGCCACTCGACAGCAGAGTGGGAATTGTTGAAGTGTCTAGCAGCAGCTAGTGGTGGCAGTGAGAAGTGTGTTGAGGGGTGACAGCCTTGTGTTAGCTTGAATAAGGCTGCTTCCCCTTGTGTTCTGGTCATCCCTCCGTCGGGAACCGTTTCTGCAGGCGTGCCGCGGGACCAGTTCCTGACATTCAGGTAGCTGAAGCAAAGATAAAAATGTAAAGTCTGGTACACACATCCAACTTTCATTAGACAATCACTGGACAATTTTACCATTTGAATGTAGTATGAGGGGCTTACAATATATGAGGGACATACATGTTTTGATATCCCTTCCCTATCCTGTCAATACCACTGTTTGCTTTAACACTCACTCACCCATCCTAGAATGTGCATTTTTCCCCTGTGTACCCTCACTATGTACTCCTCAATAGAGATGGCCCGAACAGTTCGCCGACGTACAGTTCCCTGCGAATTTCCACTGTTCGCATTCTCGGTAAACTGCGAACATATGGCATGTTCGACCCGCCCCCTATACATCATATTGGAGCAAAACTTTGACCCCTTACCTCACAGTCACATGGCAGCCAATCAGCTAGCACCCCCTCCTGGACCCCCAACCGCTATTAAAAAACAGTTGCGGTGGCCATATTGGATTCATTCTCTGCTGGCTGCTGTTAGTGAGACCACTTGAGAGGATGCAAAATGGGCATCATAGCACCGTCCATTTTGCATCTGCTCAGTACCGTTTGCTCTGCGCCCGCCCGTAGCAATCACCGCTCAACTATCCTGCCCCTGATCACCGCTGCTCGGTCCCTTTGTATTCAGCCTGGAGGCCGGCAGGAGAATGGAGCTTTCCATAGGCAGCATCGGCCAATTCTCCATCGCAACAAGAAGAATTTTCATTGGTCAACCATGAACCAATGAGAATTCTCCTTATTGCTAAAGATTCTCCTTGGTCTTTTGCAGCCCAATGGAGATCCCCATGCTTCTGCCCAGTGTACAGGGACTGTGACACAGCAGTGATTGGAGGCCGGCACGTAGCCCTAGACAAATGCGTTAGCCCCATAGGCTATTTAAGAAAATGCATCCACTTTGTCCGGTATTATTGCAGACTGCACAGAAGTGTGGTCCGCTTACTGCAACGGATCCCACAGATCCGTTGCAGAGCAACAAGTATGAACGACTCCTATTTATAAAATAGGAGCCGTTCACTGTCAGTTTAGCAATCAATAGAGAATGGCCAAAAAATGTCCGTTCTCCGCTCAAGTGGCAACACAGCCTTAGAGTTTTCCTCCGGATCAGTTGAGTCATACGTGGGTCCAGGACAGTGTTGTACCAGTTTTTATTTCATTATTAGTTTTCTGTTTGAACTTGATGAATGGATTTTTTTCGAACCAAATTATGTAACTTCTCCAATGCTGTTGTTTCCTCCTTTCCCCTATCCTTACCAGTCCTAGAAACATTAACTGTATTCTTCCTTCAACCTATCCACCTGTCCAGGGGACACAGGACCAGATAGGCCCCGTGTTTCTTGCAGAGACAAGTGAGGATGAAGCAGTTGTCTGAGTGCTTCAAAACCACTTGACACCACCATAGAACATAATACAATTTTTGACTGCAGGATCTCAGTTTATTCACTGTATCTGCCAGCTGGCGCTTGTCTATAAAACAGGTGAGCATCTGCATGAAAGAAGGAGAGGGTTATATGCAGGGGTTGAGTCCTGCATGAACGCGGGTGGACAACGTCCACCTACTTTTTTTGGAGAGTGGATGTCGTCCACCCTAGCATGTGGAGGGGAGGCAGTGCAGGGGAGTGGGAGTGGTGGGCACAGCGCTGGGGAGTGGGGGATGTCCCCCTTCCCTCAGCTTGGGGTTCCCCTCTCTCGCTCTCCCCTCCAGAACTAAACATTTGTGGTGGCTGGCCGCGGGCATCAGCAGGCTGGGACTTACCTCATCCTTGTTCCAAGCGCCAGAAACAGTTCTGTGTGCCGCTGCTCTGGTCTAGACCAAACCAGATTAGCAGCACGTAGAGCTTCAATTCGCCTGGGAACGAGGAGGAGGTAAGTCCCCGCCCGTTGACGCCCGCTGCCAGCCGCCGCAAATGTTTAGTTCTGGAGGGGAGAGTGAGGTAGGGGGAGCCCCAAGGTGAGGGAAGGGGGAGAGACGTCCCTTCCCCACTGCTGTGCACACTGCTCCCCTTCACTGTGCCGCCTCCCCTCCTGTGTACACCTATAGACCTGGCAATACTGGGGGCAGCTATACACCTGGCCACATATACTGGGGACACCTATACACCTGGCTACATATGCTGGGGACACCTATACACCTGGCTACACATACTGGGGACACCTATAAACCAGGCTATATATACTGGGGACACCTATACACCTGGCTACATATACTGGGGATAGCTTTACAGCTGGCTACATATACTGGGGACAGCTATACAGCTGGCTACATATACTGGGGACACCTATACACCTGGCTACATATACTGGGGACACCTATACACCTGGCTACACATACTGGGGACACCTATAAACTAGGCTACATATACTGGGGACACCATATACACCTGGCTACATGTACTGGGGATAGCTTTGCAGCTGGCTACATATACTGGGGACAGCTATACACCTGGCTACATATACTGGGGACACCTATACACCTGGCTACATATACTGGGGGCTGCTAAACACCTGGCTACATATACTGGGGCCACTATACACCTGGCTACATATACTGGGGACACCTATACATCTGGCTACATATACTGGGGACACCTATAGACCTAACTATTCTGGGGACATCTATACACCTGGCTGCCTATTCTGGGGACAACTATACACATGGCTACTTATACTGGGGACACCTATAGACCTGGCTAGCTATACTGAGGGTACCTATTTTGGAGGAACTGCTGTCAGGTCTGTATTTTTGGGGAACCACTGCTGCCAGATTACATGTTTTGGGGGGATACACTACGGCAGAGCTAAAACTTCTGTGGCAGACCTTTTACACCACTGCTAAGGTCATGTATATTTGGCCCCACCCATGACCACACCCACATTCTGCTGTAGTATTAATGGATAAGATAGTGGTAGGTTTGATTTAATACCTCAGTGTAGGAGTTCAAAGTTAGGTATTTGGAGAGGTTGTGATTGGCCACTAGGAATGGTCAAAAATGCTGATTTCCGATTCCTGCGGAAATTCCGATTTCTGCTAATTGTTATTACCAATTCTGCCGATTTCCAATTTCCAAGTTCTGTGCTTAGGCTAAAATTACAGAGTTGGGACAATGCCGTATTTCTGCGGGAATCGGATTTCTGTTATCTGAGTTCCAAGGAGTCTTTTTTTGGGGTAATTTTTTGCATTCCCTGATTGGCCAAATACTTCCAAGCTTACTCTGTATTCTCTGATTGGTCCAGTGCTTGCAGTGGACCTCTAATTAGTTTGTAGGAGAGCTTAAACTGTACCTGAGGCGATATGTGACATGATGAGATAAACAGGTTTATGTACAGTGCCAAACATATTAATAACCAGGCTGTTTTACTTACTTTATTTTGCTGCCTGTAATTTCTAGGCATGGAAGTGACAGCTTCTGTCTTGTTGGTACTTTGTTAGGAATTAAAGGGGAACTGAATATTCACCAAAAACGAAGAGTTTCACTTACCTGGGGCTTCTGCCTGCCCCTTTCAGCTGTTCCGTCCCGTGCCGATCCTCCGTTCTCCTGCCGCAGTGCAGTTTCATTACTGCAGCCTTGTAAGTCGAAAGCAACTGCACCTGCGCAGCCCTGGCCATGCGTATCCTTCTTCGCGTTCCCGTCAGCAATAGTGTCCCAATATTATTATAATATACTGTATTAGTATTATTATTAGTATCTTTATGGAGTAAGACTCAGGTCATACATTGTTTCTCACTAAGCTGTTCCCATTGGCCAGTTGTTAACCATGTCAGTCATATGATATTTGTGACAAATTTTGTGGCCACCAATCTTCAATTAGCCTCGATGAAAAACTACAGCCTTATATTTGGGTAGGATTTGTGCTTGGCGCCCAACCAGGGCTTGGTGCAAATCGGCACTGTACAAAGAAGATGTGAAGTAGCAAATGATCCATTGGAACCAATAGTCAATATTATATGCACAGAGGAAAAAAATCCAGGGCACAGAGCCACACCCCCCCCACATTAGAGTCTGAAAACAAGAGTGACAAAATGTACAGATCTCTCCATTATCCCAAGCGGTCCCTAAAGAGCCATGTGATGCTTTTTCATAACATTCTATATAATATACTTCTGTAAAAAACAGCTTTAGCTAGAAAAATAAGCTAATTCAAATAAAGTAAGGTCTTTAAATGCCAAGCAGTGTACATCAAAGAACTGAACACAAAGCACACGCTAGTATTGCACAGAGAGATAAGGAGAAATCACCAGAGTCTCAGCTGATATTACGGCTAACATATGGATATGCGATTGCTTTAGGACATAGCAAATATAGATGGAAACTCAGAAAACTCTATGAATCCATACAATTAAGATTAACTGATTACTTCCACTCCAGCTGTTAGCGTGAGAGTCTGAGAGGAGAGATACATACAGCCTAACAACAATAGTTTAAATACAACTTAGCAACAGCGATGATGAATTAGTCTGCTCAAACAGATATATAATAGTGGTGTGTCCATATATATTGTGTGTTTTTGACTTCAAATTAGATTGTATTTTCTCAAGACTGATGCACGTTTCGTGGTAAGAAAACCTGCTTCGTCAGACAGCCAATAAGAAAGCAGAGGATTAACTCATAGAAAGTCAGCAGTGAAGCGATAAGTATTTTGAATTATCATAATGCTAGTTCCTGTGATAGGTGTGTGTTAGAGGTGTTCATTCAGATTTTGCGGAATTCAATTTCCGCATTTCCGATCAGAAATTGGAAATCGGAATTGCGCTGACTTCTGATCTACCGCAACTTGGTAATTTTAGTCCGACCACAGAACTCAGAAGCACTGGATCAATGTAATGTGCGCAGCCGCGGCGGACTGCATCGCCACCGCGGCTGCCTCTGGCTCCCTGTCCGTCTCTCTGGCGTCTAGGACACCGGGGATGGAACTGTCTGTTGCCTGTCGGGTCGCTGTCTGGCTAACAAAATACACATTGAAAATTCAAAAATCCAAAAAATGAAAATCGGAAAATCAGAGATTGGAACTTATGCGGAAACGGAAATGGACATTTCCGATCATCCCACATGTGTGTGTGTGTGTGCGAGACATGTGTGTGTGCGTGTGTGTGCGTGTGTGTGCGTGTGTGTGTGTGTGTGTGTGCGTGCGTGCGTGCGTGTGTGTGTGTGTGTGTGTGCGCGCGTGCGCATGCACAAAAACATGTTAGTAGAACAATTTGGTTTACACATGTAATGGTCCCAATAAGCAGGATACTGGGCAGTCATCCTTGGGGGGGCGGGAGGTACATACAAACATCCAATTTTGATTAGCCAATCACTGTCCAATTTTACTACCTTCATGTAGTATGAGGGCCAATAGATTTTGAATAGGTAAACACTCATATTACATGGAAGTGGTAAAATTGGCCAATCATTGGCCAATCAAAATTGGATTTGTGCATGCATCCTACGGCTAATGGAATATATTTTAAAATGTTTGCAGTCTTGTCACTAATAACCTCAACATAATGATTCTCATACTGCAAATATTGCTGTACACAGGCAGCTGTACTCACAGCAGCAGAGTACCACGCATTGCCCAATAAGCCATATCTGTGCTACATTGATAGCGCAATCATTTCTATGGTAATGCATTACTAGCACACACGGTGGTACCACCTGTAGTACGTGAATCAGGCCCAAAGTAGCATGTGGCAATAGGGGTGACAAGAAATAAAAAATGAGTGTAGTGGTTATCACATACTTTATGAGCACTGGCCCTAGTGCCAAACAGTGCCAAAGAATTGAATGCTGAGAGTTCTTTTTATCTATAATATATTCCACCTCTTCCGTTTATTTCCCTGCCTAGCTGCTTAT
This sequence comes from Hyperolius riggenbachi, assembly GCF_040937935.1. Lineage (NCBI taxonomy): Eukaryota > Metazoa > Chordata > Amphibia > Anura > Hyperoliidae > Hyperolius > Hyperolius riggenbachi. The sequence goes on along the minus strand of NC_090648.1, from coordinate 481,438,580 downwards.
CAGAAACACCCTCTGATTACTTGTGTTTACAAGCAAGACTGAGGTGACTCAGCGATTGGAGGATAAAACAGTGCAGTTCCTAGTATACACCTCAGTGGGAGTGTCTGAAGACTCTGGGAGGAGGGCAGCTAATGAATACACAATGAGCAAGAGAAGGGAGGGGGGAAAACAAGAGTCAGGGAGGATATGATGTCAGCATTAGCTTGGCAAGATGGCCACTGCCTAGAATAGGATTTTTTGCTTTTCCTTTATAAAATTCACAGGAATCAGTACGTGGATAGCACAATACATCTGTTATGCATGTAGAAGTAGTATTTATCTACTTATATATATGTGTTTTTTTATTTCTAGGTTAGCATGGGTGTCGCTTGTTCTTTAAGGCTCCTGCTGTATAATCCGTTGGAGGTCCTCGCAAAGGTGGTGCCTGCTCTAACTAGCCACACGCAGCTCCTGCACTCTGTGGGTGAGCTGCGGTCCAGTGAGCGGCAGGGGGTGTTAGTGGGTGGACTGCATGCTGAGCCCCCCCCCCCCTTTCTGATACAGTCACAAATGGCAAGATACAAATATACTATAAGTAGTGAGTCACATTGAGCTGAACCCTTTTGCAAGCACATCTACACAGTAAACACAAACACAGTAGCCTGGAAGATCTAAAGTAAATCTCCTGACCAAGGATGGATTTATATTTTTTCTGCCTCTAAGCTCAATGAGTTGTGACTTCCCTTCCTTGTGCAGCAGTGCCCCTCCCATTCCATGTGCATCCCCTCTTCCATGTGCACGCATGTACTGCTGCAAAGTGGCCTTAACACTGAGCAGGTCGCAAGCATCAGGTAGGAGTAAAGGAATTGCTATGCGGTGTGAGTGGAAGTAAGAAACGGCTAGGACCGTGTGTGTAAAGAATATACTTTATTTGCAACGCAACACCTTTCCCGGGAGAGAGGCCTCCTGATGAAGCCTAATGAAAGGGAGGCTTCTCTCCCAGAAACGCGTTGCAAATAAAATGTATACTTTACAAACACGGCCCTTGCCGTGTCTAACTTTCACTCACACCACACAGCCGATCCTCTACTCTATGGATAACAATTCACAAATATGACTTACTTTTGGCCACTGTTCTATATCCGCAGATCTTTTTCAGGGTGGTCATTGCTTATTACAGTAATACATTGCCAAACCCCATTCTGCCTGTAATCAGCTATCTAACAGCATGACTCCACAGTAAAGAGTTTGGATGCTAAACTGACTTGCCTGCTGCTTATATTTGTCAGCCATACTATCTCAGGAAAACCAACACATATATAAGTAGATAAATACTTGCTCTATTTACATCACATATGCATTGCACTGTCTACATTTTGATTTTTGTGATTCTCTAGTAAAAAAAAAAAAAGAAAAAAAAAAGATTTTCTATTTTGACTCTGTCTATCTTGAAGCCAATCCTGACATAATTTCCTTGTGTACTCTGCCTGTGTATCATTGCCCGCCCTCCTCCAAGTCTTCAGACACTCCCACTCAGCTATGCAGTAGAAAGTGCATTGTCATTGTGTGACTCTGCAGAGCTAGTTTATTTGTATGGATTGAATTTCCTTTCAGAAGCTGCTTTTCTCAGCTTCTCAGCATGAGACATGTTGGCCAATCAGAGAGGAACAGGAAATGTGAGAGGAGAAAACGGGAGGGAAAGAGACTTTAGCCAATCAGGTTGCAATAGTTATGTCTGTGGGAAAAGTAGAGAAAAATAAAAGAAATAAAACCCAACATGCCCTTCAACTTCCTTTGTGCAGCAGATGTACCAAATAAGAGCCAGGAAAACTTGAGAATGATGTTTTATGCAGGAGAAAAGTACCGTATATCCTCGAGTATAAGCCGAGTTTTTGAGGCCAAAAAAGTGGCCCAAAAGTGGGGGTCTCGGCTTATACTCGAGTGCCCACCTCCCCGAGTGCACCTTCCTTCCGCAGAGTGTAAAAAAAAAAAAGCTGAGCAGCGCTAATGGTTGATTAACTTCCCCCTCCCGCTCGCCGCAATGTATACAGTAACCCGCGTGTCCTCCTCCCCGCTATGTGTAAAGTGCTGTAATCCATGTGACAGTCTCTCCCCGGCAGACTGGAGTGTGTTGCCAACCTTGGAATTGTCCTCCGTGTCCCCCGAGTGTCACCATATGCAGCGCAGCTTTGAGTAACTCACAGTGATCCGCGCTGTGTTCGGATGCCTCTTCCTGCCTGTCGCAGGCTCGTTGCTATGACTCAATCACGTGCACCACGTGCGGCGTCATAGCAACGAGCCTGCGACAGGCAGGAAGAGGCATCCGAACACAGCGCGGATCACTGTGAGTTACTCAAAGCTGCGCTGCATATGGTGACACTCGGGGGACACGGAGGACAATTCCAAGGTTGGCAACACACTCCAGTCTGCCGGGGAGAGACTGTCACATGGATTACAGCACTTTACACATAGCAGGGAGGAGGACACGCGGGTTACTGTATACATTGCGGCGAGCGGGAGGGGGAAGTTAATCAACCATTAGCGCTGCTCAGCTTTTTTTTTTTTACACTCTGCGGAAGGAAGGTGCACTCGGGGAGGTGGGCACTCAAGTTAAACATAGCGGGGGAGAGGGGCATGTGGGTTACTGTACACATTGCGGCAAACGGGAAGGGGGCACAGATTACAGTACACATAGCCACGAGCAGGAGGGGAGGGGGGAGTTATGTGATCATTAGTGCTGCTCAGCTTTTTTTCCCTTTTTTTTACACATTGCGGTGGGGGAGTGCAGGGGGGCACGCTGCCATTAGTGATAGCTTTTAACGCAGAACTCAGTACTTTCTCTCTGCTCTATAAGATACGCACCTTAAGATAGTAAAGAAAAACAATTCTTTGTTACAGCTGATACAAAATCCTGCAATACATCTGCAGTGCGTCTACTTCCTGCTTTCATGGAAGCAGACATATTAACATCCTGTGCTTTCAAATGAGCTTATTTACCTTGACAGGTGACACAGGAGAGTTCAAATTACAATTTGTGATTAGACAGATGAGGAGGAGGAATTATTTTTATTATTAATGCTGCTGCATTTCCTACCCTCGGCCTATACTCGGATCAATCATTTTTTCCAGGATTTTTTGGTAAAAGTTGGGGGGTCGGCCTATACTCGAGTCGGCTTATACTCGAGTATATACGGTAAGAGTAATTTTCAACTTTTGGATTGCCCGGTTAGCATCCTCATTACTTGTTTACCAGATAAAAATAAAGAATTTACTTTTGATTTTATGCCCGACAGTTACACTTTAAGGCAAACTTTTGTTTTGCATTCAATTAAGTATAAGATTTGAATAATCTGTAAATGTTTGCATTTGTTGTTTATTCACATTATACACAACATCCTATATTTTTGGAGGGAAATTCTAATTTCCTAGCAAGTTTTATAGTGTCACAATTTAAACAACAACAAAGTGAACCAAAAATATTATTTTTTAATAGTCCTAAATGACAAAATTACTTCAATAACAGGGAGGTTTTTAAGATTTTTTGTTTTATGTAATGACATTGGAATTACATATGATATGACAGTTTCCATATGGCTGTACGTTGTAAGACTGGATTGTAGAGAAACTGAGATTGGACCATTGTTGAAGATCTTGGAATAATTCCCAAGATCTAATTACAGGATAGTAAATTTGACATCTGTCATGGGAAAATATTTGAAGTAGTGATAATGGACGATATAACTGATTACCTTTTTTGACAATAATATTACCCAGTCGTGTCAGGATAGCTTTATGAGATATCAATCACATCAAATTAATTTACTTTGTTTCTGTGAGGATATTAGTACGTTCCCAGGCCGAAGCATTGATGTGATGTTGTCTGTTTGAATTTCAGGAAGGCCTTTCAGTGTTCCACATCACAGATAACTGTATCAGATAAGGCATTCCTAGTACTGAAAATCGTCTGTCTAAAATAATGCAGAGGACACGTTAATGACCGAATCCGCCCAAATCAAACAATGAAAAATAGATTATGCAGGAGAACAGAGGCGCCAAAAGGATAAAAGGAAGCTAAATGAGCTTAAAAACCAAATTCTTGGTAAATAGAGGAGGTAGTGGTGGACTTACCTCCTCCAAGTAGACACACAACGACTGTAGTAAAGACAGTCAATACATTTTATTTATGAACTCCAAATATGCATATTTGGAGTTCATAAATAAAATGTATTGACTATCTTTACTACAGTCGTTGTGTGTCTACTTGCAGGAGGTAAGTCCACCACTACCTCCTCTATTTACCAAGAATTTGGTTTTTAAGCTCATTTAGCTTCCTTTTATCCTTTTGGCGCCTCTGTTCTCCTGCATAATATTGAGTCCACCCTGGGTGGAGGGTTGGACCCCCTTTTACTCATCTACAGAGAGCGACTTCTTATTCCTGAGTGGGGTCAGGAAAATCTCCTGACCTGCCTTTACAGTGGTTGCCTAATGGTAACCCTGGTTTGTGAGTATTAATATTTACTCTATCTAGTGACCATTTACCAGTACATATTACACTATTGGGGCTTTTGGTGTTCCTTGTTTTTAATGAAAAATATGATATTAGAAAAAATTCTCCACAACACAGTGCCAACACTTTTTTATTTTGTTTGTTTTTTTGCTGTTTTTTTATTTTTTATTTTTATTTTTTTTTATTTTGCCAATAAACAAACAAAAACAAATAAAAAGTGATTAACAACAAAAGATATGAAAAAAATACCATGTTGCAATATTAATGCCAAATAATTCAGAAAGCAAAAAGACAAAATGAATCTTACTTTCCTGATCTACTCGCAAATGGCAAGATACAAATATACTATAAGTAGTAGTGAGTCACATTTAGCTAAACCTTTTGCTAGCACCACTTGAAAGTAGAGATGTGGCAAACTGCTCGCAAGCAAACAGTCTCTGGAAAATTACCTCGGGGTCATTTCCGTGTTGTGACACTTCTGTATTGCTGCACAGCTGTGCGCAGATGCATTCCCGACAGCCACACGTCCTTGAGTGTGAGCCCGCAGCTGGGGCGCTCTGCGCGACGTCATGCACATGCGCAGACTGCTCCCGGATGCGGGGGCATGCTCAAGGACGCATGGCCGTTGGGAAAGAATCTGCGTGCGGCTGCGCAGTAATACAGAAGCGCCACAACACGGAAATGACCCCGAGGTCATTCCCAAGGGACTGTTCACTTGCGAGCAGTTCGCAAGCAGTTTGCCACATCTCTACTTGACAGTAATCACAAAAAAAGTACACAACCTATTGCTAATATGCTAACTTACTCAGCTGAGTAGACCATCCTGATTTGCTCTGGCTGTATGGTTGTGTATATAAACAAGGGTTCTAGTCAGTTACAACTTAATGATTAGCGGTTTAAGGTAAAGCAATCAAATTGAATTTATCAGAATTTCCACTCAGCCCCCTCTTATTGTTTTACTACCCCCTCCCTTTAGATTATAAGCCTGCAGCAGGGCCCTCCCATCTTTTTGTATCCGTGTACTCTGTTCACAGTTTAACAAGAACCCAAATGACTGAGACTTTTATTTCAGTGTATGATCTGGCATTGTGTAACTTATTGCTTATTGTCTGTTGTATTTTGGTGTCATGTGTAGGGGCGTAACAATATACCCTGCAAGGGATGCAGCCACAGGGGGCCCAGAAGCAGCAGTATAGATCAGATAGGTGCCTGCTGCAGTACAGATTAGATAGGTAGGTGCCTGCAGTATAGATCAGATAGGTGCCTGCAGTATAGATTAGATAGGTGCCTGCAGTATAGATTAGATAGGTTGGTGTCCGCAGTATAGATTAGATAGGTGCCTGCAGTATAGATTAGATAGGTAGGTGCTCCGCAGTATAGATTAGATAGGTGCCTGCAGTATAGATTAGATAGGTAGGTGCTCCGCAGTATAGATTAGACAGGTAGGTGCCCCGCAGTATAGATCAGATAGGTGCCTGCAGTATAGATTAGATAGGTAGGTGCTCCGCAGTATAGATTAGATAGGTGCCTGCAGTATAGATTAGATAGGTAGGTGCTCCGCAGTATAGATTAGACAGGTAGGTGCCCCGCAGTATAGATCAGATAGGTGCCTGCAGTATAGATTAGATAGGTACGTGCCCCGCAGTATAGATTAGATAGATGCCTTCAGTACAGAATAGATATGTAGGTGCCCCGCAGTATAGATTAGATAGGTGCCTGCAGTATAGATTAGATAGGCAGGTTGTAACGATCTGCTCAGCTGTCTGCATGGGCAGACAGCTGTTTGTCCATTCCTTAAGTCTGAGGGCTGCAGGTCTCTGGAAAAGTGACCTGCCTGTGCTTTGCAAGTTTCAGACCTGCTCTGCTGCTGAGCAATTTGCATACACTTGTCATGCAAACAGCCTAGCTGCCTCCTTTGAAGGCTTGCAGTATAAATACCATGTGATCCCAGAATCCTTTGCTGCTCATAGAGGTTTGTTCCTGCTGGACTCACCTGGAGTGTCAGCCACTGCTATCTTAGTATAGTTAATTCTTGGGAAGTGCTCCTTGCATTCCTATTTAGTGCAGTCAGTTTGTGTATAATCTGTATTGCCTAGTCCTGTATTGTTTTTCTGTCACGATTGCGCTGTCGCCAAGTGGCGGTTGATAGCGAATTGCTCTGTCTTGTTTGGATTGCACTAGCCTCTAGCGGTAGCGACTGTGGATCCTTCTGATCTGTATTCTTGGAGTGTAAGCTGGAGCAGTGGTTGCTACTGGCTACCTCATCTGTCCGTCTTGTTTGGATCGCACTAGCCTTCAGCGGTAGCGGCTGTGGATCCTTCTGATCTGTGTTCCTGAAGTGTAAGCTGGAGCAGCGGTTGCTACTGGCTACCTCATTTGTCTGTCTTGTCTGTTTTTGCTCATTTGTGTTACTTGTGGCTAGTTAGGGTGGCACGCTTATCACTGGGCGCCTAACGCGCGGTGACCATGCAGAAAACGTGTTCGCTGTTGCGAATGAGTGCGGTGTTCGCGTTAAGTTAGCGTTTGTTATTTTCCTTATCCTCTGATTGTTGTTTGCTGTGCCTTTGCTACTCTCGTGCTCTGTCCTGCTCAGTCTGGTGTCACTATTTGTGTTTCTTGTGGCTAGTTAGGGTGGCACGCTTATCACTGGGCGCCTAACGCGCGGTGACCATGCAGAAAACGCGTTCGCTGTTGCGAATGAGTGCGGTGTTCGCGTTAAGTTAGCGTTTGTTATTTTCCTTATCCTCTGATTGTTGTTTGCTGTGCCTTTGCTACTCTCGTGCTCTGTCCTGCTCAGTCTGGTGTCACTATTTGGCAATCGCCATTCTTGCGATTGCGTTTCCACTTCGTTTCCGATGTGTGTTCGCCGTCACTGGGTGGCGACTAGTTTGGTGGACACACATTGATTCTGTCTCTGTGCTCTCTCTCTCTTTAGGGGCTATCTTGCCCTGTGTTGCTTCTCTTCGTACAATTTCCATCTGGCATCTGTGGCAGCGCAGAGGGTTTATTCCTCTGTACTCCACAGCTCCATCTGTCGGTGGGAATTCCCCTCTACTGGTGCTTAGCACCAAAAGCTGGGTTCTATCATTTTGACACGCTTGTGGAGGACTTCTGCAGTGTCAGCGCACATCTTGTGCGCTGACCACGGATATATCCCACAATCGTTACACAGGTGCCCTGCAGTATAGATTAGATAGGTGCCTGCAGTATAGATTAGATAGGTAGGTGCCCCGCAGTATAGATTAGATAGGTGCCTGCAGTATAGATTAGATAGGTAGGTAGATGCCCCGCAGTATAGATTAGATAGGTGCCTGCAGTATAGATTAGATAGGTATGTGCCCTGCAGCACAGGTTAGATAGGTAGGTTCTCTGAGTAAAGGTTAGATTGGTAGGTGGCTGCAGCAATGGGGAGAGCGGACATAGTAGTGAAAACTAACCTTTCTTCCACCGATCCTCGCAGCTTCCTTCTCCTTCCTGTCCCGGCAACTGTGTATTGGTAACAGCGCCCCCTGTGGTGATATGCGGTCACGTCATCACAGGAGACGCTGTTACCAATACGTTAGATGCTGGGAGAGGAAAGAGATTGAGGCTGCGGGGGATCAGCGGAAGAAAGGTGAGTTTTAACTATTTTGCTCACTCTCCCCACCACCGCAGAGGGTGCGGGGCCTGGGGCGATTGCCCCACTTGCCACACCCAAAGGTCAGCTCTGATAGGCACAGATGTTCTGGCACCCTAGACTTTGCCCTCCATGAACCTACAACCCCCGCTAAACCGCACTGTAAGTGTGCTGGCTGTCCCAGCTGTAACTTCCCCCTTATTTCCCTTGCCTCTCATATATAGCTACAGGTGTTCTTTAGTGGTAGCCAGAAGTACCCTCAATATTAAGTAGCTAGAGGTGCCCCCATGTATCAGGTAGCTAGAGGAACCACAGTATAAAGTAGCTAAAGGTTCCTGCGACCAACGTTGAACTGGGAGGTTCAAGCTGAAGTAGGAAGCTAACATTTGGGCCCCCTTGACACTCACTAGGCCCCAGGCACTTGCCTAGGTTGCCTTGTTAATGACTCTGGTGGTATGGAGGAGATAGAGGAGGCTGCAAGATGTTTACAGTGCGGATCTGGCCACCGTTATCACTCGCAACACGAAATTTGCATTGTTGTCATGCTAAAATGAAACGTCTTTCCAGTATCATTCTAATTGACAGAATATCTATGCCTTTGTGGCAATGACGCACAGTATACTCTTTCAAATGTTCCACAAGAAAGGAATTTTCCATCAAATCTGTTGTTCCTTTGCATCCGCAATCCCAGACTTCGTGTTACTCCTGCGCTGTTGACATTCGCTCCCCTACATAGGGGAGCATCATGCAGTTTCAGTCCTGAATGAAAGATCACACCGACAGTCAGGTACAACAGCTGGAGAGCAGCGGCCGCTGATCCAACACAGCATAACTGAATAAATACGGTATAATGGAAATAAATTATGTACCTTAGACTCCCACTTAAATACAACATGAGAGTGTTCACATGGAGAGTGGAATAGGAGTGTATCTAGCGCATTGTGTGCAATCATCCCGTTTTTTTTCTCCCTTTAATTCATTGTGAATGAAGAAACCCAAGGACACATTAGATGAAACAACGGTGAAGAAGAGCTTTTTACATGAACTTATTGTTTACTAGAGCAGGGAGTACAAAGATATACAGAAAGGAGATGTCAAGGAAAGAGCGGGCCAAACAGGAGTACGAGAGAGAACACGTTTAATTACAGTTTCCTCCAATCCATGTGTTCTTCCGAGCTCATCATCCACACTCTGCTGCGTTTCATGTTGCCAGCAATCTAATGACTAGCACACCAGGTAGCGGAGCTGACAACATACACGAAATATCATACGAGACGAACTGGAGGAGGCTTGCTGGAAACACGGGTATCTGACAACGCGCGGTTAAGGGCCATGTGATTTTCTGCCTGATCCCCAAAAGACAGATCTGTTTTATAACAACAACAATATCTCGTTGTGTGGTAGCTTTCGGAAGAGGAAATGACTGGCACCCCAATCAAACGTTAACTGTCTTTATGGTGGCGTACAGGGCCGGATTCAGTATAAGGCACTGTAGGCACGTGCCTACAGGCGCCTGATGATGGAAAGGCAGCTCACACCCCTCCCCAAGTGCCTCCCTCCTTCCTTCCCTATACAGAGCCCCGAGCGGAGCATAAATGAGATCCGCTGATGACATCTCCCTTCAGTCGGGGGACCTCTAGCAACTAAATACTGAGGGTACCTCTGGCTACCTAATACAAAGGGGCACCTTTAGCTATGACAGGCATGGGAAGTAAGGGAGAAGTGACAGTTAGGACAGCCAGCACAGTTGTGGTGTGTATACAATGAACAGAGGCGCCAAAAGTATAAAATTAGAATAAATGAGCTTAAAAACTAACTCAAATGGCAAAAATGAAGGAGGAAGTGGTGGTCTTACCTCCCTCAAGCAGACACGACAACAACTGCGATTCAGACAGTCACACATTTATTAGAAACTCCCAAAAAAATTGCAACGCGTTTCGCAGGCTCAATCCCGCTTCATCAGGCAATACAGGGAGGAGTATCAAGCGATCTGCACAAGGATTCAAGTTAAGCACCTCTGTTGTGGTGTGGTTTGGCGGGTGTTTGTAGGTTCATGGAGGGCGAAGTCTAAGGTGCCAAGACATCTGTGCCTATATGCTCCTGTGATGTAAATCCGGGCCTGGTGGCATATTAAAATATTCCAACGTTTCGAGACAACGATGCATCTCTTTCTCAAGGACACCCTTGTGGCACATGGATTTCTCTCGAATATGAACGGAGAAAGATCTGTTGGCTGCCATAAACTGCAAGCTGATTTACGATCAATTTCAACATGAAATCTTGAGGGAATCAGCCTTGTGACTCCACCACCCCGTCCCCTGGCCCCTAATGTTTTATGTCCCCTGTGCAGTTATACTTTACCTGACGCCGCCCATACTGCCGCCATCCTCGAACATCTCCATTTGCGCCCCCACATTGTTGCTGGCGTTATAGCATGTGAGGCACGTGTTTGATGTCACCCCCACAAGCTACAGTACTGCCCAAAATTATTCATACCCCTGGTTATTTTTGACCTAAAGTTACTTTTATTTAACCAGCAAGTCATTTTTTTTAAATGGGAAATTACATAGGTGTTTGCCAAAAGATAATAAGATGATGTACAAGGGGCATTATTGTGGAAAAAAAACAACAACAACAAAAAAAAACATTTCTCAGCTTTTATGTAGATTTGAATACAAAGTGTCCAGTCCAAAATTACTCATACCCTTCACAAACTGTCACAGTCTGTTGGAGAATTCTTGTCAGTAAATGGCTTCTGAGAGCAGAAAAGAGATAAAAAAGGTCAATAATTCATAGATTTGAGCTCTGACATACTTCAATGAAGGTGCCATTGAGCAAAGACATTGAAACAGTAAAAAAACGTAAAAAACAGATTTAAATAAAAAAATAAAACAGAGGAATATCTAAAAAAGTTATTTTTAGGAAAAGAAGGATAGATACAATTGTTTTTCTCATCAGTTTATTTTCACCTTCAATGTCCTTTAAGTCTTTAATAGTTTACTGAAGTGAGGTCAGCGTTGAGGTGAATCGTGGGACCTGAGTTGGTTCCTGTAACGATCGGAGGGCGCAGAGAGTATCTGATTACCGGTGATCTGCAGTATCGCCGGAAATACAGATATATACCAGATTATAAGTGATCTGCAGTCTCACCGATAATCCGATATACAAACTAACCTCTGTTCGCCTGAGTAGAGTGTAGTGTTTTGGTGTAACAGTAACACTAGGAGGCCTAGGCCTCAGTGCAGCAAGGAGAACTGCACGGATTCCTTCCGCAGACCTGAGCTCTCCAAGACGGGAGGAGTCAGACTGACAGTAGGAAGGAAAGTCCGAGAGTGACACTCAGGAAGAAGTGTCACTAACAGGACTGGGAACCGCCTCCAATCGTGAGGTCGGTTCTCGAGGTCAGACAAGCCAGGTCGTACACACACGGACAGATAAAGTACAAATACAGTAGGCAAAGGCGGAGTCAAAGTACAGGCAGGGTTCGGCAACGGGGTATCAGATATATCGGGGTACAAAATCAGGAGGCAGAAACAGAGTCCAGGAACGAGCCGAGGTTCGGCAACAGAGTATCAGAAATATCGAGGTACAAGGTCAGAGTTCAGGAGGATAGTCGAGGCAGGCAAAAAGTCATAACATATAATCACAATCAAACTAGTACTTTAGCTATCAAATATCTAGCTAAGTGTAGGATTACAGCTCCAGCTGGTCCCGGCACACTTCAGGATCTGACTACGGATCTGGGTGCTCCCACGTATGTGATCGCTCGCCAGACAAAGAGCAAGTGAATAACCAGCAGTATATATACTCTAGGACCTTTCCAGGACCTCCCTAATTGCTGGTCCAATGGGAGCAGTGGAATTTGTCAGCTGACCCAGCTGGTCAGCCGACTCCCTTCTAACTGCTATTTAAACTCTGCCTCTGTGCTCGCGCGCGTGTAAGTCTGAATCTTGGTGAACTATCAGTCCCAGCCACACCAGTACTGTCATGCAATGTATCTTGTGCGGGGGCCGCCTCTGATGCGGATTCCGCCGTTACCGATGCGGATTCCGCCGTTACCAATGCGGATTCCGCCGTTACCAATGCGGATTCCGCCGCACTGCCTATGCGGCATGCAGCGTTTTTTCCGCGTTGTGACGCCATGCTGGACGCGGAAACAGCCGCCTCACCTCGAGAGATGGCGGCTTTTCCGCGTTTCCTTACAGTACCCCCCCCCCGAGGAGTGGACTCCGGACAACTCCCAACAGGTTTCTCGGGGTGTAAGGCATGAAACTCCCTTTTTAATTCGTCTGCATGCATGCGCGTCCCCGGTACCCATTGCCTCTCCTCAATGCCATACCCTTTCCAGTGCACGAGGTATTGTACCGAGTTTTGTACAGAGCGTGAATCTAGAATCTTCTCCACCTCATATTCGTGTTGGGCATCTACCAAGACAGGAGGAGGAGGAGTGGGACCCACCTGGACTGCTGGCTTAAGGAGGGACACGTGGAAAGACCTCACCCCCCGCATGCTAGAGGGAAGATCAACGGTGTAAGTAACATCATTGACTTTCCTGACAACCGGGAATGGACCCACAAACCTGGGACCAAGCTTATTCGAAGGTTGTCTTAGGGTCAAGTGACGTGTGGACACCCAGACCAAGTCTCCTGGTCGGAACTTCCACTCCAGCGACCGTCTTTTGTCAGCTTGACCCTTCTGACTCAAAAAGGCCTTCTCCAGGTTACTTCTAACCGTCCCCCAAAGGTCCTTCAATGACTTTTGCCAGGCCTCCAGGGCTGGGAAAGGAGTGGAGGCTATAGGTAATGGGGAAAATTTGGGTGATCTCCCCGTCACCACCTGAAAGGGAGAGAATCCGGAGGACGAGTTTATTAAATTATTCTGGGCAAATTCTGCGAAGGGCAGAAATCTGACCCAATCGTCCTGCGCCTCTGCCACATAACACCTTAAAAATTGCTCTAAAGACTGATTTATTCTCTCAGTCTGGCCGTTGGTCTGTGGGTGATAGCCCGATGAAAAAGATAGCTTTATGCCCATGAGGTGGCAAAAAGCTTTCCAAAACCGTGAGACGAATTGGACTCCCCTGTCTGAAACTATGTCTTCGGGAATGCCATGTAAACGGAAGACATGAGTGATAAACAACTCGGCCAATTCCTGAGCCGAGGGGAGTCCTTTCAAAGGCACAAAGTGGGCCATCTTACTAAAACGGTCGACTATCACCCAAATGACCGCCATACCTTCAGACCTGGGAAGCTCGCCCACAAAATCCATGGACAGGTGGGTCCACGGCTCATTCGGGGTGGGCAAAGGCTGCAACGTACCGACAGGTGCCAGCCGGGAGGGTTTACTCTTGGCACATATCAAACACTCTTTTACATATTCCTTACAATCCGCTGCCAAGGAAGGCCACCAGGCGCATCTGGCTATCAAATCCTGTGTCCTGGATGCCCCAGGATGCCCTGCGTTCTTATGTGCATGAAACATCTCAAGAACCTGCAGGCGAAAAGGCAGAGGAACAAACAGGACCCCTGCGGGCTTCCCTTCCGGAATGTCTTGCTGAAAGGGAGCCAATGTCTCCCTCCAATCCTCCCAAGTTTCAGTGGCTGCCAGTATTAATTTCTGGGGAATAATGGTCTCTGGAATGGAGGGCTGTGCTGTCTCTGACTCAAAACATCTGGATAGAGCATCCGCCTTAACATTCTTGCTCCCTGGGGTGTACGTAATAATGAAAGTAAACCTGGAGAAGAACAACGACCATCGAGCCTGGCGAGGGCTCAACCTCTTAGCCCCCTCGATGTACTCTAGGTTTTTGTGATCGGTGTAAACCGTGATGGTATGTTCAGCTCCCTCTAACCAGTGTCGCCATTCCTCGAAAGCCAATTTGATGGCCAAGAGCTCCCTGTTTCCAATATCGTAATTCCTCTCTGCAGGGGAGAACCTGCGAGAGAAATACGCACACGGGTGCATTCTACCCTGCATGCCTGACCGCTGTGACAGCACAGCCCCCACCCCAACCTCCGAGGCATCTACCTCCACAATGAATGGGAAAGAGGCATCCACATGTCTGAGGATGGGTGCTGAACAGAATAGGCCCTTCAGGGTGGCAAAAGCATGTAAAGCCTCAGGAGACCAGTGAGTGGTATCTGCCCCCTTCTTAGTGAGGCAGGTAAGGGGAGCAATGACAGTGGAGTACCCCTTTATAAACCGTCTATAGTAGTTGGCGAAGCCAAGAAAGCGCTGAAGGGATTTCAACCCAACCGGCTGTGGCCACTCCAGAACAGCGGAGACCTTGGCAGGATCCATAGACAGGCCTGTGGTGGAAATTATGTACCCCAAGAACGCAACAGATGTTACTTCGAAGATGCACTTCTCAAGCTTTGCGTATAACGAGTTCTGCCTTAACTGATTTAACACAAACCTCACATGGTTTCTATGTTCAGTGAGGTTGTTGGAGAAGATAAGAATATCATCAAGATAAACTAGTACAAATTTCCCCAACACCTCCCGGAATACCTCGTTAATGAGTTCCTGAAAAACGGCCGGAGCATTACATAACCCGAAGGGCATCACCAGGTACTCATAATGCCCGTCTGGTGTATTAAAGGCCGTCTTCCACTCATCGCCCCTTCTTATACGTATCAGATTGTACGCGCCCCGCAAATCTAGCTTAGAAAAAATCTTAGCGTCAGTAACCTGAGTGAACAAATCATCTATCAGTGGCAACGGATAGCGATTCTTTATAGTAATCTTGTTGAGACCGCGATAATCGATGCAGGGTCGCAAGCCTCCGTCTTTCTTTTTGACAAAAAAGAACCCTGCTCCAGCAGGTGACCGGGACGGGCGAATGAAACCCTTGGCCAAATTTTCACGGATGTACTCCTGCATGGCCAATTTTTCGGGCCCTGACAGATTGTACAAGTGACCCCGGGGGGGAACACAACCTGAACGGAGATCAATGGGACAATCGAAAGGACGATGTGGGGGCAATTTATCAGCTGCCTTGGGACAGAACACATCGGAAAATTCAGAATACTGATCTGGTACCCCTTCCACCTGAAATCTGGTTTGCCCCAAGGTCAACTTCCCCAAACACCGCTGAAAACAACGAGGTGACCAAGTGGTTAACTGACCCGTGGCCCAGTCTATTTGAGGTGAATGAAGTTGCAACCACGGCATGCCTAGGATAATAGTTGAGGTAGACATGTGCAATACAAAAAACGATAATTGTTCCCCATGCAGTGCCCCTATGGTGACCTTCACCTCCGGGGTCTGTGACAGAGCACGATTCCGTTGTAGAGGGGAATCGTCTACTGCCGTGACCTGAATGGGGGGTGTCACAGGAGTGAGCGGAATACCCAACTCCTGAGCAAACTTAAAGTTCATAAAATTGGCCGCTGAGCCTGAGTCAATAAAAGCCTCAGTGGCCACAGATTTCTTCTCCCATGTAACTGTACAAGGGAGAAGCAATTTCTTTTCTTTAAGGGGTGCAAGTGGCGTGCCTAGGGTGTCACCCCCCACTACTCCTAGGCAAATTCGTTCCCCGACTTGTTCGGGCAGTTGATCCATCATTCTCCGCCTTCGCTCCACCTGGGTCAATTTCGAACAACCAATCTGCATTGGTTCGGGTGGAGGCAAGGCCGGAGGAGATGAGACAGACGGAGGTGGCGTTACTAAGGGTGCAGCGGAGGGTGCCACATATGATGTTACCCTGGCACGGTGACTGCCCCGAATCTGCCTCTGATGGCGTAATCGACGGTCGACTCGAATGGCCGATGTGATGGCCTCATCGACTGTCCTGGGCTCGGGCAAGGTTAGCATTAAATCGGAGACCTCCTCCGACAACCCAGACAAGAAGTAATCCATGAGGGCAAAATTATCAAATCTGGCCGTGACTGACCATCTGCGAAATTCTGCCGCGTAATCCTCGACTGAACCCCTGTCTTGCCGCAAAAGTTTGAGCTTCCGCTCAGAGGTTGCCGCAAGATCAGGGTCGTCGTAAATTACGGCCATGGCCTTAAAGAATTCCTCTACCGAGGTCAGAGCAGTATCGGTAGGAGGCAGGTTGTATGCCCATGACTGGGAGTCACCAGTCAGTAAAGTTTTAATAAAGGTGACCCGTTGGGTCTCAGTCCCCGAGGATCGGGGTCTCAACTCGAAGTACGATAACACTCTACTCTGAAAATTCCGGAAGTCAGACTTGTGGCCGGAAAATTTATCTGGTACGGGCATACATATGTCAGCACTAGGAGGGGATCGCACTGAATCAACTGACGTCTGGAGGGTTCGCACAGAGCCTGATAGGACATCAATCATAGTCTTGTGGCTACCCAGCACTTGGTTGATGTTTTCCACCGAAGTGGCAAGTGCGCCCAGACGGTCAGTGTGTGCGTCCATTTGCATTTTTTGGTCTGGCGTTCTGCAACGATCGGAGGGCGCAGAGAGTATCTGATTACCGGTGATCTGCAGTATCGCCGGAAATACAGATATATACCAGATTATAAGTGATCTGCAGTCTCACCGATAATCCGATATACAAACTAACCTCTGTTCGCCTGAGTAGAGTGTAGTGTTTTGGTGTAACAGTAACACTAGGAGGCCTAGGCCTCAGTGCAGCAAGGAGAACTGCACGGATTCCTTCCGCAGACCTGAGCTCTCCAAGACGGGAGGAGTCAGACTGACAGTAGGAAGGAAAGTCCGAGAGTGACACTCAGGAAGAAGTGTCACTAACAGGACTGGGAACCGCCTCCAATCGTGAGGTCGGTTCTCGAGGTCAGACAAGCCAGGTCGTACACACACGGACAGATAAAGTACAAATACAGTAGGCAAAGGCGGAGTCAAAGTACAGGCAGGGTTCGGCAACGGGGTATCAGATATATCGGGGTACAAAATCAGGAGGCAGAAACAGAGTCTAGGAACGAGCCGAGGTTCGGCAACAGAGTATCAGAAATATCGAGGTACAAGGTCAGAGTTCAGGAGGATAGTCGAGGCAGGCAAAAAGTCATAACATATAATCACAATCAAACTAGTACTTTAGCTATCAAATATCTAGCTAAGTGTAGGATTACAGCTCCAGCTGGTCCCGGCACACTTCAGGATCTGACTACGGATCTGGGTGCTCCCACGTATGTGATCGCTCGCCAGACAAAGAGCAAGTGAATAACCAGCAGTATATATACTCTAGGACCTTTCCAGGACCTCCCTAATTGCTGGTCCAATGGGAGCAGTGGAATTTGTCAGCTGACCCAGCTGGTCAGCCGACTCCCTTCTAACTGCTATTTAAACTCTGCCTCTGTGCTCGCGCGCGTGTAAGTCTGAATCTTGGTGAACTATCAGTCCCAGCCACACCAGTACTGTCATGCAATGTATCTTGTGCGGGGGCCGCCTCTGATGCGGATTCCGCCGTTACCGATGCGGATTCCGCCGTTACCAATGCGGATTCCGCCGCACTGCCTATGCGGCATGCAGCGTTTTTTCCGCGTTGTGACGCCATGCTGGACGCGGAAACAGCCGCCTCACCTCGAGAGATGGCGGCTTTTCCGCGTTTCCTTACAGTACCCCCCCCCCCGAGGAGTGGACTCCGGACAACTCCCAACAGGTTTCTCGGGGTGTAAGGCATGAAACTCCCTTTTTAATTCGTCTGCATGCATGCGCGTCCCCGGTACCCATTGCCTCTCCTCAATGCCATACCCTTTCCAGTGCACGAGGTATTGTACCGAGTTTTGTACAGAGCGTGAATCTAGAATCTTCTCCACCTCATATTCGTGTTGGGCATCTACCAAGACAGGAGGAGGAGGAGTGGGACCCACCTGGACTGCTGGCTTAAGGAGGGACACGTGGAAAGACCTCACCCCCCGCATGCTAGAGGGAAGATCAACGGTGTAAGTAACATCATTGACTTTCCTGACAACCGGGAATGGACCCACAAACCTGGGACCAAGCTTATTCGAAGGTTGTCTTAGGGTCAAGTGACGTGTGGACACCCAGACCAAGTCTCCTGGTCGGAACTTCCACTCCAGCGACCGTCTTTTGTCAGCTTGACCCTTCTGACTCAAAAAGGCCTTCTCCAGGTTACTTCTAACCGTCCCCCAAAGGTCCTTCAATGACTTTTGCCAGGCCTCCAGGGCTGGGAAAGGAGTGGAGGCTATAGGTAATGGGGAAAATTTGGGTGATCTCCCCGTCACCACCTGAAAGGGAGAGAATCCGGAGGACGAGTTTATTAAATTATTCTGGGCAAATTCTGCGAAGGGCAGAAATCTGACCCAATCGTCCTGCGCCTCTGCCACATAACACCTTAAAAATTGCTCTAAAGACTGATTTATTCTCTCAGTCTGGCCGTTGGTCTGTGGGTGATAGCCCGATGAAAAAGATAGCTTTATGCCCATGAGGTGGCAAAAAGCTTTCCAAAACCGTGAGACGAATTGGACTCCCCTGTCTGAAACTATGTCTTCGGGAATGCCATGTAAACGGAAGACATGAGTGATAAACAACTCGGCCAATTCCTGAGCCGAGGGGAGTCCTTTCAAAGGCACAAAGTGGGCCATCTTACTAAAACGGTCGACTATCACCCAAATGACCGCCATACCTTCAGACCTGGGAAGCTCGCCCACAAAATCCATGGACAGGTGGGTCCACGGCTCATTCGGGGTGGGCAAAGGCTGCAACGTACCGACAGGTGCCAGCCGGGAGGGTTTACTCTTGGCACATATCAAACACTCTTTTACGTATTCCTTACAATCCGCTGCCAAGGAAGGCCACCAGGCGCATCTGGCTATCAAATCCTGTGTCCTGGATGCCCCAGGATGCCCTGCGTTCTTATGTGCATGAAACATCTCAAGAACCTGCAGGCGAAAAGGCAGAGGAACAAACAGGACCCCTGCGGGCTTCCCTTCCGGAATGTCTTGCTGAAAGGGAGCCAATGTCTCCCTCCAATCCTCCCAAGTTTCAGTGGCTGCCAGTATTAATTTCTGGGGAATAATGGTCTCTGGAATGGAGGGCTGTGCTGTCTCTGACTCAAAACATCTGGATAGAGCATCCGCCTTAACATTCTTGCTCCCTGGGGTGTACGTAATAATGAAAGTAAACCTGGAGAAGAACAACGACCATCGAGCCTGGCGAGGGCTCAACCTCTTAGCCCCCTCGATGTACTCTAGGTTTTTGTGATCGGTGTAAACCGTGATGGTATGTTCAGCTCCCTCTAACCAGTGTCGCCATTCCTCGAAAGCCAATTTGATGGCCAAGAGCTCCCTGTTTCCAATATCGTAATTCCTCTCTGCAGGGGAGAACCTGCGAGAGAAATACGCACACGGGTGCATTCTACCCTGCATGCCTGACCGCTGTGACAGCACAGCCCCCACCCCAACCTCCGAGGCATCTACCTCCACAATGAATGGGAAAGAGGCATCCACATGTCTGAGGATGGGTGCTGAACAGAATAGGCCCTTCAGGGTGGCAAAAGCATGTAAAGCCTCAGGAGACCAGTGAGTGGTATCTGCCCCCTTCTTAGTGAGGCAGGTAAGGGGAGCAATGACAGTGGAGTACCCCTTTATAAACCGTCTATAGTAGTTGGCGAAGCCAAGAAAGCGCTGAAGGGATTTCAACCCAACCGGCTGTGGCCACTCCAGAACAGCGGAGACCTTGGCAGGATCCATAGACAGGCCTGTGGTGGAAATTATGTACCCCAAGAACGCAACAGATGTTACTTCGAAGATGCACTTCTCAAGCTTTGCGTATAACGAGTTCTGCCTTAACTGATTTAACACAAACCTCACATGGTTTCTATGTTCAGTGAGGTTGTTGGAGAAGATAAGAATATCATCAAGATAAACTAGTACAAATTTCCCCAACACCTCCCGGAATACCTCGTTAATGAGTTCCTGAAAAACGGCCGGAGCATTACATAACCCGAAGGGCATCACCAGGTACTCATAATGCCCGTCTGGTGTATTAAAGGCCGTCTTCCACTCATCGCCCCTTCTTATACGTATCAGATTGTACGCGCCCCGCAAATCTAGCTTAGAAAAAATCTTAGCGTCAGTAACCTGAGTGAACAAATCATCTATCAGTGGCAACGGATAGCGATTCTTTATAGTAATCTTGTTGAGACCGCGATAATCGATGCAGGGTCGCAAGCCTCCGTCTTTCTTTTTGACAAAAAAGAACCCTGCTCCAGCAGGTGACCGGGACGGGCGAATGAAACCCTTGGCCAAATTTTCACGGATGTACTCCTGCATGGCCAATTTTTCGGGCCCTGACAGATTGTACAAGTGACCCCGGGGGGGAACACAACCTGAACGGAGATCAATGGGACAATCGAAAGGACGATGTGGGGGCAATTTATCAGCTGCCTTGGGACAGAACACATCGGAAAATTCAGAATACTGATCTGGTACCCCTTCCACCTGAAATCTGGTTTGCCCCAAGGTCAACTTCCCCAAACACCGCTGAAAACAACGAGGTGACCAAGTGGTTAACTGACCCGTGGCCCAGTCTATTTGAGGTGAATGAAGTTGCAACCACGGCATGCCTAGGATAATAGTTGAGGTAGACATGTGCAATACAAAAAACGATAATTGTTCCCCATGCAGTGCCCCTATGGTGACCTTCACCTCCGGGGTCTGTGACAGAGCACGATTCCGTTGTAGAGGGGAATCGTCTACTGCCGTGACCTGAATGGGGGGTGTCACAGGAGTGAGCGGAATACCCAACTCCTGAGCAAACTTAAAGTTCATAAAATTGGCCGCTGAGCCTGAGTCAATAAAAGCCTCAGTGGCCACAGATTTCTTCTCCCATGTAACTGTACAAGGGAGAAGCAATTTCTTTTCTTTAAGGGGTGCAAGTGGCGTGCCTAGGGTGTCACCCCCCACTACTCCTAGGCAAATTCGTTCCCCGACTTGTTCGGGCAGTTGATCCATCATTCTCCGCCTTCGCTCCACCTGGGTCAATTTCGAACAACCAATCTGCATTGGTTCGGGTGGAGGCAAGGCCGGAGGAGATGAGACAGACGGAGGTGGCGTTACTAAGGGTGCAGCGGAGGGTGCCACATATGATGTTACCCTGGCACGGTGACTGCCCCGAATCTGCCTCTGATGGCGTAATCGACGGTCGACTCGAATGGCCGATGTGATGGCCTCATCGACTGTCCTGGGCTCGGGCAAGGTTAGCATTAAATCGGAGACCTCCTCCGACAACCCAGACAAGAAGTAATCCATGAGGGCAAAATTATCAAATCTGGCCGTGACTGACCATCTGCGAAATTCTGCCGCGTAATCCTCGACTGAACCCCTGTCTTGCCGCAAAAGTTTGAGCTTCCGCTCAGAGGTTGCCGCAAGATCAGGGTCGTCGTAAATTACGGCCATGGCCTTAAAGAATTCCTCTACCGAGGTCAGAGCAGTATCGGTAGGAGGCAGGTTGTATGCCCATGACTGGGAGTCACCAGTCAGTAAAGTTTTAATAAAGGTGACCCGTTGGGTCTCAGTCCCCGAGGATCGGGGTCTCAACTCGAAGTACGATAACACTCTACTCTGAAAATTCCGGAAGTCAGACTTGTGGCCGGAAAATTTATCTGGTACGGGCATACATATGTCAGCACTAGGAGGGGATCGCACTGAATCAACTGACGTCTGGAGGGTTCGCACAGAGCCTGATAGGACATCAATCATAGTCTTGTGGCTACCCAGCACTTGGTTGATGTTTTCCACCGAAGTGGCAAGTGCGCCCAGACGGTCAGTGTGTGCGTCCATTTGCATTTTTTGGTCTGGCGTTCTGCAACGATCGGAGGGCGCAGAGAGTATCTGATTACCGGTGATCTGCAGTATCGCCGGAAATACAGATATATACCAGATTATAAGTGATCTGCAGTCTCACCGATAATCCGATATACAAACTAACCTCTGTTCGCCTGAGTAGAGTGTAGTGTTTTGGTGTAACAGTAACACTAGGAGGCCTAGGCCTCAGTGCAGCAAGGAGAACTGCACGGATTCCTTCCGCAGACCTGAGCTCTCCAAGACGGGAGGAGTCAGACTGACAGTAGGAAGGAAAGTCCGAGAGTGACACTCAGGAAGAAGTGTCACTAACAGGACTGGGAACCGCCTCCAATCGTGAGGTCGGTTCTCGAGGTCAGACAAGCCAGGTCGTACACACACGGACAGATAAAGTACAAATACAGTAGGCAAAGGCGGAGTCAAAGTACAGGCAGGGTTCGGCAACGGGGTATCAGATATATCGGGGTACAAAATCAGGAGGCAGAAACAGAGTCTAGGAACGAGCCGAGGTTCGGCAACAGAGTATCAGAAATATCGAGGTACAAGGTCAGAGTTCAGGAGGATAGTCGAGGCAGGCAAAAAGTCATAACATATAATCACAATCAAACTAGTACTTTAGCTATCAAATATCTAGCTAAGTGTAGGATTACAGCTCCAGCTGGTCCCGGCACACTTCAGGATCTGACTACGGATCTGGGTGCTCCCACGTATGTGATCGCTCGCCAGACAAAGAGCAAGTGAATAACCAGCAGTATATATACTCTAGGACCTTTCCAGGACCTCCCTAATTGCTGGTCCAATGGGAGCAGTGGAATTTGTCAGCTGACCCAGCTGGTCAGCCGACTCCCTTCTAACTGCTATTTAAACTCTGCCTCTGTGCTCGCGCGCGTGTAAGTCTGAATCTTGGTGGACTATCAGTCCCAGCCACACCAGTACTGTCATGCAATGTATCTTGTGCGGGGGCCGCCTCTGATGCGGATTCCGCCGTTACCGATGCGGATTCCGCCGTTACCAATGCGGATTCCGCCGCACTGCCTATGCGGCATGTGGCGTTTTTTCCGCGTTGTGACGCCATGCGAGACGCGGAAACAGCCGCCTCACCTCGAGAGATGGCGGCTTTTCCGCGTTTCCTTACAGTTCCTGAGTTTTTACAAGTGCAGTGGCCTTTTTGATGTATCTCAGGGAAGGGTTGCTGGTGGCTTCCACAATGATATATATCTCACTTTATTTCAATTACTTTATTTGCTATAGCTCTATATTTTAATAAAGGGTTACTATTAGTGTTGGTATGCAAATTTGGGATATTAAACTTGGAAATCCAAATTATCCCAGACATCACACTTCAGCAGCTGAGCAAGTGGCCCCATCCACACTGGGGTACATCTGGCCGTCGATTTACACTTTGCTGATAGCCGGTGATCAGCAAGCACTGCTACATGAGTAACCCTACAGGATGACTCTGGCTGCAGCGATTGTGGCGCACAGGCCCGGATTTACATCACAGGAGCCTATAGGCAACGATGTCCTGTCACCCTAGACTTCACCCTCCATGAACCTACAAACACCTGGCAAACCGCACCCCAAGTGTGCTGGCTGTCTCAGATGTCACATCTCCCTTACATCCCTTGCCCGTCATAGATAGCTACAGGTGCCCCTTAGTATTAGGTAGCCAGAGCTATCCTTAGTTTTATGTAGCTAGAGGTGCCCCCGCCTGAAGGGAGATGCCGAATCCCATCTGAGTAACCTTTCATTTATGCTCCACTCGGGACTCTGCATGGGTAAGGAGGGAGGGAGGCACTTGGGTAGAGGAGTGAGCTGCCTTTTCATCATCAGGCACCTGTAGACATACGCCTATAGAGCCTCATGGTAAATCTGGCCATGTTGTCACATTTGCGATTATCACTGCATGCTGCAGTCTCAATCTCTAAAGAGGAGAGACAAATACTGACATAGCGTAACCTAACCTGTTTAAATTCAAGCTGACCTATACAAGTCATGGATTCAGGCAGCACCCTGGTGCTTTCACAGCCACTCCCCAACCACACACCTTCACACCTTGGTGAGGACAAACAGAATGCACCCCAACCAACAGTTTAGGGGATCACTGAATGCTGGCCACCTCAGACAACAGGTGGATTTAGCGTATTGGTATTGCAGCCAGATCATTTTTCCCAGAATTCAACTCATATAAAATATAAAAACATAGTTCACACAATAGCGTGATATTTTTAAGCCACGGCTCCTCAGGCTAAACCAGTATTGCATTTACGGATGAACAAGGCTTATCAGCATGGAACAGTTTAAGCAGCTGTCCAACCAGGCATACTCAGGACTCATGCTCAAGTATCTGCTCTTGCCGATGGCTAGACTCCTTGCTACTTGTGGACCAGTCATTTACTTCCTGGTGACTTCAAGACTTCCTGGCTTATTCCTACATATTTTGTCCAATAGGACTCATCAGGCCTGGTGCAATATGTTATATATTGCATATTTTATATGAGTCGAATTAAGGTGGCCATACACTGGCCCGATTCACCGCCGTTTCGACAGCAGATTCGATCACTGGGATCGAATCTGCTGCCAATCGTTCGCGCTACACGCCGAATTTCGATCCTTTTCGTCCGATCCCGTCGATCGCTTCGTGCGGAAAATTAGCGGCGATCGCCTGCGGGTAGGGAGTGCGTCGCTAGCGGCGTTCAAGTACCCGACGACCGACGCAATAGAGCCGCATACATGACCTGCTCCACCGGCACGACTACCCCCGGTCACCGCTGCTCCGTGTCCGCGCTGGTCTCCGGCATGCTTCAGTTTCTCCTGCCCGGCAGGAAGTTTAAACAGTAGAGGGCGCTCTACTGTTTAAACTTCCTGCCGGGCAGGAAGACGTAAAGCATGCCGGGGCCGGAGACCAGAGCGGAGACGCAGCAGCGGTGACCTGGGGACTGGAGTCGCGCCGGCGGAGCAGGTAATGTATGCGGCGGGCGGGGGAAGCGGCGGCAGCACCACCACCACCACCACAACAGATTGTGAACGGTTTCAGGCTGAAATCGGTTCACAATCTGTTTGCAGTAAAGGTAGCCATACGATCCCTCTCTGATCATTAGTTGCTACAGTATATAAGTGATGATGTGCTTGGCACATACTTTCTTGGCACATTCCTTCTTGCACTTGGTTTGACAGGTGTCCTTCAGCTACAATATAGCGGAATGCCAAGTGGTAGATTTACAAGAAACGCTCATTGCGGGTGAATTAGAAACGGCTTATCTTATCTGTTGTACTATTAATGATTGTAGTACACAACAATAGGATTGAAGAGCATCAAAACACAATAGACTGATGAAATATGTGAACAATGTTAATCCTTCAACCTCTCTATATGGCATTTATGTGGGAAGCGAGCGTCAACTCCCGACTCCCGTGTCAACTCTGATGGCAAAGAAGCATCTGACACATTTGCAAATGCTTGAATGATCTGGAATATTCTATTGTGCTGCATTTTTTTCGAGGCAACAATGAGGGAACATAAGCATTGGTATTGCTTCTCCACTGTGTTTGGATTGCATTTGAACACGTTTATGTCTCTCCAGACTGTACAAAGAGCACTGAAGTTATTTTCAAACCATTCCCAGTAGGAGTTTATGATCTAATAGTTGTATTTCTCCAACTTTAGGTATTAACCTCCCTGGCGGTTTATTTATTTTGCCAGGGAGGCTGCAATGTGGTTTTTTTTTAATTAAAAAAAAAATATTTCATGCAGCCAACTGAAAGTTGGCAAAGTGCCAGCTGCGTGTGCTGCTTTTTTCAGAAACGAAATCGGCCCAGCAGGGCCTGAGCGGCGACCTCCGGCGGCATACCCCGAGCTCAGCTCGGGATTACCGCCAAGGAGGTTAAAAGACCGATGTAATGAGGGGGACATGGAGGCTGCCATATTTATTTCCTTTGAAGCAACACAAGTTGCCTGGCTGCCCTGCTGCTGATCCCCTGCCTCTAATACTTTTAGCCATAGCCCCTGAACAAGCATGCAGCAGATCAGGTGTTTCTGACATTTAGGCCCATATGCAATTAATTTTTTCACCTGAGTTATCTCCTAGGAGATAATTTTCATCTTCCCTGTAAACTAAATTTTCAGCATTTTACAACTGAAAAAGTACTCAAAAGTTGGTGAAAAAGTACTAACACATTTATTTTGAGTATTTTCTTGCTTGCTGGCGACTTAAAAGGCATTTTATGACAAGTTGTAAAAATATCACCTAGGTGAAAAGTCAGGAGAAAAATTGAATTGCATATGGCCCTTAATGTCAGATCTGACAAGATTAGCTGCATGCTTGTTTCTGTAATTTTTCAGACACTACTGCAGCCAGTAATCAGGACTGCAAGGCAACTGGTATTGTTTAAAAGGATTTAAATAGGACAGCCTCTATATTCGTCTCACTTCAGTTTTCCTTTAAGTTCTAGAGATTATGAAATTGATCCTCTGGTCTTAAAATGTGTGCTGGTTTAGGGTCTTTCAGTAAAAAATCATCTATCTGATTTTATTTTTTGTTGTCCAAAAGACAACTTGATACATGAGGCACAGAGGTTGGTAATCATTTAATTTGTCTGTGAGCAAAACAGCAAAGATATACACTTCCTCTCAACGTGAACTTCAAGCAGTGAGGTTCACCAGGTTCACTTAAATCCCGATGAGGTCACTGGGCAGGACTCCATTCCTATTGGCCATTGCAACCTAGGTAACCTTAAAGTGTACATGAGACAAATAAATGGAAAACATTTATACTTCTCTATCAACACGAGTGATGACACTCAGGGTTTAGTACAGCGTTCAACTTTACTACAGTAGTGTACAAAAGACTATTGGGCCCCTTTTACTCTTCTATTGGAATTCCGCGTTGTGTTCCCATGTTTTACCGCAAGGTAATGCAACAGCAAGACAATGGGGCCTAGTACACTTACCGCATTGCACTGTGCCAGGAGTGCCCGATCAGCCACCGAGCCACCACAAAGTCAACAGGCCCAAAAGTCAATAGCGCATTGCCGTCAGACTTCCACAACACTGCAGAGACAGCAAAGGAAATTGAAGTCAATGGACGATGCAGAAATATTAAATATGTTGGCACCGGTGATTCAACACACATGTGGGAACAACAGAAATACAACGGGGAACCTGGTAATCCCAGTGTCATACTTCCTGTCCAGCAGAGAGTATGTCACTGGGCACGGGGTAGAGAGGGCGTGTAAGGGACGGCTCCATGCATGACTCTGTTGGCGTACTCTGCCACAGGTCATATCAATGACATCTTGTGCGTTGTGATGTGATGGGGCGTAGCATAGCACTGCAAACGCACAGGCCTGGTTAAAACTGGCCTATAACTTGTTAAAAACAAGGGCCAAGGTGCAGCTCTCCCATACAAACAGCATCGCATCGCTCTGGTACCGGTACCACACAGTCCAGGCTTCTGCAGGGATCAGAGAGGGTTAATGCATGAAGCGTAAGCAGCAGTGGGGATGATAAAGCAGGAAGCAAGCAGATGCAAAGAAAAGCAGCATCAAAAGGCTGTATAATGAAAGATACCACCCTCCAGTAGCTCCGTGACAAGCTTTGTCTCAAGACATCTTGTGTTTGAAAGTTCCTGTGCCTCCCCAGGTTATCAACTATGTGGTGAAGGGAGGGTGCTAAGTCCGCATTGACATAGTTCAAGCCGCCAAGTAAATCCAGTGGCATCACCAGCTGCAGCATGCAGGCTGTTCATATGGAGCACGGCCACACATCAGAGACATGCATTACAAGCACCCACCAGACAATGCAGGGCTATAAGCTTTCCTACCTACACATTGCACCCGCCTCCTTGTGGACTTCATTAGGGTGTGTGTGGCTGGGGGTAGGCCAAGTGTCTTTTTGAAAAAAGTGTCATCAGAGGGGTTGGGTCTCTATCAGGCCTCCATGATTCCCCATCAGCCATAGGCTAACCGTTCTAGCCCATGAGCCTGGATCTGATGCCCCCTACTGTTCATGCATCTTATTGCAGCTTAGCATTCACCTTAACCAACACAGGTCACATTTCAGCCTAAAGGAAACCTAAACTGAGAGGGATATGGATGTTTCCTTTTAAACAATACCAGTTGCCTGGCAGCCCTGCTGATCTCTTTGGCTGTAGTAGTGGCTGAATCACCCACCTGAAACAAGCATGCAGCTATTAGAGACACAGGATCAGCAGGACAGTCGGGCAACTGGTATTATTTTAAGAGGAAAAATCCATATCCTTCTCAGTTTAGGTTCCCTTTAAGGTCCATCCATTAATAATATATCAAATATTTATCCTTACCTGGGGCTACCTAAACAGCCCCCTTCAGGCCGTGAGCTCCTTTGCTGTCTCTCCGGGCTGCTCTCGTCATATGTTAGCTGTCACACTCAATCACACAAGTGCAGCCTGGCTGTGTGTGTGCCTATTGCGTTCCCATCACACTCCTGTGGCCGGGAGTGCTCAGCCCCCTGCACAGTAGTACTGAGCAGGTGCAGAACACTCCCAGCTATGGGGGCAAATGTGAAGCCGGGCTGTGCATGCATGACAATGTGTAACTTTGCCAAAGTACCAGCTCCTTCAGTTGGCGAACATAGTGGCCCAGACAGATGACGTGGTACCCCACAGCCTGAGGGGGCTGGAGGAAGCCCCAGATAAGTATAAATGTTTTCCATTTATTTGTCTCAGGTTTCCTTTAAGCTTAAAGGTCACTCTAAGCAGAATAGGAAAAATGTTCTCTGCTGGGCCTGGCAAACATGAGTAATAGTTGAGCATGAGCAAACAAACATGGGTAATAGTTGAGCAGGAGCAAACAAACATGAGTAATAGTTGAGCATGAGCAATTAATCATGAACAATAGTTGAGCATGAGCAAACAAACATGAGTAACAGTTGAGCATGAGCAAACAAACATGAGTAATAGTTGAGCATGAGCAAAACACATAATTAATAGTTGGGCATGAGCAAACAAACATGAGTAATAGTTGAGCATGTGCAAACAAACATGAGCAATAGTTGAGCATGAGCAAACAAACATGAGTAATAGTTGAGCATGAGCAAACACACATGAGTAATAGTTGAGCATGAGCAATTAATCATAAACAATAGTTTAGCAAGAGCAAACAAACATGAGTAATAGTTGAGCAGGAGCAAACAATCATAAGTAATAGTTTGTGGATGCCAGCAGTCCCAAATGCGCAAATGTTTCCCAGTAGTGAATCAATCCCTACTCAACTTGCTAGCCTAGTTTAAAGGGAACCTAAAGTGAAATAAATTTGCCCAGTTTAACTTACCTGGGGCTTCCTCCAGCCCTCTGTAGTCCTCCTGGTCCCTTCGCAGTCATTCAGCTCTGTTCCATTCCATTCAGCTGTTGAGCTGGGCGACTGTGTCAGTTATGGACTACTGCATATCTGTGGCGCCGGCCATGCACCTCCTCAATTGTACTCCCATAACCGGCTTAAGGTCCATTCATGAAAAATATATAGAACCTTTATACTTACCTGGGGTTTTCTTCAGTCCATGGGTTCCCTTGCTGTCTCTTTGGGCTGCTCCGGTCGTCCGCTAGCCGTCCCGGTATTTCTGTCAGTCAGGCTCAGTCACACTCCATCACGCATGTGTGGCCTGGGACATATTAATAGTGTTCCCTAAGGGGATCTTTCACAGAGCATGACCAAAACTTGCTTCTGTTTCCCTGGTCTCCAGATCCCCCAGAACTTAACCCAAGCAAGCACATTTTGGACCACCTTGATCAACATTTTTGACATCTGGATCCACCAGAACCCACCTGACCCTTTGCAGCTGTCAGGTGCTCTGCAGTCTGCATGGTTACAGACACTCCTAGCAACCAACCACTATCTTTCTGAGGCATGCTCACTGTCTTAAGCTGGCCACTAATGATCCAATCTTTTTCACCCAATCTTACCATTTCTATATAATATAAGGTAACTGTCTAAAGTATCCATTCAGTATATTCATTTACTTTACCATTATACTACATAGATTTGGTAAGATTGGATGAAAAAGATTGGATTATTAGTGGCCACCATAAGGGTACTCTCCGTGCCGCCAGAAATATGTAGCTTCACTGTACAAATCAAAACGGTTTACCAAAGCAGGACATTTAGGGAGTAAGTTCTACCACTTATTTGTAATTTGCCTTCTTTAACTCCTCAATAATTGTATAGCATGAAAATTAATCAGATAAAGTGACTGATTGTGATCAAACCTCCTTTGTCATAAACAAAAAATCTGAAGTGCAGTTTATTTTTGTATGTAGGAGAAAAAAACAAAAACAAAACACAACAGAACAAATATGCTAAAAAAATAATGCAATGTGACTGAATGTTTATTATATAACAGGTAGACTCTCATGTGGACGATGCCTGCTATCATATGCAGAGGGATCATGTACAACAATATGCTAAACTTATTGTAACAGATGTATTCCTAAAGTTTAATGCATTTAAGGCCTTGTTAGCCTTTCCGGTTCTGCTTAACAAAATTTCTCATTTATCTCTGCAGAACATTTGTCTATGTCAATTAGCATGTTGCCCTGCCTTATGCTGCCTTCTTTAATATTCTTAATAATACCTACCTTGCAAACTCCCTCCATACATCAGATGCTGTGATTGCATTACAGAAGGAAGAAGAGATGGGAGCACGCAAAATGAACAAACTATTCCAGAATATATTACATATACGTATGCATATGTCTTGCTTTGCCTTGAATTGACCATGCCTGGTGTAAAGCGTCTTAAAGTTAACCCAAGATGAAACTAAATTGATGAGATAAACAATTGTATTTGTCTTCCGACTCCTAACAAGGGCCTTTTTTTAGATATCCCATGGTTTTATTTTATATTTGGACATTTACAAAGTAGAATTAATGTTTTGTTGTCTCTGCTCAGTGGCAGCCTATTAAGTAAAGCAGAGGGACACCAAGAGCCCCAATAGTGTAATTCGTCTTGGGGACAACAAAATAAATGAGAAGTTAAAATTATACTTACAAACCAGGGTTACCAATAGGCAACCACTGTATAGGCAGGTGGGGAGAACAATCCTGACCCCACTCAGGAATAAAAAGTCGCTCTCTGTAGACAGGAAAATAGGGTAACAACCTTCCACCCAGGGTGGACTCAATGTAGTGTACAAGATACAGAGGCGCCAAAAGAATAAAAGGTAATTAAATGAACTTAAAAAAACCAACTGATTAAACAGAGGAGGCAGCGGTGGTCTTACCCCCTCCAAACAGACACAGGCAAGGACTGCGATTCAGACAGTCAACAATTTATTCGGAACTCCAAAAAACAATGCAACGTGTTTCACGGGCCATACATCCCGCTTCCTCAGGCAAAATACAGTAGGAGTCACAGCTGCAGAAAATACACAAACAGACAACCAGAGGCATAAAATCGTCAAAGTGCTGATATGAATATGTAAATTTACATTTTGCATTACGTTTTAGTGACAAGTTGTGTGCGGGTTATAAATATTAGTTTCGAACTGATAGTAGTCTCAAAGGTATGCTTGACAGCTTTAGAATGGGTAGGGGGAATGTTAAAGGTGCATTGTGCTGAACAGAGTAAGACCAATGATAAATACAAATAAATATGCAAATACTCAAAGTAAAATTTGGCTGGGTTTGCTGCCGGTTGTTGCGGACATCATGCAGTACAACAGTGAATAGTGGGTGAAATTGGGAGAAAGGGTTGACGTGGTCTAGAGGAGGAGGAAGGAGGGAGGGTGTTGGAATGACTAAAAAACAGGTGGGGGTGTTTTTGGCAGCAAGTAAACAAGGGTATAAGGAGAAGGCAGACTTACCATCTGTATTATATCAGCGAGCTCGGCGCCTCTGTAATGCCAAAGGACACCTGAGTTCATTAATTAGCATGGATTAGTATGAGGAATGTGAGAGTACTTCCGGGCGGAAGTGTGTCATAGAGAGGCGGGGCCATCATGTGTGTATACTTTGTAAATAAAGTTGGGAAGAAAAAAAAAAGAAAAAAAAAGGAAAAGGTTAGAAAGATTAGTTTCGAACTGATAGTAGTCTCAAAGGTATGCTTGACCGCTTTAGAATGGATAAGGGGGGATGTAAAACATTTTTACATACCCCCTTATCCATTCTAAAGCGGTCAAGCATAACTTTGAGACTACTATCAGTTCGAAACTAATATTTATAACCCGCACACAACTTGTCACTAAAATGTAATGCAAAATGTAAATTTACTGTACGTATTCATATCAGCACTTTGACGATTTTATGCCTTTGGTTGTCTGTTTGTGTATTTTCTGCAGCTGTGACTCCTACTGTATTTTGCCTGAGGAAGCGGGATGTATGGCCCGTGAAACGCGTTGCATTGTTTTTTGGAGTTCCGAATAAATTGTTGACTGTCTGAATCGCAGTCCTTGCCTGTGTCTGTTTGGAGGGGGTGAGACCACCGCTGTCTCCTCTGTTTAACCAGTTGTTTTTTTAAGTTCATTTAATTACCTTTTATTCTTTTGGCGCCTCTGTAACTTGTACACCGCAGCCTATTAAGTGTCCCTAAAGGAAAATTCATGAACTACTGCCTTTTTCTATCTCCTCTGCTCTCAAAAGTTTTATTCTGTTTTTATGGCTGTAATTTTCTTTTTAGTGAAGTTTACTATATTAACAAATATAAATAAAGAAAGTGTGCTGCTAATCAAACCAAACAGTCCTTAATATGCAGATTCAGTCCCGACTATGAAGGTCATAGATTTTCCAAAACACCTTCAGCTTTCCATCCAACCGAACCTCAGGGACATAAGAACAAAGAAAACTCTCATTGCACAAATATTAGAACTCGGATAGTCCAATCCTGACCAAATTGCAGAGCACAGTGTAAGTTTCTTATTGATTAACACCAAGGTTTGTGTGCAAATCCTTCACCACCATTTAGGTCCTGCTCATCTTTTGTGGTAGCTGCCCAAACCCACAGACAGCACCACACACATATAATGATATATTGCTTCACTCTGCTTCTATTTATGCTTCACTGATGTTGCTCTCAATCCATCCATACACATCATAGAAAGGAATGTAAACATCATATCATAGTGCAGATTGCTTATACCGGAATGATGCAGTTAAAGGATCCCAAACCTTTTAATCCAATGTAATTTTAATGTTATGGGGTCACCACCCAGTGCTCCCCAACCTCCAGGGGCCGTGCTCACCTGATAGCGTTGTTTCCCCAGTCACAGACAGCACATTAGCTTCACTCTGCTTCTCTCACACTCGCTTTGGCTCCTCCACATCATATCGAATATGAGAAATATAAAACCATAGACATCATAGCGCAGACTGTTGGCTACTTGTATGGCAGATTCTGAGAGAACAAAAAAAACCACTAGAGCACTGTGTAGCTAACAATACGGGGTCACCACCCAAGTGCTCCCCACCTTTAGGGATTGTGCTCACCTGGTAATGTTGCTGTCTAGGTGGACAAGCAGCTCAACACACTTGTGGCTCAATCCTGGTGCGCAACCCGCCTCTCAGTGCTCCTTGCAGTGGCCTCAGAAACAGTCTATGTCAGTCTGCCAACTAAAAGAACTCCCCATAGCGTAAAAAACCATCATTTATTAAAACATCAAAAGGTAGTACTACTCACAAAGTTATCCTTAAAATCAAGCATGTAACATGAGGACGTCTCATCCGAGCACTTCCTGTTCCGCAAGCCACGCCCTACGCGTTTCGTCCAATGACTCACGCAGCATGACCAAGTGTCTGATAGACACGAAACGGCCATCGCCTTTCTCCCACCAGTACCCGCCACTTACCTCCTCCACTATGATTGCCACACAGGTCAGAATGTAAACTTAATCCTGACAATAATGGTTTCTTCCATCTGGATGTCTTGTCAATGCCAATAAACACTAATAGCAACGGACAAAGGGTGCACGTGCCTTTTCTTGTTGTTTGCAAGCTTGATACTTCTTTCTTCTTCCCTACTACAGAGCACACGTCCCAAAGTGATTTGGCTGGAAGAACTTGGCAGGAATGATGAGAGTTTGCCAAAACTCCTACTCTTTCTCGTTTCTTTTTTTGACCGTCTGACACAGAGAGTGCCACACTTTTGCTTTTTCTTGTACATAGAGACTCTGTAACAAAAACAACATCCCCTGGGGGTACACACCTCAGGAGGGGGAAACCTTCGGGTCCCAATGAGGCTTCCCCCATCCCTGTAGCTGCAGGCAGTTTAGCGCTGGCTCCCCCAAAGCATCTCAAAATCCTCCCCTGACAAGCGCTGATAAGCACTGATTTATTTACCTTCCCTGGCTCCAGCGGGGGAGCTGTTGCGGCTCTCAGCAAGGAGATAGGCGGAAATAGCCCATCTCCGTCAGGTCCGCTCTACTACACAGGCGCAGGAAACTTGTGTCTGCACAGTAGAGCGGACTGACAGCGATCGACTATTTCTGACTACCTCCGAGCGGAGAGCCAATACTGAGCCTGCACTGGAGCTGGGAAGGTAAATATTTACATCCCCGCTGTTCGGAGGGGCACAGCAAGACCGCCGTGGGACACAGGAGGACGGGGGAAGCCTCGATAGGATCCGGAGGCTTCCCCCACCCGAGGTGAGTACGCCTCAGGGGAACTTTTATTAGTTACAGGTTTTCTTTACTATGTTTTGCACTGTACATACATATGTCACCTCAGGTACACTTTAAGCTCAATGAAACCTACCAATCGTATATTGTAATGTAGAACATTTAACTTATTATTGGCAGGGCTGGATAGCATAATGGTAAGGCTGTTTGATGTGAGATTTGAACCTTTGACCCGAATTTGAATCCCGGCTCAGGCCAGTACATCAAAAAACAGCAAGGCTCCCTTATGATCCTGATTTCCCATGGAGTGTGCCTAAGTGGCCGAAGCACTTTGAGTCTGCCAGCAAAAAAGCACAATATAAATGTTCTGTGTCTTGTCAAATAAAATGAGGCAATATAAAGAAATATATACCACAAAAAAAGTATATATTTTATAGCATGTCTTCTAAACATGACCATTGATGCCCCAAAACTTCTACGTGGCTTAAATGTATTTATGGTCTAGGAACCAAGGAGTGGCAGTTTCCATCGAAGTATTCCCCTAGAAGTTTTGTTAGGTATTGTCCTTCCTCATTCTGACCATCCCTTCCTAGGGATGGTCAGAATGAGGTTGGCTGTCATTCTTGCATTGATTCCATGATGGTAGACTACTAGACTTCACAAAGGCCCTGAACAGCAGGAGCCCAAAAATGTGACCATAATAAATGATGGTCACAGGACAACAAGTGAGGAGGAAGTCACGTTAAAGGGACTCCGAGCAGTGCAGAAACTATGGAAAGGTGCTTTAAAGGAGAAAGAGAGCTTTAAAATGATATCCATCTTTCCATAGTTACATTGTATTACACAGGGCGACTTTTTCTCAAAGTCAGCAGCTCCATTCAGCAGAAAAAGTCGCCCTGTGTAATACAATGTAACTATGGAAAGATGGATATCATTTTAAAGCTCTCTGACGACACCTAAATCGTCGCCCTACGCCTTTCAGTTTTCTCTATTTTCGTGATCGAAATCGCGGCCGCGGCAAATTCAATCAAATTCAATCACGAAAACTAAAAGGCGTAGGGTGGCGGTTTATATATCACTGGAAAGACGAGAAAGAGAGCTTTAAAATGATATGCATCTTCCCATAGTTTCTGCACTGCTCGGAGTCCCTTTAATTGCTTATAAATTATAAGGATGAACACTCGGCTTGTTTAGGTGATATTTGCATGACTATTGTTTTTTTTTTTATATTTCTTACCATGAACAAGGATATGAGTAATAAAATGATATAACCACTAGCTTATGGCTCGGCGTTGCCCAGGTATCTGATTGGCTGTGGCTCCACCCCCTTTTCTGAATTTGACCCTCAGACACCCAATGACCAACTGTACCAGGTTTGAGGCTTGTGCCATTAACAGTGCAAGAATGGCAGCAATTTAAATATGCCCCTTGAAAATCAATAGGTGAATTTTGATTGGCTTTTGTAGGCTTCACCCTCTTTTCTGAATATTAATCCCAGTCACCCAGTGACCAACTGTGCAAAGTTTGAGAACCCTGCCATTAACAGAGTAAGAAAGGCTGCAGTTTACATTTTCCCAGTGAAATTTGTATTTGTCTCCGTCCACTTTTTGGTTATGGGGTTAAAAAGTCTCCTATATGTTATTCCAGGTAATGTACTGTGTGTGCCAAATCTCATTCAAATCCATTTAGCTATTATTGCGTGATTGAGTAACAATCATCCAAACATCCAAACTTTCGCATTTATAATATTAGTGAGATTATCACCTTTTTCCTAGCACTAAAGAAGTATTTAAACCAGACCAGCTAAGGAAATCCCCGAATTAGGAAAATTACCTTTCAGTGGTAAGGCTTTTGATGTAGGATTTGAGCCTTTGAGCAGGGTTTGAATCTCAGCTCAAGAGATGTGAAACAGTAAGCATTATTTATACAAGGCTCCCTAATGATCCTGGTCGCCCATGGATTGCATCTTAAGTGGCTGCAGCCCTGAAGGTCTTACATTTCCTAATTTATGGGTCCCCAATTTCATGGTGACCCCTTTATGACCAGACTTTGTGTTCTTGGCCTCAAAGATCACAGCAGGTGGAGAATTCAGCCATGAAATTAAAAGATGTTTACTCTTTGGAAGGAAAGCAATAACCAACTTGGGCAATGACAAACTCAGACCAGACAATGTAATAAAAAGCATAGATGCCACCATTATCATCAAAGCTTCATATAATCAAAGCCATGGTTTTTACAGTAGTGATGTATGGTTGTTTCAGAGAGTTTGACCATAAGGTAGGATGAGTGCCAAAGAATCGATGCCTTTAAATTGTGATATTAGAGAAGACTTCTAAGAGTCCTCAGTACTTCAAGAAGATCCAATCAATCAATCCTTGAAGAATTTTACCCTGAATGTTCATTGGAAGGAGAAATGCTGAAGCTGAAACACTTTGGACACATTAGGCTCGATTAAATTCACTTTTTGTCCAAAATGTTTTATTAGGAGATCTGTTTAAAATAAAAATAGGTTATAATGTACTGTCAAAATTATTCTGACTATTTTCCTGCTTGCTGATGGCTCATAAGGCATTTTATTGATTAGATGTGAAAATATCATCTAGAAAAAAACTTAGGTAAAAATGTGTTGGATCGGGCTCAGAATTAGAAGGGAGGGTTCATTGGAGGAGACCCTGATGCTGGTGGAAAAGATCAAGAGCAAAAGCAGTAGGGGACAGAAGAGAATGGAATGGCAAGATAGTATTATAGAAGCAATCAACATGAAAACTGGCTTCGAGAAGCAGTCAAGAATGGATGGTCCTGGAGTGAGTGCTGTGGCCCATGGGGTCACAAAGAGTCATACTGAACAACAACAACTGAACAATTTTATGGTGAATTCACCTCTAAAAATGTTGGCATTCAGCACTCATTTTGAAATATGGTATATCAACAGGTAACTGATTATGGTAACATATGCAATTCTGTTATCCTTTAACAGTGTGTATCTTGATTTTTTTGCGTGTACTTTTATATCAAGTTCAGCTGTAAGGTTCCCACAAGGAAGCTCGGAGTGGTTATAGAATCCCTATGTTGTTAATTTGGCTTTGTAAATAAATATGTTGCAAATCATTTGTAGATCTCAACCTTTGTGGATTGTTTCATTTGAGATATGCATCTTTAAATATGGTATAACAATCAGATTTAGAATATTGTTTTGGACAGTATTCTGTAGAAAATTCTGCAATAAAAACACGAGAAGTGCAAAAATAATGATTTTTTTTTTTTTAGCAATGCATCTAGTAAAGTATAAATACGTTACACTTTTCTTATTATCGGCAGCCCAGTGGAGAAGGAACATGAGGAATTAACCATTAATATAATGATGATGTCTATATGTTGCCCAAGGCAAAAATGAAGGAAGCTGTGCGTGTCATATCAAGATCCCCTAATTAACTCATTTCTCATTGAGTTTTCTGGCGGGTATTTTGATTCTTCTTGCGCTTAAAAAATACTGCCAGATGGTGTCATTATTGAATAAGTAAGTAGATTACGTTATAGCTTATGGTACTGGGATGTCAGCACAAAACTTCCTCTGTATAACAAACACAAA
Source organism: Hyperolius riggenbachi (assembly GCF_040937935.1). Taxonomy (NCBI): domain Eukaryota; kingdom Metazoa; phylum Chordata; class Amphibia; order Anura; family Hyperoliidae; genus Hyperolius; species Hyperolius riggenbachi. The sequence goes on along the minus strand of NC_090648.1, from coordinate 481,400,552 downwards.
ATTACCTTAATAGCCTCTTTCCTTCATAACCGTACACCGTTAAAACCAAACGGAACAAAAAATATCACTGGCCTTCTGAGGGCCACATTGGTTATGAGAAAAGCTAAAGGGTAATTGAACAGGGGTCAGAGATGTAATATTAAAAGTATCCCATGTTTTTTACCTGTGTACAATTAAAGCAAACCTGTGAGATTTGCAAATGCATAAGACAAATACTTACTTTGGGAGAGGGAAGTGTCTGGATCCTCAATAGGCTTTCCTCCATCTCTCTGCTGCCATCCGTTACAGTACTGTGTCCTCTCGAAAACTAGCCTTACTGTGTTTGTGCCATAGCATGGGCCCACTCACTCCGATTAGGTCCATGTTACTCTGCCTGGACAAGCTGATTACAAGCCTTTAAAGCCATTGGAAATCACTTTTTTTTGTTAAAAATAACATGGTTGTGTTGCAAAAAAATAATATGATTACCTGAGGTGATTTTCGCCGCTCCCCCACCCCTGGATCACTTAATATTTGCCCGGATCGATGGCTAATAATTCAAAGATGGCTGCCGACCTTTGCTTCATCTTCCGGATCGGCAGCCTCTTCCTTTCTAATTTATCTCACCCTCAAGCGGCGATAAAATAGCGCGAGAGAGATTTCGGGTGCGTGGACGTGAGCATGTGCGCACGCACGTGTATAGACAGGCTCACGCATTATGTAGTGACTGTGACTGTTTCCTCACTGTGCGCACTCTGTGTTACAGGGAGCCGCGCATGAGAATCTGCCTGCAGCGCTGCACGCTCTTGAAGTAGGAGCAGGGGAGCCGCGCATCAGTGGGAGCGCGACTCAGGGGGGCGGCGAAAGGGGAGGAGATAGCAGAGCATCACAGAGGAGTGACAGAGCAGGGGTAATAAGCTCTGCCTCCTCTCTCGTGCTGCAATATTCGACTGGACTGGTAAAAAAAATGGTGATTTTGGGGGCCAGGCTGCATAAAGAGCAGCGAAATGGGGACGGAGCATGAGAGGACAATGAGGTAAGTGGTCCTCTACTGTAAAATTCCCCCCCCCCCCCAAAAAAAAAAAGTTCCCACTGACTTTAAGGGGAATACAAAGAGGAGACACCGGGAGCCCAATATAGTGTAGTATGTACTGGTAAATGGATGTGAAAAAGCACGTATGTAATAATACTCACAACCCAGGGTTACCCTCGAGGCAACCACTGAATAGGCCAGTGAGGAAATTAGACCTGTCCCCACTCAGGATTAAGAAGTCGCTTTCTGTAGATCGGGAGGGAAAGAAGGTCTAGGTCAGCCTTTCTCAACCTTTTTACCCTGGAGGAACCCTGCAAATAACTTTTGGATCTCGAGGAACCCCTGCAAACAATTTTTAGATCTCGAGGAACCCCTGCATTTATTTTGCAGGTGGCATGGTCTTTAAAAGTATGTGTAGCTGTTTATTTCACTACTCCCTATTACACTGCTACTCATACTGTCTCCTGAGCCCCCAATTTAGTGCTTCTTGTTACAGAACCACCTATTATAGTGTACTCTATTATACTTCCCCCACAATAGGGGAAAATGCCAAGGAACCCCTGCAGAGTGCTCAAGGAACCCGGGGGTTCCAGGGAACCCTGGTTGAGAAAGCCTGGTCTAGGTTGACTTACCTCCTCCAAGCAGACACAAGATACTGTTGATATTATTCAACATAAAATATTTATTTACATACTCCAGAAGCCTTTGTTGAAGCTTTTGCAGAGAGGACAGTACTGGAATGGGCCACAGAAGAGGATGGAGAAAGCCACTGGATTGTCTAGAGGATTCCCTCTATTCAGATGAGTACCACTTTGGGGCACTGGCTCAGCACTTCTGCGCATGCGTAGAAGACCCAGACTAATGCAACTCAGCAAGATTACCGGGACTAATAGCCGGAGGACGGAGGCACTCAGGAGGACGGCGAGGGACTCAGCGGTGCTTATGGGGCTGGAGGAAGCCCCGGGTAAGTTTCAAAATCTTTTTTACCCACGTCTCAGGTACACTTTAAATGATAGAAGAGAGATCAAGAAATGATTGATATTCACCATGTAATTTGTTCATGTTGTTTGATCCACATTCAACCTGCACATTATCATAAAGATAGGTAATCAACATAGACATTTATCACCACATGAAAAACATAATAACTTAATTATAGCGTATTTTACACAAAATAGAATAAAAATTAGTAACAGTGCTGAATTTTTATGAAATATTCAGTACTGTTACTACAAATACAATTATGTTATTATGTTTTTATGTGGTGACAAACATCTATGTTGATTACTTATTTCCTTTGCCCAATGTGAATCCTGGATGTCCTTTTGATTGTAGGGCCTGATAAAGCGGCACTAAAGTCATGAAACGCATTGTCTACTGTGCTGAAATCAGTGGTGGGCTCGAAATTCGCATTTACGCATCATAATCGTAATGCAAAATTTCGGGGGAACATTGTAATTAATTTTGCATGTAATAGTAGTATTTCATAATTTTTTGTGTAATTTTCACGAAATTTTGTGCCGACTTTAGTGGTTAATAGCAAAGCCCCCATACATGCTATTGCTACCAAAATTAGTACATATGTTAAGGAGAGTATTAGGTACAAGGCAAAAAATTATTTTTCAAAAAGACATTGTAGTTTTTGAGAAAATCGATTTTAAAAATGCAAAGAAAAATGGTTTTTAAACTGTAATTTTTCAGTTTAAAAAACATGTTTTCTTTTTCTCAAAAACTATAAAGTCTTATTGGAAAATTCTTTTTTCCCTTGTACCCACTATTCCCTTTAACATAAGTAGCAATTTTGGTGTCAATAGCACTTTGCTATTAGCCTCCAAAGTCAGCACAAAATTACCCAAAATTTAACGAAATGCCGCAAATTTTTATGCGATATTACGAATGACTACGAATCAATTTAGTTTTCAAATCGTAATTACATATAGGCGTAAGTGCACTGGCGTAACAATAGGCCCTGCAGCCCCTGCCCACCCCCCTGGGGTCCGCTCGGGGCCGTTTTGGGGGGCGCAGCATGAGGGGAAAGCCATGCTGCACTTCGGCGGGGAGGGGGGATGGTCCTCTCTCTCTCTAGCCTCTGACACGACTTCTTGTATAAGCACGAAGTCACGTCAGACACTAGAGGGAGAAACGTCCTCGTTGGAGCTCACAGAAGATATGTAGCTTCCGCAGCCTGCCGCTGCTCACACAATGGTATTGATTCTGGAGGGGAGCGCAGAGGGGAGAGCCCGAGGTGAGGGAGGGGGGACCGTTCCCCCTCCCCACCGATGTGCAGCATGGCTTTCTCCTCATGCTGTGACCCCTTCAGCCCCCCAAAACAGCCCCGAGCGGGCCCCCCGGGGGGGCCCACTTGGAATTTTTGCAGGGGGGCCCGAGGGACCTGGTTACGCCCCTGCTCAAGTGCGAAAATTTACGGGAAATTCTGTGAAATCGTAAATTTGCTGATTACGATCATCACTAGCTGAAATAAAATTTATGTATCCTATTTATGTCTAACTAGTCTGCTGAGACCCACCTTTATGTTTACAACATAATTGTATCAATGATTGCCATTTGGGCGCCTCCTACTCCCGTTTGCTGTTGTTCCTCACCTCTGGTTGGGGTCCTGTTTATGACCTTACCACAAACCCAGTTTTTGGAGTTGCGACCTGTGTAATCCTGAAAGGCAGAGTGGAGATGGTCCTTCTCTATTGGTGGTTGCTGGAATAGCAACCCAGACTTGTGAGTGCCTTATATACTCTTTTATTCTATCCAATATCATCCAACATACAGTACTACTCCAGATTGGGCTCCTGGGGTCCTTGTGTTTTTTATTTATCTCCTATAAGATTCAATCCTTGGTTACAGTTCCTCTTTAAACTAAACCATTTCTCTTACAGATATACTACAGTACTGGCACAGTGTTAGAAATAGGACATTGTTCCAGTATGACTTTCCAAATTGACAGCCTTTGCCATGATTGTACAGGAGATCACCAGTGCTTAAAGTAAACGGTTCACACATGCGTAATCCTCCTTTCCATCTGCTGCTGCCTGTCACTCAGCTATTCAGCTGTCACATAAGCATTGAAAACGCAATGCCTGGCAATCTCTTGTAGTGCTGTGGCTCTGGGTATTAGGTATCTGCATTGCATACTTTATAGTGACAGATTTGATTATGTATTTTCTATTACTTGGTTAATATAAAATGTTCACAGCACAATATGGTTTTGTTTTCTTTGGTAAGCTTATTGTAGCTGTGAGAGACAGAATATCGACAAATGAACCCTCAAAAACCCAGAGCCCCAAAGTCAGCCCCAAAGAGTTGTGAGTGGGTACATGAGGGGTATGAGGTTATTAACTGGCTCTCAGCTTCCACCATCGGTCTCCCATCAGCTGCACATCCAGCATCCCATCTCCATGGCTACAGTCTTGTCATGTGACCTTCTGCCAGTGGGTCACATGATAATTCAGCATTATGAGAGCCAGTGAGTAACATAATTTGTGCTCTGTAGTATGAATACAGAGACGCCAGAAGGATAAAAAGATCTAAAACGTTTAAAAGTGAGGAGGTAGTGATGGACTGATTAATTTTCAACAAAACATTTTATTTATATACTCCAGTAAAATACAACGCGTTTCGTGGTAGTGACAGATAGAGGTGCATGGCCAAACCTGTCTATGCTGTGAAGATACGAGATGTGCAGCACCTGAAACTACGGATACCGGAAGCCTGTGCTAGCATTTCTCCTGCGGTGTTGCTATCAGTGTGTGAAGAGTGGGAGAAGAGGGTTGCATTGACAATCCAACACAATGGGCAGCACATTTTATAAGTGGTCAGAAACTTGTAAATAACTCATGAAAGAATAAAGTTACTTTAAAACCAAGCACACCATTGTTTTTCTTGTGAAATAAGTTTGATGAGTCACATAACCCTCTTCCTATTGAAAAAACAAAAGTTGGATTCAAAATGGTCGACTTCAAAATTGCCACCATGGTCAGCACCCATCTTGAAGAGTTTCCCCCCTCACATATACTAATGTGCCACAAACAGGAAGTTAATATCACCAACCATACCCATTTTATTAAAGAGAAACTCCAACCTAGAATTGAACTTTATCCCAATCAGTAGCTGATACCCCCTTTTACATGAGAAATATAATGCTTTTCACAAACAGACCATCAGGGGGCGCTGTATGACTGATTTTGTGCTGAAACCCCTCCCACAAGAAGCTCTGAGTACCGCAGCACTCTGGGCAAACTGCCACAATGTAACAAGGTTCACAGACAGGAAATGGCTGTTTACAGCTGTCTCTAACAGCCAAAACAGCTAGCAGCAGCTACATAACCTGCCCACAGTAAAAATGTCACCATGTAATACATGTCAGAATGTAAATCAGGAGAGGAAAGATTTTACAATGAGCAAACACTGACTAAATCATTTATACATAATTATGGTAAAAATTAAGCACTTTTTTTTACTACATTATTTTCACTGGAGTTCCTCTTTAAGGTGTATCCATATAAATGGCCCACTCTGTACATATCCACCCTTGGTGGAGGGGTGTTACCCCTTTTTTCCTTGATCTACAGAGAGCAATTTCTTAATCCTGAGTGGAGACAGGTCTAATCTTCCCACCTGCTTTTACAGTGGTTGCCTATGTGGTAACCCTGACTTGTGAGTATATTGCACATACTCTTTCCACACACCTTCATTTACCAGTGCATACTACACTATATTGGGCTCTTTGTGTCCCTCTTTTTGTTTTTTGTGCAGTGCTAGTAACTCTGCAGGAGGAGAGGAAGAGACATATATGCTATACCTATACTGTGGAAGGGAGTACTCCTGTACTTTACGTTTTAGACTTGTAAAAAAACCACCACCATACAACTCACCTACTCCTGGATCCAATCACTGCCTTGTCAGCTCTCCCGTTCTGCCGCTGTGTCCCCCGTATCTGCCAACATCTTCACTGCACTGACCCGGAAGTAACGTAAAAGTACTTCCAGGTCAGCGTCATTACAGTGAAGATGCTGGCAGATACGGGGGATACGACGGCAGAATGGGAGAGCTGACAAGGCACAAAAGGCAGCGATCAGAGCCAGGAGTAGGTGAGTTGTGCGCTGGTGCTTTTTTACAGGTCTTTAAAGGACAGCATGGGAGCATGAACGGGGAGATTTGACATTCTAGTCCAGTCAAAGGTTTCGGCTGACTAGAACGGGAAACCTTGGGGGCACAGAACTTTGAGAGTGGTGCTGGACAAAACACAAAACACAACAGAAAAAGTATTAATTAAATCCCCTCTCAGTTCAGGGGTACTTTAATGCTGGGGGCACACCTGGCTACCTATGGTGTTTGTGTGTGTGGGGGGGGGGGCGGGGGGGTCATTTGCTACCTATACTGTGGACCTAACCAAGACTGGGGGCATGTTTGTTTTCCAATACTGGGATGGGGGCATACTGTATCTGCTACCTATATTGTGATGCTACTGATTACTAGCAGCACATCTGGCTACCTATATTAGGGGGGGGGGAGCAGGGACATCTATTATCTAAACTGGGGGTCTACCTAATTCTGGGAGCACATTTGTTTTTCCAAACGGGGGGGGGGGGGGGCGCACATATTCTACCTATACTTGGGAGAGCTGCCTAGTACTGGGGGTGTATCTGCTACCTATACTTTGGGACCTAACCAATACTGGCCAATCGTCTGGCTTCCTGTTCCGAAAAGTCTAGCCCCTTCTGTCAAATTTAAGAACCCATTGTGGCCCACAAGTCAAAAAGTTTGCCCACCCCTGCTTTACACTGAAGACTTGGAAGACTTCATTTGTAATTGAAATGTATGATTTCAATAGGGGAAAAACCGTTTGTATTTTCCACTAGTCACATATAATAGATTACCTAGAGCCATGTGAAATATCTTGGAAGTCACATTCCTGCTTTAGCCTCAATGCTCATCCAACACTCTAACAAGTATGTGACAATGCTCAGTTGCTATGTAAAATATTCTGCCCGTTGTTCGACAAGGTGTTCACCAGCAAAGGTTCTCTGTTAAAAAGAAGCTCTGAGGTCGTCTGCTTTGTGTAGGTGGAAGTGCTCTGCAAAAAATGTATCCTTGTATAAAAGCCCTGACAAGCCCATTCAGGCTGTCGTGCTTTAGAATACAGGTCTAGCTTGGTTCATTGCCAACTGAAATTGTAAAGCTAACGTCCAGGTTCATTGTTTTGAGGTAATGAAAAGGCAGAAAGTATATTTGTGTGCATGTGTGTGTGTGTGTGTCTGTGTGCGTGTGTGAGCGAGAGACAAAGCCTGCATGGATGAAAGCCAAAACGTATGACACTTAAGACAATTACCGTAAGCTCATATTTCTCCTTCTGGCTCTTTACGTTCTTTTCTTTAATTATGGTGACACCGGCTCATCAGTTTCTGATCTCATCTGTGCGGAGGAGATTTATGAATTGTGTGACTGTTTCAGACAATACATATCCTGGCATCTGCTGTTTCTTCCCTGTCTCTTGTCATAGACTCTGAGCATTATACGTACAGCCAGCCAATTTAATTTAAAGTGACCCTGTAGCTGATCTAAGTACTGTATATTCCTGCGTATAAGACTACTTTTTAACCCTTGAAAATCTTCTGAAAAGTTGGAGGTCGTCTTATACGCCGGGTATCATTGATGCTGGGTGATACCCCCTATCCTGTTACAGTCTCTCAGATCTTGCTGCTGAGGACTGTAGTGAAGCGGCGCAGGCGCATATGTGTGAGATCTGAGAGGCAGAGAGGGAGGTAAATAGGATACAAGGGTGGGCCAGAGGGGTGAAAGAGGCATATTTTATGGGCACAGCGCAATCTATTCTTCCATACCGCTCTGATAAACAGGTAGACAAGGAGAGCTGACCAATCCATTTAGGGAGAGCTGACCAATCCAACCAGCCAATTGACTATATACTGTTATATACTGGGTACCACATACAGTACAGCACTAGTATATGATTTTTTTTTATTTAGTGTACGTTGGAAGAGGGGTAGTCTTATACGGCGAGTATATCCCAAACTCTATATTTTAACTGAAAAAGTTGGGGGGTCGTCTTATACACCCAGTCGTCTTATAGGCCGGAATATACGGTATTAGAATCCATTGCCTTATCCTAAAAAGAAGTGTTTTTTTATGTACAAGGGGGTATCGTAAAGTTGTAATTGTCACCCGGAGGGTATTATGGTATATTGATGACGTTTTTTCAGTGTCATCATTGGTCGCAAAGTGCATGATTTTAAGAAAATCAGCTCATTGAATGCTTTATTTCTTTTACAGATTGTGCCAGAAGTGACTAAAAGTGGCCATACATCAAGCGACTTGGCGGGCGATCGGCCATTCGATTCGATTATTATAATCGAGGAACAGCAATGCAACCAATGTTGGGCTGAAATTGGTTGCATGTATACGTCGGACATGCTGCAAGATGTAGGGCCGACTTGCTCGATTGGGTGCAGTGGTGACAGATAGAGATATCGGGATGAGCCACAAAACCCCTGGCACTGTTCCCCAAGTGTATAATATACATGTGTGTAGTTATACATTACTTGGCCTGTGCCCCACTGTCTGTCTGTCTGCCGAATCCGTGTTTGGGGCTAATGAAAGAGTGGCAGATTCGGAAGACTAGGTAATGTATAGATACAAACATGCACACATATACATTTATGCACTAGGGAACAGCAGTGAGGTGGCAGTTGCTGCAGGTGTGGCGAACTCAGCCGATTTCCGAGAGATTTCATGCTGAAATCTATCAGCAATCAGTCTGCAGCAGGGCAGCCATCAGGGGGGGACACCTGACATGACAGTGAGGGGCCCAGGGCTTCTGGGGGCCCTGGCCCCCCCAAAAGTGCTGGAAGGGCCGCATATGCTGGCTGCGGGCCTGTGGCTCACTAAGCAGCACACCACATTCCAGCACTGAGAGAAGAGTGACATTGGCATTTGAACATGGGGAGTAGATGAGTGAGCCCGCTACAGGGGACTTTCTATGCTGGGGCACCACCTATATCTGGCTACAGGCTACCTATACTGGGCCATCACCTATACTTGGTTTGTTAACCGGGGACTACCTGTATTTTGGTAGTATTTGGCTCCACCCACACCATGCCATGGTCACTCCCAATGTTTGCCGCATCACTCTGTGCATGCCACGTTCTTCAGTGTCGGAGCCATGCACATTTTTCGCCCCAGTGCACGGACACAGTGGTTGGGTGGCTAGTGGTTGGGCACAGCAATCAGTGGGTGGGCCCAAAGAGGGGGGGCCCAGGCCTGATGATGTGTGAGGGGCCCCAAAATTTGTAATGGCAGCCCTGGTCTGCAGTGTATGGGCAGCTGACAGATGTCTCTCTGATCAGATTCGATCAGAGAGAGATTTGTCTCTTGGTTGAATCTGCCCATCATCGCTAGATGCATGGGCACCTTAAAGAGTGAGATGGGAAAGATTAAGGCTCGCAGTGTGATTAAAGTGGTTCCGAGATGAACTTTTATTCATTGCTTAAAGGGACTCCGAGCAGTGCAGAAACTATGGAAAGATGCACATCATTTTAAAGCTCTCTTTCTCCTCTTTCCAATGATATATAAACCGCCACCCTACGCCTTTTAGTTTTCGCTATTTTCGCGATTGAAATTGCCGCGGCCGCGATTTCGATCGCGAAAATAGAGAAAACTAAAAGGCGTAGGGCAAAGATTTAGGTGTCGTCAGAAAGAGGAGAAAGAGAGCTTTAAAATGATATCCATCAAGCCATAGTTATATTGTATTACACAGGGCGACTTTTTGTCAAAGTCAGCAGCTGCATTCAGCAGAATGGAGCTGCTGACAGTGGGGAAAGTGTCCTCCTGTGTAATACAATATAACTATGGCTTGATGGATATCATTTTAAAGCTCTCTTTCTCCTCTTTCTGACGACACCTAAATCTTTGCCCTACGCCTTTTAGTTTTCTCTATTTTCGCGATCGAAATCGCGGTCTCTGCAATTTCAATCGCAAAAATAGCGAAAACTAAAAGACGTAGGGTGGTGGTTTATATATCATTGGAAAGAGGAGAAAGAGAGCTTTTAAATGATGTGCATCTTTCCATAGTTTCTGCACTGCTCGGAGTCGCTTTAATTGCTCATTGCTCACCGTTGTACTTGGCGAAATAAATTATTCTGATTCTGATTCTGATTCTGATTCTGAATTGTGTTCCTTACATATAGTTTATAGGGCATTCCTCAAGCCAAATACTTTTTTTTTGTTTTAATACTCTAATTCCCTGTAAACTAAACACGGCTCGTCCACAGCTTCTCCAAAACGCCAAAGCACTCAGTCCCAGGTAGCTCATGGGAGCTCAGTTTGGGCAGGAGGAGGAGAAAGTTACTAGCCATGGATTTCAGAGGCAGAGGGGAGGGGGGAGTGAATTTTTCACAGGCTGAGGGGTGGAGATGCAGCTGCAGATTACCTGTGTAATGAACCTTTGCTGGTGAACCCAAGTGCAAACAGAAAAAAAATTAATAATAATAATAATAAATAAATAAATTAAAAAAGATAGGTTAGCAAATGTGGAAAACCTTAGACATGTGTAGTAGGGATGGCAGAACAGTTCGCTAGGTGAACAGTCACCATTCGCCCATTTGTGTTTAATGCAAATTTTCATGTCAAAAGTTTGTGTTCATATTTAACATTAAAGCGGTTTAAAACTCTGACAACATTTTCAACAAAAATGTGTTTTCCTACTTTGTATAACCCATACAATTATCATATTTGCTTCTGTGCACGAGTATTAATATTCATTTAGTCATTATAACTTCCCAAAGTTCAGTTAATTTATTTTTAAAGCTTCTGGTGCATTTTATTCATAACTGTTGTAATTCTGTTGTGAATGCAGCCACCAGTGATTTCTGACCTGCGTTTCACCCCAGGACTCATCAGCTGAAATCCTGCATAGCCACAGAATGTTTACATAAATGTATCAAGTAAAGAATGTGTACACAAGATAAGCTTAACAACAGTTTGGATGCGGGTTCTCCCTGTAGAAGAAAGAGTCAGCCCTGTGATGTAACCCTTTAAATGCTGTTTTACTAAAAAAAAAAATGTGTTAGTATATTATATGCTGTAAATAATCTTTTAGAGCAAAGAAGAAACTCTGGGTTATATTCCGCTTTAAGGTTAATGACCATCAAATTTAGTGGTTAATAGCAAAGCTCCCATACATGCTGGAATCACCATCATCATCCCTATTTGGGTCCTGCTCTGTCATTCGGGTCTTATACATGTGCTAACACCCCGCCTGGGCTAGGGGACAAGGATTGGTAAGCTCAGAGCCCTGGCAGAAGCATAGAGAGAACATTTGATCGATTTATGGGAATCCTACCTAGCAGCAGGGAGAATTCTCATTGGCCCACCAATGAAATCAATGCAAATCCTACCTGGTACAATGGAGAATTCCCATTAGTCTTTGGTGATACAATGCAAACGCTTAGATTTACTGGGACTCCAATATCGCCGATTGGCCCCCACGATCAGAAGTGGTCAGGGCACATGGAGGACTCAGATGGTGACTGAAGACACAGAAGACAATTGAGTAGATCTGGAATGGAGCAGGAACACAGCCTAGTGAGAACAGACACAGTCCATTTTCATAGGCTTGCACTGATCTCATGAGCATCCGCAGCATATGTGGGTTTTAGAAAAATAATTCGCTGAGAAACAGTATTAGGTAAGATCAGGTTATCTGTGACTGGCTGCTTCCTCCTAACTCTTCCCTGATTGCCTAATATGGATTGTGATGGGATATTGGTAGTCTGGGTAGATTTCTCAACAATAAAATTACACTGTTGTCTCAACAGAAAATTAAGTTTTAAGTCCTAACCAGCCAGGTACCATATATACTCACATATAAGCTGACTCACGTACAAGCCGAGGAACCCACTTTTCCCTCAGAAACCAGAAAAAGTGATTGACTCGTGTACAAGCCCCATCCCCAGTATAGCCCCCTCCACAGTAGTCAGATGTGCCCCCAGTACAAGTCAGCCTCCATCCCCATAGCCAGATGTGCCCCAAGGATGATACAGCTGTGTCTCAAGGCCGCACTAGATGGCGTCATAGATATGAGACACAGCAATTGCCACACAGGAAGAATCCCGGATCACTGCACCGCTGACATATTGCTTGCACGCTCTGCTCCACAAGCCAAGAGACACAGGTAGTCTTGAGCAGCGCACCCTGCACACCATGTTGCAGCGGATGGGGGGCACAGACACAGCAGGGAGCCAGTAAAAGAAACCTGCTCCACCATCTGTTCTGCTCCACTGACTCACATATAAGCCAAGGGGGTAACTTTTCAGCACATTTTTTGTGCTAAAAAATTAGGCTTATATGCGAGTATATACAGTATTCAAAATTGATTTATCACAAAAGTGCAGACAAATAATTCACAAAACATGGTGCTTTGCTAATTGATGTAAATTGTACTATCCTATGCATAAATTGAAAGGCTGGACTAGAGCATTAGAGATGTCACGAACATAGAATTTTCCATTTGTGAACGACGAATGCGACCTTCCGCAAAATGTGTGCACTGCAAACAGTTGCCTGTTTGCAGTGCACACATTTTGCGGAAGGTCGCATTCGTCGTATTCTGGCATACTGCCATAGACTTCAATGGGCAGCCAAATTTTAAAACCTACAAAGACTGTTTCTGGCCACACAAGTGATGAAAAAGTTGTTATAAGGGGTCTCACACTTGGACAGGGGCATGCCAGAGGGGCATCCATGCCAAAAAGCCCCACCAAAAATCACAGAGTTGACACAAAGTCAGGTTTTAATCCCTAAAGGGCAGGAATCACAGTATGCACAGCTCTGGGTGTCAGTGGGCTGTGGAGTGTCACATACAGAGAGATACAATATTATCAGAATACAGTGAAATAATAATGCACTGGAGTGGTTCTGTGCCTGTAACTTAATGAGGCAAAAGCAGTAGTGTGCACACAGCTCTGGGTGTCAGTGTGCTGTGGTCACACACACACAGAAAAAAAGAGATAAATGTCCTAGCCCTTAAAAGGGCTGTTTGAAGTGCTTTCACAGCAAGTGAGGAACAAGAGCACAGGCCTAGCTAATGCTTTCCCTGCCTATCTGCAGCAAGTCTGACCCTGCTCTCACTAACAGTCAGCAGCCAGCCAGCAGAGAATTGATCCAATATGGCCACCACAACTGATTTTTGATTGGGGGTGGGGGTCCTGGAAGGGTTGCTAGCTGATTGGCTGCCATGTGTCTGCTGACTGTGAGATAAGGGGTCAAATAGAGCTCAATGATGATGTCAAATGTTTACTGTTTGCCGCGAATGCAAACAGCCGATGTTTGCAGACAAAATACTGCTCGCTGGCGAACTGCCATCTCTATAGAGCATTAAGAAAAGATGCCAGTTAGTTGATCAAGTGACTCTTCCAATAAATATCAACGTTATATTGGCAATATTTTTTATTTCTGATTAGAACATGTTTTAAAAATGTGTTTTTAGTACCTAATCTTAAAAATAAAAAACAATGAAAAAAAAATGAAACAATAATAATAATAACAACAAAACCATACATAACCTCAAGGCCGAATTTACTGAAAATCTATTGAAAATCGATCTGATGGCATTTTTTTGCCATCAGATTTCCATTAGGTCCAATGCAAATTGATAAGCAATCTCTTCAGATCGACCTAGATTTTCCAGCATGTGAGATCGATTGAAATCGATCAAAATCGATCAAAAACGGCCGCAAATCGATCGACCGGGCAATCGATTTGCAATTGATAGATTTCGATAGATCGATCAGCCGCTAATTGGCTGAGTGTATGGGTCCCTTTAGTGAATCAAGCACATTGCTTTTTAAAATATGACACTCTGAAAAAAGGAAATGCTGAGAATATGTTTCATAGTGTAATACTTTCCTACAGCAGAAAAAAAATATTTACTATAGGTGAAGAAAGTCACTAGCACTAATAATGATATGCTGCAGATGGGTGTGGGTGCAATCTGTGTGAGGAGCCATCTGGAGCAATGGTCGTGTTAGTTTTGTGGCTGTTAGGAAAAGGCAACTTATCTTCTGGATGAGTGCTCAAATACAGTAATTTGATAACTAGATTCAACAACAGGAGGGTGTGTGTGCATCAAGCACCAAGTAAAACCAGATATATCTGGCTTTGCAAACTTGTCCTAATTGGCTTAATCATAAGGCATTGCTCATGCAAATTTGCATTTGCTTTCTCTTGCTAGAATATGCAGGGTCTTTCTACTATTACACCGCAAAATTTTCCCTGCAGGGATTGGTCCGCGCATCATTTGGCACTTTACCAGGGGGCCACGAGGAGGCCCTCCATGCCCCCATGAAACTGGGAGCCACATAAACATAGCTCCAAGCCCTTTCACTGCTCAGAGACCCTGTAGCTGCCCCCCCCCCCCCCCCAAGAGAAGACTGAGAAGTGCAGGTACCCCTCCCCAAGTGCTGCCACTGTCAGGAAGAGCCGCCCAAAGGATTGCGTCCATGATAACTATAGTGCAGGCCTGTGCAAACTTTACGCGGCCCGACCGCATGGTGCGGACCATGGGCCGCATTCTTGTAATACTTTCCCTCCTGTCTCCCTCTCTGCCGAGTAGAGATGGCTCGAACATCCGATTTTAGGTTCACGAACCTCGAACGCAAACTTCCGCGAACATGCAAACTTTTCGAACCGCAATAGACTTCAATGGGCAGGCGAACTTTCAAAACTTCAAACGTTCATTCTGGACACAAAAGTGATGGGAAAGATGGGTCTAACACCTGAAGGGGGCATGGCGGAGTGGGATACACTAAAAGCTAAATGTCCCGGGGAAAGTTACGGATTTGACGCACAGCAGGGTTTTAAGGGCAGAAATCACATTGCATTCTAAATTGGAGACATAAAGTGCTTTAAAACATCTTGCATGTATATACATCAATCAGGTAGTGTAATTAGTGTACTGCTTCACACTGACAGACCAAACTCAATGTGTAATGCACCGCAAACATCTGTTTGTGTAGTGATGGCTGGGGTAGCTCAATGATAGAACAACAATGACTGTCCTGCTGATCGAATTTGGTCTTTCCACAATGAAACAACAACCTTATTATTTTGGGTCAGGTGTGCCCCCCAACACACTCATCTAGCCGTTCTGTGATACGCAAGCCCCCTCACCACGGCAAGGTAACAATCACGAAGGGGAATTGACACATGTACATGCCTTTTGTTTTGTTGTTGGAGCCGCAGTGCAGCCAGCAAAAATTAGGGAGGCATGTACACGCATGTGCCTTCTGAACACTATACTTTGGTCCAGGGCCACACAAAATCACGACAGCGCGACCTAGAACAGACCTGCTGCGTGGCCTGCCTCTGCCTGTTTTGTCCTTATTGGGGGGGATGAAGTGAAAGGTATGCAGTGATTTGACTAATACAATGTGCAGTCACACAGGTGCAGTGAAAAGGTATGCTGTGACTGGAATATAAAACTGCGTGCTGTCACACAGGTGCAGTGAAAGGTATGCACGGACTGGTATTTCCATTATACAACTTTTTATTGAAGGTATATTGATATACATAATATGCATAACATACATAACATAACATAGCATGTAAACATACGGTAAAAAAGATCCTGCTGAGTATACAAAATACAGCGATATCTATATTCTAGTAAAGACTACAAACTAGTCTAGCTGATTATTTACAATATAGCAAACTCTCTGGCATTATCATGACCCGTCGGGTTGTCAGAGAGAGCTATTGATATGCTACGAGCCTGGAGGGTGTAGTGAACTAGGGTGCACCCCTGCCAGATCGAGGGCTGGGTATATAATTCTGGTGACCTGTGAATTCTAGTCACTGTATTGTACCTTTATATAGATATTAGTACCTAACTGCATATGTTGCACACAATTGCTCAGTATGATTCAGTCTTGTTCCTAGGGTAACATCCTAGGAGAACCTAACATACAAACATGACTATACTACAAACATGCTGAAGTGCTCCCTAGAATATTGTAAACTACTATCTTGGTAGATCTGTTACCTAGTGTTGATAGATAATCTTTTTAGGCAAGAACCTGTGGGTGAGGGAAGAAAAAACTACTCTGTTTTGGGCCCAGCCTGGCTCTAATTCTGTTTTTCATAGAGATATTACGGACTGGTATTTCAAATGTGTAGCTGTCACACACAGAGGTACAGTGAACAGGTATGCCGTGACTTGTATCAAAACAATGTGCAACTGTCACACACACAGGTACAATGAACAGGTATGCACGGACTGGTATTACAAATGTGCAGCTGTCACACACACAGGTGCAGTGAAAAGGTAGGCACTGAATGTGCTGGGCCTGGCACAGTATAACAATTAGTAAGGGCCAGCTGCGACAGACAGGGCTGTATATGCAAGTGTCAGTGGGCCACACAAAAAAAAAAGCACATCACAAGAACTTTAGCTCTCAAAAGAGCTATTTTGGGGTGCTTATTAGCAACAAATATCAGCAAGGAGCAAACTAAAGACCTCCTAACTATCGCTTTCCCTATCTCTCCAATGTCTCTCCTTTCTCTCACTAATATTGCAGCACATAGAGTAAGAACATGGCCAATGCTGCTGCCTTATATAGGAGGGGGGGAGGGGCTCCAGGAGGGCGTGCAGCCTAATTGGCTGCATGTGTCTGCTGACTGTGATGTAGAGGGTCAAAGTTTAGCCCAATGATGTAGTATAAGGGCGGGTCAAACTCGCATAAAGTTTACATTTGCATGCGATCCATTCGGGCCATCACTACTGCTGAGTCACGAGTGGTCGATACAGTGGGTTAAATCCCACCTGATCACTGATTCCACCACTGATTCGCCTCTAAATGGCCACAAGGCGTCACGTGACACCGTGAGGATATGTAATATGCTGGCACATCCTGATGGTGTGTCACGTGATGCCCTATTACCATGGAGAGGCGATGGTGGAATCAGTGATCTGGTAGGATTAATCCATTCTTATCACTTGCTCAGGACTCTGCAGGGAAGGAAGGGGGGGGAGGAATTTGGTCGCCTATCGGTGGGTTGGATTTACAGCGCACGGGCCATAGTTTTCCCAGCGCTGCTATACTGTATCGCTACTGGCATTCATAGTCCTGTGATTTAAGAACATTTTGACCTTGTGATCATGGAGGACCAGGTGCTGTAGATGATTGATCAAGAAAAGATCTTTGCTTGCACTGTGCAAGCTGAAATCCTGCAGTCATCAAATGCCACCTTTTAGGCATTGCTAAGGGAAGTGCATGTGAAAGTCAAACCCTTCTTAAAGTAAAAAATACTAACAATACAAAGAAAGGGTCCGCACACAACTTTTACTATCATGAACCATACTATTGTTCCATCACATGAGTATCTTACCATCTGACCGTTATAGCCAATGATCATTGCAGGGTCACTTTTATCAAGGCACAGGACAGATCACTATTCAAACTCACACTGTAGGTTTTTAATTGACAATCTATCTGGGCATTGTTATTTGTATGGAGAGATGCTCTGGACCCTTGAGGAATTGGGCTGAGCCTTGACGCTTCAGGTGGATTCTGGTAAATAGATAGCACTTACTTGATTGGACACTTGTCTTGTTGATAATGTTTATGACCCGAATGCAGCAGATCAGCCAATCTTAGGTGAAATGATTGCTAAGGCACTCCATGCAAAGTACAGTTGTTAAGGGTGACATTGATTAAGCATGTGTACCTAGCTTTAGATCCCTCAGGCTGACTGGCCAGCTACACTGTGCCAAGATGAACAACACTTCTTTCTCCACTGCAGAGCATCAGGTCTGGAATGTAACCTTAGGGTTAAAGTGAAACTTAAGTGAAAATAAACTAATGAGATAAACAATTGTATCTATCCTCCTACTCCTAAACATGGCTTTTAGATATCCCCCTTTATGTTTACAAAAAAAAAAAAAAAAAAAAAAACCAGAGAAGATTTATTCTTTTGTCTCAGCTCAATGAAACAACGGCTCAGATCAATGAAACAGAGTGCTTAAATATATGAACTGTTGACCTATTTTTATCTTTCCTCTGCCCTCAGAAGCCCAGTTCTCTGTTAGGAAAGTATTTTATGGCTGTAATTCCTTATCAGTGAGGAAGTATAGGCCAAGTGGGTCCCATCTGGAGAAAAACTGTCAGTTGCATATTAACTCTTTCAGGCAGAGAAAGAAGAAAAGGAACACAACATTTTAATTTGTCTGTCAGTCACTGTACATACATATATATATACATGTCTATCTCATCATGTCACATGTCACTGTTACTTAACCACGCTACGTCAGCCTCATGCCAATGGGCGTGAGCAGAGCGGCAGCCCCAGGACCTCCTAACGCCGATCGGCGTGCAGTCCTGGGGACGTGTTTTGCAGGAGACTGCGCGTGCCGATGCGTGCGTATTTCCATTTGAATGATGGAGCTCCGCTCCATCATCAGTTTCCCAGCAGCTAGGGACTGTTCGACGGCTAAACCGCCGTCTATTTACACCGTACATCGCTGCGATCTATGGCTGCGCTGTACGGTGTAATTTATAAAACAAAAACAAACAAATATTTATTAAAAACAAAAAAATCTGGGAAGCAATCAGACCCCGCCAACAGAAATCTCTGTTGGTGAGCAGAAAAGTGTGTGTGTGTGTGTGTGAATCACTTGTGTGTTGAGTTGGACGGCCCTGCAGCAAGCCCTTAAAGCTACAGTGGCCTAATTTGTAAAACAAAATAGCCTGGTCACTGGGGGGGAAGGGGGTTAAGCCTGTGGTCCTTAAGTGGTTAAGCTTCCCCATAAGTGAAAGAGAACTCCTTAAAGTGAACCTGGGATGAACGTAAAGGGTATGTTTATACTTACATGTGGCCTCATCCAGCCCCACGGGGTGCATGGCCTCCCTCATCATCGTCTCCTGCTGCTCTGCTATCTTCTAATCAGCCCTGGTAATCTGTCCAGTTCTTCGCATATGCGGTTCAGTAGCACATACACCCCAGCATGCTCCCATACCCTGGAGCGTTCTTCCCCTGCACAGTACTACTGGTTGCTCAGAAGTCTGCGACTGGCCAGATTACAGGGGCTGATTAGAAGACAGCAGAATGGCCTGAGAGGACAGCGAGGGAGCCCACACACCTCATGGGACTGTAGGAAGCCTCAGGTAAGTATAAATATATCCTTTTTGTTCATGTACCCTTTAAAAAGCTCCTAAAGAACCCCATCAATAGTTCTGTTGCATAAACCACTAACAGGCGATGTTGCTGGTCTTCACATAAACACATGGAAAACCATTTGATCGTGGGATCAGCTGATATGCAACACAGCGATTTCCTGTGGCCATCCTGCTTTAGCACATGATCACTACCAGCAAATGGGAGCCTTACAACTCTATCACGTGATCAAACTGAACTCATGCTCCTTCATGACCTCTGATGCACTCAAACAACCCTAATAACTTATAGTTGATGTGAGTTTGAGAAACAAAATTCTGAAAATTGCAATTACCACAGCGCTTACCTTCTGCAAAGTACGTAATGTAGCCTGCATCGATTCCAGTAAGAATTCTATAGCACAATTCAATAAATATCATCAAGTTTTCCAATCCCCTCTTGTATAGCCAAAGTAGTAATATGATATGAGACCTTTTATTCCTACAGTGTAATTTAGAAACCTCAGCTCAGGCTGGATACCCCTAGAAACAAGATCTCATAACATTGTTCCAAGAAGACAATTTTCTGCACCTGAATGTCATTTGTAACTGATACTTGCACCAAACGTGATTAAAGAATTTACACCCTCCCAGGATCTCTCAACAAGATGATTACATGAATCAAAGCTAAATCAATAACCATGTATAATAAAGAACAGCAAATGTTACCTTCAGCTCAGAGCTGTTTTCAAACCAGTGGAAAGATGCCACTGAGGACATATTGGAAAAGTTTGAAATAAGTTTTGGAAGCATTTATGAATACAGCTGGCTGGCTTGTAAACCAAACTAAACAAGTCATAATAATTGGTGTAGTTATTTAGGCAAGGAGCAATGTGTTAAAGTGTTCCCATGGAAACATGTGACATGATGAGATAAACATGTGTATGTACAGTGCCAAATACATTAATAACCTGGCTGTTTTTTTTTTATTTTTTTATTTTGCTGCCTGAAAGCGTTACGGTAATTTCTGGGCATGGAAGTGACAGCTTCTGTCTTGTCGGTAACTTGTCAGGGATATAGTAAGCATTACTGATAAGCAAAGTACAGCCATAAAAGTTTTCCTGGCAGAATACAACTTCTGAGAGCAGGGAGAGATAGGACAAGGTCAATAATTCATGTATTTTCATTTAGGGACACTTAATAGGCTGCCACTGAGCAGAGACAACAAAACATTCAATCTACTTTGTAAATGTGTAAGCATAAAATAAAACCATGGGATTTCTTTTTTTTTTCTTCTAAGTCCATTTTTTAGGAGGAGGAGGATAAATGCAGTTGTTTATCTCATCAATTTATATTCACCTCTGGTTCACTTTAAGTGCATTAATGCATAGCAACCAATTGGAAACCGTGTTGTACAAGTGTAATTTCAGTAAAATGAAATCTGATTAGTTGATCGGGTTTGTTGCACTTTTTTATATTTTGAGCTTTGTGCACTTTATTAGATGAAACAAACATGTGTATAAAGAATAGCTACGGTATCAGTACAGTCATCAAGGCTGCCATCTAAATCTCCATTTTGAAAAGGCTGGTTTCCTGGCTATAATGTAGATCATCTTATATTATGAGAATTTGTGAGAATCTCCCATAAAGTGGCCACACATGAACGATACGATACAATTTCAGGGCAATTTAAAAAAAAAAAAAATTGGTAGTACAAAAAAATGTAAAGCTTTTTTAAAATTTTGTGTAGGGTTCATTACTTTTTATTTTTTTCAATAAAAAAAAGATTGGGTGTAGTGGATTTTTATATATATATATATACATACATACATACATACATATATATATATATATATATATATATATATATATATATATATATATATATACAGTGGGTTGCAAAGGTATTCAGCCCCCTTTAAGTTTTCCACATTTTGTCATATTACTGCCACAAGCATGAATCAATTTTATTGGAATTCCACGTGAAAGACCAACACAAAGTGGTGTACACATGAGAAGTGGAACGAAAATCATACATGATTCCAAACATTTTTTAAAAATAAATAACTGCAAAGTGGTGTGTGCATAATTATTCGGCCCCCTTTGATCTGAGTGCAGTCAGTTGCCTATAGACATTGCCTGATGAGTGCTAATGACTAAATAGAGTGCACCTGTGTGTAATCTAATGTCAGTACAAATCCAGCTGCTCTGTGAGGGCCTCAGAGGTTGTCTAAGAGAATATTGGGAGCAACAACACCGTGAAGTCCAAAGAACACACAAGACAGGTCAGAGATCAAGTTATTGAGCAAAGTTATTGAGTAAAGCAGGCTTAGGCTACAAAAAGATTTCCAAAGCCTTGAACATCCCACGGAGCACAGTTCAAGTGATCATTCAGAAATGGAAGGAGTATGGCACAACTGTAAACCTACCAAGACAAGGTCATCTACCTAAACTCACAGACCGAACAAGGAGAGCGCTGATCAGAAATGCAGTCAAGAGGCCCATGGTGACTCTGGACGAGCTGCAGAGATCTACAGATTAGGTGGGAGACTCTGTCCATAGGACAACTATTAGTCATGCACTGTACAAAGTTGGCCTTTATGGAAGAGTGGCAAGAAGAAAGGCATTTTTAACAGAAAGCATAAGAAGTCCCGTTTGCAGTTTGCCACAAGCCATGTGGGCGACACAGCAACCATGTGGAAGAAGGTGCTTTGGTCAGATGAGACCAAAATTGAACTTTTTGGCCAAAATGCAAAATGCTATGTGTGGCGGAAAACCAACACTGCACATCAATCTGAACACACCATCCCCACCGTCAAATATGGTGGTGGCAGCATCATGCCCGGGGGTGCATCTCTTCAGCAGGGACAGGGAAGCTGGTCAGAGTTGATGGGAAGATGGATGGAGCCAAATACAGGGCAAACTTGGAAGAAAACCTCTTGGAGACTGCAAAGACTTGAGACTGGGGCAGAGGTTCACCTTCCAGCAGGACAATGACTCTAAACATAAAGCCAGGGCAACAATGGAATGGTTTAAAACAAAACATATCTATGTGTTAGAATGGCCCAGTCAAAGTCCAGATCTAAATCCAATCGAGAATCTGTGGCAAGATCTGAAAACTGCTGTTCACAAACGCTGTCCATCTAATCTGACTGAGCTGGAGCTGTTTTGCAAAGAAGAATGGGCAAGGATTTCAGTCTCTAGATGTGCAAAGCTGGTAGAGACATACCCTAAAAGACTGGCAGCTGTAATTGCAGCAAAAGGTGGTTCTACAAAGTATTGACTCAGGGGGACGATTAATTACGCACACCTCACTTTGCAGTTATTGATTTGTAAAAAATGTTTGGAATCATGTACGGTTTTCATTCCTCTTCTCCTGTATTGGTCTTTCACGTGGAATTCCAATAAAATCGATGCATGTTTGAGGCAGTAATGTGACAAAATGTGGAAAACTTCAAGGGGGCCGAATACTTTTGCAACCCACTGTATATATATATATATATATATATATATATATATATATATATATATATATATATATATACAGTATATATATATACTGTATATATATATATATATATATATATCGTTTGTCAATTTCTTAATTTATAGACCCAAGCAATTTTTTCAAGGTTTTTAATCCCTTTCTTTTTTCAACTAGGGGAACAATTAACATGTGTGAGATACCTTGGTCAGAAAAAAAATATTGTAATTCTTCATGTGAAACAATAGGTAAAAAGTGTAGCGTATGTGGTCATCTGTGAGGTACATACACATGTCTGATTTTCATTTGGATGTCAAATCGGGTGTGTACAAACGATCATTCAGCTGATAAGACTGGTTTTGACCAATCCACCAAGCGGACTGCAGATCAGCAGGCTTGTTCTAAAGGTGTCCACACACGATACAATAAATCTAATTTTACGTCAATTCAATAAATACGGAACAGATTAAACGGAAAATCAAAAGCTTTTTTTTTTATTTATTTGAGCAACAAAATCCAATTGGATTTCCAATTTTTTTCTCAATAATATAAGTCAATCCGGAGTGGTGGATTTTTCTGATCAATTTTAATGAAAACTGAATGGTGTAGGATATCAATGTTCTTACATATATACTCCCAAGCCAACTTTTGTGTGGGTTTCTGGACAGAAAAAAAACAAAAGTAAATTCCCAAAAATTTTGTCAGACTTCCAGTTAGTCAAGGTCGGTTTTATACTTTTGTTGATTTTATAGACAAATAAATTAAAGTATCTGGCCTGAAGTATATTTTGTAACTGTGATGAACTGCATAGGTCTTGATGCTGTGTTTATTAAAGTAGAACTTAAGCAGAACTTTTTCCCTGCTCTAAAAAATTACCCACAGCATGATAAACTTTATGGGAAAAAAATAATTACAATTTATGAAAATCCTAAAAACAACCTGACTTTTTACTTGGTTTGCTTTTGCCGGAAGAAGAGAGAGGGAATGCATCAGAGAATGCAGAATTTTTATGCAAAAATCGGAATACTGCGGTCATTTTAGACCAATCACAAGATTCCGTTTTTCCAGTTTTTTTTTTTTTTTTATATATTCTTTGCATTCACAGATGCCAAAAATTGACAAATAAAATACTCCACGGAAATTGGAAAATCGGAAAACAGCAAAATGGAAAATCGGCATTGGCAGAAATAGGAATTTTTTGCAGAATTGGAAATAGGCATTTCCAACCATCCCTATTGATCCATCTAAACAAAGACAGAACATAGAGAAGTTAATTTCTTCAGCAAATATATGCGGAATAAAGACTCATTATTGTGTGCTGTGCAAGAGCTTGAGTCTGCTTTAGGCCTAGTACACACAGTCTGCAAAAATTGCTGGTTACAAACTTTAGTGATATCGATATGTGCTGTAACGGCACCCTATTTCCCTGCAACCAAGAAGCCATTTCTGTTCTGTGTGGATGACACACGATGGGTAAGTGAGCAGAACCTGGTGACAAGCAGAACAAACCAAAAGTATTTTTTACCTATTATTTGTCACTTGGTGATTCATCAGGATGGATGACACAATGGTGTAATGGGACAGCTTTACTAATGCTACATTTTTTTTTGCCCAAGGTGGTCAGGCCATGAAGGATCATTGTTAATGTCAACAATCTTGTATGTGCATGTAGCTTCAGGTTGCTATCTGTGTTTTACAGTGGCCATTTATTATTATTAAATAAGGATTAATGGTTAAGGAGAATAGTGTGAACAAGCTGAAAACTTTTTTTCAAAAGACCTTGTAGTTTTTGAGAGAAATTGTTTAAAAAATATATAAAAAAATGTTTTGAACTCGGTAAAATAAAATGTTGCTATGACTGGTACACTTTTGTTTATACCGAGTTCAAAATATTTATTTAATTAAATTAAAGCCTCCTTAACTCCTTGTTACCCATGCAGGATGGTATAGCCAGAATGCGGGTCCAGGTGGGGCTGTGCGTTCTTAGCTTTATCAGCCTGCATAGTCCAAGAATGGGGGTGGGGGGTGGGGTAGGTGGCTCTGGAGAGAGAGAAGTGGTTAATCTGGCTATACCAGCCTGCATGGGTGACAAGGGGTTAAAGAGGTTTGAGAGGAGGGAATGTATACTTTATTTTCTCTTAAAATATATAAAGTGTGTAAACAGAATTCAGATTGCAGTATATATTCAAGTGTCTCATATCGTTAAGTCATTTTACCGAGTTTAGAAAAAATCATTTTTTGTTTGATTTTTTTTTTTATTAATTTAAGGTCTTTTTTCATTTTTTTCCTCCAAAGAAGCACATTTTTCATTTTTGCCTAATTATGAGTTATTGAAAAATGACACAACATAATTACAGTAATGTGCAAAATTGAATTTGCTGGAAAGATTGCATTGCGATTTTGTGTGATAATAGAAAATTTTAATGCAAAATTACAATGATGTTAAATTTGAAGTCAATGCTATTGTTAAAGGACAACTATCAATGACAAAGTGTTATAAAGTAAAACACAATGTACAAAATAATGCCTAAGCATTAAGAGCTGTGTAGGAATGCTCACCGCATTCAGCGAAATTCCGGTCGGAAATTGGCGATTCCGTTCCGTTGCATCGGAACGGAATTGCTATAGCATTCTGACGGAATTCCGGAATTGCTATGCGTAATTCCATCGGAATGCAGATTTTTTAAGCCAATCACAAGGAAGACCCAAGAAGAAGCTTAAAGTGAAAACAACAAGATTTCTGCATGAAAATCGGAATTTCAGCACCAATTAGAGGCTTAACAAAAACCAACCAACAGGACTTATTTCAGCACCAATTGTAATTGTAATGACCGCCGTGGAACCACCTCTAGGACCCATAGCCTACGCGACAACTCCTGCTGCTCCAAATTGAAATTATAATGACCGTCGTGGAACCACCTCCAGGTCCTATGGCTTACGCGACAACTCCTGCTGCTCCAACCCGAACTTATAATGACCGCCGTGGAACCACCTCTAGGTCCCATGGCTTACGCGACAACTCCTGCTGCTCCAAACCGAAATTATAATGACCGTCGTGGAACCACCTCTAGGTCCCATGGCTTACGCGAAAACTCCTGCTGCAAACATTTTTTTAAAAAATTTAAAAAATGACCGGTGGAACAGCCACTTGGTCCCATGGCCTACGATTTATCAAAAACGAGGTTTCAATTGAGATTACTGAAATTTTTCCGTCAGAACGCGGAATTCCACGGAATTACGTAAAATTCAGACAGAATGTAACGGCTACGGAATTTAGCGCTGACGGAATTCCGGAATTCCACGGAATCTGAAATTGCACTTTCCAATCATCCCTAGAGCTGTGTAAACATTTTACCTATTTTCATAGTAAAAATTAGAGCTAAAAGTTCTGTTTTACTTTGTGTTTGTTTTATTGCATTGGAATTATCCATTACTAGTAGAGGTAATTCTGTGTTTTATGTGAACCGTGACATCATAACCCCTTTGGTGGATTCAGAGTTCCACTACAACTTCACTGCCGCTATTTGGCCCCCTATAGTGGAAGCAGATTTCCACAACAACTTTACTGCACTATGTTGCCCCCTATAGTGGAAGTGGATTTCCACGACAACTTTACTGCTATTTTGCCCCCTTTTAGCAGGATCAGATTTCCCCTACAACTTCACTGCCGCTCCTTTGCCCCCCTATAGTGGAAGCAGAGTCTGACTACAACTTCACAGCCCCCATTTTTCTTGGGCACCAATGGTGCCAAATAATCAACTGTAGCCGGTAATCCTCTAGTTTAACATAGACACATAGGGTGGCGCCAAACAGCCACTATGCTGTAAATAGATAAATCACTGCCAGTGATGCTCAGATACCCCCCAATCACGAATTCGAGTAAATCTGGCCAACGGCAGAATCAAAATCCGAATACGCCATTATCGTCATCCGGATTTAAATGGGAGCTTCGAATACAACTCAGATTTTAGCCATGATTACATGTAGAATCCGTGATCACGGCCGTGATCACGGATTTGACTTTAACGTTAATAGCAAAGCCGCCATACATGCTACAATCACCAAAATTGCATGGATTATAAAGGTGGCTACAACTAAAAACATTTTTTTCAAAAAGACCTTATAGTTTTTGAGAAAATTGATTTTAACCTTTCAAATGAAAAAAAGTATTCGTGATTAAAAACCCGCCAACTTTAGCGGTTAATAGTAAAGCTCCCTTACATGATATAATCACCAAATTTGCAGGATAAGTTAAGTAGAACAGTGGGAACAAGGGGCACATTTTTTTCAAAAAGACCTTATAGTTTTTGAGAAAATCGATTGTAAAGTTTCAAAGGAAGATTTAAAGGTAAAAAGTATACATGTAAATGTGGTAAATACATTAACTGTCATTTACCACATTTAAAGAGACACTGAAGCGAAAAAAAATATGATATTATGATTTGTATGTGTAGTACAGCTAAGAAATAAAACATAAAGATCAGATACATCAGTCTAATTGCTTTCAGTACAGGAAGAGTTAAGAAACTCCAGTTGTTATCTCTATGCAAAAAAGCCATTCAGCTCTACGACTTTCAAAGTCGTGGAGAGGGCTGTCTTCTGACTTTTATTATCTCAACTGTTAGTGAACAAATTTTTTTTCTCTGCCAGAGCAGAGGTCATTAGTTCACAGACTGCTCTGAAAGACTCATTTTGAATGCTGAGTGTTGTGTAATCTGCACATATTATACTGTAGAATGATGCAATGTTAGAAAAAAAAACTGTATACCTGAAAATAAAACTATGAGAATATTTTCTTTGCTGCTAATCTTCTAGTAATTATTCATAGTACACAACCAATTCATTATATCATATATTTTTTTTCACTTCAGTGTCTCTGTAAATGTATACTTTTTTCTTTTGAAACTTTAAATTGATTTTCTCAAAAAACTATAACTATAAGGTCTTTTTGAAAAAAAAAAAATTCCACTTGTTCCAACTGTGTATCCTGCACATTTGGTGTTTATATCATGTAAGGGGCCTTTGTTATTAACCGCTGGAGTCGGCGGGTGTTCAGGTTATAATCACGGCCGTGATCATGGCTAAATCCAACCATGATTACGAGCCGGATTTGGACCACGATCACGGGTGCATTCGGAACTGAATCCATATTCAAGAGGTGATCACAAATTCAGAATCCGACCTCGTGTTCAGGAAAAACAGCTTGTGATCATGGGTTACCCGTGATCACGAGGCCGTGGAGAGCAAGAATGATCACTGCTATTTAAGCACCCATATCATCACTATTTAGATGGTACAACTGTTAAATAAGAGTGTTCCACCCAAATTTAACAGGCCCCCCCAATAAATCTGTCAAGCTGATAAAATTACATTGACAGTATGGCATCATCTAAATTTACCTGCAATATGATTGCCAGTCCGGTTACCAGAATTTCAGCAAAAAAAATGTTAGATTCTTACTTTCTTTTTATGTGCCTAAACCAAAAATATAAAAAACAAAAACACAGAGTATTTGCCAGAAAATGATAAATAAAAGTGTCAGTCTGCTGTATTCACTTTTTCTCTCCCAGGTAAGCGAAAAAGCAAAGCAAATCGTCCTACTCTGTCTGTGCAGCTGTGAACTAATTGTGAAGAGAAATTGGAATCTGGGGTGTTCCACACACTAAACAGTGCATCAAGCACATTACTGTTACCAGTACCAGGGACAAAGACGTGAAATTTGAACTTCATGTTAATTGTAGAATATAGAGAGTTAAAGTAACACTGAAGCATTTAAGAAAAATAATTGATAAGATATATATCTATGGAGAGGGAAGGCTTTAGATCCTATAGAGCCTTCCTGCTTCTCTCATAGTCCCCTCGTTCCAGAGCTGTCACCCTTATTGCATGTATTTGACCAACTGGTCTATTACACCTTCGGGGACCCTCAGAAGCTTCGGAAGCAGTTGTGCATGCGCAGTATGGAACCTTACACAGGAAAATGTGTGTGGGGGGGTATTACAGCTGTCCAGAATCCCCCCTCAGACCAGGGCCAGTGCAGTGTCTGGGGACAGGCACACAAGACACCAGAATATCTGCAGGTATTCTGCAGCTCAAAGCCCCACCCCCTTTCTTTCCCTACTACAGTTGGCTTTGTATGGAGCAGCAACGTGCCTACAGAGCATGTAGCAGCAGCATGTGTTCAGAGCATGTAGCAGCAGCATGTGTACAAAGCATGGAGCAGCAGCGTGTGTACAGAGCATGTAGCAGCGTGTGTACAGAGCATGTAGCAGCAGCAGCGTGTACAGAGCATGTGGCAGCAGCGTGTGTACAGAGCATGGAGCAGCAGTGTGTGTACAGAGCATGGAGCAACAGCGTGTGTACAGAGCATCAGCGTGTGTAGAGAGTATGGAACATCAGCGTGTGTACAGAGCATGGAGCAACAGCGTGTGTAGAGAGCATGGAGCAGCAGCGTGTGTAGAGAGCATGGAGCAGCAGCGTGTGTACAGAGCATGGAGCAGCAGCATGTGTACAGAGCATGGAGCAGCAATGTGTGTACAGAGCATGGAGAATCACCGTGCATACAGAGCATAGATCAGCAGCGTGTGTACAGAGCATAGAGCAGCAGCATGTGTATAGAGCATGGAGCAGCAGTGTGTGTACAGAGCATGGAGCAGCAGTGTGTGTACAGAGCATGGGCATGGAGCAGCAGTGTGTGTACAGAGCATGGGCATGGAGCAGCAGTGTGTATACAGAGCATGCAGCAGCAGCATGTGCACCGAGCATGGAGCAGCAGCGTGTGTACAGAGCATGGAGCAACAGCATGTGTACAGAGATCATGTACCAGCAGTGTGTACAGAGCATGGAGAAGCAGCATGTGTACAGAGCATGTATCAGCAGTGTGTGTACAGAGCATGTAGCAACAGCGTGTGTACAGAGCATGGAGCGGCAGCGTGTGTACAGAGCATAGAGAAGCAGCGTGTGTACAGAGCATGGAGCAGCCGTGTGTTTACAGAGCATGGAGAATCAGCATGTGTACAGAGCATAGAGTTGCAGAGTGTGTACAGAGCATAGAGCAGCAGTGTGTGTATAGAGCATGGAGCAGCAGCGTGTGTACAGAGCATGGAGCAGCAGTGTGTGTACAGAGCATGGAGCAGCAGTGTGTGTATAGAGCATGGAGCAGCAGCGTGTGTACAGAGCATGGGGCAGCAATGTGTGTACCAAGCATGAAACAGCAGCGTGCGTACAGGGCATGGAGCAGCAGTGTGTGTACCAAGCATGGAGCAGCAGTGTGTGTACAGAGCATGGAGCAGCAGTGTGTGTACAGAGCATGAAGTAGCAGCATGTGTACAAATCATGGAGCAGCTCTGGGAACTTAACAGAGTCAGGTATGAGCACAGCCCTGTGCCCTGCTCTGTGAATGCTTCACTTTCCCCTTCATTACCAATGCCGGCTGTCCTCATTATTATCTGTATCTAAATTGCTCCTGATCAATCCCGTTGTTGGTCGGTTGGACGAGAAATTGCATTATGTGTCCCCAGCATGATGTCCTACTATATTATTATACTGTATTGTGCGTGGCTGAGGAAGACCTTTCAGGAATCCCCCTCTTGAAAATCCTGGGTTTGCCCCTGCCTTACACCTTCAGGGCACATGAGTGCTTCCAAAGCCTTCTGAGGGCAGCAGATGTGAACCGGGGACAGCACTGGAACACTGGGACCATGAGAGGACCTAGAAGGCTCTATAAGATCTAGAATCTTCCCTCTCCATTTTTTTTTATTTATCCTGGACGCCTCTTCACCTTTGTTTGTGCTGAGTTTTACCTCCTCCTTGTTTTCATGGGGTGTGGCTTGTGATCTTAGTCTGCAGTGGCTTGGCCACTGGGAGAATTAATCCACATTTTTTCAAGAGTGTAACCTTCTCCCACCTGAGACGGGCTGATTCTCTCCACCTGCTTCAAGTGGCTGGTTGTCCCTCACTGCAATCCATCTTTATGAGTATATTTCCTGTATTCATTTATTTTCCAGATAATAGTAATATATTGCGCTATTGGGTTCCCGTTGCTTTTTTCCTGAGGTGATCTCTAACTTCACCTCCTCCCAGGGGTGTAACTAGACATCACTGGGCCCTACCGGGGAAACTTTGGATGCCCCCCCCCCTCTGCTCCCAGTACATACATACACACACACACAGCTGTATTATTTTACTACATGAGAGCACATGCTATATGGAGGAACAACAATGACATGCTGAACATAAGATATAGTATTCATTCACTGTAACTTTGGCAAAACATTCAGAATGTCAGTGATTGATACTGTTATTACAGGATCTTGGAATTCATTGAGACAACAAGCTCTCAATGAAGCAGCAACAGTAAGACATATATCTCTAATCCATTGTGTTGTAAAAGTAATTAGAGGCTATAAGGTCATTAGCCCTGTGCATGATAAGAATCTCGGAATCCTTTTGAAGTAATTGCTGAAAAGGGAAAGTCTACAACTTTTTTTTGAAAATGTGACTCTTTTGTTTTTTAGGTTGTACATAGAGACATCAGAACTTAGCTGCAGTGTGAGACAGATGTTTTGTACGAACCCTAGGGAGCCGGGACAGTGTACAAATTCCAAAGTGTGTATGAGTGCTTATCTGTGTGGTGGACACATGAAGTCAATATAACAATGGTGCGAGAGCAGAATACGTTTTTTTACTCCATGCCCTTAGCTGTCAGTCTCTTAAACTTTTCCCCCCACGGGCCACCTGTGGCTTCTGCGCCCCCCCTGCGGAGGCATCCCTTGCAGGGTCTATTGTTACGCCCCTGCCTCCTCCTTGGCTTTCCATAGGCAAGTATCTGACTTTCTTTTAAATTTCACTTCAGATAGGCTTTAATTTTAACAATATATTACATAATGAATTGTACAGTATAGCTCTGATAACTTACACTGGTTGAATGAATGGCATCATTTTCAGATATCAGAACATCTCAGAGTATCTCAGAGTCCTTCTACTCGTGGTTCGGTAGAATCACTTTCACCGCTCACATTTAATACAGTACAGCCAGTACATCATTACGCCATAATTTATCTGAGCAGTGCCATTTCCCCCCTCTCTCCGTAAACCACATACATAGTAAAACAAAACAGATCTTTAAAATAATCAATGGAAATATGGAATTCAATCTAACTAAAATTACAAAGATGTCCTCAAGGCACTCCAGGGATTAGATAATCTCACTTGTTTACACATCATGCGTTATCCAATCGATGCAAGTGAGAGCTCAGCCATGATTTTACCTTATGGGCTACCACAACCCAAGAATAATACTTCCTTATATAGCCCCGTTCTGTTTTCTGATACAGATGGGGGGGAAGTCAGGCAGAAATACGCTACTGTAGAAAGGTGCGTAGAACTAAAATACAGAGAGAGCATTGGTCTGCTGAGATTGGTATTAGCCTGATGCACTGTGCTATATAAATGGCTAAATATACTTGGTAAAATGCCAAATAATGATTGGTAACATACTGTATACATTTAGAAACAAAAAAGGTAAATAGCATTTTTTTCGATTCAAAAGGTTTTTATTGAACATTTTTAAGCATACAGAAAAAAGGCATAAATAGCCATACATTAACAATGTTCGGTTTACAAACAAAATTTTATAAACACCAACACTATATCATGTAACCCAGGGGTCCCCAAATGTTTTGGGTCAAGGGCCGGGTCAACATACTTCAGCCTGCTGGGGGGGCCGGATTATACATAAGATGATGTTGAAGTCTACTCTTTGCCAGACAGTGAAGCATACCCAGGTGACAACCTGCAGTCCAATTGGACAGCAGTGTCACCTGATGTGGAATTTGATTGGAAACAAGCGAATTACTGCTTTATGGCTTCCATGTGGATGGGTGGTGTCAGCACTGCTATTCTATATGCGGACCCCCAATATTTAAAGATGTAGCTGACCACATCTATACGTACCGTATATACTCGCAAGCAAGCCAAATTTTTCACCCCCAAAAGTGGCCCAAAAGTTGGGGGGTCGGCTTGCTTGCGAGTCATGTGCCAGTATGGGTAGGTGGGTGGGTAGGTAGTGCCCCTCCCCGCTCCCCACGCTGCCGCCGATGCTATTACCTTAGGCGGCGCCGCTTCCTCTACCCCCGTCCTGCTCTGGTAACTAATTCACAGCAGCGCGCCCCTCGGCGGCTGCTGTGTGATGACGGAGGAAACCATAGAGAGCGGTTGCGGTCCCATAGTAACGGCGATACATGTCACCGCTACAGGAAGCCGCTCTCTATGGTTTCCTCCGTCATCACACAGCAGCCGCCGAGTTTTTATAGTAAAAACAGCTTAAAATAGCATAAAAACAAATCTTACATAACTTACAAAACTTACAAAACTTTATATTAAATGGTTTATACTTAGAGTTGCCGTTTGTTTGTTTTTTATGATGTTTACTGATATCCATTCGTGAGATGAATCATTGCTGAATTGGTGGATCCTAGACAGACTGTTGCTTCCTGATGTCCTACCAAATCGTTGATACAACCTTATAATGTGGGTTGTCACCAGCTGGTAAGCCTGTTTCCTTTTATTAGATATCCATGATTGCAGAGCTGTGCCGTGACCCCCATAATTTTTGTAATGAAGATTTACCTGCTCTTATTCTTTGTTGAAGACTCGTCTTTAGTTTTTGGACTCTGCGCTGATCATATATAATTTACCTGTTTGTGAACTCTGGACACTGTTCTTCTTTCAGCAGCGGCCACTTTGTTTTCTTGGCGCTGATACACATATGCAAACAGACAAATGTGAATACCCCATCCTCGGTGCAAAGTATTCACCTGGCAAATACTTCAGCCCATCTCTACTTACCAGTTGTTAACAGGTTGCTCAAATTTTATGTGGCTCCAGATGCTTTCATTTTTTGGTGCCCCCTCTGCAAACTGAATTCCCTAAGACACTTTATTGACCTGAGGAAGTAAGCAGAGACCCGAGAAATGTGTTGTCTTTTTTAATTGTGCTTGAATAAACCTTACCTGATCTAAACCTTTGTTTTTCTGGGTTGGTTCATCTGGAGAGGTAAGATACCTCTTGTATTTGTTTATGTCTTTATAATGGTGGCCATACATGGTACAATTTTTTCATCCAATCTTACCATTTCTATGTAGTATAAGGGTAAATTAAGTGAATATAATGAAAGGATAATTTAGGCAGTTCCCTTATATTACATAGAAATGGTAAGATTGGATGAAAAAATTGTACCATGTATGGCCACCATTAGGTATACTCTGAAAGATATTTTATTTTTAGGTGCCTCCACCCTTCTTCGTTGTCTTGAGCCTGATCTTTTCTACTGATAAGTATCATTATTTAGTATTTATATAGTGCTAAAATCTTCTGCAGGACTTTACAGATTACATAGTCTTGTCATTAACTGTCCCTTTAGAGGAGCTCACAATCTAATTACTACCATAGTCATATGTCCTCATGTTATCCTATATGATTAAAACTATCTCACCATAATAGTGTAGTTACCCTGTCGCTAGATCTCCTCTAAGCTTCCATGAATGATTAGAATACCATAGAAAATACTTGGCATATAGTAGATTTAAGAGAAGGAAAAAGAGTAATCGACACCATTATTCTAAATAGAAAGCCTCTACACAATGTAAACTGGGTATTTTTCCTTCTCCGTGTCTGTAGCCAAGGCATGAGCGTTGATAGCAGCATTGTGTAAGCTTCATTTCAAAAGGAAAATGACACTTTAAAGCATACGTCTTTCTTATATGTGCATCTTTCACCGGCTGGACAGTTATTGTTCATTTTTATTATATTCCCTGTAATAATATTTTCCACGGTATTCACTTGCCAGCTTAACAGGGTAAATAGTTTTCACCAGTAACATCAGCATTTCAGAATAATTTATGGCCCTAAAGAGGCCTTGTGCTAAATTCCTTCTGTAGATTGGAAGACAGGTGGCCCCAAGGGTTTGGAGTAAAGCAAATGAAAGGGATATCATTTTTCTGGTGCCATCCTGTGTATTCCCACACACGGCTTTATTGATCAAACTGGCCATATTTTACCCGGCGCTTTTTATGTCACGTAGTATGCTGATATATTGTCGCAGCCCTCAGGTGGCCAAGTTTGCCGGTGTGTAATAGTAGTAATAATAATAATCACAGGAAAAAAAAAAACAGTAACAGAAGCATCAAAAACAGTAATCAGAATAATAACAATACAATTATTATACTGTTGTTGTTTATATACTATTTTTCTACTATTTTATGTAATACGGTTTGGAGGGGTGACTCCAAAGAGGAGAGTCAAAGGAAGAAATGTCTTTTTACCTCACCATGTTTTATGAAAACAGAACAGTTTTGGCAACAACTTTTTTAAAAACAACAATGAAAAAGTGGATATGGAGAAAGGACTTATGGACTCCTAGAAAGGTATTTCTAAACCACTATTCTTTAATCTGCTTCCTAATCCAGATGCCTTTTGAAAATCCTTTTGCTTGGGTGCTTAGCTCGGTAGAGGGAAACTTCTGGATCCCCTAGAAGCTTTTTCAAGAGGCTTCTCCATCCTCCTCCGCTGGCCTGTTTCAGCCCTGTCCAGGAGTCGACCAGGGCTTGTCAAAAGCTCAGGCATGGGCAGTAGCATGAACCCAATAGGGCTTTGGCAGAGAAAAAAAGTAGATCCTGATCAGGTCCATGCTACTTCACAAGCGTGGGCTGCCTCCTGCCTGCATCTGGGCATTAGCACATATACAATCAGACTTGGCTTTTTCCACCAAAGCCCAAGATGGTCTGAGTGCTACTGCACAGGTACAGTGCAGCTGCACTTGTGCAATAGCATGGACTGAACAAGCTGAACTTTTCCACCAAAGTCCGAGCTGGACTGCGCTAATGCATAGGTGCAGTGCGGTTGCTCTTTAGGGGGTTCTTGTTCCCGAACAGCTTTGTGTAAGAAGAAAGGGGAAACCAGAGGTATATAAATGATCCTCCCACCTAAAACCTCATAGATTTACTTTAATGCAGTGGGCACAGCTAGTACAGCCAATACCATGTACTCCCATACCAATGGCCCATCAGTATCTCAAATTTACAGCATATAATGCTAGAGTTGAGACAGGACTTTTAAAGAACTCTCGAATCATGGCATCGACAGGAAGGAACATATCCGGGGACACTTCCATTAGACTACCACAGCTTCTTTTACATGAGTATGGTTAACTATTTCACCAGTGGTTGATGATGATGAAGGCTCCCCCTAGGCCTGTGGTCTAAATTACTAACTGGTCTTCAGGAGAGCACCACTACAAGAGATGATGGACCACCACCCCTTTTTTGGCAAATGTTTTTCAGCAAGTGATGGCAAACAAAGGCACAGGTTGAGGTTGAGGCAAATAGCTAACTGGATTAAACCGGGTCAGAGACTAAAGCATTTTACATGCATACATAGAATATCACCCAGAAGGGATTTGGGTCTGAAGCTATGCAGATGTGACCCTAGCCCCAGGCTAGCGACATGTTTCGTTGCTATACTGGGGGAAGGTGGGCTGATGGAGTGGTGCATGAGGAATGGCACAAAGCAGGTGGGGTGAGTGCTGAAAAAATACCATAAGCTACAATTAGCTGATGTATGGATGGGGGATCAGAGGCCGCTGTACACATGCTAAATCAGGGGTCCCCAAATGTTTTAGGTCAAGGGCCAGGTCAACATAATTCAGACTGCTGGGGGGCCGGAGTATACATAAAATTACGTAGAAGTCTTTGCGGGCCAGACAGTGAAGCATACCCAGGTGACAACCTGCAGTCTAATTGGACAGCAGTGTCTCCTGATGTGGAATTTGATTGGAAACCAGCGAATTACTGCTTTCTGGCTTTATTCTATAAGCGGATCACCAATATTTAAAGATGTAGCTGACCGCATCTATAATACATTTTGTGAGGGGGGGGACGGTAAATAAAGCCTCAGGGGGCCACATTCGGCCGTGGGCCTTAGTTTGAGGACCACTGTGCTAGATCCTTGACAGAAGTAGTTGTTATCAGCTGCTATGGCCAATTTTAGCCTAACGTGTGTACAAGGCTTAAGGTCAGGGCAGGTTGATTGCAAGCTTCGTAGAGGTCACAGGTTGGGCTCAAACTGCAGAACCAGACTAAGAAAAGTCAGATAATCTGGGTCAGGAACAAGGGTACCAGCAGAGAAAAGCACAGGATACAGTCAACTGCGACCATGGAAGCTGACAGGACTTTTGGATAGTACACATATAGAAACAGATAGCGTGCATCTTCCGTCCAAAGCATGTAAATTTATTGCCAGGGTTCAACATCAAAAAGGATTCTGTGCATAGCATATTTCATATTGCATACAAGGCCTGCAAAATATTGTACATGTGATACCTTGTGACTTCAGGTGTAGGCCTGTCAGCATTGGAGGTGGGAGTGGGGGACTGATGTGGGCCTAGCGACGGCCGTTTCGCGTCCTCCTGGACGCTTGGTCACGCCGTGTTCCACTGCAAACCAGCGCCGTATCGCCACTGCATACATACGGGAAGACCCGCCTCTGCATGGCGTCACAGCGCCGGCTGTGATTGGAGCTCATGTTTCCACCAATGGGAGAGGCCGGAAACGCCACATGATGCGGACGGAGTCCGTCGGGGATCAGTACAAGCAAACAAACAGTCGCATAAACATGTATCATAAATGACGCGTCTCATGCGGCTCACCTCCAGCGCATGCGTAAATTTCTTACACAGCCGGGGAGCCCGCATGCTGGATAAAGTTTCACCAGTAGAGAGCGCCCAAGTTGCATGCCCTGTTCTCCATCCGGTATCTCGTGAGCATAAGGCACATACATTTCTGTTGCCAATCAATAGGCGCCTCCAGCTCGCCCATGGGGGAAATAGTAAAATTGGTGATAGTGCGTGGGGTGACATACCATTAAAATTAATTACTGGGACCGAGGAGCAAGATTCTTACTGGTACAATCAGTTTTTCTCCCCGGGCCGTCACACATACTTATATGACATTTAACTTCAAGCGGACAGAACGGGAACGGAAAGGAGGCAGGGGGACATACTGGCTGACCTTTGGCGTTTCAGGCATATATGTAAGACATTCTCAAGTCGGAACCATCAGATAAATAGATATTGACTCACCATTTATATATATTGCTTACCAACAGTATATTCGTGCCTGACGCTAACAATTCATGCAAGCTTCAATGTACACTCTGCGACACAAGGTCTCCTCATGAAACGGTACCCCAATTGACGTCAATTGTCCCAGCAATTATGGATCCAAAGTACTTGAGAGCTCCACCTTATCATTAAGGCCAAGTGGGCCCAGGGCTTCTGTTTGTAAGATCAACCAGGTTTTTCTTCTCAACAGTAACCTATCCCTGTTGCCCCCCCCCCCCCCCCCGGTCTTACCTTGTCTACCCTCTCTAAGCCCGCAAATTGCAATCCCTTGGTATCTCCTTTATGATGTTCCCTCATATGGGCAATGAAACGAGCACAACCCTTACCACTTTTAACTGATCCTAGATGTTCCCCCACCCGTTCTTTTAACGGGCGCATAGTTTGACCTATTTAGAACCGTTTGCAGGGGCAGAAGAGGACATAAACCACGTACTTAGTTTGACATGTGATCAGATCCTTAACCGTCAACTACTCCTTCCCTACTTGTAGACATTTCTGGGGAAACATGAGCTCCAATCACAGCCGGCGCTGTGATGCCATGCAGAGGCGGGTCTTCCCATATGTATGCAGTGGCGATACGGCGCCGGTTTGCAGTGGAACACGGCGTGACCAAGCATCCAGGAGGACGCGAAACGGCCGTCGTTAGGCCCACATCAGTCCCCCACTCCCACCTCCAATGCTGACAGGCCTACACCTGAAGTCACAAGGTATCACATGTACAATATTTTGCAGGCCTTGTATGCAATATGAAATATGCTATGCACAGAATCCTTTTTGATGTTGAACACTGGCAATAAATTTACATGCTTTGGACGGAAGATGCACGCTATCTGTTTCTATATGTGTACAGTTCAAGTCACTTCCTTCTTAATTGTGGAGCGGAGCACACGTCTTGCATAAGCATTTTATACAGCATATAGCCTGTCAGCAACTAATTGACCATTCTGGGCACACTGTACCCGCACAAAAACTGGAAGCAACGCACCTTTCAAAGGAGAAGTGCCACGCCATCCTGTTTCTTCTGAATAACGCTAGGACTTCTTGATAGGCAAAGAACTTTCAGGCCTTGGGTGGCTGCTGCCCAAAGGGATGGCCAGACATGGAAGAGGGGTAGCTGAATGTGGAAAAGGGGGCTACATATGAAAAAGAGAGGCAGCAAAGGAAGAGCAACACTCAGAAGTGGCCTGCTGCTGCTCAAGGGAGCTGTACATGAAAGAGAGCGGCTGATGTACATGGACGTTACACATGGGGGTGGGGGCTGCACATGCAATGGGAGGGGTGCTTTTGCATATGGGTGGGGAGCAACAAGAAAGTTGGTCTAGGATTGGAAAAAAATATAAAATCTGTACTTGTAGACAGGCCACACATGTGGAGGCAGAATAAAGAGTGGATCATGATGAGAGTGGGGATGATAACTGAGGTGCAAATATTTTATATTTGCATTTTAATTTCATGTAAATTATGCAGCTTGAAATTGGACCAATCAAAATAACTTCCTGTCAGTTTTTATTCATCAAGCTGCATACCATTTACATGAAATTTGACTCCAAGGAGAAATAATTTGCATTTGATCACCCCTAGATGAGAGTAGAAACACTGAAAGTGGACAGTGGCATAAATTACAACTTCTCTGCCTGCGCACCTATCTACCATGGATGTACTACGCTGTACATCCGGAGTCCCGGTAGGTGCCTGAACCCCTCTTCTTCTCCCCTCCCTACCTGCAGAGTCAAGAGCGGGTGATGGTAGTGGGTTAAAAATCACCTGATCGCCAATTACAGCATCACATCTCCATGGCAACAAGGCAACACATGACTTGCTGTCAGGACGTAGCCTGCTATCACTTGCTCTCGACTCTGCATGGTGAGAGGGAGGGAGGAGAAGAAGAATGCCAGGAATGTGGCCTGCAGTCTGCAGCATGCGGCCCGGACCTTGCAAAGTTTGCCCAGCCCTGACCTAACCCCATATCCAACCCAATCTGTACCATGCCCAAGGGGCACACATTTGCTAGTAATACTGAGTAAATAGGCTGTGTTTTTTCTTCACAGCACAATGAAACAGTTCCTCTTCCATGCAGAAAATCAATATAAACTGCAAGCTCACACATAAAATCCTCTGAGAGATCTATAGGCAACAATTTAAATGCATCCTTGTCTCAGTGGAAGAGTGTCGATCTATCACTGTGATTGATGTACCTGTGCACAAAGAGAAAATCCCAAGAAATGTGCTATGCTGTAGGTATCTGTGCTTTTCGTGAGGCTGTGTGTATATACTGTATGATCTTTTGGCCCTCACCATATTTTTGTGAGCAAGTGAAAGAGCCAGACCACAGAACCAAGATAATACATTTACTGAAGATATGCAGCTCTACATAAACAGGGATCCTAACACGTAGAGGGTACCTGAGATGGCAAAGAAAACAATATACATTCCTGGGGCTTCCTCCAGCCCCCTCCAGGTTGATTGCACCATCACCCTCCTCCTCTGCCACCTGGATCCATTCACAATTGGCTTCAAAAAATCCTCCAGTCAGGGCCAATCGGTACAGGAGCAGTTCGGCCACGTGCTCTCCCATCATGCTCCAGGAGCATCCTGCTCCTGCACAGTAGTACTGCACAGGCGAAGAATGCTCCCGACGACGGGAGCATGACGGGGCACGCGCAGCTGGACTGCGCATGTTCAGTATGCCCCGGACAGAAGGACTTTCCAGGTCCAATTACAGAGAATCAAGGTGTCACAGACCATATCTGGGCCCAATGTAAAACTTGCTCTGGGGCCCATAACTTTTAGCTGCGCCACTTGAAATAGCTGTCTCCAGTGGCACAGCTAGAGAATTTGGGGCCCCATGGCAAAAATGTCATGGGGCCCTCAGATTTAAGCACTCTTAAGCAATGTCAGCTGCACCTACCCTATGGATATGAGTTAATTGCACATAGTTCATGGGAAATGAGACAAAGTTTGAGGGAGAAAAAACACAAGAAAGTTAATGGTGAATACTTCAAGTACCACTTGGCCCATCTCTGCTCCAGGGCCCCATAGCAGCTGCTATGACTGCTATGGCTATTGCTACGTCACTGGCTGTCTCCCCATCTCTATTTATTCCACCCGTCTAATGCCATGAACACAACATACAATTTTGTGTTAGATAGATGGTTTGATAGATAATTTCTGTTATGTCCGATATTATTTTTGATCGTTTTTCTGGTCGATTTTTCACAGAAGTGAATGGAAATTGATAAGAGAATCGGGCGGGAAATCGATCAGTAAAACAAATCGAATTGACCGAACAAAATGCATCGTGTGTACCTAGCATTACACTGTGCCTCGGCTTTCTTCTCTTTTCCACCCACTCATTTCCTTCTGTGTCACGCTTTCAATAACCGCTCATTTGCATTTGCTTGGGAAGGGAGAAATGATCTGCTTGCTTGGTTGCATCCTGGATGGGGATATTCTAAACCCTGAGGGAGTGCCTTTATATTTAAAGTCCTTAAAATGATAATGCATTCGCAGCATCAGAGGAGAGGTTTACGGTTAATTACACTCTAAAGGGGCAAATAGCATGGTGTGAATCACATTACAATTACTTGCCGCATGTGACAAAGATAAGACTAGATCCACACCAGCATTAGCAAATGTCAGAAATG
Organism: Hyperolius riggenbachi; assembly: GCF_040937935.1. Classification (NCBI taxonomy): domain Eukaryota; kingdom Metazoa; phylum Chordata; class Amphibia; order Anura; family Hyperoliidae; genus Hyperolius; species Hyperolius riggenbachi. The sequence goes on along the minus strand of NC_090648.1, from coordinate 481,359,058 downwards.
AACGTTTCTCAACATTTAGGCTGGTTTTGCACCAGCAACCTGCATTTTGGTTGCGGTGCGATTGGATGATCGCATCGCACTGCAATGCTTAAAATAGCCTTCTGAAATACTTGTGGGTGGCAGCAAGCCAAACTATAGGCGAGGCTCTCTAGCACTCACTTCCTGTGCCCGAAATACGAATTGCACGCATACGCACCGCAATATGACAAAAATTTAAATATGTGCCTTGCGCTTGACTTACAATACAATAACAATAACATTTCTATAGCGCTTTTCTCCCATAGGACTCAAAGCACTTAGGCTCTCTCAGATTCAGTAGTTAGTAGGATGAAGTATTCACACAACAAAAGTTATATTTCTGCAAATGCCAAACTGAACAGGTGGGTTTTCAGTCTGGATTTAAACACATCCAGGGATGGGGCTGTCCTGATCTGTTGAGGTAAGGAGTTCCAAAACATAGAGGCAGCATGACAGAAGGCTCTGGGACCAAAAGTTTCCAAGTGGACTCTGGGTATGACTAGATTATTAGAACCTGTGGATCTGAGAATGCGGGGATTGCTACGCAGCTGTAACATATCTTTCAAGTATCCAGGGCCTAGATTATTCAGGGATTTAAATGTCAGTAGGCCGATCTTGAATAGGACCCTCCATTCTATAGGTAGCCAGTGAAGGGAGTGCAGGACTGGCATTATGTGGCAGTGACGGGGTTGGTTGGTTAGCAGTCTGGCAGCAGTATTCTGTATCAGCTGTAGGCGGTACAAGACCTTTTTTGGAAGGCCAGTGTAGAGAGCATTGCAGTAGTCCAGTCGGGATGTGATGAAGGCGTGGACTAAGGTTGGCAGATCTTCTGGGGGTATGAGGTGCTTGATTTTTGCAATGTTCTTCAGGTGAAAATAGGATGATTTCACCACCGCAGAGATTTGAGTTCTGAAGTTTAAATCCCCATCAATTAGAACTCCCAGGCTACGCACATGATCAGAGCTGCGTAGATCCGTGCCTCCTATTCCCAGTGGTGAAGACTGCAAGTTAAGTTGTTTTTTTGTCATGCACTGCCCTCCGATCAGAAGGACTTCAGTTTTGTCTGCATTTAGTTTCAGCCAGTTGTCATTCATCCCATGCTGTAGTTCACGTAAGCAGGCGTTTATAGTTAGAGTTGGGTCTGTCACACCAGGCTTGAAGGAAAGATATAGTTGGGTGTCGTCTGCGTAGCAGTGGTATGTCAGGCCATGTTTTTGGATTAGTTTTCCCAACGGTAGCATGTAAATCGTGAAAAGCAGGGGAGAGAGGATTGAGCCCTGGGGCACCCCATACTTAAGTGTTACAGGGGTGGACAGGAAGGGCCCCATAGACACTTTGTGGGTTCTGCCACTCAAGAAGGATTGGAACCACTGAAGTACTATGCCATCAATGCCGCAGTATTCCTGTAGCCTGTTTATCAAGATGTCATGGTCAACTGTGTCAAAGGCTGCAGAAAGGTCTAGCAGTATGAGGATCGAGCACTCTCCTCTGTCTCTTGCCATGAGCAGGTGGTTGCATATTTGGATGAGGGCAGTTTCAGTGCTGTGGTGTTTCCTGAAGCCAGACTGGAATGGGTCATAACCTGGAGGTATACAGACTTACATGACTTCCACTCACCGGCACCGCACGTCGCCATGGATGTTGATGCTTTTGCATCAAATCAGATGCTTCCGGCACATCGCAAGTCCGCAACACAATGAAAACATCCCAGTGTGAAAGGGGCCTCAGTGTCCCAGTAGTGTGCCATCTATAAATTACCACGAGACACACAAAAGACTTTGCTGGTGAAACTCATGGTAGGAGGTGCACCAGGGGGGGAAAAATAAAAAAATAAATAAATAAATGTATATATATATATATATATATATATATATATATATAGTGAGAGAGAGAGAGAGATAGGTTAAAAGACAAGAAATTTCTTACCTTAATAGTTGGCTGAAACATAAGGAAGTATGTATTAAATACATTTGACACTGCGTTTTGTGGGTAACTTCCTGCTTCATCAGGTCAAAATTGTTAAAGCAGTAGGATCAGCCATACTATGCCAGGGAAAAAAAAAACACATATATAAGTAGATAAATACTTGATCTACTTACATAACACATGTGTTATACTATCCACATTTTGATTTCAGTGAAAGTTATATAGTAAATGACGAGAATTCTGTTCCTGGTGGGGGCCATGTCTTTTGCCCACAGTTAAGGCTAACTCGTGATGTCATTTCTGACCTTTATTTTTTTTCTTGTCTCCTCCAATCACTGAGTCACCTCAGCCTTGCTTGCAAACACAAGTGAGTAGGGGATCAGGTTTCAGATAAGCAGCTGGCAGGGAAATAAAGGGAAGAGGAGTAATAGATTATAGATAAAAAGAACCCCCAGCATGCAATTCTTTGGCACCGACTACTAAAGGGCCAGTGCTCCTTAAGTATGTGATAACTCCAAATCATAACAGCAGAAAAAGTTTTGAAAGTTTTGAATGCAGGCTTAGCATCTTTATCACTTAATACACTCAGACCAGTTGCTGTTGAAATTTGATTTTTATGGCGACGATACTGCTTTAAAGACAAGTAGTAGATGAGCTTAGAGCGCCTTTGAGCAGTAGTGTCCTTGCAAGTAGTGTCCGAGGTCCACAAATGCAAGCCAATCAATCAATAATGCCCAATGTAAATGGTGCCATTGAGCTCCCATATCTTCATTTTTGCTGTCATTTGTCCATTGTGGGAACAACAGGGATTTGCCGGCATCTAATGCTAGTGTGTATTAAGCCTTAAAATTAATTGCTACTAGAGGGAGCGAGACAGTTAAGAATATATAGCTGCAGTCCAAAGAGGATAATCCATGGGCTTCCCTGTTCCCTATCCTTCTCCAGCCCACCGATGAAGCGCAAGGACCCTATGAACATATTAGACTCAGCAGACCAAATCTGTTTCTTCTGTCTGTGAGCATGGCCCTGAACAAGAACATCTGCACTGCGCATGCGTGAGTAAGGCCTGCACATGCCCGGTAGAATGAAAGAATACCTCAGTTCTCATTAAAATCTAAAAATGATGCCCTGTGTGTGGGGGGAGGTGCGCATAGGCTTACCGCACTGTGACCTCCGACCCCTGGAGACAGACACTAGGCCATGGGAGGTGTGGTAAGCCTATGCACGCCTCCCCACTCAGGGTGTCATTTTTAGATTTTAATAAGGACTAAGGTATCCTATAAGCACTTGTTCACGGAGGAAAAAAGTTGTGCATTAGTGACTTTGTTTTATTGGGCATACATGGCTTATCCTCGCACTTGTCCATGTCCGCTGTCCTGGCTGGGACATACTGAAGGATCCAGTGCTAGATTCAGTGCCTAAGGAAGAGTCCATGACACCGAACACAGCGGACTCAAAGTGCCAGAGCGGCAGCCACTAGGGCAGGCTCTATAGGGGCGAATCAATCACCCCTGCAACCCCTGCTATCGCAGGGGGGCCCAGAGGCTTTGGGGGCCCCTCCTCCCTCTCCCTTACCGCAAGTGCAGCCAGTTAGCAAAAAAACTCCCCAATTGCTCACAAAAAAAGTCCTCACCACCTCCTCCCACTGTGCAGAGTATCAAATAGCGTGAGAGTCCTCTTTTCTTCCTACTTCCAGGTGCTGCTTCACAGCAGAACACTCTCTGATGCCATTCGCCAGCTCCCAATCACGTGACCCTCATGAGGTTTGGGAACTAAGGGGGCCCCATGCTCTCATTTTTGCAGGGGGGCCCTATTAAGTCTAGTTACACCACTGTTAGGGAGTCTTGCACAAGGTCTCCTCACTGAATAGGTGCTGGTTTACCGAAAAGGAAGAGCTGAGATTCAAACCCTAGTCTACTGTGTCGGTGGCAGGGGCTGGGAATTTGAAGAAATTAAATGTCTAACGTAAGTCCTCACAACATAAAAGGAACAGAAGTCCTGATTAATCAACTAAACATAAAAAATTCTGATGTGCAATAAGTGAGTTGCCATACACGCCACAGGAGCCAACAGCATCCGTCGCCTCTGTGGCAGTCATGCCTCCAGGTCATGTTAAAAGCTAGATAAAGCATCTTTTCCTACGAAGCTGACACCTTGCTTTGATCTTATTTCTGGCTGCTTAACCTTCAATTTGCCAGCCACTCGGCACTTAAGTGCCGCCGACTGCCACCCGCAGATGTATCGCAAGAGTCTTCTTCTTCTCCTCGTCCATCCGGCGTGATAGCACACAGCCCCTCCTTTCCCAAATGGAGTTGTCAGCTGCTAAGTCCCACATAGCCCCTTCGCTTAATAATGGGAGCGCCAAGTTGACAGAAAAGATGAATGGTTTTAATCACATTGCTTACAGCGCACCATCTGAAGTTGCATGTAAGTTATGATAGCGACAGTTTGCACGAAAATTGTATTTCCAGGCTCCATTGACTGGCTTAATGAGAATCTTTACGTGTCAGATATTAAATTAAGAAATTAAAGAGATGTTTTAGTGTGTATAGACTCTCTCTCTTTTCTTTCTTGTGTTCGCCTTCTCTGTAGATCAATCAAAAATTATGCCTTTGGAAAAGAAAAAAGATAACTTTTTGATTTTCTGTCACGGAGGAACGAAATTTAATGTTCTTTGGCAACTAATTCATGTTTTATTAAACAGCTCCAGAGAGGACCTTTGCTGTGGCATCTTTTCCCATGATCCTTTGCTCTCTGTGAGAAATACGTCTTTTATCCAAACAGCAGTGGCAGCTACTTTCTTGACTAAAAAAAAAAGAAAAAAAAAAGAGAAAAAAGCCTTGAGGATGGACTTTTGGCAAATAGCACGTTTTCGGAAAGCGGTGGTGCTACGTCAAGGCAGCGGCATGTGTATTTGTTCGAGAAAGATGGTCTGACAGATGCTGTTGTGCACGAATGTCAAGTGGATAGCAACCCTGGAAATCATAATAAACATGCTTGTCAAATGGGTGATCTCATCTGATGGAGTTGATTCAAATGAGCTGAGCAAATCTTGAGTGAGCCAGAGGTTAATTATATTTGTAGCATACATGAAGCCATCTTATAGTCACTTCACTGGTTTACACAAGGTTCATTTATTCAATGCTTTGCTTCCATTTCTGTGCAGTAAATGTACATTAAATTGGGTACCAAGGGACAGGCACTGCTAGTGTCAATGAAGGCAAGATGGGAGATTTCTTTTGTACTGTATTCTGCCTAATAAATTCATTGCATTATATAGAACAGCTTAAAGGGAACACACTTTTAAAGTGTACCCAAAGTGGCATTTTTTAAATTTATTTTTTAATTCGATCCGTACCTAAGAACCGGAAAACCCCTGGATTCTGCAGAGGCTTCCCACATCTTTCTGGTCTCCACCGTTGCCGAGCACGGAGCCCAGAACAAATCTGACAAGAACTTGTTGGATATATAACTACGTGACCGCGCTCCCCTTCATGCATCAGTGCGGCCGTACTGCGACTGAGCAAGCACTGCCGTGCCTATGCCGTAAGCTGGAGCCACTTGTCCCTGATTGGCTCCCTACTACTGCTCAGACACATGTGCAAATGCAGGGTGACCGTGCACGGGCATGAACAGGAGCATGGACATTATCTTCAGGAGGGTCCTGGGGAGGAGTGTGGAGGAGGAGGCGAGAAGCCTGGAGAATCCATAGGCTTCCATCTTTTTAGGTAAAAATCAGATGAAAGAGTCGAGAGCCCAATATGGTGCAATATGTTAAGGTAGATGAATAAAGTAATTGTATAATTCAGAGTAATATTCACAAACGTGGGTTACCATCAAGGCAACCACTGCACAAGCAGATGGGGAATTAAACCTATTCCCACTAATGTTAAGAAGTCACTCTCTGTAGTAGGAAAAGGTAGGGGATGCACCCCTTCACCAAGGGTGGATACTGATATCTCACGAAGTGGTGCAGATGAAAAACAGAGGCACCAAAGTAGGATGACATTTGATAAAAACAGTTTAAAAGGGAAATAGAGGTGGACTTACATCCAGGAGATAAGTCCACCCCTTCCTTACCCTACTTTGGCACCTCTTTTTTCATCTGTGTGACATTCTTTTTCGGTAAGTAACTTTTTTTTTTATATTTTTATTACCGCCTCAGGATAAGGTTGAGACTTTAGGAGTAGATGATGGATTTGAAACTGACCGATCTAGTAAATAGATGATCCATTTATTAAAATGCTCCCCCAGCTGGCATATCCTGGCAATGCCTCTTCTGGAGATTCTGTTTCCCTTACACTGTACTGGATAACTTGGTGGTTACCCACCCAGGGATTGATTTACTATTATGGAAAAATTGCTATGTGGATATCAGTTTGACTAGTGCAAGCAACATGCAGTGTGCACAAAACTCAACGTACTTTATGTACACAACAAGCGTGTTGCTAGTATAATGTGCCTTGTGTAAATAGCATAACATGCGTTGTAGAAGAAACCAGTGTGTTGTATACATAATGCAAGTTGGGCTATGTGCAAACACCAGTAACATTTTGTGTGGCACACACACACGGCAGTTAGGCCTCGTTCACATCAGGGCCGTTTCTGTGCGCTTTCCACAGCGCACTGCCCTGTGCGATCAGCAAGGTAATCATTTTTCCATGTAACTAAATGTAGCTGGTTCACATCTATGCGCTGCGCTGAGCAGCGTTACAGAAACGTAGTGTTGCATGCATTTCTGTGCGCTGAGCTGTAAAGCGCACAGCAATGCAAGTGAATGGGTCCGCTTTTTTAGCGCATAGAAGCGCGTACAAGCGCATAGAAGCGCATGCGTTTTTTGCCCCTAATTGGAGAAAAAAATACATTTACATACAAAAACAAAGTTTTATTGACAACTGCTGCTGCTACAGTAAGCAAAACGTGCTTTAAAGAAGCGCAGCGCAACGCATAGTAACGCGGACTAAAGCGTGCACAAGCGCATGCGTTTTTTACCATGCGCTTTAACACGTTTTTCAGCGCAGCAGATGTGAACGAGGCCTTATACTGTAATTTACAGTAGTGCTTGTTTGTCATAACCATGTGCAGTTCATATATACGCCCCCATCCTACCAGAATAATATAACAGCCACATGTTGTAAATTATGCCGTTATGTACACTGAAACCTTGTCTGCCTTGATGACATGTAAGTTATTTGATGTAACACATTTACCGCATTTTCCGCTGTTTAAGAAGCCCTGGAATATAAGACGTACCTAGGTTTAAACGGAAAAAAAAAAGGAAAAAAAAAGGACCTTGAGTGAAAACTCCCCCCCCCCCCCTCACCATCAATTTAGTTCCCCCACCCCAAAAAGATTGTCAGCTCTCAACAAACTCTTGACCGTGAATGTGTTAACTTATAAGCAGTAACATCTTTAAGATGGCGGCCTCGGGATCTTCTGATCACGGGAGAGTTATGGTGAGAAAAAGTAAGGATTTGTGACATGAATGAAGACCAAGTCTTCAAAAACTCATCTTCTAAAACTCAGGTTCCGGTAGTGGCTCAATGATTCTAAAATGGGGTGATCAATAAGTTCTGCTGGCAGCTTTGTTAATACATTTCTGGGTCATGTGACTGACTTTTCCAAAGGGGATTTCTATGGAAAAGCTACATCAAATCTGAATATTGTGTGCTTAAAGAGAACCTGAGACAGAAGAAAAGAAAAGTTTTATACATACCTGCGGTTTCCTCCAGCCCCCTCCACGCAGATCGCTCCTCCGCTGCCATCCTTCGCCTTCTGGATCTTCTCAAATTGGACACAGAAAGTCCTCTGATCCGTGGCATACTGCACGTGCGCTATTCCAGCCGTGCATGCTCGCCCCCCTGTTGCACTCCCATTGCCTTTCTGTGCCTGCAAAAGAAGAACTGGGGATGGCAGGGGGGAATAAGAGGGTAGAATAAGGGTAGAATTGGGCACACAAAAAGTTTATTGGCAGAGGGGGGATTTTGAATGCCAGTGAGCAATCATGAAGCCACTTTCAGGCAGGGGCACCTCTAGTTCCTTAATATTGAGGTTCCTCTAACTACCTAATACTTGGGGGCTACTCTAGCTACTTAATATTGAGGGTATTTGTAGATACCTATTACAAAGGGGCACCTGAAGCTACCTATGATGGGCAAGGGAAGAAAGGGAGAGGTGACATCTGGGGCATCCAGGAAACTTGTAGTGCAGTTTCTTGGGGGGTTGTAGGTTTATCAAGGTAAAGTCTAAGTTGCCAGGACATATGTACCTATATGTTCCTGTGAGGTAAATCCGGGCCTAGGTTCAGGTTATGCTAATATAGAGGGCTAAAGCGAAATCCTATCCTTTCTAAAAATTGCTACAAACATACCTGTATTTCAGTTAGTGGCATAACAACAGAACCTGCAAACCCCATGACTGTGGAACCCCCATCCACCACTCAGCAGAGTAGAGCAGTGAGCAGTGTAATATTTAACAGCAACAATGAACACCAAGACTCAGTGATTGTGGGCGGAGTGCAGGTAGCTAAACAGCTCAATACTGAATTCCACTAATGTGATTGGTGGACAGCACCCTTTCAAACTGTTTCAGGTAGGTCGTAGTAAACTACAACCACACTATTCGGCCAATCACAATGCTTTGCGCTGTAGAGGGTGCTGTGATTGGAGAACTGTTCTCTATGAGGTTTTATGCTGCATCCCTTTAACTAGACTAGCACAGCACCAAGAGCTCACCTGTCTTGACCTCCAGGCGCAGAGAAACACTTGGCGTGCCCATGGAAATCGGTTGAAAAAAAAAAGACAGTCCAGCAGTACACTTATGCAAAGTTGCAGCTTTTTAATTCTTGTGGATTGCTTAACCAGTTTAGCCTGCAGGTGTTTTCACCTTCAGGGCAGAAGTAATTCACCCCTGTCAGCGCTCCTCCCATTCATTCGCCAATAACTTTATCACTACTTATCACACATAAATAATCTATATCTTGTTTTGTTTTTTTGCCACAAATTAAGCAAATACAAACACAAAAAAATAAAAAATACACAATTTCTCCAATTCTACAACCTATAATTTTAAAATTAGCAATGCTAATATTAATTATTAATAATATTAATAATAACAAACACAATCCATAAATAGTTGCCTTAGGGACTTATATTTTTTAATAAGTATATCACTGTTCTTTTTTTTTTTTTAATAAAAAATCTGTGCAGGGTAATTTCTCTTTATGCCACTAGATGATAATGAACAGTGTTTTACGTGTTTTACAGTGTTTGAATGTTAATGAAGGTAAAAAAAAAAGTAACATTCTTATGAATGGACATGACCTCTGTTCGGGGTCATGTCCATGCCTCACAGGCATTGCGATTGGTTCAGAGAAGCTTTCTCTCTCTTCCTCAATCGCTGAAATGGAAAACCGCCGTTCCAGCGCATTACTGTCTTTGCTGTTGAGTCTTGCCTACCTTTCAAAAGAAAGTGTCCCTACAATGGTAAAAGACAACAATTATCATCCATGTAGACCGATCTGTCCTGGCAGATCAGTTTGAACGATTGCTCCATTAAAACTACTTACTGCTAGTTACACACTTCCAGCTCCATCTGTCATTGTGCTATCACTGAATTCAAACATGCTCCAACATCTTTTTGTTGCTAACCATCGGGGATCACTCTTTTTTTAACGATGATGGTCGTACATGTGTTCGAAGCACAATATGGGTGAAAGAGGCATCTATGCATATATATCTTCACGTACGCATTTTGATCATCTTTGGACTAATTTATTTGTATTGATAATTTGCAAAAGATTTTATGTATAACATGGATTATTCTCTAACTCAGAGATATGTATGCATGGATATGTGCATAATTTCTAATGAGCTGCATATGTAAATAGTATTGTATCTAATGTTTGAACATAATTTCAACTATATGTGCACTAGTCAATACTGTGTATTGATTTATTTATTGGTTTTGTATATGATTGTACTGAGGAGGAGTCCTAATTATTATTATTTTAGGCACTGTTATTGGCCTGAGGAAGAGGGCTTAGACCCATGAAATGCGTTGCCTGTGCTTAATAATAAAAATCTTTTGTTGTTACAAAGCTTTTGTTATTTGAGGTAAGCTACCTCCCTTTCTTTCATTTTTATTTGTTTTTAAAGAATTTTATACACAGACACCAGGGTGCCTCTTTCACCCATATTGTGCTTATATACCCCCTGACACATCCTGTTGGAGGGGTTCAGACAGACTGCATGTGGTTCACACCACTGGGGACAACTGTCAAATTTCCTAAGAAAGCGACCGCCACCAGGTCATGCTGGAGAACCCCGAGTGGAGTCAGGTTCATGGTCTCCACCTGCTTCTTGCGGTCAGTTGTCCCTCTGCAACCCGCCTTTGTGAGTAGTTTTTATTATACCACTTATAGACCTTATACTAAAATGTATTACGCTATTGGGCTCCTGTCCTTTTTGTGTTTTCTGTGTCTTTTCTCCAGGGTGTCGAGACACCCCTACCATACCATGTGTACGAAGCGTTTAGCCTTATCACAAGCCGCCTCTCGCTCAGGTAACACTATTTTGGCTTCTATTTACTTGTCTGGAAACAAAACTAAATTCTGCAAGCTATTTAAGAAGCTTAATGAGCTCATTTGATAGAGGATAACTCTAGTTTTTTGTAACACATGCATTGTTGGAAAACAGAAAAGAACTTCAGACTATTTCTTAGTAGGGTTAGTACTACATGTACATATTTCTATCTCATCATGTCATATATCACTTCAGGGCTGCTTTAGGTCATAAAGAACCAGGACACTTGGATTTTTTTTATTTGTGATGGGGCCAAAAGAAACCCTAAAGTGAAAATGCTATGCCAAATACAGACCATAGTTATAATGAGGCCAGAGGATATTACAGAACTTCAGCAGCTCAGCTCATTCCTGCCAGGTAACTAATTACAGCACTGCAGGCACCGGACACGTAATGAGGTCTAAACGAGCATTCGTTGCATTGCTCATTCTGCTAGGTGACAAGATGGAAGCAAAGCCTGTAAGTAAAAAGTATTGTACAGTCTGGCCTAATGTAAATTGCGAAAGCTCTTGCGTAACCTAAACTATGAATTCCCCGAACCGCCATCCTTCATAATTTAGCACATACATATTTTTTATATTCCAGCTCAGTAGCCTACCTAAAAGTGCTAATATTCAAACATACGGTTATTTCACCAGCTCTAGGGAACTTTCACAGCAAAAAAAAACAGCATTAGGAGCGGCACTAGATCCATCGGTACAGATGATTAAAAAACAGCAGTGTGGTAGACTGTGAACTTTAGGCCCACATTCACGCAGTTACCCAGAATGCCTTGCTGGGATGAGACTGCTTCATGCTGTGTGGCTCTGCAGTGAAGGAGATACTCTGCTTTGCCTTCGGCATGTTAATGTATTGATAAATGGCTTTTTTTTCATGACCTGATATTTTAGGTCGTACGGAATGCCTCTTTTCTATCAATCCGCGGTGTCCGCCGCACAATGCATTATGCAACAAAAGTGCTACTGTTGAGCGGGAAGAAAAGAAAGACTCTTTGATCTCCTCAAACCTGTCTAAACACATTACAGGCCAGCTAAACTTATCTAAGCTTTGCTTTATGCCACTCTACAATATACATAGTCAGCAATGCCCATGGGTACAGAGATTTGTTTGTTCTAGAATGATAAATGGGCACTTTCACAAGCAGGGGAAAACATAATTCCATGTTAAAATAGTTTCACAGATGCTTGTCATATGATACATATAAAAACTTACAGAACAATGCGTTCCTCTCATATATCACGTATAATCCAGATTATTATCTTGTAGCAATTGGCGGACAGAACAGTTTCTGGATCGCTTTTTGCAGAGGGGGTGCTCCCCATTTAGATGAACGTTATACAACGGATGTTACTGCTCAACAAGCACTGGGTGCATAAATCTACTAGGCACACAGTCTCACCTGAAATGCAAACAGAGATTCCCTTCCTTGACCTTCCAGTGTCCATGGAGACCTCACAGGAACAAATAAAAAGCAGACACAATACAATACTGTATGGTCTCTCAGACCTCCCTCATTTTCCAGTCATCAATCAGCAGAATAAAACAGATTGCACTCACCGGATTCACAGGCTGATCATATACGGACCAGCAGACGCCTTTGTGGCTTAAGGGGCCCATACACCTAACGATTTTCCCGACGATATACGGCCGATTCAATCACAGTGATCGAATCGGCAGTGAAATCGCTGCGCACACCGCTGACAGAACGATTGTTTTCCGTCCGAAATCGATCGTTCCCGTTGATTCCAGTCGATTCGTCCGTGTGGAAGATTTTTCTCGATCGCCGGCGGGTCGGGAGTGCGTCGATAGCGATGTTCGAATGCACGACGACCGACGCAATACAGCGGGTATACATTAACTGTTCCGGCCGGCGCGAGTTCCCGCTGTCACCGATGTCTTCTTTCCGCGCTAGGTTCCGGACCGGCTGCAGCTACACAGAGCTTCCTGTCCCGGCAGAAAGTTTAAACAGTAGAGCGCCCTCTACTGTTTAAACTTCCCCTGGACAGGAAGTTCAGTAGCTGCAGGAATGGTCTGGAGCCCGGAGCGGAGAAGAAGACATCGGTGACAGCGGGGACTCGCGCGGGCCGGAACAGGTAATTATGAGGGGGGGGGGGGGGGTGGCAGCAGCTGCAGCTCCACAGATTGTGATCGGTTTCAGGCTGAAATTGATTTACAATCTGTTTGCAGTAAAGGTGGCCATACGATTCCTCTCTGATCAGATTTGATCAGAGAGGGATCTATCTGTTGGTCGATTCTGATGGCAAATCGACCAGTGTATGGCCACCTTTAGCCAATAAAATACAAGCAACGTGCTCGAATCCTCCTCAGACGTCCATGCAAATGAAAAAAACGGAATATAGTGTAGCACCGTTTATGCTTAGCAACATTAGCAGCCACTACCAGTGAGATCCATGCACTATAGGTCACTAGACTGTGCCTCCATCCACTGGCATACAAATAAAGCCTCTTACCGACTGGAATGGCTGACCCAGTACAGACCAGAAACAAAGCTTATGTTCCCCCCTCAGAGCCCACGGGACATCCCCAGATGTCACAAACAGCCTTAAACTCAAAAGACATCCAGATAGTGTAATACCTTTTATTCCACAATAGATTAAAAAGAAGTGCACTTACAAACCTTCCTACTGAGAGATCCTTTATTTACTCGAGTGCGGAACGGTTGTTGTCCACATACGCCATACGATTGTTGCCTTCTGGTAACCTGAGTTTATGAGTACCTTGTTATTTCAAAAATTGTCCACCTTTCTCTGAACTTACTATACTATATTGGGCTAGACTGGGCTCCAGTCCTGTCCTTTTTGTGTGCCACCTTTTCCTTCAAAGTCCACTACCACTAGATTCACCACTTGCATTTTAAAATTAGCTCGCTGGCTGGCTCTTATCATTGCAGTTTCTGTTGAGACAACAGTGCCATTTTACTGGACAGAGTTTCATAATGATGAGAATCTGCAGTGGTTGCAGTGCTGGCCACTGAATGAGAAGATATGCTCTATTATTGAAGAACACCATCTCTGCTGGAGAGAAGCGGTGAATGGGGAGGCATGCTCGGTCATCGAGGAACACCCACTATGCTGTCAGCTCCATGGTTGCTGGAGAGTAGCGATGAATGGGGAGGCATGCTCTGTCATTGAGGAACACCCACTATGCTGTCAGCTCCATGGCTGCTAGAGAGTAGCGATGAATGGGGAGGCATGCTTGCTGGAGAGTAGCGATGAATGAGGAGGCATGTTCTGTCATTGAGGAACACCCACTCTGCTGCCAGCTCCATGGTTGCCGGAGAGTAGTGATGAATGGGAAAGGAATGCTCTGTCATTGAGGAACACCCACTGTGCTGTCAGCTCCATGGTTGCTGGAGAGTAGCAATGAATGGTGAGGCATGTTCTGTCATTGAGGAGCACCCACTCTGCTGTCAGCTCCATGGTTGCTGGAGAGTAGCGATGAATGGGGAGGCATGCTCTGTCATTGAGGAACACCCACTCTGCTGTCAGCTCCATGGTTGCTGGAGAGTAGTGATGAATGGGAAAGGAATGCTCTGTCATTGAGGAACACCCACTATGCTGTCAGCTCCATGGCTGCTAGAGAGTAGCGATGAATGGGGAGGCACGCTTGCTGGTGAGTAGCAATGAATGGGGAGGCATGCTTGCTGGTGAGTAGCGATGAATGGGGAGGCACGCTTGCTGGAAAGTAGCAATGAATGGTGAGGCATGTTCTGTCATTGAGGAGCACCCACTCTGCTGTCAGCTCCATGGTTGCTAGAGAGTAGTGATGAGCGAATATGGTTATTTTCTTTTTGCTACAGTTTAATTGAAAGTTCCACATTTTTTATGAAATCATTTAAGACAACAGGCAAGAGAAATCATTTTTTTTTCCACAGACAAGAATATTCATAAAAAATATTCAGTATGGACATCAGAAAACATATTTTTGATGAATACAATAAAGTCAATGGGCCTGACAAAATATTTTAAAGAAAATTTTCATTTTCTGAAAATGTCTAAAAAATGTTGTTAGGTGCAGCCCTGGGGCAAAGTGGCAATGCTTTTTCCAGGGATTACTGTACAGCTTCAATACTGCTGTATAAGAATCTCTGGCAACTTTAGGTAAATTTAATCCCATCAGCAAACACACTTCCTCCTAAAACTGCATCACATGGGAAGCCCAACCATGCTCTTAAATAGTGGCCAGTTGTCAGGATCTCTCCTGTAGCATGTTCTGTTGGTTGCAGTGGGACTGCAACCGGGCAGTTCTGACTTATCTGCTTGCATTCAGTTGAGCATTCGCAATAAGTCTCATTGTCATTTGCAATCACTCTGCAGTTCAGAGCAGCTCAGGATGCTGTCATAACTCCTCTTTTTGCTTGCTGCGCTGCAGTTGAACTGCAGCCAGATATCCCTGGATTTCCTACATGCATGTTGTTGCATAGTATTGCATGTATTTGTTATGAGTTTCCTTCAGCTGGCAGCTTGGGATCAAGCTGGCTCATGATTGCATAATTACCATTCAACTGTGTGGGAATTTGCATGCCTGCATCCATTGGCTGATGCCGACATAAAAGTCGGTCTCCCATTTCAGACCCCGCCCAACATAGCGTTCAGCTCTCTGAGTTGTCGTTGGGTCCATGCTGTGAAATTTGTTATTGTAAAATTGTATAATGCCTTGCTCTGTATTTTCATGCCTGCTGGACTTTGCTGACCTGCAGGGGTCAGTAAAGTCCTTCTGATCCTGATAGTTTGGATTCTGCCAGCACCACGTTGGTGACTGGTAGTATTCCTTCTCGCCTTGTTCTTGCCTTGTTCTTGAGGACGTAACTAAAGCAGTGGTTGCCATTAGTTACGCTCCTACCTGTTAGTCTCGTCTATGTCAGTGTGAATGTTGCCGTCGCTGAGGCAGCGACTAGATTGGCAAAGCATTCTGTATGTCTGTCTGTCTTGTCAATAGTTATTACTTGTGCTTTAGCTATTTTCTTGATAAATATATATGCAGATCTGCAAATATATATTTTTCCGTTGGTTGAGCAGTTTGTTATTTTTCTGAATTAATGTGTATGACCCAAGCCTGTTACCGACTACTTCTGTTGTGTATTGTACCATATAGTATCTAGCCTGAAAGGCGACCCAGAGCTGCAGTTGCTCTGGGCAATCTTGCTCCCTTGTTCATTACTCCTGTGTCCATCTGTGTAGCCTCTTCCATTACCCAGCTACATAGTCTGGAGCACACACGCTGACTCAGAAACCAGTACTGTATATTCTAAGATGAATGACCAAAACCTCCGATTTCCAGTATGTAGAATCACTGCGTAATGCAAAGTCCAGTTCTAAGAACCTAGAACCAAATCCTCTACAGCAGTATCATGTGTTTCTGTATCTTCAGAATACATAAATCAAAGCAGGAAGATCAGCATCAAAAGCAATGTAGACACTCCAAATACACAGTAACAATACTGTATTGCTGTATCCTTAATCTCCGTACGCATCCCAACTCTCCAACTCAAAACATCAAAGGCTGCAAATAAAAGATGGATTCACCTCGGTATGAAGCAAGCACCCAGGATATGAATACAAGTTGGATTGACCCACAATGCAAAGTCTGGCATGCACATACCCTTTCTCGGACTTTGCATTGTGAATTATTCCATCCTTTATTTCCTGCATTTGATACTTTCTGTGAATCGACTCCTATTGTGATTATTCCCGTTAAGCCATTGAGACTTTCTATAGCTTAGTTGTTTATAGTGCAACTTCCTCTGCTTCTGATTAAGATTGCTGATTGTCAGGGGACTAATCAAAGGATGGGATAAGCACATTGTCAACAACCTAAATGGCACTGAATTTCTGTCTCACGATTTTTCTTTCTATTTTCTTTTATGCTTTTTTATAACATGATCCATTTTCCCTTTTCTAGGCTTACACATTTTACAGACACTGAGGGTGGGAACACATTAGGTCATGCATGAAAGGTAGTGTTTTGCTACATATGCTTTGTGCATTTTAAATGCAATTTGAGTGCGTTTGCTTTTTGCATTGTGCACAAGTGTTTTTCTTGAGTTTTGCTTGCATTTGCGTCTCCCACATAGAAATCACATATGCGTTTTTGTACATTTTGAATGCGTTTTTGATATGCATTTTATGCTAATCACTAGGAAGTCAAGATGAAGCAGAAATACATCATCAAGCTTGTTTTTTTTTTGTTTTTGTTTTTTTTAAGAGACTCTGTAACAAAATGTTCAGCCTTATTATTTTTATCCTATAAATTCCTATACCTGTTCCAATGTGCTCTGGCTTACTGCAGCATTTTCAAGTTGCACTGTCTCTGTAATATATCTAATCTTCTTTTCTTTGGCAAGCTTTGTCGACCCATATAGGAATGCACTGCCTCTGCTGTGATAGGGAGAAGTTATGCACGCCCCCTCTACGCTCCCCTATGCTCTCCTATGTGCAGTGTATGAGTCACAGGCAAGGTCTCTGCTCACAGCCAGTGTGTTTGTGACCTTGTGAACAGCTGTGAGTGCAGAAAGATCAGTTCAAAGCCCAGACAAGCATCTAAGTCAACAAGTGGGAGAAACATTCCAGCAGTCAAGTCACGTTTGAGAGGAGCCTCTGCAAACAGGTACCTGCTCTGATGATGTATTTCCTGTTTGGCGGCCATCTTCATTGTTTACAAAAACAATGAATAAAACCACCAAGAAAGCAGCGGGAAGCAGCGAAAATATCACAAAGGGAGCTAGGAGAAGACAACAAACAGGCTCGTAGGTTTATTTATGTAAGATGTTCACAGTACAGGTTCTCTTTAGGCATAAAAAAACGCACTAAAACAAACTTAACTGCAATACCTTTGCATCCCCATTGACATTCATTCATTCTTGGAAAAATATATAACAAGTCCTGCGTTTTTAAAAACGCACATTGCAGAAAGCAAACATATGAGTTTTTTCATGCGGCCGATTGACTTGCACTATGTGTGTTAAAGAGACACTGAAGCGAAACTGATCAAAGCTGTCTAGAGATAAATCTGATCTTGCCAAGCAAGTGCACACCTGCTTTAAACTCATGCATGTAACAAAATGCTGAAAATTGCATAGACTGGGAGTGCTATAGGCAGTGCAGAAAACCAATCATTTTCTGCACTGTGCGCTTTTAATTTTTTGCTGCATTTTTGTCTGCATTTCACGTGTGCGTTTTCACATGGTTTTTTTATGCGTTTTTGGTGCATGTTGCATTTGCATTATGTTTAGTAATCAGTGAAGCAAAATACAGTAGCATATTGAAAAAAAACGCAAGTAAAAACACGTTCCCCTGCATCTCCATTACAGATACATTATGTGCATTTTTATTATGTTTTCAGGGCTGGATTTACCGTAAGGCACTGTAGGCACGTGCCTAGTGCCTACAGGCACCAGATGATGGAAAGGCTGCTCAGTCCCCTCCCTGAGCACCTCCTTCCCTGCTTCCCTATGCAGAGTCCTGATGAGAGTGTAAATGAGAGGTAACACACCCTGAGTGATCCTGGCGCACGTGCGCGGCTTGCGGTTCAGTAGTTGAAGTAATGCAGAAGTGTATGGAGACCACGGATTGGAGGACCTGAAGCTGTACAGCGGCAGGTGACCGCTGCGAACGGCTATGTTGAAAGGCACCGAGGAGAAGAGGAACCCTTGGAGAAGCTGGAACGAGGTGGGATAGGAGTGTGA
This sequence comes from Hyperolius riggenbachi, assembly GCF_040937935.1. Classification (NCBI taxonomy): domain Eukaryota; kingdom Metazoa; phylum Chordata; class Amphibia; order Anura; family Hyperoliidae; genus Hyperolius; species Hyperolius riggenbachi. The sequence continues at coordinate 481,340,827 of NC_090648.1, read as the reverse complement.
GGAGCACGGCAATGGATGAAGAAGACCTTAACATGCACTGCACAACATTTTACTGTATATTCGGAGTATAAGGCTATTCCCCAGTCCTTGGGAAGAAAAAGTGCAACTTATTTTACCAAAAATTTGGTAGTTAATCTTATGGTCACAAAAACACTAAAGACGTAAGTAAAAGCTAATTCAAATACTTGTTGAAGTAAAAAAAAATAAAAAAATAAAAAAACTGACAAAAGCCACTGAAGCGAATGCAATTCACAAATGTATTCATACTTTTCAAAATGTATTTGTCCTGCAGTGATATTAAATTGAACTAGCTAGTAAGTCATTATATCAGATCAGACATGCGCATCATAAAACGAAATAGCAAGATAATTTGGATTGTAAGACCTGCTTATAGTTTTAACCTGTTTATTATTTGCAGAGTTGTTTAAATGTATATTCCTGATATTTATGTTTTTATTTAAATTTTTTTGCCTTGCTTTTAATCTCTTTGATTTCCATCATCTGTAAGCATCATCTAACTTGATCTCTTTTAAATAGATGCAGTTATGGTTTAGAAATTACATAAGTAAATGTTGTTATGGTTAGTTATGATTGTAAGGAGAGAGCTGCAAATGGAATGCAGATGTTGCAAATAAGAAGCCGCATATGAAAGTAGGGGGCCCAAGGGATCTTTATATAACTGAAGGGGGCTGCTGTGCATGAATGTTAGACATGGAAGAGGGGGATGCACAAGTAGTGATGAACATTTATCTCACATCATTGTAATTTTGCTCTGTAATTCACAATTATGATGTGAAGTTGTAATGCAAAATTTTGGGGGAAAAAATCACAACAAATTTCATTTGCAACAGTAATCAGGAATCATAATTTTGCAAATATGCATAATTTTGTATCTTTAATTTCCAACTTTAACAGTTAATAGCCAAGCCCATATACATGCTATCATCACCAGAATTGCTACGTATGTTAAAGTGAAAGGGAACCCGTTTTTAAATAAAAAAGTCAGATACTCACCTAAGGAGAGGGAGGCTCTGGGTCCCATAGAGCGTCCCCTCTCCTCTCCCGGTCCCTGCTGTTGTCCTGGCTACCCGTAGCGGTATTCGACCGTTTCGGTCAAATACCACTGTTTCCAGGCTGAAGGGAGGCTTTGAAAATGCTTTGGGAGCCCGAGTGCTCCCGAAGACGGGCCGCTCTACACTGCGCACGCGCAAGCGCCCTCTATGAGGCACTCGCGTGTGCGCCGCCTGTCTTCAGGACTCTTGAAGACTTCCGAAGTCCCCTCGGCGGGGGATGTGAACAGGGGAGCCAGCGCAGCACGGAGGGCACCAGGAGAGGAGAGGGAAGGCTCATTAGGGCCGAGACTTCCCTCTCCTTAGGTGAGTATATGACTTTTTTTTTATTTACATGGGTTCCCATTAGCTTTAAAAAAAATAGTGAAAGGAAATAGGAAATAGTACTGCTCTTTGTAGTTTTTGAGAAAATCAAGAAAAAAAATGTCTCCTTTGAATTTTTTAAACCGATTTTCTCAAAAACAACAAGGGCTTTTTGAAAAAAAAAATGTTTGTGTTTTTTTCCCACTATTCCTTTTAACACATGTAGCAAATGTGGGTGTGATAGCATGTATAGGGGCTTGGCTGTTAACTGCTAACGTCAGCAAGAATGTATGCAAAATTACACCAAATTACAAATGGATTACACAAAATCAAGTGATTTTCCAAATTGTAGTTACATGTGACCATAATAAGAGGAATTTTCTGTCATTGTAATTAGCTAATTATTAGCAAATCACTATGCACAAGGAATAGGAGAGGGGTGCTCCACGTGGAAGGAGAGTTGCAAGAAAGCTGACTTAGGGGGCGGGAAAATATAAATCTGGCCTTGAAGATGTTAGAAATAAGTGGCTAAAGAAAGCTCTCTTATACAAAGTAAATAAGACCAACTTTCATATATGTTTAATCCTCTCTTCTTCCAGGATTTCAGGCCAAGCTGGATCTTCTCCGACGACTGTGGATAATGCTAACACAAGCGGACTGAGAACAATTTTGTGTACTATCGAAATATTGCTTTATTAGACAGCACAGAGTAACAGGCTGATGGTTTCCTTACACTAGCACATCAGGCGATCGGCTATTAACAAGGCACCAATGCTTAGGGGGGAAAACACTTTTTCATTAGAACTCCCGTTTTCAACAAATGAATCAATAAGACGAAGGAAGACGAGAGAAGATATGTGACTTTTGTTCATAATGAACACAGGGAGGAAGAGCACTGAGGGCTATTTATGATAGTCACTTCAAAGGCTTACAGCCGACTTTATGCAGCTTGTTATCTCGTAGATACTTTGATCGTGGCCACCTATGACCATGAGCCTATTAAGAGTTGTAAATAAAACTAAGGACTAATTATTTTTCGGTGTCATTTTTGACATCACGCATCTATCTTGCTGGTGTTTCACTTTCGTTGGCGCTGACACCCCCATTAGGGATGTAATTGTGAGCACAAGTCCACATAGGTATTATGAAACAGCTTTATAAGAAAAAGAACATAACTTTCATAGCAAAGTTTAGTTGGAATGGCTTAAACTGATCATTACTTGGAAAATAAACTTAAAAATAATTTACAGTTTCACAGGAACAAGACGGAAGGTGGTGGGACAGAAGGGGAGAAATGTAATATTTAGTTAGTTATTTGATATGTTAAAGGGACCTTGAACTGACATGAAACATGATGAGAAAAACGTGTAAGTATAGTCCCAATAGCACTTAAAAATAGCCTGTATGTAAAAACAGCGCAGGAGATTTGTGCGCTGCCAGGGATGTTTCTTGGGCAGAGCGGACAGGGCCACCACCCTGGGCACAGACGAGCAAGTAGAAGAATGTGGGGCGCAGGCAGAAGGACATAACCGCTAGGGAGCTGGTGATGCGTGGTACAGCCAAATGGAAGAAGAAAGGAAATTGCCACTCATGATCACTTTCCTTGACTCCTCCTGGGCCGCCAGCATCTGACGCTAAGTCATCATCACGTCACCACCGTGTGATGACACCTGATGTCCTGTAGTGGTACTTAGTGTTGGGCGAACATCTAGATGTTCGGGTTCGGGCCGAACAGGCCGAACATGGCCGCGATGTTCGGGTGTTCGACCCGAACTCCGAACATAATGGAAGTCAATGGGGACCCGAACTTTTGTGCTTTGTAAAGCCTCCTTACATGCTACATACCCCAAATTTACAGGGTATGTGCACCTTGGGAGTGGGTACAAGAGGAAAAAAAAATTTAGCAAAAAGAGCTTATAGTTTTTGAGAAAATTGATTGTAAAGTTTCAAAGGAAAAATTGTCTTTTAAATGCTGAAAATGTCATGTTTCTTTGCACAGGTAACATGGTTTTTACCGCCAGGCAGTCATAAATGTAATAAAGATAAGAGGTTCAATAAACAGGGACCGGTAACGCTAACCCAGCAGCAGCAGCAGCACACGTGATGGAACAGGAGGAGGCGCAGGAGGAGAAGGCCACGCTTTTTGAGACACAACAACCCAGGCCTTGCATGAGGACAAGAAGCGTGCGGATAGCATGCTTTTTACCGCCATGCAGTCATAAATGTAATAAAGATAAGAGGTTCAATAAACAGGGACCGGTAACGCTAACCCAGCAGCAGCACAGCGCACACGTGATGGAACAGGAGGAGGCGCAGGAGGAGAAGGCCACGCTTTTTGAGACACAACAACCCAGGCCTTGCATGAGGACAAGAAGCGTGCGGATATAGCAGCAATGCTTTTTGCCGCCATGCAGTCATAAATGTAATAAAGAGAAGAGGTTCCATAAACAGGGACCGGTAACGCTAACCCAGCAGCAGCACAGAGCACACGTGATGGAACAGGAGGAGGCGCAGGAGGAGAAGGCCACGCTTTGAGACACAACAACCCAGGCCTTGCATGAGGACAAAAAGCGTGCGGATATAGCAATGCTTTTTGCCGCCATGCAGTCATAAATGTAATACAGATGAGAGGTTCAATAAACAGAGACTGGAAACGCTAACCCAGCAGCAGCACACATGATGGAACAGGAGGAGGCGCAGGAGGAGAAGGCCACGCTTTTTGAGACGCAACCCAGGCCTTGCATGAGGACAAAAAGCGTGCGGATATAGCAATGCTTTTTGCCGCCATGCATTCATAAATGTAATACAGATGAGAGGTTCAATAAACAGGGACTGGAAATGCTAACCCAGCAGCAGCAGACGTGATGGAACAGGAGCAGGCGCAGGAGGAGAAGGCCAAGCTTTTTGAGACACAACAACACAGGCCTTGCATGAGGACAAAAAGCGTGCGGATATAGCAATGCTTTTTGCCGCCATGCAGTCATAAATGTAATACAGATGAGAGGTTCAATAAACAGAGACTGGAAACGCTAACCCAGCAGCAGCACACATGATGGAACAGGAGGAGGCGCAGGAGGAGAAGGCCACGCTTTTTGAGACGCAACCCAGGCCTTGCATGAGGACAAAAAGCGTGCGGATATAGCAATGCTTTTTGCCGCCATGCAGTCATAAATGTAATACAGATGAGAGGTTCAATAAACAGGGACTGGAAATGCTAACCCAGCAGCAGCAGACGTGATGGAACAGGAGCAGGCGCAGGAGGAGAAGGCCAAGCTTTTTGAGACACAACAACACAGGCCTTGCATGAGGACAAAAAGCGTGCGGATATAGCAATGCTTTTTGCCGCCATGCAGTCATAAGTGTAATACAGATGAGAGGTTCAATAAACAGGGACCGGAAACGCTAAACCATCCCAGATGTTCATTGGTCATGTTACTTGGTTGGGGTCCTGGAGTGTTGCGTAGTCGTTTCCAATCCAGGATTGATTCATTTTAATTTGAGTCAGACGGTCTGCATTTTCTGTGGAGAGGCGGATACGCCGATCTGTGACGATGCCTCCGGCAGCACTGAAACAGCGTTCCGACATAACGCTCGCTGCCGGGCAAGCCAGCACCTCTATTGCGTACATTGCCAGTTCGTGCCAGGTGTCTAGCTTCGATACCCAATAGTTGAAGGGTGCAGATGGATTGTTAGACACAGCTACGTCATCTGACATGTAGTCCTTGACCATCTTCTCCAGGCGATCGGTGTTGGAGGTGGATCTGCACGCTTGCTGTTCAGTGGGCTGCTGCTGCATGGGTGTCAGAAAATTTTCCCACTCCAAGGACACTGCCGATACCATTCCCTTTTGGGTACTAGCTGCGGCTTGCGTTGTTTGCTGCCCTCCTGGTCGTCCTGGGTTTGCGGAAGTCAGTCTGTCTGCGTACAACTGGCTAGAGGAGGGGGAGGATGTCAATCTCCTCTCTAAAGTCTCCACAAGGGCCTGGTGGTATTCTTCCATTTTGACCTGTCTGACTCTTTCTTCAAGCAGTTTTGGAACATTGTGTTTGTACCGTGGATCCAGAAGGGTATAAACCCAGTAATTGGTGTTGTCCAGAATGCGCACAATGCGTGGGTCACGTTCAATGCAGTCTAGCATGAATTGAGCCATGTGTGCCAGAGTCCCACCAGAATCCTCATCATCCTCTTGTGAGCGTTGTGATAGTTGTTGTGATGCATCATAGTCGTCACCTTCCTCCTAGTCTGCTTCTGCTGACCATTCGCGTTGAATTGTGGAAGTCCAACGTGCACCGCTCTGGCCCTCGTCAGTGGTGGCATGAAACTCCTGCTCCAACTCCAGCTGTTCCTCCTCCTCTTCTTCGTCATAGCTGCTGGGGCCAGCGTTCCCTGAGGCGGATGGCCTGATGTTGGTACCATCACGCTGATCGTTTTCTCCTTCAGATTCCCCCAGTTGCATCATGACAGCTGTTTCCTTGATTTTTAACATCGACCTCTTCAGTAAACACAGCAGTGGTATGGTAATGCTGACTGAAGAGTTGTCACTGCTCACAAGCAACGTGGATTGCTCAAAATTTTGGAGGACTTGGCAGAGGTCCAACATGTTGGCCCAATCGGTTCCACAGAAGCTTGGCAGCTGGCCGGATGCGCCTCGGTACTGCGCCGTCATGTACTGGACCACTGCACTCTTCTGCTCGCAAAAGCGGGCTAGCATGTGCAGCGTAGAATTCCAGCGCGTAGGGACATCACACAGCAAGCGATGGTGGGGGAGATTGAAGCGCTCCTGCATCTTGGCGAGTGCCCCCGAAGCAGTACTGGAAGTTCTACAATGTTTGGCCACTCGACGCACCTTCAACAGAAGATCGGCCACGCCTGGGTATGTCCTCAGGAACCGCTGAACTACTAGGTTCATCACGTGCGCCAGGCAAGGGATGTGTGTCAGCTTAGCCAACCTTAAAGCGCGAATGAGATTACTCCCATTATCACACACAACCATGCCCGGTTTCAGGTCCAGCGGTGCCAGCCACAAATCCGTCTGTTCCTTTATTCCCTTCCAAATTTCCTCCCCTGTGTGCTGCTTATCCCCAAGGCAGATTAGCTTCAGCAACGCTTGCTGACGCATGCCAACAGCTGTGCTGCACTGCTTCCACGATCCTACTGCTGCTGGGTTAGCGTTTCCGGATGAGGTACAGCTTTGAGATGCGTTGGAGGAGAAGGAGTCAGAGAGGTAGGTGCTGCTGTTATCCAGTGTGAGGGACGGCGGTGCAGCTGTTTGTGGCGTGGGCAACACCCGTGCCGTAGCAGGTGAGGAATCGCTGCCAGGCTCCACAAGGTTCATCCAGTGCGCGGTAAGGGAGATGTATCGACCCTGGCCGAACGCACTCGTCCAGGTGTCAGTGGTGAGGTGAACCTTGCAGGCAACGGCATTCTTCAAGCTTCGGGTTATTTTGCTGACCACGTGCTCATGCAACTCAGGCACTGCAGAGCGTGCAAAGTGGTAGCGGCTGGGAACCACGTAACATGGGATGGCCACTGACATCATGCCCTTGAAGCTGTTTGTCTCCACCAATCGATATGGCAGCATTTCGCAGGCCAGAAGCTTGGCTATGCTGGCTGTTACTGCCACGGCCCGGGGGTCATTTGCTGGCAATTTCCTCTTGCGCTCAAACATCTCCGACACAGACAACTGAACCGTAGCGCTGCACACGGAAGGGCTGTTGGTTGTTGTGTTTGAAGAACACTGGGAGACCTCAAGAGCACTACTCCGGAAAGTGACAGTGTCAGCGTCGTCTGATGTTTGTGAATGTTGTGAACCACGCAATGGCTGGGCTACTGCTGCTGCTGAGGCGGGTCTGGTGAACCCAAGGGAGGCAGTGTTGTTTCTGGTACCCTGTCCTGACGCGTTTGCCCAAAGAGTGGGATGTTTGGATAGCATGTGACGGCTCATGCTGGTGGTGGAGAGGTTGTTAATACTTTTCCCCCTGCTCAGGCGGGTCTTGCACACCTTGCAAATCGCCATGGTAACATCCTCAGTGCAGTCTTCAAAGAAAGCCCAGACTTTGGAGCACCTGCTTCCTTGTTGGCGATTTCTGTTTGCTCCTCTTTTGCCTCTCACTTGAACTTCCACGCTTGTGGTGCCTGAAATTGCGCGCCGCCTACCTTGTGGCACAAGGCGAGCTCGTGCAGCAGTGGGTTCTTCAACAGACTCATCTGTGCTGCTGCTACGACGGCGATGTTCTCGTTCACAAACAAAATCTGGGTCTCTGTCCACATTGTCCATACCCTCCTCTTCCATCTCCTCAAACTCGTCATATGTCATTGTGGGCCGCCGCCGTGGAGTAGAGCTCCCCACAACAACCTCTGCGCAGCACACTCCAACGTCGTCTTCCAGATCTTGTCGGCCGACCTCCTGCAATTGCAACCCCTCCTGCCCAAATTGCTCTGGGATTTGGGTTTCCGAGTCCTCTTCGGACTCGCCTTGTATTTCAGTGCGCGGTGCATTTCCCACAGTTAACGGTTGTGAATCCAGGCACAACATTTCTGGCTGTTCCTCCATTGACCTTTTAAAGGTGGAAGTTTGTTGGGCTGGGAATAGCTCCTGCGAATACCCCATTGTGTCCTGAGGTAATTCATCGGACTGGTTATCTGGCAGTTGTGTGCGTGGTGTCGCTGCCGGTTGTGTCAGCTTTGTGCCCACTGGCTCCTTGTAACTGGCTGAGGACTCGGACCTCGTGCGTGATGTGCTGGTGCTGCTTAACCCACTGCTGGACGCTTGAGAGGTCATCCAAGTAATTATCTGGTCCTGTTCTTTTGGATTTGTGAGGGTTGTTGTCCTGGACAGCATGGGCGGTATTGAGTGGGTTTTCTTGGGTGCTCCCCTGTGGCCTGTACGTGAACCGTCAGGGGAAACACCTCTTCCCTTGCCCCTCCCTCTTTCACCGGATTTCTTCCTCATTTCACTTATCCTTACAGTACACGCTGACTGGCAGCAGTACAGTGGCAGTACAGAAATGCTATACAGTACCACTATTCCCAGCAGCGACACAGAGCACAATGCTATACAGTGACGGGTGAGCGGTGTACCACTATTCCCAGCAGCGACACAGAGCACAATGCTATACAGTGGCGGGTGAGCGGTGTACCACTATTCCCAGCAGACACAGAACAGTACACAGAATGCTATATAGTGTGGCTGAACGAGCGGTGTACTACTGTTCCCAGCAGACACAGAACAGTACACAGAATGCTATATAGTGTGGCTGAACGAGCGGTGTACTACTGTTCCCAGCAGACACAGAACAGTACACAGAATGCTATATAGTGTGGCTGAACGAGCGGTGTACCACTATTCCCAGCAGACACAGAACAGTACACAGAATGCTATATAGTGTGGCTGAACGAGCGGTGTACTACTGTTCCCAGCAGACACAGAACAGTACACAGAATGCTATATAGTGTGGCTGAACGAGCGGTGTACCACTATTCCCAGCAGACACAGAACAGTACACAGAATGCTATATAGTGTGGCTGAACGAGCGGTGTACTACTGTTCCCAGCAGACACAGAACAGTACACAGAATGCTATATAGTGTGGCTGAACGAGCGGTGTACCACTATTCCCAGCAGACACAGAACAGTACACAGAATGCTATATAGTGTGGCTGAACGAGCGGTGTACTACTGTTCCCAGCAGACACAGAACAGTACACAGAATGCTATATAGTGTGGCTGAACGAGCGGTGTACCACTATTCCCAGCAGACACAGAACAGTACACAGAATGCTATATAGTGTGGCTGAACGAGCGGTGTACTACTGTTCCCAGCAGACACAGAACAGTACACAGAATGCTATATAGTGTGGCTGAACGAGCGGTGTACTACTGTTCCCAGCAGACACAGAACAGTACACAGAATGCTATATAGTGTGGCTGAACGAGCGGTGTACTACTGTTCCCAGCAGACACAGAACAGTACACAGAATGCTATATAGTGTGGCTGAACGAGCGGTGTACTACTGTTCCCAGCAGACACAGAACAGTACACAGAATGCTATATAGTGTGGCTGAGCGAGGTACACAGTGGCAGTAAACAATGCTATATATAGTGTGGCTGAGCGAGCGGTGTACTACTGTTCCCAGCTGCGACACACAATGACTGGGGGGGACCCTGGCTAGCGTGGCTGGAGCGCGAACTACCCTGCCTGCCTACCCAAAGCTAAACCCACAGACAAATGGCGGAGATATGACGTGGTTCGGGTATTTATTTACCCGAACCACGTGACCGTTCGGCCAATCAGAGCGCGTTCGGGTCCGAACCACGTGACCCGTTCGGCCAATCACAGCGCTAGCCGAACGTTCGGGGAACGTTCGGCCATGCGCTCTTAGTTCGGCCATGTGGCCGAACGGTTTGGCCGAGCACCGTCAGGTGTTCGGCCGAACTCGAACATCACCCGAACAGGGTGATGTTCTGCAGAACCCGAACAGTGGCGAACACTGTTCGCCCAACACTAGTGGTACTGCATGGCGCCCATGAAGGAGTCGGCTTTCCAGGCTCGCTTCACCTGTGTGTTTTCCTGGTCCCTGCTTCCTCCTGGATGAGTGGCTGGTCACTAGTAAGTAGGCAGATCTAATTGTGACCTGTGGCTGTGTGACTGTCCCTAAAGAGTAAAAGTTTGCGAGTCCATGGGGGTGGGGTGGGGGAAGGGGCGCAATTTTTACAGGACTGGCTGCTTTTCTAGCAAGAGGCACACTTATTTTCTTGGAGCCATCTAATAACCGTTTACATATGTATACCCCACCAGTGAGTTGGGTGCAGGGTGAGCCAAATTACAGTGTAAAGTACTATTCCCTCTCTGAGTCATAACAACTTGGAGGAAGACGTAATCTGGGGTCTGGCGATCTCCGTAACCCCAAACAACCCATATGCGGGCCGTGGATTGGCGCCCAAGTTAGGCGCTATGTGGCCGGTGCTGGGCGCTGAAAGCACCTGCTTTGCTAATAACCTCCTCTCTTAGCCCATGTTCACAGTGCGGTATTGTGGTGTGGCATAATGGCTGCTTTGTAAGGCAGCTTGCTGCATTGCAATGCACCACCTATGTGTCATTTACAGTGTGGCTGGGGTTGCAATGTAACAGTGTGCGGCATGGTAACATCGCATGCAGTGAGTTACCACACAATGAGCACGTTAAAGTGATGCAATGCACAGATTAAGCTCGCCTCCACTTTCCCGATCCATTGCACTGCACTCTCACCGTTACAGGGAATGCGATTCTCACTGTGAATGTAGCCTAACTCACTTATCTAGTGTCAGGTTTTTAAATTTTACTAATATTGAACTAAAGGGGAACCTTACTGACTGTATTGTAATGATTAACTACTTTGGCCTTTTGGACGTTGCTATTACATCCAAAAGGCTGCTGCTGCGTGCCGCCGCTCGTTAGCCCAGAGATCAATGAATGGGAACACAGTTCCCATTCATTGATCGAAGTCCCCGTTATAAAGACTAACGGGCTTCTTTCAGAAGTCCCGACCTTTTTAAGGAACAAAAAAAAAAAATCATCATCCTCCCTTCACTCCCTGTAAACGAGAGAGCTCGCTTACAGGACAAAAAAATTTTTTGGGACTGTGGCCAAATAGTAAAACTACATCTACATACATTTTTTTAAGATAAATACAATTTATTACATTTTAAATTAACTGTTTACCCCCACACTCCCAAAATACCGCAATATTTAAAAAAAAAATTACAATAAAAAAACATAAATAGTTACCTAAGGATCTGAACTTTTTTAATATGCATGTGAAGAGGGAATATTACTATTATTTTTTTAAATTATAGGCTTGTAAATAGTGATGGATGCAAAACTGAAAAAATGCACCTTTATTTCCAAATAAAATATTGGCGCCATACATTGTAAATAATAGGGACATGTAAATGGTGTAATAACGGGGACAAATGGGCAAATAAAATTCATGGGTTTTAGTTATCGTAGCATGTATTATTTTAAAGCTATAATGGCCGAAAACTGAGAAATAAGGATTTTTTCAATTTTTAACGTAATATTCCCGTTATAATGCAATTAGAAAAAATAATTCTTAGCAAAATGTACAACCCAAATAAAACCTAATTAGTGGCAGAAAAATACAAGATATAGATCAATTCATTGTGATAAGTAGTGGTAAAGTAAAGTTATTGGCGAATGAATGGGAGGTGAAAATTGCTGAGATGCATAAGGTGAAAAGCGACTGAAGTCTGAAGTGGTTAAAATTGTTTATACTTACAATATTTATTATATATACAGTCAATGTTTCCCCTTTGTATATTTTCTCCCCCTGATTTGCATTCTTGAATGTCTCACAATCTTTACTGCTGGTGGGTTCATCACGTCTGCTTGTTGTGTGTTCTGAAGTGAGCAGAAATAACGCCTGGTCTCCCAGAAAGCACTAGGAGGAGAAGGCTGTAAAAATAAATAGCCTCGGCTAAACATCACTGGGAGGGCAAGGCAACATACTTATATACAGCGATACATAAATTTAGGAAGTGTTTTTGATGCTGAAACCAGGATATTTAGCATAAAATTGGGTATCCAGTATAATGAATTACATTCTACTATATGTCGTAGTGTTGCCTGTCAGGTCAGGTTTTGCACTAGTCCATCTCTCCATGGTGAATTCTCAGAGTTTTCCTTGTTTTCAAAAGCAATTCCTGAACAGCAGGTTAATTGCCAAAACAGTAAGCTATCAGCCAGCCTCCCTACTCACTTGCACACTATTTTCGCAGTTAGACTTAATATAATAGCAACTACCATTCAGGAAATGCTTTTAAAAATAAGAGCTATGAGAATCCCCCATGAAGAGATGGACTAGTCCAAAACTTGATGGTTCTGCCAGATTTAAAGGGATACTGTAGGGGGTTTGGGGGAAAATGAGCTGAACTTACCCAGGGCTTCTAATGGTCCCCCACAGACATCCTGTGTTGGCGCAGCCACTCACCGATGCTCCGGCTCCGCCTCCAGTTCACTTCTGTAATTTCTGACTTTAAAGTCAGAAAACCACTGTGCCTGCACGCCCGTGTCCTCGCTCCCGCTGATGTCACCAGGAGTGTACTGCGCAGACACAGACCATACTGGGCCTGCGCTGTGCGCTCTTGATGACATCAGCGGGATCGAGCACACGGCAACGCAGGCGCAGTGGTTTTCAGACTTTAAAGTCTGAAATTCCAGAAGTGAAACGGAGGCGGGGCCGGAGCATCGGTGAGTGGCTGCGCCAACACAGGATGTCTGCGGGGGACTGTTAGAAGCCCCGGGTAAGTTCAACTCATTTTCCTCTGACACCCCTACAGTATCCCTTTAAACTCCTTACTTTTTCACTGTATTGGTCCTTTAATAAAATATCACCAGTACATGCCAAGTGACGACACAGAGGATTGGAGCGTTGACTGTCCACTAGTGCAGACTGCCAGTCAGCCTCAATGACCCCCTTAAATCTTCTCCTCAGAAAATATTTTTATGATGCATGATGTCAGGGTTTTATTCACATTTTTCTGCTGTAAAGTATGTCTAAAGTGAGGAAATATAACCTCGTACTTTCATTGTGACAGCTTGTCATGACAGGAAAAATATGGCTGATAAGGACCTGAGTAGCACTATTTATCTTCCCCTTACATGATATAGATCTGACTCTTTTCTGTGAGGTAACTATCAATGAGCAAGATCATCTGGCCTAGATATGAGGTAATATATTACCCTCTTTGTCATCTATTGATTTGTCACATTTAAGTCACAGAATTATTTACACCCTCGTATTTTAAAATGGCAAAGCAGGCTAGTATGTTGGATCTCAGTTAAGGATAGGTTCATTTTAGGCAGACCTATGTATTAGGAATGCTCAAATGGATTCTGTGGTATTAACATTTCTGAATTTCCGTTCGGAAATCGGAAGACGAAAATCATAATTCAGTGGAAATCCAATTTACCGGTACTGCAAATTGGTCATTTTAGCTCAACCACAGAACTCGGGAGCATTGGACTAATCAGAAAGTGCAGAATTTTTCTGTAAAATATTAATTTTAGACCAATCACAAGACTGATTTTCTGTTTTTCCAATTTCCATTTTTTCATTTTTTTCCCCTCTGGTGCAAAAAAGACTAATAAAATACTCCTTAAAAAATGGAAAACAGAAAATTGGAAAAACAAAAATCAGAATTTCCATTGAATCGGAATTCGGCATTTCGGACCATCCCTACTACCTATATGCAATGGGGAGTTTAGATATCATTAACATGAACCTGAAGGGAAAACAAAGGGATGCTGAGATTTTTAAAAATATAGAAATTTGGAAATAATTCTAAACCATTTTTTTCCCCTGCATATTAATGTTTTGGATTAAAGGTTTAATGATCTAGGAATTACACTGTCCCACTGACACGACTGTGTAACATCCGCAGTAATGGCGGCTGCGGACACGCAGGGTGTTTCCGCAGCCGCCTTGCCTTCCTGTTCAGGGACTTCGCCCGTGCCTCTGGCGTCTAGTACGCCGAGGACGGGTCTGTCTTTTGCACATAGAGTTGCCGTATCGTGCGGGCGTGCGCGGAGACAGGACCTTTATGCGGGGAGGAGGCGCGTCAGCCGACCGGCCGGTCGGCTGACGTCAGAGGAGACTGAGAGATTGTTGTGGGCGTGGCTGTGGGGTCTCCTTTGCTTCAAAAGCCTTCAGGGTTCACTCGCAACTTGTCTGCTGTTGCGAATACTTATGTGCTAGCGCTCAGACCTTAGATAGTATCTGCAGGGATTTCACACAAGACTAGGATTATTGTTATCCTGTTATTGATATTCTGTGTATGACACTTGCTACCCTCTGACTCTGCTCTTGCTTATCGTTCCTGTACATCTGTCCATGTGACTTTGTTACTGAATCCTGCCTGATATCTTACTACTCTCTTGCCTGTCGATTCTGTACTGTACCTGCCCGCTCACTCCTGATCCTAGCCTGTCTGACCTCTCTACTCACCAGTGAGCCCTTGTCACTGGTAAGGTGCTTTTCTGATAGTACCCACCAGCTCCTCTGGTAAGGGTTAAGCCAAACTATCAGTTATTGTGTTCTAATAGTACCTACCAGCTCCTCTGGTGAGGTTAAAGCAGAATATAACCCTGCATTTTAACTTTGCTCTAAAACATTATTTACAGCATATTACATGCAAAAAGCATTTTTTTTTTTTACTAGACCAGCATTGGAAGGGTTAAACACAGACGTTTCAAGTTCAGTGGAGAGATATGCAGAAGTTCAGATTGTTACATTCTATGTATCTATTGATAAACAGTTACACACTCTTTGGCTGTCCTCCAAGCTCCTTCTCAGTGAGAGAGATGAGTCACATTCAACACTTAGATGCATTTATGTAAACAAAATGTATCTTTTTCAGGTTCGGATGCGTCTGCAGAAATCTCAAGGAACTTTAAAGCCCTGTGTAACCCTTCCAATGCTGGTCTAGTAAAAAAAAAATGCTGGTTGCATATAATATACTGTAAATAATGTTTTAGAGCAAAGTTGAAATGCAGGGTTATATTCCGCTTTAAGCCAAACTATCAGTTATTGGCTATCATTCATAAAGGACCAGTCGGTAGTGCGGGAAAACTTCGTTCTTCTCCGCAAGCGGTACTTAAGACTTCTGGGTGGTCATTCATAAAAAAGTTGCCTGTTGCGATACAAGTGCGGAGGTTTTCTGGAGGAAGCTGGCGGTAGCGTGGCGGAAGACATGCGGAAACATGAAAGCTGCCCGATTCCCTCCGTGCGCTGCTCTGTCTGATGCTGCTTGGGAGGTCCGTCCCATTCATTTACAAGTAATCCACCCGCCTATCGCTACGCTCGAGCAAGCAGTATTTTCCTTCCGCATACCGCTTGCTCTAATCTTTATAAATAGACGTGTTTGTTACTTTTTCTAGATAAATCTAGAAAAACTCCGCACAAGGCGGAAATGTATCGCTCTGCACGGGAATGTCAGCTTTTCATGCGGAAAGAGGCTTTATGAATAGGGATTTTGCTGAGTGTTCGGTAAAGTCAGCGGTATTAAGCATTTACACATGCGGAAATGCTTTATGAATGATAGCCAATGTGTTCTAATAGTACCCACCAGCTCCTCTGGTGAGGTTAAGCCAAACTATCAGTTATTGTGTTCTAATAGTACCCACCAGCTCCTCTGGTGAGGTTAAGCCAAACCAATCAGTTACTGTGTTCTAAATAGTACTCACCAGCTCCTCTGGTGAGGTTAAGCCAAACTAATCAGTTACTGTGTTCTATAGTACCCACCAGCTCCTCTGGTGAGGTCTAGCTAAACTATTCTATTACTGTTGCACCAAGCACTACATACCTCGTAGGTTGCCAGCTATACTTGTATTATTGGTGATACTGCAGATTACCACATAATCAGGTATAACGTCTGTATTATTGGTGATTTTGCATATCACACATAATCAGACATCTGTGTTGCTACGCCAATCGTTACAGACTGCTATTCTTTATATTTATTTAGCTCCCATACAGAGTAACGATGACCTATTCATCTTCTTAAAGTGTACCTGTCATGGGGGAATAAGTTCTAATTTACTGGGCCCTTTTAAAGAGAATCTGAAGCAAGATTAAAACTCGCTTTTCACCTTATATTCAACAGGGGCATGTTTGCCCCTGCTAAAACGCCGCTATCCCGCGGCAGAACGAGGGGTCTGTACCCCCCAAAACCACTCTGTGGTGTCCGGGGAGCGCTTCCTGTTGAGGCAGGGCTAATGGCCACAACCCTGCCTCTCAGCGTGTCTATCAGTGCTGATCGCCGCCCCCCCCCCCCTCAGTCTTCCTTCACTGAGAGGGGCGGGGGAGAGGCAGAGATCCGCCACTGATAGACGCACATGGATGCAGAGCTACAGCCGAAAGCTCTGCCTCCATGAGCATCAAAATCTATGACCAAGTTGGTCATGGATTTTGCAGGGGGGATTTGGGGGGTAAGGACCCCTTGTTCTGCCACGGGATCACAGCGTTTTAGCTGGGGCAAACATGCCTCAGATAAATATAAGGTAGAAAGCGAGTTTTAATCTCGCTTCAGAGTCTCTTTAAGCCTTGCAGGTCCCACGGTTTTCTCCCGTTGCACTCTTTTGAGCTGCTGAGCCCCTCCAAAAGTTTCCCACTCAAAAGCTACTGCACATGTGTGGTCCTGGCTGTGTGCATGCTGGGCTGGGAGAGTTCACAGCTGATCAACGGAGCATAACAGCTGAGCAAGACAGGAGGAAACCAAGGGACCTGTTGTTATTATTATTTTTTAGTATTTGAATAGCGTTGACATCTTCTGCAGCGCTGTACAGAGTATATAGTCTTGCCCTTTAACTGTCCATCAGAGGAGCTCACAATGTAATTCCTATTCTTGTCACATATCCATCATAGTCTAGTCTTAGTGATAAGCAAATATGACCATTATTTCTTTATGAATATTTTTAGTTAAAGATTTTATTTTTGGGAGGGTTATTTAATAAAGTCTGCCTATCACATACCAGTGATCATTTTTCTTCTATCGGGAGGTAATCTAGCCCTTTTATGATTTTAATCTGTTAAATTTTGATATTTCTGGGCTACACTTCTTACAAAGTATTTCAGAATCAGAATTTGCTTTATTGTCTTACTTGGAATTTGTTGTGGTTCACATGGCATTGGCATTGTTACAAGGACAGACTCTGTATTGACAAGACGTTTGCATGGACATTGATGGATATTGCATTGACAAAACTTTGGGAGATAACATTGAGATGGGCATAGAAGTTAGTGATGGGCAAACACCTGGATGTTCGGGTTCGGGAAAGTTCGCCGAACATGGCCGAGATGTTCGGCATGTTCGGGCCGAACCCCGAACTTTCCGAACATCCAGCTTTTGGGGGCCATATGTGGTCGCAGGCATAAGGGGGGAGCATGCCCCGATCGCGGGGGGGGGGGTCGGAAATTCCCCCCACCCCCTCCGCTAGCGCTCCCCCCTCTGCCCGCTTCCCCATACAAAAGTTTAAGCAAAGTACCTGTAGTGGATGGCCTGGCAGTGGGCGGCACTGTGGAGTGAGGAGGAGGAGTCCGGAGAGTGACGAGTTGAGGGAGGCCGGGCAGCGGGCGGTTCAGCAGAAGTACCCTTGTGGTACTTCCGCCCTTTCTCTGACCTCACGCCCGCTGCCCGGCCTCCCTCAACTCGTCACTCTCCGGACTCCTCCTCCTCACTCCACAGTGCCGCCCACTGCCAGGCCATCCACTACAGGTACTTTGCTTAAACTTTTGTATGGGGAAGCGGGCAGAGGGGGGAGCGCTAGCGGAGGGGGTGGGGGGAATTTCCGACCCCCCCCCCGCGATCGGGGCATGCTCCCCCCTTATGCCTGCGACCCCATAGGGGGGCAGTATTCGGCCGAACAGGGCCCTGTTTGGCCCTGTTCGGCGGCCATTAGAAGTTCGGGGCGAACCCGAACTTAAAAGGCCGAACACCATCAGGTGTTCGGCCGAACGCGAACATCACCCGAACAGGGTGATGTTCTGCAGAACCCGAACAGTGGCGAACACTGTTCGCCCAACACTAATAGAAGTCTACATTGGGGTATGGGGTATGTTCAATGAAGACTTGCCGATTACGGTGAAATGTTCAGAATGGGACACAAGGAAACTAATACAGATTAGGGGCTGAGGGGCTGAAGTGCTGCAGGTGGATGGGTCTGGCAAGAGGAACATGAGTTCAGTTGGAGTACTGCTTGAGAGACGAATGTGCTCCTGTGGCTGTTGTTTCTGGAGGGGATGGTTCTGTAGTGTCTGCCCAATGGAAGGAGTTCAAGGAAGCGCCTTCCCAGGAGGTGGGCATCGTGTGTGTGATCCTGGAGGCCCTCATCTTTATTCGCGCAATGTGGAGAGATCTAGAGGTGGCATGGGCAAGCCAATCATCTTTTCCACTACACATTTTACTCTTTGAAGCTTGTACCTGTTCCGTGCAGTTGCACCAGCGTACCAAAAACGATGATGGAGGAACGGAGGATAGATTCAATGGTAGCAGTGTAAAAGCTGGTCAGCAACTCCTATGGCATACCAAACAGGGTTGCTCAGGTAGTACTTTTTAATACCCGCCCGGATCCGGATCCGGGTACCCAGATATCTGGATCCGATTCGGGTACCCGGATCCGACCTTGCAGATACCCGAGTGAATTCGGGTATCTGACCAAATTACCCACGGGTACCCGATTTATTCAGGTATCTGGATAGAAAAAACGGAAGTTCACTTTAAATAGCTTTAAAATGTTTTTTAGGATAAATGATGCATGTAGCATCATGTTTTTTTTAAAGGGAAACACTAATTTATTATTTGGTGGACATAAAATGAAAAAAAACAAAAAACAAAAGCTGTCAATTAACATCAGGACTAGGTTCCAGACAGCGGTCATGCAGCCCACATTGTGTCCAAAGTCCAATCGCACAACTGGGACATGACAGTTTTCAGCCCAGACACCTCCAAAAAATGACACCGCAATTGTGTTTTGGGTTCAATATAGGTGGTGGTATCAGCAGCAGTGGCCTGTGGCACCGTGGCGGTGGGAGCCAGCGCCAGCTTGCTTCAGCCTCTTGAACTCCTCATGCTCAACAACATGTTTTTTGGCCAGATGGGTGATGAAGCTGGAGGTGCATTACTTGTAGGGGTCACAACCTCTGCTCATCTGTAGTTTGCACACATTGCATAAGGCAAACTTGCTGTCCAATGAGGGCAGAGTGAAAAACCGCCAGATTGGGGAGGTGAAGATTCCCCTGCGGCCTGAATGGGATGCTGCGGCTTTTCTCCCTGTGGCGGTTGGGGGTTGAGTGGTGCGGCTGGTGGTAGCGGCAGAAGGATGTGGTGGGTCCCGCATTCCATGGCCACTGTCTGCAATGCTGATCCTCCGTGCCAAACCCACCGATGCATCCTCCTCCTCAGAGTCAGAGCTGACATCCCCATCCTGTGGATGGTAGTCACAGTCCTTCATCCCATCATCAACATCATACCCCCCCCCCCCCCCTCAAAACCCAGAACATCCTCCTAAAACTCCTTGCGGCTAACAGCCCTGAGTTCAATCGTGGTGCCTGGAGCGAAAAGCTCGCTGACTTAGGGTAGGCTGCCCGCTGGGTCAACACTGGGGTCGACACTGAAATGGCAGACCTTCTGAGGGTGGCCGTAATGTTGCTCCCTGTCCTCTTGCCCTCGCTGCCCCTCCCCTGGCTGCCGGTGCCAGCAGACATAGTACAACTTATACGTGATGATGTCACCAGATGATGTGGGGTACTTTTACTTTAATGAAAGCGGGGTTGGACTTTAAATCAAATCAGCACAGAGTGACAGACCACAGAGTAGAGGACATACAGTGCACACTATCTGTCTAACTGTCACACTGACAATGCTCAGCACAACAGCACTGCAGTAATCTTTAGTAAGCTAACACAGTACAACTCTCTCTAACAACTAATTGCAATACTAACTATATAATACAATACAATAACACAGTAATCCTATTACCTAACCTATACTGTCCTGCTGGCCTGCACAACACACACAGACACAGACAGGACCTAACTGAGTGAATTAAATCAAACAATTACACTAGCCAGCTAACCTAAAACCAATAGAACAATAGTGTAGTGAAGGTGTTTAGCACTCAAAGCTTTAGGTTTATCACTGTACACAGGCAGCACTTGCTAAGCCAACAGCACTGGAGCAAGTCTGTCAGTGGCCAGCCAGCCAGCCACACAAGCAAGGACGATCTGTCTCATCATGCCAGCCCTCCTTATTACACAGGGGGGCTGGCCAGGGTTCCCTTCTGTGATTGGGTGCCAGGGCTTAGGCTGGGAGGCCTCTGATTGGCTCAATGAGGTCAGATGGAGCTGGCCAGAGTTCCCCTCTGTGATTGGTTGCTAGGGCTTCTGCTGTGAGCCCTCTGATTGGCTGGAGCCCTCTGATTGGCTTAATGACATCATCTCCCTTGTTACAGTTCCCAGATCCGAATATCCGCGGGTACCCGCAGGTACCCGTGGGTATCTGGATTATGCAGCCAGATACCCGCATAGAGCTATCCAGATATTGGCCCAGGTATCTGGATCTGGATCCGACCCGGATAGCGTAAGAGTTTACCCGGGTACCCGGACCTGGATGAGCATCCCTGATACCAAATTTCTGCAGTTGGTGCAGGAAGAATACCCTCTGCTGAGGATACAGTTGTGCCATAGCACCCTGAAATAGGAGACAATATACCCTGTACTCCCCTACCCTACCATACTCCTGAGGTGTTTTCAGTTTACTGCGGTAAGTAGAATAACATGCATAGTCTTACCGCACAAGGTGTACAGCAGAATGCAATACATTATCTGCAATGCATTCCGCTCTACTCATCTTGCGTAACATTTTATGCACATTATACTTATTACTGCAATTTAATGAATGCACCCCCGTGTCTTAGCTGTGCTATTTTAAAGGCAAGTTGACAAAAACATCCCGTTTGAAGTTCTTGCGCGTTCTTGCCAGCAATGAGCTTGGAAATGTCAGTGTGTGATAGTAATATGGATTTAAACAATGAGACTGATCATTATTTCATCTAACATGCCAAGAATTGCCATGCCAAAAATACACTAAAAGCTATTCCAGTCACATGTTTAGGTCCAGAAGATGTAATTGCTCCTCTGAGAAAGCTTTTCAGTGTATGCTGGCAACGTCAGCCATACTGACGTATAACAGAATACAATATAATAAATGGTCTATCAGCAAAGTTGCTTATACCGCTAATCAATGTGATTGATCAACTTCACACAAAGATGTTACCAAAAGGAGCCTCAAGGGTTTTTGATATGTTTATTTTTTGATAGTCTCAATAGGAAGTCCAATAGTATTATTAACTGTTTCTGACGCGTTTTTTTTTTTCATTTTTGGATAAACTTTTGTTTATCTGTAAAGGCAGAACAGTTTTCAGGCTTTGGAGATTGACTATATAACTGCAATTACCTTCTGATACAGGACAACTTGTATATGGTCATAATTGTATACGTGTTCTACACTGTTAAAATTGAACTACTGCTTTCATAACTGCATAATTTATAATAGAATGTAGTGACACAAATTTTTGCATGGTCGTAACTGCCAGGTACAGGCAGGTCTTAAAGCGGAATATTACCCTGCATTTCAACTTTGCTCTAAAATATTATTTACAGCATATTATATGCAACCAGCATTTTTTTTTTACTAGACCAGCATTGGAAGGGTTAAACACAGAGGATTAAAGTTCCGTAGAGAGATATGCAGAAGTTCAGATAGATACATTATATTTAGTTGAATGTATCTATTGATAAATGTTACACACTCTTTGGCTGTCCTCCAAGCTCCATCTCAGTGAGAGAGAGTGAGTCACATTCAACACTTAGATACATTTATGTAAACAAAATGTATCTATTTCAGCTTCGGATGGTCTGCAGAAATCTCAAGGAACTTTAAAGCCCTGTGTTACCCTTCCAATGCTGGTCTAGTAAAAAAAAAAAAAAATGCTGGTTGCATATAATATACTGTAAATAATGTTTTAGAGCAAAGTTGAAATGCAGGGTTATATTCCGCTTTAAACTGATCGGTAAGTTATGTTCTAACATGTCCCCTATTTTTCATGAGAATTCCGATTTTCAGTAAAATACTACAAA
The DNA here is from genome assembly GCF_040937935.1 of Hyperolius riggenbachi. Taxonomy (NCBI): domain Eukaryota; kingdom Metazoa; phylum Chordata; class Amphibia; order Anura; family Hyperoliidae; genus Hyperolius; species Hyperolius riggenbachi. The sequence continues at coordinate 481,318,760 of NC_090648.1, read as the reverse complement.
ATAACCGTACATTTTATGGCCTAATTTACTAGGGGCTTGATTCAGTAAACTGTGATGACTGATATCACGGTCATGCTAGTGTTTTGCGTGCGTTATAATGGGCATAACGATTTAGACGTGCAATCGCAATTTTTTTGTGTGAAAACACAGCCGTTTTCGCATGAAAAATTTGCGATAGTGTGCCAAAATCGTTACACATGTTATAACGCGTGCAAAATGCTAGTGGAACCGATATATCAGTTATCACGGTTTTAGTGAATCAAGCCCTATATGCGGTAAATTCTGACTAAAACCTACCAGAATAGCAAACTGCTTTTATCGCATGTGGTAAAATACTGTATATGTGGTAAAATGGACAGTAAGCGAACCAGAATTGAGGCCATTGGCCCATATGCAATTCACTTTTTCTCCTGAGTTTTCTCCTAGGTGATAATTTTCATCTTCTCTTTAAAGAGACTCCGTAACAAAAATTGCATCCTGTTTTTTATCATCCTACAAGTTCCAAAAGCTATTCTAATGTGTTCTTGCTTACTGCAGCACTTTCTGCTATCTGGAAGGCTGCCAAGTTCTTCAATGTTGTGGTTCTGCAATGAACTGCCCCTTTCAGGCCCTTCTCTGCACACTGCCTGTGTGATATTTAGATTAGTGCAGCTTCTCTCTGCTCTCTTATCTTTTACATGCTGGATAAATCGTCCTCTGAGCTGGCTGGGCTTTCACATACTGAGGAAACTCAGACAAGGGCAAAGCTGTTTGCAGGAAGAAAAGAGCAGCCTGAAACTTCAGTGCATGAGAGATGCAGGGGGAAAGAAACACACAAACGATCTCTTGAGATTCAAAAGGAAGGGTGTATACAGCCTGCTTGTTTATGGATGTATTTTGTATGTGTGGATCTGTGGACATACTGTACATCAACCTACTTCCTGTTTTGGTGGCCATTTTGTTTGTTTATAAACAAACTTTTTAAAACTGTTTTTAACCACTTTTAATGCGGTGGGGAGCGGCGAAATTGTGACAGAGGGTAATAGGAGATGTCCCCTAACGCACTGGTATGTTTACTTTTGTGCGATTTTAACAATACAGATTCTCTTTAAAACAACTTTTAAAGAGACTCTGTAACAAAATTTTCAGCCTTATTTCTTCTATCCTATAAGTTCCTCTACCTGTTCTAATGTGGTCTTACTGCAGCCTTTCCTAGTTGCACAGTGGCTGTATTATCTCTGTTATATAATATAATCTTCTTTCATTTGTCAGCTTTGTTGGCTCAGGCAGGAATGTGCTGTTCTACTGTGATAGGTAGAAGTTATACACACCCTCTCCACGCCCCCTCCAGGCTCTGTATGAGTCACAGACTGAGCTTCTCTCAGCCTATGACATGCTGGTTAGCAGCCATGTTTTTGTTTGTGAAAACACTGCCTAAAACGGGCAATTACAAGCCAGAATTGCAGCAGGGAGTGGGAGAAACAGCAGAGGGGCCCAGCCAGGAGAACATAATGAATAGAATGGTATGCTTTTTATTGTAAGAATTTTTTCTTTAAAGAGAACCAGAGACGAAGCACCCTCATGTATTTTATTACATTTATCAGTGGGAACATGACAGTAAACACCTACCCTGCTTTTAGTTTCATTCTTATCTGCTTAATTAGTCTATTATCAGCTGTGATAAGAATCCCCGACTGGCTCAGTCTAGGCTTGACCTGGAATCATTATAGCTGAGTCACTCTTCTGTGGAGTCTTTTCAAGCCCAAGCCTGCCACCTCCTGGCTCAGATTTCCTGCTTTGCATACTGAGAGCTGTGATGACATGGGAGGGGCTGCTGCTGCGAAGAGAGAATCTGTGAAACAGACAAGTGTGGCTGCAATATGATCTGTGTGCTATGTGTGCACTCTGTCTGCATAGATACTGATGATGACTGCAGTTTCATTCCTATGAGAGACACTTCCTACAGGCAGCAACACATCATACCAAAATGAAAGCACACAGATGAAAGGCTGCAGCAGCCTTTCTTATATAGCCTAAATAGCAGCCTAGTCTCATATAGCCTAGACAGCACATCCAGAAAAACTCATAACCCGGAAGCAGAAGGGATATGAGCCGGTGGCCATATTTGATTTTTCCTGGAGCAATAATGGATAAAAAACACTAAAAAAAGGCACACCAGAGCGGCGAAATTATCAGGTAGAGCATTTATTCTTTACAACCTATCAACCGATATGTTTATTTTGTGTGAAACGTTCATCTCTGGTTCCCTTTAAAGAAAACCTGAACTGAAAATTAAAAGTAAAAATAAGCATACACAAGTCATACTTACCTTCCATGTAGTCTACTCCTCAGTGTCTTTCTCCTGCCCCGCGTCCTGTTTGTTCACTGTGATCAAGGGAATTTTCCGTCCTCCATTTTGAAAATGGCCATTACCCATAACAGCTTTCTGGTCAGCACACAGTTAAACTGTAACATCGCTCACTTGAGCCATAGGGAAACATGGACATTACCTGGTACATCAGTTTTCCTCTCAGCTATAACTGACAGCAACTGATATTTTATTGACAGCAACTGATATATTTCAGATCTGACAAAATATTGTCAGCACTGGAAGGGATAATTGTCAGAAGAAAATGGTGAGCTTCTGAGAGGAACTGATGGCAAGTTAACTATGTAATGTTCATTTGAAGTTACCTCATGTGTTTATTTTAAGTATTTTTACTCAGTACAGGTTCTCTTTAAGCATTTTAGAATTAAAAAAGTACAAAAAAAGTTGGTGAAGAAAGTACTATTAAAATGATTTGCTTGCTGGTGGGTTAAAAGGCATTTTATGACAAGGGCCCATATGCAATTAACGTTTTCTTCTGAATTTTCTCCTAGGTGATATTTTTTTAACTTGTCAATAAAATGACTTTTAAGACATCAGAAAGCAAGAAAATATTTTAAATAATTTTGATAGTACATTTAAATGTACTTTTTGGTACTTTTTTTGTTGCAAAGTGCTGAAAGGTTATTTTAAATAGAAAATGGAACATTTTCTCCTAGGAGAAAACTCAGGTGAAAGAGTGAATTGCATATGGGCCATTGTCCTTAAAAAGGTCTCACAGCTCCTCAGCTTTGCAAATCATTTGGCCAAAGGGGGGAAAAAGTTTGTGTGCTCTCATCGCTAGAAATCACACTTGGTTACACTTTGTAAGCTCCTACAAATGTAGAGCGTGCAAGAGCATAGAATGTTCTTCTCTGCCACCTCCTCAATCTGCTTCCCTGGCAGTTACTTTTAAACAATGCTTTGGCTGTAATACTATATACTTGTATATGTCATTATATGTTATAACTACATTTCAATACATGCTGGTTGTATAGGGACAGGGGCGTAACTAGAAATCACTGTGCACCCCTGCAAAACTTTGAATGGGACCCCTCCCCCCTCGCTTTCTGCACAGGTTGACTGAGCACCAATGTTTTTCAATTGGCTAGTGCACACTTGAATGTGTTTTCCCCATGTACAGTACTCAGCACTTGGGGAGGGGGTGGAGAAGTTGGGGGCTGGGCACTGTACACAAGAGCCTGCTGCACACTGAATTGGGACTGTCTACAAAACTTTGTATGATTCCATATCAGTGGCTGAGCAGATGCAGCCATTAGAACAATTGTGCAAAGAGCAGTATTTTTTTGGTCTCTCCGTACCCTTAGTTATGAGACTCTCAGGACAGGTAAAATAAACTTCTCCCCTCACGGGGCCCCCTGAAGCTTCTGGGCCCCCCTGTGGCTGCATCCCTTGCAGGGTCTATTGTTACGCCCCTGTATAGGGAGTAGACTGAGGGATTGTGTGATATATTTCAGATGCATCTCATTTTCTGCTTTAAAGCTTTTCAAATGTATTCACATGCTTCATGCCAACATCAGTTTGATTGTTTTTATTTTATTTTGCAGTAACATTGAAGTGTTGCTTTACTAGGCCGAGAGATTTATCTGAATGGGAGGCTGATATCTCATGATCTATACCAGTGATGGTTAACCTTGGCACTTGGACAAAAACTACAATTGGACAAAACTACAATTCCCATCATGCCTCTGCCTCCCTGAGTTATGCTTAGAGCTGTCAGAGTATTGCAATGCCTCATGGGACTTGTAGTTCCACCACAGCTGGAGTGCCAAGGTTAGCCATCGTTGATCTATAAGGTATTTGGCTTGGGCACTAGAGCCCTAAAAGGATTTCCGAGTGGAAAAAATAAATGTAGCTTTACTTACCTGGAGCTTATTTCAGCCCCTAGAAGTCATTTGTGACCCTCGCTGGCAGCCTCTGAAGGATTGGTGACCCATTGTGTCGGTGTCTTCTGCGCATTCCCCTCACAAGAATGCGCCCATGTCACCGGACTACTGCGCAGCAGTACTGCGCAGGAGTAGTGTTGGGCGAACAGTGTTCGCCACTGTTCGGGTTCTGCAGAACATCACCCTGTTCGGGTGATGTTCGAGTTCGGCCGAACACCTGACGGTGCTCGGCCAAACCGTTCGGCCATATGGCCGAACTAAGAGCGCATGGCCGAACGTTCCCCGAACGTTCGGCTAGCGCTGTGATTGGCCGAACGGGTCACGTGGTTCGGACCCGAACGCGCTCTGATTGGCCGAACTGTCACGTGGTTCGGGTAAATAAATACCCGAACCACGTCATATCTCCGCCATTTGTCTGTGGGTTTAGCTTTGGGTAGGCAGGCAGGGTAGTTCGCGCTCCAGCCACGCTAGCCAGGGTCCCCCCCAGTCATTGTGTGTCGCTGCTGGGAATAGTAGTACACCGCTCGCTCAGCATTCTGTTTACTGCCACTCTGTGTACCTCGCTCAGCCACACTATATAGCATTCTGTTTACTGCCACTCTGTGTCTGCTGGGAATAGTAGTACACCGCTTGCACAGCCACACTATATAGCATTCTGTTTACTGCCACTCTGTGTACCTCGCTCAGCCACACTATATAGCATTCTGTTTACTGCCACTCTGTGTCTGCTGGGAATAGTGGTACACCGCTCGCTCAGCCACACTATATAGCATTCTGTTCACTGTTCTGTGTCTGCTTGGAATAGTGGTACACCGCTCGTTCAGCCACACTATATAGCATTCTGTGTACTGTTCTGTGTCTGCTGGGAACAGTAGTACACCGCTCGTTCAGCCACACTATATAGCATTCTGTGTACTGTTCTGTGTCTGCTGGGAACAGTAGTACACCGCTCGCTCAGCCACACTATATAGCATTCTGTTCACTGTTCTGTGTCTGCTGGGAATAGTGGTACACCGCTCGCTCAGCCACACTATATAGCATTCTGTTCACTGTTCTGTGTCTGCTGGGAATAGTGGTACACCGCTCGCTCAGCCACACTATATAGCATTCTGTTTACTGTTCTGTGTCTGCTGGGAATAGTGGTACACCGCTCGCTCATCCACACTATATAGCATTCTGTTCACTGTTCTGTGTCTGCTGGGAATAGTGGTACACCGCTCGCTCAGCCACACTATATAGCATTCTGTTCACTGTTCTGTGTCTGCTGGGAATAGTGGTACACCGCTCGCTCAGCCACACTATATAGCATTCTGTTTACTGCCACTCTGTGTACCTCGCTCAGCCACACTATATAGCATTCTGTTTACTGCCACTCTGTGTCTGCTGGGAATAGTGGTACACCGCTCGCTCAGCCACACTATATAGCATTCTGTTCACTGTTCTGTGTCTGCTTGGAATAGTGGTACACCGCTCGCTCAGCCACACTATATAGCATTCTGTTTACTGTTCTGTGTCTGCTGGGAATAGTGGTACACCGCTCGCTCAGCCACACTATATAGCATTCTGTTCACTGTTCTGTGTCTGCTGGGAATAGTGGTACACCGCTCGCTCAGCCACACTATATAGCATTCTGTTTACTGTTCTGTGTCTGCTGGGAACAGTAGTACACCGCTCGCTCAGCCAGAGTATATAGCATTGTGTTTACTGCCACTCTGTGTACACCGCTCAGCCAGACTATATACCATTGTTTACTGACACTCTGTGTACACCACTCAGCCACACTATATACCATTGTTTACTGACACTCTGTGTACACCGCTCAGCCAGACTATATACCATTGTTTACTGCCACTCTGATTCTGCTGGGAACAGTAGTACACCGCTCGCTCAGCCAGACTATATACCATTGTTTACTGACACTCTGTGTACACCGCTCAGCCAGACTATATACCATTGTTTACTGACACTCTGTGTACACCACTCAGCCACACTATATACCATTGTTTACTGACACTCTGTGTACACCGCTCAGCCAGACTATATACCATTGTTTACTGCCACTCTGATTCTGCTGGGAACAGTAGTACACCGCTCGCTCAGCCAGACTATATACCATTGTTTACTGACACTATATAGCAGACTATATAGCATTGTGTGTACACCGCTCAGCCAGACTATATACCATTGTTTACTGACACTCTGTGTACACCGCTCAGCCAGACTATATACCATTGTTTACTGCCACTCTGATTCTGCTGGGAACAGTAGTACACCGCTCGCTCAGCCAGACTATATACCATTGTTTACTGACACTCTATGTACACCGCTCAGCCAGACTATATACCATTGTTTACTGCCACTCTGATTCTGCTGGGAACAGTAGTACACCGCTCGCTCAGCCAGACTATATACCATTGTTTACTGACACTCTATGTACACCGCTCAGCCAGACTATATACCATTGTTTACTGCCACTCTGATTCTGCTGGGAACAGTAGTACACCGCTCGCTCAGCCAGACTATATAGCATTGTGTTTACTGCCACTCTGTGTACACCGCTCAGCCACACTATATAGCATTGCGTACTCTGCCAGTCAGTGTGTATATTGCTGGGATCAGTAATACTCCACTCACCGTCAACCACTATATGAGCTCAACATGAGTTCCCCAGAGACCTCCGCTGTGAGCAGCACTCCCAACAACAGCAACAGCCAACGCCCCACGCAAGCTATAACATCCACCCCAGCAGCCAGTGGTCAGCAGCAGCCCTCCCCGGAGGAGAACGTTGTGTCCATCAGTCCGTCGCCAGAGCGATTAATGAGGGCTGCCATTGAGGAGATGATGGGGCCTGATGTGGAGGAGGAGGTCTGGCTCAGGCCAGCATCCCAAGTTAATGTTGAGGACGATGAGGGGTCTGTGTCTGGGGATGTTGGGGTGGCAGAGGTGGTGGGTGGGTCAGACTCAGGAGAAGAGTTGTATGATGAGGATGATGATCGGGACCATCTGTATGTGCCTCAGAGTCCGACCCCGGAAAACATGTTGTATCGTGTGTTTAGGTACTAAAATCTGCGTTCCCTCCCAGTAGTGTTGGGCGAACAGTGTTTGCCACTGTTCGGGTTCTGCAGAACATCACCCTGTTCGGGGTGACTATATAGCAGACTATATAGCATTGTGTTTAATGCCACTCTGTGTACACGGCTCAGCCACACTATATAGCATTGTGTTTACTTCCACTCTGTGTCTGCTGGGAACAGTAGTACACCGCTCACCCGCCACTGTATAGCATTGTGCTCTGTGTCACTGCTGACAATAGTGGTACACCGCTCACCCACCACTGTATAGCATTTCTGTACTGCCACTGTACTGCTGCCAGTCAGCGTGTACTTTAAGGATAAGTGAAATGAGGAAGAAATCCGGTGAAAGAGGGAGGGGCAAGGGAAGAGGTGTTTCCCCTGACGGTTCACGTACAGGCCACAGGGGAGCACCCAAGAAAACCCACTCAATACTGCCCATGTTGTCCAGGACAACAACCCTCACAGATCCAAAAGAACAGGACCAGATAATTACTTGGATGACCTCTCAAGCGTCCAGCAGTGGGTTAAGCAGCACCAGCACATCACGCACGAGGTCCGAGTCCTCAGCCAGTTAAAGTCTGGGCTTTCTTTGAAGACTGCACTGAGGATGTTACCATGGCGATTTGCAAGGTGTGCAAGACCCGCCTGAGCAGGGGGAAAAGTATTAACAACCTCTCCACCACCAGCATGAGCCGCCACATTCTATCCAAACATCCCACTCTGTGGGCAAACGCGGCAGGACAGGGTACCACCAGCAACACTGCCTCCCTTGGGTTCACCAGACTCACCACCAGACCCGCCTCAGCAGCAGCAGTAGCCCAGCCATTGCGTGGTTCACAACATTCACAAACATCAGACGATGCTGACACTGTCACTTTCCGGACTAGTGCTCTTGAGGTCTCCCAGTGTTCATCAAACACAACAACCAACAGCCCTTCGGTGTGCAGCGCTACGGTTGAGTTGTCTGTTTCTGAGATGTTTGAGCACAAGAGGAAATTGCCAGCAAATGACCCCCGGGCCGTGGCAGTAACAGCCAGCCAGCATAGCCAAGCTTCTGGCCTGCGAAATGCTGCCATATCGAGTGGTGGAGACAAACAGCTTCAAGGGCATGATGTCAGTGGCCATCCCACGTTACGTGGTTCCCAGCCGCTACCACTTTGCGCGCTCTGCAGTGCCTGAGTTGCATGAGCACGTGGTCAGCTAAATAACCCGAAGCTTGAAGAATGCCGTTGCCTGCAAGGTTCACCTCACCACTGACACCTGGACGAGTGCGTTCGGCCAGGGTCGATACATCTCCCTTACCGCGCACTGGGTGAACCTTGTGGAGCCTGGCAGCGATTCCTCACCTGCTACGGCGCGGGTGTTGCCCACGCCGCAAACAGCTGGATAACAACAGCAGCACCTACCTCTCTGACTCCTTCTCCTCCAACGCATCTCAAAGCTGTACCTCATCCGGAAATGCTAACCCAGCACCAGCAGCAGTAGGATCGTGGAAGCAGTGCAGCACAGCTGTTGGCATGCGTCAGCAAGCGTTGCTGAAGCTGATCTGCCTTGGGGATAAGCAGCACACAGGGGAGGAAATTTGGAGGGGAATAAAGGAACAGACGGATTTGTGGCTGGCACCGCTGGACCTGAAACCGGGCATGAAGCTAGACACCTGGCACGAACTGGCAATGTACGCAATAGAGGTGCTGGCTTGCCCGGCAGCCAGCGTTATGTCGGAACGCTGTTTCAGTGCTGCCGGAGGCATCATCACAGATCGGCGTATCCGCCTCTCCACAGAAAATGCAGACCGTCTGACTCAAATTAAAATGAATCAATCCTGGATTGGAAACGACTACGCAACACTCCTGGACCCCAACCAAGTAACATGACCGATGAACATCTGGGATGGTTTAGCGTTTCCGGTCCCTGTTTATTGAACCTCTCATCTGTATTACATTTATGACTGCATGGCGGCAAAAAGCATTGCTGCTATATCCGCACGCTTTTTGTCCTCATGCAAGGCCTGGGTTGTTGTGTCTCACAAAGCGTGGCCTTCTCCTCCTGCGCCTCCTCCTGTTCCATCACGTGTGCTGCTGCTGCTGCTGGGTTACCGTTGCCGCGTGGTCCCTGTTTATTGAACCTCTTATCTTTATTACATTTATGACTACATGGCGGTACAAAGCATGCTATCCGCACGCTTTTTGTCCTCATGCAAGGCCTGGGTTGTTGTGTCTCACAAAGCGTGGCCTTCTCCTCCTGCGCCTCCTCCTGTTCCATCACGTGTGCTGCTGCTGCTGCTGCTGGGTTACCGTTGCCGCGTGGTCCCTGTTTATTGAACCTCTTATCTTTATTACATTTATGACTACATGGCGGTACAAAGCATGCTATCCGCACGCTTTTTGTCCTCATGCAAGGCCTGGGTTGTTGTGTCTCACAAAGCGTGGCCTTCTCCTCCTGCGCCTCCTCCTGTTCCATCACGTGTGCTGCTGCTGCTGCTGCTGCTGGGTTAGCGTTGCCGCGTGGTCCCTGTTTATTGAACCTCTTATCTTTATTACATTTATGACTACATGGCGGTACAAAGCATGCTATCCGCACGCTTTTTGTCCTCATGCAAGGCCTGGGTTGTTGTGTCTCACAAAGCGTGGCCTTCTCCTCCTGCGCCTCCTCCTGTTCCATCACGTGTGCTGCTGCTGGGTTAGCGTTGCCGCGTGGTCCCTGTTTATTGAACCACTTATCTTTATTACATTTATGACTGCATGGTGGTACAAAGCATGCTATCCGCACGCTTCTTGTCCTCATGCAAGGCCTGGGTTGTTGTGTCTCAAAGCGTGGCCTTCTCCTCCTGCGCCACCCTCCTCCTGTTCCATCACGTGTGCTGCTGCTGGGTTAGCATTACCGGTCCCTTTTCCTGGAACCTCTTATATGTATTACATTTATGACTGCATGCCGACAAAAAGCATGTTACCTGTGCAAAGAAAACAGACATTTCCCGCATTTAAAAGACAGTTTTCCCTTTGAAACTTTAAAATCGATTTTCTCAAAAACTATAAGCTCTTTTTGCTAAATTTTTTTTTCCTCTTGTACCCACTCCCAAGGTGCACATACCCTGTAAATTTGGGGTATGTAGCATATAAGGAGGCTTTACAAAGCACAAAAGTTCGGGTCCCCATTGACTTCCATTATGTTCGGAGTTCGGGTCGAACACCCGAACATCGCGGCCATGTTCGGCCTGTTCGGCCCGAACCCGAACATCTAGATGTTCGCCCAACACTACGCAGGAGCAGTAAGCTCCTGATGATGGGGGCGCGTTTGCATGAGCAGAAGACCCAATGGGTCTCCGGTGCTTCAGAGGCTGCCCACGGGACCCAGAAGGAAAGGGACACAAATGACTTCTAGGGGCTGGAAGAAGTCCCAGATAAGTAAAGCTACATTTATTTTTTTACCTTAGAAATCCTTTAAACTTTAGAGGGGAAATGGGACCCTCTACATCACAGTCAGCAGACACATGGCAGCCAATCAGGTTGCACTCCCTCCTAGAGTGCCCCCCCCCCCCCTTATATAAGGCAGCAGTGTCGGCCATGTTCTCACTCTGTGTGCTGCTGTATTAGTGAGAGAAGGGAGAGAGGTTGCTGCAGACATAAGGAAAGCTTAGTTAGGCTCTTGTTATCTTGCTCCTTGCTGAAATTTGTTGCTGAAAAACACCACCAAAACAGCTCTTTTGAGAAATAATGTTCTTGTGATGTGTTTTTTTTTTGGTGTGGCCCACTGACACTGCATATACAGCCCTGTCTGTTGCAACTGGCCCTTGTCAATTACTATATTGTGCTAGGCCGAGCACATTCAGTGCCTAGTGTGACTGCTGCAAATTGTATTATAATACCAGTCACTGCATACCTTTCACTGCATCTGTGTGACCGCACGCTGTTTTAAATACCAGCAGTCAGTGCATCCATTTTCACTGCACCTGTGTGACTGCACATTGTTATACCAGCAGTCACTGCAACTTTTTCACTGCATCTGTGTGACTGCACATTGTTATACCAGCAGTCACTGCATACCTTTTACTGCACCTGTGTGACTGCACATTGTTATACCAGCAGTAACTACATACCTTTCACTGCACCTGTGTGACTGCACATTGTATTATACCAGCAGTCAGTGTATACCTTTCACTGCATCTGTGTGACTGCACAATGTATTAGTCAAGTCAGTTCATACCTTTCACTTCATCCTCCCCCCCCATATGGACAAAACAATAGGCAGAGGCAGAGCCAGAGGCAGGCCACCTGCAGGTCTGTTCGAGGTCATGCTGTCATGATTGCGGTCCTCGATCAAAGTACAGTGTTCAGAAGAAGGCATGTGCCATCAATGCCCAATATTGTCAGGATGTAATTGACTATTTAACACAGAACACCTCATCTTCCTCAGCTTCCGCACAGAAGCGTGACATATCTTCCGCCTCCTGATTCTGGCACCAAACTTAACACTCCGTCGGCAGCCGTCGCCGAAGTGCCATTATCCCAGGGCTCAGCGGTGTGGACATTTTTTTGTGTGTCTACCTCAGATGAGAGCAATGCCATCTGTACTCTCTGCTACCGAAAATTGAGCCGTGGAAAGACCAAGACCTGCGTAGGGACAACTGTCTTATGAATTCACATGATGGAAAAGCACAAACTGCAATGGGATGACCACCTGAGGAAAAGCAGCACACAAAAGCAAAGCCACACACCGCAATGGAAGATACAAGGCCACAATTATTTCTCAAAAAAGGCGGTACCCAAACTGTATCATGATGTTGAAAGGCAAGTGGTGTCATCTCTAGCACACAGCGTTGGGTCAAGGATCCATCTGACCACGGATGCCTAGTCTGCAAAGCACAGTCAGGCCTGCCTGAAGACTAAGTCAGTCCCCACACACAGCATCTCTGCCTGCACGCTGTGTGACTGCCTGCTCCAAGACTAAGTTGCTACCCATACAGCATCTCTGCCTGCAGGCTGCTTGACTGCCTTCTCCGCCACCACCAACAGGTTCCAGGACTCCAGGTGGATTCCTGAATTTTTAAGGCTTCTGCTAGTAGCGGCCGCTATAAGAATTTTTCTGGTGCGTGTACATGTTTGCCTAATTTTTCTGGCTGCACTGCGGCTGCAACAACAAAACAAAAGGCATGTATATGTGTCAATTCCCCTTCGTGATTGTTACCTTGCCATGGTGAAGGGGCTTGCGCATCACAATGAAACAATGACAGGCTATAGGAGTGTGTTGGGGGGCACACCTGACCCAAGAAGATAATAAGGTCGTTGCTTTATTGTGGACAGACCAAATTCGATCAGCTGGACACTCAGTCACTGTTGTTCTGTCATTGAGCTACCTCAGCCCGACCATATGGGCTGGAAAACCGCAATCGTCTGCACTCTCGCCATGGTGCGCACCAGTCCAGCATGGCCATTACTACACAAACAGCTGTTTGCGGTGCGTTACACAGTGAGTTTGGTCTGTCATTGTGAAGCAGTACACTAATTACACTACCTGATCCATGTATACACACGCAAGATGTTTTCAAGCACTTTAGGCCTCCAAATTAGAAATGCAATGTGATTTCTGCCCTTTAGGGATTATAATCCTGCTGTGCGTCAAATCCGTAATTTTACCCGGGACTTTTGGTGTGTATCCCACTCCGCCATGCCCCCCTCGAGGTGTTAGACCCCTTGAAACATCTTTTCCATCACTTTTGTGGCCAGATTTAGTGTTTTGTAGTTTTGAAAGTTCACCTGCCCATTGAAATCTATTGCGGTTCGCATGATTCGCAAGTTCACGTTCGCGGTTCGCGAACCAAAATCCACGGGTTTGCGACATCTCTATTACCCACATTGTTTTCAAAGAACAGGCACATGTTTGTGATTTCATGGGGGCAGCCATCTTTTTGGTTGAAAGGAGGTAATGGGGAGCATGAGACAGAGTTCAAACTGCCATTTGTCCTGATCACCCCTCCCAGCTGTGAAGCTAGGCTTCAAATCTCAAATTCAAAATAAAAAAACAAACAAATTTGCACCAAAACAGCAGAAGGAAAACAACAGCATCAGAAATCCCATCATGCTTTGCACAGCATCAGGGGAAAAATGCCCAGGAAGATTTCTTTGATGGGGCAAAGCATAGCTTCTGTGCAGCTAAAAAATGAGGCTTGGGTAAGAAAAACAAAGTTCTGATGCTGTAAAACTGAGTGTTAAAGAAGCACCAAGCCTTTTCAGTGCTGCTGAGTAGATTTTTAGTCTGGAGGTTCACTTTAAAGACAACCCAAGCTGAAGCTCAGGTTCAGAAACAACTACTAAGGAGAGGGAAAACTCTGGATTCTCTAGAGGCTTAACATGCTGTCTTCTGGTCCTCTCTCCACTCTCTTGCTGATGGGGCTGTGCTCCTCTTCTGGCACAAGTGCGGCCATTCTGCAGCTATGTAAGCACGGCCGCTCCTGTGCAGTAAGTAGCAAGAAATCACTTATGCACAAGCTGCTCTGGCTTACTGTTCAGGTGTGGCCCTACTCGGGGAGGTGCAGTACGACAGCACTCATGCTTGAAAAGGAGTGTGGCCACTATCAGATTACTGACAAGTCTGTAATCTTTGGAGAGTATGTGGTCAGGGGGATCAGAAATTGCTGTGAGAAGTCTCTATAGGATCCAGGAAATGGAGATTGATGGTACAGAGGCCCCAATCAGAATAAAAGCATCTAAAATTGGATCCAGAGGTTTATTTCTCCTTAGGTAAGTACGTGATTTTGTATCTGAGCTTTGGCTAGGGTATTCTTAATCCACTTTAGCCTTCAGTCATTTTTCACCTGACGCATCCGAGCAATTTTCACCTCCCATTCATTCACCAATAACTTTATCACTACTTATCACAACTAATTGATCTATATCTTGTTTTTTCCACCACCAATTAGGCTTTTTTTGGGTGGTAATTTTACTAAGAATTAATTTTTTTCTAAATGCATTTTAACAGGAATATTAAGAAAAAAATTGAAAAAAATTCATTAGTTCTCAGTTTTCGGCCATTATAGATTTAAAATAATACATGCTATGATAATTAAAACCCACACATTTTATTTGCCCATTTGCTCCTGTTATTACACCATTTAAATTATGTCCCTATCACAATGTATGGTGCTAATATTTTCGTTTTTTCTACTGGGGACTTAGATCAATGAATGGGGGCGGCACGGAAGCGCGCTGGGGCGTGCACGATGATGCGCGGGAGCGCGCAGATGCACGCAGCAGCCTTTTGGATGTGAAAGTCACATCCAAAAGGCAAAAATGGTTAAACTGCTGTATTCAAAATGAGACAGTCACGGTACTGGAACAACCACAGGAATACTATTCCTTGTATTGCCGGCACTACACCTCACTCAGGTCACCCCCCTGAGTAACAGGCAAATGAACAGTGAAGAGGCGGCACACAACAGGCTTACTGACAAAAGCATATATTGTAAGCGGAGCAACACTACATGTTACGAACCATCACGGTTCTTCATCAGGTGTATAATGAACCTAACATCACCACCTCCATTTATAAATGCAGGAGCCACACCCCTTAGATAGGGAGCATGGAAACCACTACCTAGACATAGGTCACTCCTAGCTGTCTCAACTGCAAAAACTAATAGATACATTTATTTAATTATATAATCCTAAATATGTCAAATATAAATACATGTACAAAAATACAAAACATTAACATATCATATCAAGGGCATTCCTCAAAGGGTTACCCAAAATCTACACAATATGACTGACCGTACTCCCAGGGCACTCCACTAGGGCTACCCTTGAACAGCAGCCTGTAAAGAGAGAGATGAATTGCCTAACAATAAATATAAGAGTCCAATGCTAACTACACAGACAATCTATGATTGCATTGCAACAAATTTACAAAAAACATTTCCACTGCACATGTTCATTCATCCCTCTTGGGTGTATGACATCCAAATGGTTGATCCAGTGGGCTTCTTTTTGAAGCAATAACTTTTCCTTATCGCCCCCGCTCAGTTTTGGATCGATAGAGTCCAGTACCAGCCAACGTAACTGTGGGGCTCTATGTCTGGCCTCACGGAAATGCCTAGCTACTGAGGTCTCATACCTATCATCTCCTTCCAGGAATTTGCCAATGAAGCGTTTGTGCTCCTCCATACGCACACATACTGTTAGTGTGGTCATGCCCACATACATCATGCCACAGGGGCATTTTAATCCATATACCACATATGTGCTGGCGCAAGTAAATCTCCCCCTGATCTGGACACTCTTCCCAGTAAGTGGATGAGAGATGGAGTTGCCTCTCATAATTGCTGAGCACACATTGCAATTACAGCAGGCAAAAGTACCGTCTCTTTGATGATTATATGGTACTGAACTGGTGGCCGTGTCTACCTTTCTCACCTTGTTCTGTACTGTTTTTCCTCTTTTGAGGGCAAACAGAGATGGTTCTTGAAAGAGGCCTCCCACTGTCTGTTCACTACTAAGGACTGGCCTAAACTTCTTGACTACTTTTTTAACCAATGTGATGTTCTGTCCAAACTGCATCACAAACAGAATCCGTCTGTCACCAGCCCCTGATTTATAGTTACCCACCAATAAGTCTGCTTTGTCTATCAGACTAGCCTCCTCCTGTAATTTAACAAGGTGGTCATGTGGGTACCCTTTTGTTACAAATTTTTCGACCAGTTCCTGCCCTGCATGTGCATAGTCCTCTCGTGTTGAGCAAATCCTATTAGCTCTTAAAAATTGTCCCTTGGGGATAGCTCTCGTAGTATGAGGATGATGATAACTATCCTTCCTCAACAAGTTGTTGCGGTTAGTTGGCTTCTTGAACAACTTTGTGTGTAACCTGTTGCCCTGTTTAGAGATGGTGACATCCAGGAAGTTAACACTTTCCTTGAATGTTTCCATTGAGAACCTGATGGTACTGTGGCCTAGATTGTCCTCAGCTACCATCTCTTCCAGGGATTCCATGGATCCCCTCCATAAGATTAATACATCATCCACAAATCTAATTTTTCTGAAGATATCATCCTTATATTTAGTGTGGTCAAGAAAGAACTTTTTTTCAAGGGACTCAACAAAAATGTTGGCAATGGATGGAGCGGCTGGCTATCCCATGCTTGCCCCCTGTTCCTGGAAATAAAATTTGCCATGAAACTTGAAATAATTGCATTTGAGGATCAGTTCCAGTACATCAGGGAGGAAATACACCATATTGTTTCGGTAAGTTTGTGCCAAGCAAATTGGATTCCACACATCTAACGGCCTCATCCTGCGGAATAGCAGTAAAAAGACTTTGTATGTCTAAACTAAAAAAAATTAAGTTACATGGCAAGGCATCAAAGGACTCAATTCTGCATAATAAATCAGTAGTGTCTTTCAAACAATGGGTAAAGGACTCCACTATCTCCTGCAAAAAACTGTCCAAAAAGCCAGCTAGACGGTATAAGACACTTCCACGGCTGGACACGATAGGGCGACCTGGAGGATCCTGTAACCTTTTGTGGATCTTAGGCAGCCGCAGGAGATAAAGTAAAGGGACAAAAGGGAAATCAAATCAGTAGTTAATCCCTTATGTGGTCAGGGGGATCAGAAATTGCTGTGAGAAGCCTCTATAGGATGCAGGAAATGGAGACTGATGGTACAGAGGCCCCAATCAGAATAAAAGCATCTAAAATTGGATCCAGAGGCTTCTTTCTTTTTAGGTAAGTATGTTATTCTATATCTGAGCCTTGGCTAGGGTATTCTTTATCCAGTGGCGTAGCTAAGGAGCTGTGGGCCCCGATGCAAGTTTTACAATGGGGCCCCCCAAGGAATCTATACATAGCAATTAATACGGTGCATCAAAACTTGCCAATGGCAACTACAGTGTCAGAGGTGCAAGAAGGGGATGGGGAACAGTTTGTTTATGATTACCACTGTTCAAACATCTATAGAAGTGATTATTACGAGCACAGGACCAACAGAGAGTTAATACTGTAATTGAGGGAGGGCCCTTCGGGGCCCCTCTGGCCCAAGGGCCCCGATGCGGTGGCTACCTCTGCAACCCCTATTGCTACGCCCCAGTCTTTATCCACTTCAGCCTTCAGTTGTTTTTTTACCTTATGCATCCGAGCAATTTTCACCTCCCATTCATTCGCCAATAACTTTATCACTACTTATCACAATTAATTGATCTATATCTTGTTTTTTCCACCACCAATTCTTTGGGTGGTAATTTTGCTAAGAATTATTTGTTTTCTAAATGCATTTTAAGAGGAATATTAAGAATTTTTTTAAAAAAAATTAATTATTTCTCAGTTTTTGGCCATTATAGAATTAAAATAATACATGCTATGATAATTAAAACCCACACATTTTATTTGCCCATTTGCTCCGGTTATTACACCATTTAAATTATGTCCCTATCACAATGTATGGAGCCAATATTTTTGGTTTCTCTACAGGGGACCTAGATCAATGAATGGGGGCGGCACGGGAGCGTGCCGGAGCGTGCACAATTATGCGTGGGAGCACGCAGATGCACACAGCAGCCTTTTGGACGTGAAAGTCACGTCCAAAAGGAAAACTGGTTAAACTGTGGGGTTTTGGTATTCCATATAACTTAACAGGTATTGAGCGCTTAAGGGGACCCAATGTAACATTTTATCAGGGCCCATAGCTCCTTACCTACACCCCTGATGGTTGTCATATGTTCACCCTTAAAAGTTCAGTTGCCTGCTTGCCATGAGGAACTTTTGATTTCTGTGGTTTGTGTTCCACTCAGGTGTTAGTGTTAGCAATAGATATGGCCTAGGTTAGTGTTGTTAGGCATAGGTGGAGGGTAGGTTAGTGTTGGGCATAAGTAGGAGGAGGTTAGTGTTGGGCTTACAGTAGATAAGGGGGAAAATAAGTGTTAGGCATAGATGGAAGGAAGTTAGTGTGAGGACAGGATGCGATAGGGTGAGAGTAAAATATTGTTCACATTACCCAAGTGCTGGTAGGTAACTAAACCAGTAGTGATAAAACCACCTGATTTACCTGCCATAGGGAACACCTGATGGTATCAGCCATATACAGGGGGCAACTGGAGGTCTCTTAAAAGGTTGAGCTCAAATATACTTTAACTATGAAAGTACTGCATGAACACAATGTTGTTTGAAAGTACACATATAATTAAGGCGCTGGGAGATTTGGGCACAGGGTAAAGCCAATAATGGCTCACCCTGATCCTGCACAAGTTCTGGCGGCGTTCATTTCGATTCCCCCTCCAGGTCGGCATGGATAGTAGGGTAAGATGTAATTCAGCTGCCAGCCTTTGCGCTGGTGGACAAATTATGCTATTTTGATAGTCATTTGTGCTCCGTCCGAGTGCCAATTTAACCACATGACGACCAGGGGATTTATGGCTGATCTGTGCTGCGTGGGCTCTCCAGCCCGCAGCACAGATCAGGATAGAGCCAGGGCGATCAGACTTACCCCCTTTTTCCCCCACTAGGGGGATGTCCTGCTGGGGGGGTCTGAGCTTGCTGCGCTTTGCGGGGGAGCTCTTCAAAGCCCCCTTCCGCAGCGTTCTCTGCACTCCCTCCCTCTCCCTCCCTCTCCCTCCCCCTGTGAGCTGCGCAGGACGGATATCCGTCCTGCGCATTGAAGGATAGGCTTCAGCCTATCATAGGCCGGCGATCCCCGGCCAATCAAAGGCCGGGGATCGCCGATCTGCCTTATGGCGCTGCTGCGCAGCAGCGCCTTATGATGTAAACAGCGGGGATTTCTTCCCCACGTGTTTACATTTTGACGGCGAGCCGCGATCGGCGGCTTTCCGGCTGTTCACGGAAACACCCTCCGTGAACGGACATGGAAAGGCGGCCGTTTCCATGGAAACCCGCAGACGACCAGTTTACGCCAATCGGCGTTAGCTAGTCGTCAAGAGATTAACAGTAATCCCTATTACGGCCTATGGCGGCGCCAGCTGCTCCAAAATCTCTGGCCCTGTTTTAGCATGATTGGGTTTGAAATGTGTGTTTAATAGTGTTTTTAATACAGTTCAGTTTTTCAGAAAGCAAATGCAATACATATTAAAGTACACTGTTCAGGAGGATAGAAGAAGAAGAAAAAAATAAAAAATACTAATTTTGATAGTCCCGATAAAGCCTACAGAGACATTTTCATCTTACCTCTCTTGGGCAGGTGGGCTGTCCAATCTTCACTGACGCATCTTTTAAGGAGAAGCTTGTTAAAACAATAGCATTAAAAGAATGTGGCACTTAGACAAGTCTCCATTGTGTGAGACAATATGGCACTTCTTTGCAAAATAATTGAACTGCCAGTCATAATGTTTGAAATAAAAGAAATTCCTCAAATCAGCGCTACATATATCGGAGTTTTAAGTCAACTGTGAAGACAAAATGTTGTAAAATTAGTGTTGCAATCTCATTGGCATTGAAAGCGCTGTCATTTGATGTTGAGTACTGCGCTTTTTCCAAGCCACCCACTGGCAGGTGAAATTAAAAAGCAAAATCCATGTCAATAATCTTCTCACTTATACATATTAAGTTCTTGTAACGCACAAAGAGGGACGTTTATCAAGCAAAGCTGAGACAGAATCAGCAAAGTGACAAACTTTCTAGCGGTGACAGAGTCCAAATCTAGATTGTCTATACCAGCGCTGGGCAAACTATGGTGCTTCTCTGGCCTGCCGACAGCAGGCGGCAGGATCCCCCTCCTTCCCTCCTCTCTCCCTGAAAAGTTGCGAGCTGGTACCGGGGGATTTGAAACTCACCTCGCTCACCGATGTCCAACGTCGGGTCTCCATGGCAACAGGATGTCACATGACGTGACATTAGGACTACCAGCTTATTACATGCTGGCAACCAGCGTGTAATACGCTAGCACATCCTGACGTCACGTCATGTGATGCCCTGTTGCTATGGAGACGTAACGCGGGGTATCGGTGAGCGAGGTAAGTTTCAAATCCCCCGGTGTCCACTTTTCAGGGAGAGAGGGGGGTTGGAATTTTAGAAAAGTGGTCCGCAGCATCGTAAAGTTTGCCCAGGCCTGGTCTATGCAAAGAGTTGGATGGTCCAGTCAGTCTAATATGGTCCCGGTCCCTATTGTAGCACCTATCTACTAAGTAGAAGTTCATATTCCATATATTCTGACTAGATTTTGTAGGGTAGATTGGGTGGGAGGCATTGGACTGGGTGCAAATGGAAGGAATCCATACACTCTGTAACCCGCTCAGACGTACTCACTGGTGCAGGATCTGGATAGGCCAAACCATCATGACCAGCAAGGAAAGGATCCACCCGCTTTAGATAAGTTTGTAAAAAAAAGCCGGTCAACTTTATTGCAAAAATCCACAAATCAACAAAGACATCCACAGGATCAAACTGATGCGTATCGGGCTCAAGGTGTGCCCTTAGTCATAGTTTCAAAGAACCTGAGAAAAAGGTGGAACCCTTGCTAGTGTGGGTCCAGTTTTCCTCCCAGTCTTAGGTGGTTATGGCAAGCTAAGATTTAAGGAGACAAGTGCATTTTATATGTAACATACAGTGAAGAATATAAAACCATAGTTCTCTAAAAACACCAGTACTGCAAAAATTGTCATACACTAAGATCATGAAACTTTCTATGCACAAGAGTTGCTAGGACTGGTGTTGAAAAAAGTATCTGACAATCGCTGAATAGAAAGAAAACGAGAAACAATAAAGCACAACTGTTGTGCACATCCCAAATGCAAATGTGCATGCAACAAGAATGAAATAAATAAATGGATTGGTGTCATAAATTGTTTAGCACTAAAATTCATACACTAAACTCAAGTCCCAATGGATGTTAAGGCCATCAGGAGTGGGGGTCCATTAGGTGTATCCAGAAGTCCTCATATTTGAGGAAAAGCCTCCAGTGATCACCACCACCATTGGACTGGGTACCATCCCATGTAGCCAAAAAGACTGTGTAGAAAGGGGAAAATGAAGAAGACAAATGTTACTGATTAGTATCATTGATTAGAATAGGTGATGATTTTGATTTATAAGGAGTAGAGTTAGGGAATAGGGTGGGGTCAGGAAGGGGGGGGGGGGGAGTTCATGCTAGATCCACATACTTTTGCTTGTTGTCCATTCTTCTCTTTGTCCTCATTTGTTCCTGTGATGACTCCTCTCTCAGTCTCCTCATTCTAGTGCTGCCTCCCACGTTAGCAGCAGTCTTTGACAGATGGGTCAAAGACTGCTCTCTGCCACTGTGGGAGGCTTCAGGAGTTTTTGGGATCCTGATTGCTCCTGAAGATGGGTGCTCAGTACTGTGCATGCATGGGCATACTGTCTTGCACACTCGCACATTTGCAGTACAGAGCTGCCCATCTTTGGGAGCACTTGGGCTCCCAAAGCCTCCCGCAGTGGGAGATTTGAGTGGTGGAGCTAGTGCAGGAACAAGGGGACGGTGTAAGGATTGGGAAGGCTCTATAGGACCAAGAGCCTTTTCTCTCCTTAGGTAAGTATCTGGGGACATAAATGTGGTGGAAAAGAGGAGGGTTCTGGAGGAAAATTCCCAGCAAGCCTGCCTAAACTCTGAACATGCCCGTTTCTAGGGCTATGCGGGGCGTGCCGCCGCCCTGAGCGCTGTTGGGAGGGGGGAGCTGTAATGGAGGGGGGAGCCGGAGCCACGGGGAGGGTAGCCCTCCCTCTCCCTCCCTCTGCTCCCCCGGTGCCGCCCTCCGTGCTCCCCCCTCAAATGCAGAGTGAGCAGGAAGCGCTGTATACAACTCACCTCCCTGCGTTCCAATCGCCGCTCTCTCGCCTCCAGTCTCCTCTCTGCATACACGGTGATACACACGCTGCTTCCTGTTTATCCGGAAGCAGCGTGTGTATCTGTATGCAGAGAGGAGACGGGTGGTGAGAGAGCGGCGATTGGAACGCAGGGAGGTGAGTTGTATACAGCGCTTCACTCTGCATTTCGAGGGGGGAGCATGGAGGGCGGCCTGGGAGAGGATTGGGAGGGAGAGGTTGGGCTGCCCTCCCCGTGGCTCTGGCTCCCCCCTCCATTATGGGGGGCAGCTACCTATCTAACCTATACTGAGGGGCACCTACCTAATCTAACCTATACTGGGGGGCAGCTACCTATCTAACCTCTACTGGGGGCAGCTACCTAATCTAACCTATACTGGGGGGCAGCTACCTATCTAACCTATACTGGGGGGCTCCTACCTAATTAACCTATACTGGGGGGCAGCTACCTATCTAACCTATACTGGGTGGTAGCTACCTAATCTAACCTATACTGGGGGGCACCTATCTAATCTAGGCTATACTGAGGGGCACCTACCTAATCTAACGTATACTGGGGGGCAGCTACCTCTCTAACCTATACTGAGGGGCAGTTACCTATTCTAACCTATACTGGGGGGGGCAGCTACCTATCTAACCTATTCTGGGGGGCACCTACCTAATTACCCTGTACTGGGGGGCAGCTACCTATCTAACCTATACTGGGGGGCAGCTACCTAATCTAACCTATACTGGGGGCACTTATCTAACCTGTATTGGGGGCACCTACCTACCTAGCTAGCCTATACAGGTGGCAACTATACTGGCTACCTATATTGGAGGCATCTACCTAACTAACCTATACTGGGGGCATCTATCTATCTAACCTATGCTGGGGGCAACTATTCTGGCTACCTATATTAGAGGCACCCATAGGGCCGGATTTGTACTTACCAGTGCCCTAGGCCTGCTGTCACCAAGCGCCCCCCCCCCCCCCGCCACTACCACCACCACCAAAAAACATTCTGGCCAACTATCTGACTAGCGATCACTGGTTTGAATGGGCCCATTTCAGTTGTGCTGCTGTGCCCCTCATTGAACAAAGAATCAGTGGATGCTCTGTCCTCTCACGATGGAAATTTGCGCTCCTGCTCGAATGTGCACAGCAGCCGATAGTGTTCTGGGCATGCATACTTGAGAAATTACGGTGATGTATGATCGGTAATTGTCAAGAATGCATAACACTATACTGGCCTCTGTTGCTGTGCACATCTGGGCAGGAGCAGGAAATTACAGGGAGCGCAACTGGCCAGAGCATGCGCTGCTTCTTTATCCTCTGTGCGCTGGCTGCAGTCAGAGCCACAAACAGGTGACAGGGAGCGTGAGTGGCCAGAGCATGCACTGCTTCTTTGTCCTCTGTGCTACTGGCTGCAGTCGGAGCCACAAACAGGTGGCAGGGCAGAGCAATGGAGAGAAGCCCATCCAAAACAGAGAACAGGTAAGTAGCAAACATCCTGTCAAGACCCACTTTGGATGTTTGGTTGTAATTAGTGTGGACCTGAACTCAGAACTTCCTCTCTGCTCTAAAAGATACGCAACAACATAACCTTTACATAAAAACATTTTTGTTACAGCTGATACAAATCCTGCAATAAATAGACAGTGTGTCTAATTCCTACTTTCATGGAAGCAAATATATTAACATCTTGTGCTTTAAAATAAGCTTATATGCTGTGGCAGTCAGGTGACACAGGGAAGATATCAAATTTGTGATTAGACACAGATGTGGAAGAATTCGAAAGGCTCTCTAAATTCATACAGGGTGCATTTCTCTGTTTTCCTTCTGTCCTGTGCAAGAGTTCAGCTCCACTTTAAAGCATCTGAATGACATTTATTTATATTTGCTGAAAAATCTACGTATCTCTTTTGAATGCTGAATGTACATAATAATAACATATTGGCAGTATACAGCAACAAAGTATGAAGAAGGCTTATTAGCAGAAAGATTACTCTTTTTCTTTTAAGCCAATAAAAGGTATCATCCTGATTCAAAACTCTCTGCTTTTACTGATGGCTAAGATGGTAGAATGCTCTAATGCTACAGGAAAGCAGAAGGATGCCAAACCATACACACTAGCATAGAGGTAGTAACAGCTCAGGTGACAGTGACAGTTTAGCAATGAAAGGGAAGCATACAGCATTTTTATTCCAGGCTGCAGCAGTTCTCATAGATGGTCGGAGCTGACGGACAGAAAATGAGTCAGGAAAGAGTTAACTTAAGCAGAGACGAGATCACTGGCTAGGAAGTAAAAAAAGCAATAAATTATGGCTAGATAAGAAAGTGTAATTTACAACTGCTTGGGTCAGTGTCACAGCTGTGAAAAAGAAGGCAAAGAAACTAGCAGAAATGTTTCTGAATGTCTGCATTAGAACTCAGCGGTACTTAGTTTTATCTGCTTTGTAATGTAAATCCCTGGTATTTCTCACATCCACTTGTACTGTATGTCGATCATATAAATAATTGGATCATCAGATGACAGTTATGATTGATCCTGATTGCTATAACCCATCAGGAAGTGAGAGGTGCAGGGATTGGGGAACTCTGGAATTCAGCTATTAGTGCAGAGCAGGGTGCTGGATGGCTGCGCTGCGGGAACAGAGGAGATGATTTACTTTGACATATGACCTTTTCTCTCTCCAAGTCCTGCCGCCCTTCTGATCTTATCTGATTTTTAGGCCCTAGGCCGTGGCCTTTGTGGCCTTTACAGAAATCCGGGCCTGGGCACCCACCTAGCTAACCTATACTGGGGCACTTACCTATCTAACTTATACCGGGGGCGCCTGCCTATCTAACCGATACTGGAGGTGACTATACTGGCTACCTATACTGGAGGCACCTACCTGGCTAACATATACCGGGGGCAAGTATACTGGCTAACCTATGCCTGGCTACCTATACTGGGGGGATCTATAGCTGGCTACCTATACTGGGGTACCTACTCTTGACTACCTATACTGGGGGGACCTATACTAGGTGCAACTAGACCTGGCTAACCTATACTGCGGGAACCCATACCTTGCGGGGGGGGGGGGGGGGGTGGCGACCATTTTTAAACCCTCGCTCAGGGTGCATTTTAGCCTAGAAACTGCACTGACTCTGAAAATGTAAGTTTAGCGTGAAGTTAATTTTTTCAAGGAGTGGATTACGGGGACAAGCATGAGGACAAGAACGGACAGTGCCCAGAGGTATATAGATCCATTATGAAGACATTTATGTGCTTACCTTACGCTGCTTTGCCTTGGATTAGGTGTCCTTAAAAGGTCTTGGAAGTTGGTATTAAGAGAGATGAAAGATGTGGGTGAAAATCAGTGATGCGTGAATATGGCCATTTTCATTTTGCCATAATTTTTGCAAAAATATCACATTTATTTTTTGCACAAATGAGAATATTTACTAAAATATATGGACATGAGAGAACACTTTCAACAAATGCATTGAAGTCTATGAGCATGGAAAAACTTTTTTTGTGCCTATGGGCATGAGAAAATATTTTTTCAAGAATGTTCTTGAAGTTCAAGCTCATCCCTAGCAGTGATGATCAAAGATGGAATTTTCTTTTTTTGCGAAAGTTAACACAAAATAATGAAATATTTGACTTTCGAACTAAAATACCATCAAAAATCATTCTATAGTTCTATAATCTAGTATCCACTGGCCCCTGTGTAAAACCTGAGTGCTGTAGGAGATAGGTCTACTGGTCCTAGTAGTGCACCGACCATAACCCAATAATCCTTCACCACCACTACTGGCATCTAGTATCCACTACCAGGGCCGGATTTGTACTTACCAGTGCCCTAGGCCTGCTGTCACCAAGCCCCCCCCCCCCCCCCCCCGCCACCACCACCACCACCACCAAAAAACATTCTGTCCAACATTCTGACTAGCGATCACTGGTTTGAATGGGCTCATTTCAGTTGTGCTGCTGTGCCCCTCATTGAACAAAGAATCAGTGGATGCTCTGTCCTCTCACGATGGAAATTTGCGCTCCTGCTCGAATGTGCACAGCACCCGATAGTGTTCTGGGAATGCATACTTGAGAAATTACGCTGATGTATGATCGGTACTCGTCAAGAATGCATAACACTGTACCGGCCTTGGTTGCTGTGCACATCTGGGCAGGAGCAGAAAATTACAGGGAGAGCAAGTGGCCAGAGCATGCGCTGCTTCTTTGTCCTCTGTGCGACTGGCTGCAGTCAGAGCCACATACAGGTGACAGGGAGCGTGAGTGGCTAGAGCATGCGCTGCTTCTTTGTCCTCTGTGCGACTGGCTGCAGTCAGAGCCACAGACAGGTGGCAGGGAGAGCGAGTGGCCAGAGCATGCGCTGCTTCTTGGTCCTCTGTGCGACTGGCTGCAGTCAGAGCCACAGACAGGTGACAGGGAGCGCGAGTGGCCAGAGCATGCGCTGCTTCTTGGTCCTCTGTGCGACTGGCTGCAGTCAGAGCCACAGACAGGTGGCAGGGAGCGCGAGTGGCCAGAGCATGCGCTGCTTCTTTGTCCTCTGTGCGACTGGCTGCAGTCAGAGCCACATACAGGTGACAGGGAGCGCGAGTGGCCAGAGCATGCGCTGCTTCTTTGTCCTCTGTGCGACTGGCTGCAGTCAGAGCCACATACAGGTGACAGGGAGCGCGAGTGGCCAGAGCATGCGCTGCTTCTTTGTCCTCTGTGCGACTGGCTGCAGTCAGAGCCACAAACAGGTGACAGGGAGAGCGAGTGGCCAGAGCATGCGCTGCTTCTTTGTCCTCTGTGCGACTGGCTGCAGTCACAGCCACAGACAGGTGACAGGGAGCGCGAGTGGCCAGAGCATGCGCTGCTTCTTTGTCCTCTGTGCGACTGGCTGCAGTCACAGCCACAGACAGGTGGCAGGGCAGTGCAATGGAGAAAAGCCCAAACAAAACAGAGAACAGGTAAGTAGCAAACATCCTGTCAAGACCCACTTTGGATGTTTGGTTGTAATTAGTGTGGACCTGAACTCAGAACTTCCTCTCTGCTCTAAAAGATACTCAACAACATAACCTTTAAAGAAAAAACATTTCTTTGTTACAGCTGATACAAATCCTGCAATAAATAGACAGTGTGTCTAATTCCTACTTTCATGGAAGCAAATATATTAACATCTTGTGCTTTAAAATAAGCTTATATGCTGTGGCAGTCAGGTGACACAGGGAAGATATCAAATTTGTGATTAGACACAGATGTGGAAGAATTCGAAAGGCTCTCTAAATACATACATGGTGCATGTCTCTGCATGGTTTCCTTCTGTCCTGTGCAAGAGTTCAGCTCCACTTTAAAGCATCTGAATGACATTTATTTATATTTGCGGAAAAATCTACGTATCTCTTTTGAATGCTGAATGTACATATGGTGGTGTGCTCTAACATATAGGCAGTATACAGGAACAAAGTCTGAAGAAGGCTTATTAGCAGAAAGATTACTCTTTTTCTTTTAAGTCAATAAATGGTATCACCCTGATTCAAAACTCTCTGCTTTTGCTGATGGCTAAGATGGTACAATGCTGTACTGCTACAGGAAAGCAGAAGGATGCCAATTCATACACACTAGCATTGAGGTAGTAACAGCTCAGGTGACAGTGACAGTTTAGCAATGAAAGGGAAGCATACAGCATTTTTATTCCAGGCTGCAGCAGTTCTCATAGATGGTCGGAGATGAAGGACAGAAAATGAGTCAGGAAAGAGTTAACTTAAGCAGAGAGGAGATCACTGGCTAGGAAGAAAAAAAAGCAATAAATTAGGCCTAGATAAGAAAGTGTAATTTACAACTGCTGGGGTCAGACAGTGTCACAGCTCTAAAAGAGAAGGCAAAGAAACTAGCAGAAATGTTTGTGAATGCCTGCATTAGAACTCAGCGGAACTTAGTTTTATCTGCTTTGTAATGTAAATCCCTGGTATTTCTCACATCCACTTGTACTGTATGTCGATCCATATAAATAATTGGATCATCAGGTGACAGTTATGATTGATCCTGATTGTTATAACACATTAGGAAGTGAGAGGTGCAGGGATTGGGGAACTCTGGAATTCCTCTATTAGTGCAGAGCAGGGCGCTGGCTGGCTGCGCTGCGGGAACAGAGGAGATGATTTACTTTGACATATGACCTCTTCTCTCTCCAAGTCATGCCGCCCTTCTGATCTTATCTGATTTTATCGCCCTAGGCCGTGGTCTCTGCGGCCTTTGCAGAAATCCGGGCCTGTCCACTACTGCCCCATGTATAAGGCCTCAGTGCAGAATCTGTGGTTTTTTTGGTCACTTAACTGTCATTGAACTACCTCAGCCTGACCATACAGGCTGGAAAACCGGAATTGACAGCACTTCCACGATTGTGTGCACAAGCACGGCGGCCACTACACAAAGATTGCAGCCGAGAGGACTAACATTCATGTACTGGAGGTGTCAACTGGTAAAAACAAAGATATGCTTTCTCTGCCTGAAAGAGTTAAATATCTGGTATGTAAGTGGCTGACTCAGTCCTGACTCAGACAGGAAGTGACTACAGTGTGACCCTCACTGATAAGAAATTCCAACTATAATACACTTTCCTAGCAGAAAATGGCTTCTGAGACCTAGAAAGAGATAAAAAGGGGAATTTCTTATCAGTGAGGGTCAGGACTGAGTCAGCCACTTACATACCTGATATTTAACTCTTTCAGACAGAGAAAGAAAAAAAAGTAAAACAGCATAGTTATTTGTGTGCTAGGCACTGTACATACACAGTGGAACTAAATGCGCTCAAAACCATGAAGATGATAATAGACTTTAAGAGATCCCTCCCAGCACCTCCCCTTAAGCATAAATGGATCCACAATAACCCAAGTAGAGTCATTCAAGTTTCTTGGGTCCACGATCTCAAAAAACCTAAAATGGGACATCTACACTGCCACTATTGTCAAGAAAGCGCAACAGAGGTTGTACCATCTACGGCAGCTGAAAAAGTTTGGCCTACCTCAAAATCTAATTGTGCAGTTCTACACTGCAATCATCGAATCCACCATAACATCATCTATGACTGTATGGTTCGGCTCCTACTCAGCATTAGAAAAGGGGAGGCTGCAGCGCATCATCCAATCAGCTGAAAGGATAATTGGCTGTAGCTTACCTCCCCTGCAGGATATTTACGCTAGCAGGTGCAGAAAGAGAGCAACCAAAATTGCCTCTGACCCCTCTCACCCAGCTCACTCCATCTTCCAGCTCTTACCTTCAGGAGTAAGATTCCGGTCAATCGCTACCAAAACCTCTAGACACAAGAACAGCTTTTTTTCCTCAAGCGGTAGCCATACTTAATGCTGAACCACGTTAGAGCTGCTAGGACTTGAAAGTAATAAGCACAGAACTGAAAATGAACATTCTCACATTGCTTACTGCCACTATACTTGCATAATGTCCTTGATTTGTAATATACACACTGTCTGTCCTTGTATTGTTTTTGTTTGTGTTTGTTAAGCAACTGCCAAGACAAATTCCTTGTAGGTGCAAACTTACTTGGCGAAAATAAATTGATTCTGATGGATTCTGATGTTTATCTCATCTTATCACGTCACTTCGGGTATCCTTTAAATGCGGCATTTCATCTGTCAATGTGAAGTGTGCATAACCCTTACACTACCTGATTAACTTCCCTGGCGGTAAGCCCGACCTATGCTCGGGCTAGCTGCCAGAGAAGATCACATGGCCCACAGAGGTTTTTTTTATATAAAATTTGTTTTATATGCTTAAGCTAGCACCTTGCTAGCTAAGCATGCCCGCCAAGTCCCTCCGCTCTCCACCGATCCCCCCGATTGCCGCCGTTACATGTACCCCCCAGGGATCCCACGATGGCGCAGCCTCCCAATCAGCTCCAGGCTTCGCTATGGGGAGGATCGGGACTGCGCATGACATCATGTCCGATCGTCGCCATAGCGACGACTGAAACTACATGGTGAAGCTGCGGCTCCCGCGGGATCGCAGACGGGTAAATATTGCCGGCGGCGATCGGGGGGATCACAGTGGTGCCAGGGGACTTGGGGGCTACAGTTAGCTAGCAAAGCACTAGCTTAAGCATTTTAACCTAATTTTTTTTTTTAAAAATCCTCCCGCAGACGCAGCATCAGAAACTGCATACCGCCAGGGAGGTTAACGTGTACACACGCTGGATGTTTTAAAGCACTTTATTCCACCAATTTAGGAATGTTGTGACTTTTGCCATGGATCCCCCTCTGGCATGCTCCCTTCCAGGTGTTAGGCCCCTTAAAACAACTTTTTTGTAGGTTTTAAAATTCTCCTGCCAATTGAAGTCTATGGAGATTTGCAGATTCGCAAACTTTTGCGGAGATTCGGATTCTAATTATTCGCGAACCCAAAATGTGATATTCGGCCCATCTCTAGTGATTTGCCTTTTTAAAACAGAAGGTATTTGCAAGCTTTAAGTGAACATCTTTGGTTATCCACAATGCACCACTACTGAATATGCAAATCATCTCTTTATGCCCTTGAAGCCAAGCTTACACCTAGAACCGCTTGCTATATACCAGCACTTCTGAGTGGAAATTCGCAAGTCCCTAGAGAAAATGTCAAAAGCAGCCACCAAAATAAGCATTGCACACACAAAATAAAATGATGTGTAGTTTAAACCAGCACCAACGCCAATTCCAGCAGTGGAAAATCGAAAACATTTCCAGCTCACCAGCTTGAGCGCCTTAGTGAATTCCGACCCATCATATAAACTGGCATTTTACACCTTTGTGCACTCAGGCTGTTCAGCTTAATGGAGTAGACTACCTTGCAGAGGTTAACTAAGAACAAAAATAAAGGTTATTTTGCTGAGTCTTAAAACATTTATCTGAAGCATCACCAAATTACAGTCAATTGCACGTGTCCAGAAACCTTTTAAAAGTATTTCAGCACCGGAATAATAACCATATTGACTTTTCTTCAGGTTTTTACAGATTGCAAGCAATTATGCTCTAGCCACATGCTACACGAGTCCAAATGCTCAATTTGAGATGCGCTAATGTTTGTGCTTGTTTAGATAGGAATTCAAGACATTTATCTCAAGCTCTGCCTTTAACATAAAAGAATGAAAGGAAAATATATCGGATTGAAAGAAAATTTCTGTCTAAAATCCATTGGCATTTACTGTACATGCCTATCGGCATTTTGTGAGTCAAATGTAAAAAAATGTGACAGACCTTCTAAATCAAAGCATTTCTGCCTTAGATACAATGAAGAGATGTCACTATTACTTAATCGGTGGATTCACACTGAGAAATGTAGTTACAGTAGATGATGTCATCATTTAGCACCTAAATAGTTTGGTAGTATTATTGTATTGACTTGGAACCTGATGAACAACACTTAGGGGTGGATTTGACTACGGTCTGGTGGGAGTGCAATGCGATATTCCAGACAGCGGGGGCCTACATCTCCTAGATATGATTGTATTATGGGGAAGGTAGGGGGGGGGGGGGGGTTATGTTCCTCTGTAGCAGTGATGAGCAAAAATGCCAATATTCTTTTCGCCTTATTTTTGTGAAAATAAGTAAAATTTTTGCTTTGACAAGCAAAAATTTACGCAAATATTTTAGCAATTTTTTCACCTAATATTTGCCGACTTTCGCGGTTAGTAGCAAAGCCCGCTTACAAGCTAGAAACACTAAATTTGCAGGGCGGGTTAAGGAGAAAAGTGGGTACAAGAGGAAAAAAAATCATTTCAAAAAGACCTTGTAGTTTTGGAGAAAATCAATTTTAAAGTTGCGATAAGAAAAAGTATACATTTAAATGCGGTAAATGACAGATAATGTAGCAACCAAATGATAGCGTTAATTTACTTATATCAAAAGAAAGAGCAGTAAATTTCATCATGGGTTTTTCAAGGGGGTTCATACGCAGTGCGTACGGACTCCCTGGAAACCCTGTGGAATGGCAACTCTTTGGCCAGGGATCGCTATACAGCTGCAATTAGGCAATTTATTTTTAAAAACATTTTTTTTGTTGAGAGTGTGGGAAAAAAAATATTGGTCTGGGTGGTCTCACACCCAAGCGTCTTTAACCCCTTGTCCCCCATGAATGCTGGGCTAGCCAGAATATGGAGCGTAGGGTTTCGCACCCTGAGCTATACCAGCCCGCATGGTCAATGGTATGGTATGGCAAAGCCGCCCTCTCTCCCCAATCCATGGACAAGGGGCTCTTCCCCACCCTCGGTTCCTCAAGAGGAGGTGGGGGCGACAATGCCCTGGGGGTGGGGGTTCATGAAGGCATCTGGGAGTTCCCTTTAAGAATGGGACCCCCAGATGCCTACCCCCAGATGCCTACCCCAGATGCCTACCCCGAGGAGAAATGAGCATAGGGGTTCATAGTACCCCTTACCTGTACTTTAAGATGGCGCCGGGTGAGGACGCCACGGCCACAGGGCTCCGGTCTTTTTTTCTCCCCTTCCCTAACACTCCCTCTGGCGACCTCCCGACCACCTCCACCCACCTGGGGATGATGCAGGGGCCATGATGGTGCCTCGCAGGCTGCCGGAGGATCGGGAGGTAGCGTGCTGCGTGGTGAGGATTGCTTGCCCGGGGAATCACTGCTGCCAGGGGAGCCGGGACGCCACACGCACCACGCAGCGCCGCACCACGCCGCCTCCACGCTGCACAGCTTCTGTCTCTCAAGCCGGCGACCACACGGAGAGGGGCAGCGGCGGCTCCACACTGCCCTCGGTCGCTCTTGAATGTCGGGGGCTGCCGCCTGGGAAGAAGCTCCCGCCGCCACCACGTGCTCCCGCCGCCACCACTAGCCGACCAGGGCCGCCGCCGGAGACCTCCCCCAGAGACCTCCCCATCACCGAATGTCTGCAGCCCAGGACTGCTGGGGTTGCCGGCCCCCCTCCACCACGGGTCGCCCAGGGGCCTAGGGACCAGCAAGGGCACATGGGACACCCGCCACGTGCAGAGGAGGCCTGACTGCAGGAGAACGACCACGACCATACTGCCTCCATGTTAATGGAGGGCCTGTTGCTGCTCCTCGCAGCCACAGAGAAGGTATGCTGCCCCTGGCCTGTCCACCTCTGCTGCCTAGCCAGGGTGCCCCCTTCCCGGCCCCACGTCCACCACTGCTGCCCAGCAAAGGTGCTCCCTGGCACCACAGGGCCCCACTGTGTCTGCACCCTCATCAACCAGCCGTGCGGACCCTGAAATTAGGAGCGTTTCTTCTCGAGCAACCTGGCTCAAGTGATCCCTGCTGGCCGCCTCCATCACAATCCCCCCCAGCATCCTCTCTACTTTTCGCGGACAATTGGTAGCACCTGTCTAGTTGGGAGCGCGTCGCTGTGTAGCGTCCAGTGCCGAAAATGGCAGCGCTCATATCAGCTCTCAGGCTGCTCCTCCAGTCCCACTCTTTTTCTGTTCCCGCTATCAGTGTATGTCTTGCTATGCTATGTTTATATTACGTTAATTGTACGGGTATGCTGTAATGCTCTGTTTTTGCTTTGTTTTTGCTTTTGTTTTATACGTATGTGTCATGTTTAATTGTATACAACGCTCTGCTTAAATGTACGCACAAACTGTAATGTTGTCCTATGTATGCTTGTCCCACGTCTACGTATGTACCATGCTTAACCGTGCTATTTTCTTGTTTTTTACCAACGACCCTGTATGCGCCAAAACCAATTACGGGTACAATCCACCGTTGCACTTGTCGAAATAAATTCTGATTCTGATTCTGATTACCCATTTCCACAAAGGGTTAAATGAAATAAAAACACAACCACAAAAAAAGTCCTTTAATGGTCCTAATTAACCAGAAATACTTACTTGTACCTTTTAAAAAATGTTTCTACGTCAATATCCTCGGAAATGTTCCATGCCATTTTACTCTATTGTTGCGATCTTGATTGATCAGCAGCTCTGGCTATACTTAGTATAGTTAGTACCCCATCCGTCCCTCATGCATGGTATTTCACTCTCCAACTCACCCACCGCGCCTATTGCGGCCACCCACGCCGGCACCCTAAAGCACCCATAGCACCCTGATAACAGCCCCTGGATAAGATATTTTATTGACACAGGACTGGATGCCCACAGCCTCTTTTTTGCCTCTAACATTTGTTTTATCTCGCTTTTTTGTGTTTTTTGTTTTTATTTTTTTTAAGACATAGCTGACTTCTCTTCACTTCATGTTGAACTAACAGCTGACACCCATGAGAAAAGTTTTGCATTAATTCAGTGCTTAATTATGTGCCTGCATTCGAGCATAAGCATTTGTTGCATAAAAATGAACTTATTAGGTAATGCTGTATGATTCTTGACAGCTTTTCAGCTGCCACACATGTCTGAGCTAAGGACATATGAAAAACCTGCTTCAGACAGGCGTACACTGAAAAAACACTGCATAGTTATGCTTGTGTTGTATTTCAGCAGCTTCAATCTATTTATTTTTCTTGCTTACATAGTTAAAAAAAGAGCAAATAGTAAACAAGCAAATAATAATAATAATAATTGCATTATTGATCAGATTATTATTATATGAAAACAGAGTAGCTGGTGGGCCTAATCCAGACATGTCTAAAGTCAAGCCCGGGGGCCAAATGCGGCCCGCTAAGCCTTTTCTGGTGGCCCCCAAAGCATTCTACATTCAATTCCATGAGCCTTGCAGACCGTAGCTGTGGTGCCACGTACAGGGGCCACCTTGTGTTGCCACTTGTATTATGCCATCTTTACTACTGGCAGATTAAAAAAAACAGAAAGCGTCAGCTGCCATCATCTATAAACACTCCCACTAAGATTGTAATAGGCTAAAAGGATATATATATATATATATATATATATATATATATATATATATATATATATATATATATATATATATATATATATATACTGATACAGAGGGACTGCAGCACACAACAGGAAAGCAGTGACAGGGGCTCTTGGTTACGCTTTTACACGTTTAAGCTCACCAACTGAGCCAAAGTGTCCCCAATCTGGTGAGTCTACTCAAACCATGCAAAAATGCTAGTTTTTTTATCAGCGTTCTAGTGGGAACCATGTCAAAAGCCCAATGGTCAACTAAATGGATGAAAGGAGATTAACCTGCTGAGCGGTCTGGACGAGCTCAGCTCGTCCAACACCGCCAGAGGCTGCCGCTCAGGCCCTGCTGGGCCGATTTGCACCAAATAAAAAGCAGCACACGCAGCCGGCACTTTGCCAGCCGCGTGTGCTGCCTGATCGCCGCTGCAGCGCGGCGATCCGCCGCGTGCAGCGGCGAAAGAGGGTCCCCCCAGCCGCCCGAGCCCAGCGTAGCCGGAACAAACAGTTCCGGCCAGCGCTAAGGGCTGGATCGGAGGCGGCTGACGTCAAGACGTCGGCTGACGTCCATGACGTCACTCCGCTCGTCGCCATGGCGACGAGGGAAGCGAAACACGGAGGGCCGCTCATTGCGGCCTTCCGTGTTATCTCGTGCCGCCGGAGGCGATCGGAAGATCGCCTCCGGAGCGCCCTCTAGTGAGCTTTCATGCAGCCAACTTTCAGTTGGCTGCATGAAATAGTTTTTTTTTTATTTAAAAAAAACCCTCCCGCAGCCACCCTGGCGATTTAATCAGAACGCCAGGGTGGTTAAAAACACCTCACCTTCTACTAGCTACTATCAGAACTATGAGATCCGCTTATTTATATGATTAACTGTGCTAGAGGTGGGCGTGGTTATGCACACACACAGGGGAAAATAATATACACCAGGGGATGAGCAGCACAAACCAAATTATATGCAATACTATGCAAAGCATGCATGCGGCACTGGAGATCCCCAGTCTCCATAAGAAATATATAAATACAGAAGGGCTGCAGCACACAAGAGGAAAGCAGTGACAGGGGCTCTTGGTTGCTGTGTGCATGCTTTGCATAGTATTGCATATAATTTGGTTTGTGCTGCTCATCCCCTGGTATATATATATATATATATATATATATATATATATATATATATATACACACACACACAGGGAAGTACTGCTTTCTTAGCAGCAAAGCCATATTTATAATTGTTGTGCCCCCTAGGCCAAGTGTGTTGTGGTTCCCATTTCTTGCTCAGCAGTTAGCAGCACTAGTGGCGTAGCTATGGGTGGGCAAGGAGGGAGGGGGGGGGATGTCCCCGGGGCAGCACTGTGAAAGCGCTAAGCACGGATGCTGCAAACCAACATGCGTGAGAGGTGGCTTTTACTCCACCCTAGAGATGGCTCAAATCTTCGATTTACAGTTCGCGAACCTCGAACGTGAACTTCTGTAAAAGTTTGGTTTGCGTGAACTTTAGCTAACCGCAATAGACTTCAATGGGGATGCAAACTTTGAAAAATGGAAACATTTATGCTGGCCACAAAAGTGATGGAAAAGATGTTGCAAGGGGTCTAACACCTGGAGGGGGGCATGGCGGAGTGGGATACATTCCAAAAGTCCCGGGGAAAACTCTGGATTGGACGCAAAGCATCGTTTTAAGGGTAGAAATCACACTGCATGCTAAGTTGGAGGCCTAAAAGTACATCTTGCATGTGTATACATCAATCAGGGAGTGTAATTAGAGTACTGCTTCACACTGACAGATCAAACTCACTCTGTAATGCACCGCACACAGCTGTTTGTGTAGTGATGGCCGTGCTGGACTGGTGCTCACCATGGTGAGAGTGCAGGCCATGGTGGTTTTCAAGCCCATATGGTCGCTAGAATAGAGGCAAAGGGGGCAATTGCCCCAGGGCCCCAGAGCTTGTAGGGGCCCCCAGTAGCTACAAGAGGAAAAAAAATTTCAAATCGACCTTATAGTTTTTGAGAAAATCGATTTTAAAGTTTCAAAGGAAAAATACACATTTAAAAATCCGCCGACTTTAATGGTTAATAGCAAATCCACCTTAAAAGCTAGAAACCCTTAATTTGCAGGATGTGTTAAAGAGATCATTGGGAATAAGAGGAAAAAACTATTTTTCAAAAAGACCTTATAGTTTTTGAGAAAATCGATTTTAAAGTTTTGAAGGAAAAAAGTATATTTTTAAATGCGGTAAATGTCACTTTTAGTAGCAAAAACCTAACGGTAGTGTAATTTTACATGTATCAAAAGAAAGAGCAATACATTTCCTGACGGGGTTTCCAGGGGGTCCATACGCAGCCGCAGCGCTTTGGCCAGGGATCGCTATACAGACGCAATATGGCTGTATGAAGATCCCTGGCATTTTTTCCTATTTACCATTTTTTTTTAATGTTTAGAGTGTGGGATTTTTTTTTAATTATGTGGGGTCCCCCCTCCTGAAATTTTTTAACCCCTTGTCCCCCATGCAGGCTGGGGTAGCCAGAATGTGGAGCTCCAACCGATTGGGGCTTCACACCCTGACTATACCAGTTGAAAAAAGGTCGCTAAATGCCGAATTTTGTTTAGGGGATATCTGTTGGGGGGGGGGGGGGGGGGCAGGTTTATTTTGCCCTGGGGCCCCATTGTTGCTTAAACCAGCCCTGGTCGCCGGGCTGAGGTAGCTCAATGACAGAACAACAGTGACTTTCCAGCTCATCGAATTTGGTCTGTCCACAATGAAGCAACAACCTTATTATCTTGGCTGTGCCCCCCCCCCCCCCCCGGAGACACTCATATCACCGTCAGTCATTGCTTCATTGTGATACGCAAGCCCCTTCACCGCGGCAAGGTAATGATCACGAAGGGGAATTGACACATGTACATGCCTTTTGTTTTGTTGTTGCAGCCGCAGTGCAGCCAGAAAAATTAGGCAGGCATGTACACGCACCAGAAAAATTATTGTAGCGGCCGCTGCTAGCAATCCACCTTGTGTTCTGGACCCTGTTGGTGGTGGCAGAGAAGGCAGTCAAATGGCCTGCAGGCTGAGATGCTGTGTGGGTGACCGACTTAGTCTTGGGGCAGGCAGTCACACGACATGCAGGCATAGATGCTG
The DNA here is from genome assembly GCF_040937935.1 of Hyperolius riggenbachi. Lineage (NCBI taxonomy): Eukaryota > Metazoa > Chordata > Amphibia > Anura > Hyperoliidae > Hyperolius > Hyperolius riggenbachi. The sequence goes on along the minus strand of NC_090648.1, from coordinate 481,280,702 downwards.
CGTGTGGGGACTGACTTAGTCTTCGGGCAGGCAGTAGCCCTCTGGGTTCCATGCCTCTTTCATTTTGATAAAGGTGAGGTACTGTGAACACTTTTATGACCAAGGCGACTTCTCTTCTCACTGACAATGCCTCCAGCTGCGCTGAAGGTCCTTTCTGACAGAACGGATGAGGCAGGGCAAGACAGAAGTTGGATGGCAAATTGTGACAGCTCTGGTCACAGGTCAATCCTGCACACCCTGTAGTCCACAGTGTCTACATCTGCACTTCAGGCCAGGTAGTCAGCTACCTGCCGGTCGAGGCTTTGGTTAGAGGGTGGATCCAGAATTGATAAGGCGAGGCATTGGACTAAAGAATGTCTGCATGTCCGACATCACCATGAGATCGCTAGAGTGTCGTGTCCTTGCCTGCGTGGACATGGGACTCATCTGACTCCTCTTCCCCAGATGACTCCTCCTCCCCCTCTCCTCTGTGATGCCGCAGGTGTTGATGATGCCACAGGTGATGTTTCCAAAGCTCCTCCTCCTCCTGTTCCTGGTCACGCTCCTCTACAGCTTGATCCACCACTCTACGCATGGCACGCTCCAGGAAGAAAGCATATGGTATGATATCAAGTCGCTGATGGCACCTTCACTGCGACTCACCAGGTTTGTCACCTCCTCAAACGTACGCATGAGCCTGCAGGCATTACGCATGAGTGTCCAGTTCCTTGGCCAGAACATCCCCATCTCCTGAGAGCGTGTCTTTCTACTGTAGTTGTACAGATAGTCATTGACAGCTTTCTCCTGTTGTAGCACGGGGTCAAACATGAGGAGCATTGAATTCCAGTGAGTCGGGCTATCGCAAATCAAGCGCCTCACCGGCAAGTGAATATATGTGCCAAGCGCGCCATGGCCGTGTAGGACCGCTTGAAATGCCCACACACCTTCCTGGACTGCTTCAGGACCGACTGTAAGCCTGGGTACTTGCACACATATTTTTGGATTATGAGATTGAGCACATGTACACATGTACATGTGTCAACTTTCCCAAACTCAAAGCCGACAAGAGATTTCTGCCGTTGTCACACACCTTGTTGGCGATCTCCAGTTGGTGCGGGGTCAGCCACTGATCAACCTGTTTGTTCAGAGCAGCCAGGAGAGCTGCTCCAGTGTGACTCTCGGCTTTGAGGCAAGATATGTCCAAGATGGCGTGACACCGTCATACCTGGCATGCAGCATAGGCCCTGGGGAGCTGGGGCTGTGTAGCTGGAGAGGAAGAGGAGATCGCAGCACCAGTAGAGTTGAACTGCCACTCAGCCAAGGAGGAGGAGGATGACGACAGCGAAGAGGATGTAGCAGGAGGAGTAGGAGAGGAGGTGGCCTGCCTGCAAGCCATGGAGGTGTCACACCTAGGTCCGCTGCACAGCCACGTACTCCCTGCTTGCCAGCGGTCACCAGGTTCACCCAATGTGCCGTATAAGTAATGTACCTGCCCTGACCGTGCTTAGAAGACCAGGCATCCGTGGTCAGATGGACCCTTGACCCAATGCTGTGTGCCAGAGATGACACCACTTACCTTTCTACATCACGGTACAGTTTGGGTATCACCTTTTTTGAGAAATAATTGTGGCCTGGTATCTTCCACTGTGGTGTCCCAATGCCCAAAAATTTTCGGAAGGCCTCAGAGTCCACCAGCTGGTATGGTAACAGCTGGCGAGCTAACAGTTCCGCCAAGCCAACTGTCAATGGGGGTGACTGGCAGACATTGGCTTCTTCCACTCAAAGATTTCCTTAACTGACACCTGCCTGCTGCTGTGGTCAGAGGATCAGGAAGCGCTCAAGGTGAGAGGCAGAGTGGAGGAGGGTGGCTGTGAAGGGATAAAGCAGCTGAAGAAGATGCTGCACCTAAAGGAGGAAGAGTAGGCGGAGGATAGCTTTGCATTTGTTTGCTGCTTTTCCTCAGGTGGTCTTCCCATTGCCGTTTGTGCTTTTTCACCATGTGCCTTCGTAAGGCAGTTGTCCCTACGCGAGTCTTGGTCTTGCCACGACTCAATCTTTGATCGCAGCTAGTACAGATGGCATTGCTCTCATCTGAGACAGACACGAAAAAAACAACTCCACACCACTGACCCCTGGAATGATGAGACTTTGATGGTGGCATCATCAGCTGACCTTGAAGTGCATGTTGGCTTGCTGTCCATAGGTGGCGACACTGCCACAAGCTGTTTCTGATGACGGGCTCCCCCTGCTTCTTTCAGCAACTCGTCTCCTCCTACTCCTCTCTGACTCCCCTCTGAACTGTCGCCCTGGTCATCATGTCTATTAGGATCCCACCTGACATCCATGGCAGTATCATCATCATCATCATAATTATCCTCCACAGCTTCACTTGTATCAGACACCTCCAAAACTGCACCAACAACAGGTACTTCATCATCCTCACACCTTACGTCCATACTGGCGCCTAACTCAGACATATGAGGTGGTAGTGTAACATGCTTAGCGCCGTCATCTTGTAAGAAGAATGGCTGTGAATCAGTTAACTCCCCACCAAATAACTCCTGCGAGGTGTCAAATGGAGTGGATGTGGTGCTAGTAGTAGCAGCGGTGGCTGCACAGGAAGATATGTCACGGTTCCGTGCGGAAGCTGAGGAAGATGAAGTGTTCTTAAATTACGTCCTGGCAATCTTTGGACTTGATGGCACGTGCCTTCTGAGCACTGTACTGGTCCAGGGCTGCATGAAATCACGCCACCTCGACCTCGAACAGACCTGACGGGTGGCCTGCCTCTGCCTCTTGTTTTGTCCATATTGGGGGGGGGGGGGGATAAAGTGAAAGGTATGCACTGACTCATACGATGTGCGGTTACACAGGTGCAGTGAAAAGGTTGCAGTGACTGCTGGTACAACAATGTGCGGTCACACAGGTGCAGTGAAAAGGTGACTGCTGGTACAACAATGTGCGGTTACACAGGTGCAGTGAAAAGGTTGCAGTGACTGCTGGTACAACAATGTGCGGTCACACAGGGGCAGTAAAAGGTATGCAGGAACTGGTATATAAAACAGCGTGCGGTCACCCTGGTGCAGTGAAAGGTATGCAGTGACTGGTATTACAAATGTGCAGCTGTCACACACACAGGTACAGTGAAAAGGTAGGGACTGAATGTGCTGGGACTGGCACAGTAGCAATTAGTAAGGGCCAGCTGCGACAGACAGGGCTGTATAAGCAAGTGTCAGTGGGCCACAAAAAAAAAAAAAAAAACACATCACAAAAACATTAGCTCTCAAAAGAGCTGTTTTGGTGGTGCTTTCCCAGCAACAAATATCAGCAAGGCGCAAGCTAACTGACCTCCTAACTATCGCTTTCCCTATCTCTCCAACGTCCCTTCCTTCTCTCACTAATACAGCACCAGACTGAGTGAGAACATGGCCAACGCTGCTGCCTTTTATAAAGGGAGGGGGCTCCAGGAGGGAGTGCAGCCTGATTGGCTGCCATGTGTCTGCTGACTGTGATGTAGAGGGTCAACGTTTAGCCCAATGATGTAGTGTAGGGGCGGGTCGAACTCGTGTAAAAGTTTGCCATTCGACGCGAACGCGAACCAGCGATGTTCGTGCGAATGAGTTTGCGGCCAAACTTTTCGGGCCATCTCTAATCGCTATTTGAAATTTTCCAGCCTTTTTTACACCCATTGAAATGAACTCCCACACGGAGTAAGAAGATTACTTTAAACGAAAGCTACATAAAATGTATCAAATGCATCCAATGTATTCTGTGCAAAAAACTGTATTTTTTTTTTACGTGTCTGTAATTGTAATCTCAGTCCTGAAAGGTTCAGTAGAGCTGTACATTAATTAATGTGCTACAATAACAATCAGGAGGCTTCACTGATAGACAGTTTTCATCTTCTTTGAATAAAATCCAATTCGCAGGCAATGCTGATGGTAGTTATAAGGTCTTTATGAGACACTTCCAGTAGCGGCGAACCAATCCATTTCCTGGATCTTTTTCATTACTGTAGAGCCTGAGACACTGTAACGTTTCCTGTAAAGATTCTGGGCTAAACAGCTGAATGTGATTACCCCATTATTAGGATTTATTTTTGTGTACATGGGCTTCTTCCTTCCGCCGTGGTTGGATCTAATAATCAGCCTGAGTACATGGCAGAGAGAGAATTTTACTTTACAGCATCATATAATTACTACGGAAAGCTGCATATTAAACGCTACCTGCTGAAATAAAAGGGAACCTGAAGGGAGCGGGATATGGAGGCTGCCATTTTTATTTCCTTTTAAACAATACCAGTTGCCTGGCTGTCCTGCTGAACCTCTGCCTCTAATGCTTTTAGCCATAGACACTGAACAAGCACACGGATCAGATGTTTCTGACAAGATTAGCTGTATGCTTGTTTCAAGTGTGTTATTCAGACACTAATGCAGCCAAAGAGATCAGCAGCAGCAGCATTGCCAAGCAACTGGTATTGTTTAAAAGGAAATAAATATGGCAGACTTCATATCCCTCTCACTTCAGGTGTCCTTTAAACCAGAGCTCCCCATCCCTGCCCTCAAGGCCCACCAACAGTACATGTTTTGCAGGAAACCACACGCATTCACATGTGAGGTAATCTCAGATCTGCACACGAGCTTCTTTTATCCTCTTCTACAATTACCTCCTCACATTCACGTGTACAAGACTTCTCACTTGCCTCACCCCTCCTCTGGAATGCCCTTCCACAACACATCCGCCACTCTCCCACCTTTGAAATCTTTAAACGCTCCCTCAAAACCCACCTTTTCCAACAAGCATATTCTCTCGATACCCATAGGAGACAATTTGGGAAATAGTCCGTTGGTATGGAGGGAGGCGGATGGATAACTCCTGATGCAAGACAGAGAGGCATGGAGCATGAGGAGCAAGAAGGGAGAACGATGGACACAGCAGTTGCTTGGATGAGATGGTTCAGCACTCCGGATTTCTATGATGCATCAAGGTCAGGGAGATAAAATACACATCCTATATTCTCAACAGAGGTAGCCTGAGGAGCCGACAGTCAAGGAGCATATGTACAAGGCTTTGTAACAACAAGTAGCATGGAAGGAGCCAGAGGCATGTGCCAGGGGGCAGGACCTGTACATCTGCATCACACCCATGTTCTGACCCTGCAGCCCCAATACGAACCTGCAGCTTCTTTTATGCTACTGCTTACTACAAACTTTGCCTTTGCTTGAGGTGACTTTGGGAAGAAACATTTGAACATTGTATGTGCATAATGGGGTCGTTGGGGGCCGTCTGAGTTCTGAGTTTATGCAAATGTATGTAACTTTTTATGCTGTATATATGTTCATAAAAAATTACATACATTTGCATAAACTCAGAAGTATTTGCAAATCATTGATCGTCCCTACTGCATAAACAAACTCATTTGCATAGGAGTTGTCTAGGTAAATAGCTCTGATATCCACATATAACTAAAAACAACCATTTTTAGAAAAACAGTAATGTTTATTCAAAATATAGCAGATACTAGGCACAAGGTCTCTCAGACGGCCCCCCAACGACCCCATTACGCACATACGATGTTCAAATGCTTCTTCCCCAAGTCCCCTCAAGCACAGCCAAATTTTAAACCTGAATGGGACTTGGTTGGTTCAATTTCAAGCTGCATATATTTGCATAAACATTTACATACATTTGCATACATTTGCATGAACTCCAAAGTATTTGCAACTTTTTGAGCATCCCTATTATGCAGTGTGCAGCCTACACTGAGCCTTAAACTGGGTGGACACATAACATAATGTAAAATGCTGCGTTTTATGTCAAGTTTTTTTTTACTGTAGATGCGTTTTTCAAGCGTTTTGCGTTTGTTTTAATGCGTTTGCTGTTCACACACACAAAACGCATATGCATTTTGTAAGCATTTTTCATATTTACATTTATGCAAATCACTAGGAAGACAACAGGAAATGGAAATACATAAAAAAAAATTGGGGGGGGGGGGGGGACACGCATAGAAAAACGCATGGAAAATGCATGAAAAACGCAATACCATTGCATTCCCATTGACTTTCATTATGTGCGTTTTTTGATGCATCTATGAATATTATGCAATAGAACCTGCATTTTCAAAAACGCACGCATACAAAAAGCATATGCGTTTTTTATATGCGTTTTTCCTAGACTTTTTCATAGACTTCCATTAGCGGCAAAAACGCAGCATTTACGCAACGCTAGCGTTTCTGCTAAGTGTGCACCTAGCCTTTGGGCTGGTGCACACCAAGTGTTTTTGGTAGCGTTTTCAAAACCGCTGCTGCCTGTGAAAACACTTGGCTGATGTATCTCAATGGGATGGTGCACACCAGTGTTTTGAAGTTTTTAGCAAACCGCAAACGTGGCTCCTGCAGCATTTTTGTGGTTTGCAGATGCGTTTCTGCCTCAATGCAAAGTATAGGAAAAGCCCAAACTGCTTAGAAAAACGCTAGATCAGAGCGGGCTTTCCAAGCGTTTTTGTTACAGAAGCTTTTCCGTAACAGCTTTACTGTAACAATATATGAAATCTGCTACACAAAAACGCTCCAAAAAACGCTAGGCATGTTTAGAAAATCTCTCTAAACATGCCTAGAATCGCTCTAAAAATTAGCTTCAAAAACCTCTAGCGTTTTGTGGATCTGCTGGAGGTTTTTGGTGTGCACTGCCTTTAGGCAGGAGCTTGTGGGAGGAGTATACATCATTATTCCCCTCCCAGGGGCCAGACCTCTACATATATCCCATAAGGGATGGGCTCAAATTCGATTTTGGGTGAATCCGGATAGTTGCTATCCAGATTTTACCCAGTTACCTGTGCGGGGTGGGCAGGGGGGTCAAGCTTACCTATCTGACATCTTCTTCGGTCCGTCCCTCGGTGCCTCTCACGATGCAGTCCATGCGCGTCACGTGAGTACAAACATTTCCTCCTTTAACCCGGAAGGAGGAAGTGTTTTTAATCGCATGACCGCCGCGTGGACCACATCGTGGGAGGAGCGGCGCCGAGGGACGGACCGAAGAAGACGTCAGATAGGTAAGCTTGACCCCACCCCACACATTTAACTGGGTGTAATCCGGATATCAACTATCCAGATTCACATGGATTCGAATTTGAGCCCATCCCTGTATCCCATTTCTGCATAGATCTGACACTTGTGGGCATGGTGTATTACTAATCAAGTCACACTGTACACCATGTATGGGCAGTGCATGTGAAGGGGTGCATATTTTCATAAAGTGTACCCAAGGCAAACCTTGGGTCAAAACAAAGTGAAAAGCTTTCCTAAGAAGAGGGAAAACTCTGATTTCCCACGTTGTCCTCAGGTCCATCATTGCTGAGCACTGACCTCCTCCAAAAGAATCGGACAAGCACTTGTCAGATTCCAAGCTTGTAAAGGCACTCATGTTCAAGCACAATTATGGCCATGCTGCACGGCCAGGAGTGGCTACATGCGTCTGTGCAGTTATGGTCGTGCACAGTGCTGGGTGCAGCTGGGCCATGCTGGTGCAAGAGTAGCGCTGTCGCGATGTTGGACCCCCCTCCCTCACCTGAGTCCCCATCCCGCTCTTCCCCTCCAGCTATGTGCGCAGCGTGTCAGGCAGCAGGCGGGGAAGTAATTACTCACCTCTCCCTTTCGCGCTCCAAACGCTGCGTATCACAGCTTGTCTCCTCCTCAATGCCGCGCACTTTACTTGCGCAAGTACAGTGGGCGGCATTGCAGGAAGTGCTGAGTGGTGGTACGCACCGCTGGAACGTAGAAGGAAGAGGTGAGTAATTACTTCCCCGCCCGCTGCCTGACACGCACATAGCTGGAGGGGGAGAGCAGACTGGGGAACCCAGGTGAGGGAGGGGGGTCCAACCCCCCCTTTCCACCATTGCGCCTGCTGCCCCCCTTCCTGACTGCTACCCCCTCAAGGCTACCTATACTGGGGGCAATTTTACTACCTATCAGGGGGACGGCATCCTCACAAGTTTTCCTCAGGTTGCAAAAAGTGTAGAACCGGCCCTGCTTCCCACACCATCCTCTGGACCTCTGTGGCTGACTGGCTGCCCTCCAGCACATTGCGACAGCACTCCTCTTGCACCAGCATGGCCGAGCTGCACCCAGCACTGTGCACGGCCACGCCTGCACAGAAGAATGTAGCCACTACTGGCCATGCAGCATGGCTTGTGCTGTGCCCACTGCCCGCCCCCCACTTTTGCCACCTGAGGAACCTGCCTTACCCCTCCTCATAGGTGGCGCGGGGCTGGTGTGATGCCTCTGAAGGATCCAGAGTCTTTCTCTGCTTAGGTAAGTATTTGATTTTGGACCAGAGGTTCATTTTAGGTACTCTTTGAGCTACTTTTTTGAGTGACATTTTAGGGATGGGGGGCTGGTGCTTATAGTTATATTTCCATGGAGGATGGAATGCCTCTTTAAATAAGCACCTCCAGTACAGTGGCTTTACTATTGTATACAGCACATTATAAAATATACCAAATGTCTACATTATTTTCTATTGTCTATTTGTTAGATGTAATTGGGACATCTCTCTACACGTCTGCTGAAAACACTGCATTAGAATGACACTGACACCCAGGACATTTCCGTATGTAGCAGATATTGCTTTTATTCCCAGAGGGCCATTTCAAAGAACTGCCACGCTCATATTCAAACTCTTTGCTCATAAATTGGAGGTCGGCTATCACATTTGTTAGCGGATGTGGCAGAAGCCCCATTAGATCCGTTGGTAACTGTTCCAGTGTCAATTTTAAGTCCGAAAAAAAAAATGATGTTCACTAGCAATAGAAGCTCTGACAATTTGCAAGGCTTTAGATGGGATAGCCGGCTCTCACCCCCAATTAATGTCTCTGCAAGGATTGTTAATACTTCATAAGCACAAGTTCTTAAGTGCAACAAAAAATTCCACCATCAGCTTTAAAGGTGACCTCTTGAAGGAGCAGGTCATGGTGTGGAATGGAGCCGTATTGTAAGAGGAAGCTATATGGACACCATTAAATCGATGTCAGAATCCTCATTTCAGATAGAAGATCCAGTTAAATACTTGCATTTTCCGTTTCAACTGAATCAATCACTTGACATTCTAAGGAGCTTTACTCCCTGACATAAAGTTTCTTTCTCACTTCATTTTTATATTTCCTGTATGCATGGGCTTATTTCAGATGCCATAATATTAATATTATTATATATTGTTATAATGGCTTTTACAGAGCTTTACTAAGTCCATAGTCAAGGTACTAATTGTCCTCACAAAGTAATCGCTGCCATTGTCGAGCACATAGCTACTCATTAAGAGCAACCCTAGTTATAGTTATCTGCTGGGCCTTTTTTTTGTGAATCAGTCCATGGGCTCTGTGTCTGCTGCCTTCTGCTGCTTAGCTTGGCCCCCTGTTATAAAAACGCCACGGAGATTTCTCTACTCACAAGAGAGAAAATACCATAGTGTATTTTTTTCTGCAGGGGGTGGGGCTACACACCAGAATCTGAGAGGCACGGGGGCCTCTGGATTGAGGGCAGTTTCTAGGCTAAATTGCATCCAGAGCGAGGGTGCCAAACTTGCCCCCCCCCCCTTCGTGGAGCCAGGTAGATGTACCCGTAGTATAGATTAGGCAGGTCTAGTTGCACCCAGTATAGGTAGCCAGCTCAGCTATAAGTCCCCCAGTATAGGTAACCAGGCATAGGTGCCCCAGTATAGGTAGCCAGTATAATTGACCCCAGTATAGGTTGGCCAGGTAGCTGCCTCCAGTATAAGTAGCCAGTATAGTTGCCCCCAGTATAGGTTAAATAGGTAGCTGCCCCCAGTATAGGTTGGATAGGCAGGTGCCCCCGGTATAGGTTACACAGGTAGGTACCCCCAGTATAGGTTAGCTAGGTGAGTGCCTCTAATTTAGGTAGCCAGCAGGTGTCCCTAGTTTAGGTTAGATAGGTAGGTACCCCCAGTATAGGCTAGATAGGTAGGAGCCCCCAGTATAGGTTAGATAGGAAGGTGCCCACAATCTAGATTGGATAGGTAGGTGCCCCCAGTATAGGTTAGATAAGTAGGTGCCCTCAGTATAGGTTAGATAGATAGGTGCCCGCAATATAGGATAGATAGGTAGGTTCCCCCCATAATGGAGGGGGGAGTCAGCCGTGGGGAGGGCTGTCTGACTTTTCCTCCTTTCCTCTCCCCGGAGCCACCCTCCATAGCCCCCCCCCCCCCCCCTCCGCTGAAGAGTTAGCGTAGCAGGAAGCGTTCAATAGAGCAACTCACCTTTCTGCCATTCCAATCGCTGATCACTTGCCGCTGGTCTCTTCTGCATAATTGCTGATACACGCTCTACTTCCTGATTAGCAGGACATAGAGCGTGTATCAGTGGCTATGCAGAAGAGGCCAGTGGCAAGTGAGCGGCGATTGGAATGCAGGGAGGTGAGTTGCTGTATACATTGCTTCCCTGCACTAACTCTGCAGCCTTGGCTCCCCTTCCATCACGGTGCCTTTCCGTCCCTCAGAGCTCAGGGCAGTCGCACTGCCTGCACTCCCCGAGAAAGGGGGCTGCCTGGATTGATTCCCAAAAAGAAAACCCAGCAGATATCTATAACTTTGCAGGAGAGGAGAACCTGTGCAATGTGTATTTTACACTGGAGGTCTGCTTTAAGCACATTTTTGCTTATTTCTAATTAGTGTAAGTGCTGAAACTCACTAGGAATTGCTGCAGTGCTTTTACATCATCGTGTCAGCACTGGATGCAGCGATTCCTAGGGTGATTGTGATTTACTGTACAGTGCTCAGTTTTTAAGCATTATACAGTTAACTGTACAGTGCTTTTTTTTTTCTTTTAATTAACTTTATTATACTTACCAGGTGTCCTGATGTCCAGCTTCGTAGCCCCACCCCCTAATAGAAAAGGTCATAGATTAAAGGTCGTAGGCTATGGATAGAAGCCGGACATTGGGACACCCGGTAAGTATAATTAACTTTAAGTTCAAGTCGCTAGGCCCCCAAATTTCTGCAAAATCGCTTTGATTTTTTTTTTTGCAGCGCTTCTATACACAGCATTGAGCACAAATGCATTCAAAATGCTTCAATTCCTGGGATTACAATTAACCCTAATTGTAATTCCACTAGTAGTTCAGCCCTATTTAAATACATTGGCAAAGCATTTTTCTGGCATCTTCGACGATCCAAAAACGCCTGGGCCGTAGTTTGCCCAGCGCTGCTTCTCCAGCCCACCGACAGGTGGCCAGATTGCCCTTCTTCCCTCCTCCCTCCCGGGAAAATTGCGAGTGGGCAGCAGGGGATTTGAAACTTACCTTGCTCACCAATATCCCGGGTCGTGTCTCCATAGCAACAGGACGTCACATCAGGACGCGCCAGTGTATTACGCACTAGCAGCCAGCGTGTAATACGCTTGCACGTCCTGACGTCACATCATGTCACGTCCTGCTGCCATGGAGATAATTCGAGACATCGGTGAGCGAGGTGAATTTTAAATCCCCCGCTGCCCGCTCGCAATTTTATCGGGAGGGAGGGGAGGTTGAATTTGAAGACTGTGGCACGTGGTCCACACAATGCGGTCGCATAAACTTTTCCCGGGCCTGCCCTAGTGGGTCCCAGCCCTAACTTTCAATTGTAACAGATGTCTAATACAATTGTATTCAACTATTTATTCCTCCTGTCCTGTATATATACGTTCCTATATTTTCTGTATTTCCTCACAGTCACCACACACCTGGGTTGGGGGAGCAGCATGGAGTGTCTTATCCCGCAGTACCCACAGCATCAGCACAATGCATTTTATGTTTACTCTTTTCAAATTTGCATTGTTTAAAAGGTAATAAATAATGTCAGCCTCCATATTCCTTTCACGTCAAGGTTCCTTTAAATTTGTATTTATTTTTTACTTTTGAAAGAAAAAAAATGTATTTTTTTAACAGCAGCTGTGAACTGTTAAATTGAATCACATGCAGGGCACTGTTTTCAAGGTAAATAGTAATGTGAGGGTGCTAATAAAGGGAATTTTTGCTTTGCCCTTTTTTATTCTTGAAAGCGTTTGCTTTTCACAGAAATTGAAAACACACTTTGCAAAAGATGATTCTGTTTTCAGTTAGCAATGGTAAAATGGAAAGCGCTGATTTCACATATCGCTGTTTACAATGGCTTCGCTTTAGCACCTCTGTATTGTTTCAGAACACGTGACGAAGGCTGTCCTTGAAGTGTTTTGTGATTCATTTAAAAGGCCTTCAACATCATTATCGGGTGAAAAACAAGGGCAGTTTGTTGTCTTACAAATAAAGGAATAGCACAAACAGAAATTATAGTAATATCATTGAATTATGAGGCATATAGTGCAGTGTTCCCCAATCCTGTCCTCAAGATCCACCAACACTGTATGTTTTGTATAAATCCTCAGTAGTTAATCAGCTCTGCTGCAACAGTAATTACTACACCTGTGATTGTGTGTGGTTACCTGCAAAACATGTACTGTTGGTGGCAGGCCTTGAGGACAGGGTTGGGGAACTCTGATATAGTGCTTTCGGGTTCAAGCAGTCTATCTGAATCTAGTAAATAGCAAGTGGCTAAGTGAGACAGAACCATCTGTTATTCTTTATTTTTAGGCTTATTTTTTGTGTTGCAGTGGGAGTGAGATGCTTCTGCCGTATCCCACCGCAACGGGAAAAAATGACAATCATGTGACCCTGCGGAAGACTGCGGCGACAGCAGGCCTGGATTTACATCACAGGAGCCTATAGGCACAGATGCCCAAGCACCTTAGACTTCGCCCTCCATGAACCTACAAACCCCCGTCGAACCACAATGTGCTGGCTGGCTCAGCTGTCACTTTTCCCTTACTTCCCTTGCCCATCATAGGTAGCTACAGGTGCCCTATAATATTAGGTAAACGTTTATGTATAAATGGGTTCAGCGCTCAACACAGTTCAGACCCTTCTATGTGGCAGGCAGTGACATATGTTCCATTCAGCATGCAAGGGGGTATGTGCTCAGACAGAAAACCCCCCCTATATGAAGAGACTCACCGGATATTCTGGCCAAGCGGGCCCGTCAGTGTGATAGGGGTATAGGCCACCTACCCAGCCACCTCAGGCAACCACAGCTGGGCACTTGTTATCCAAGGATGTCACCTCCAAAAAGAAACGCCTCACATAGCGTAAAAGTGTAAGGGATGTATTCCCACGTTTATTTAAAAAGACACATAAAAGTTTGTGGACACAGTCCATAAAATCACATGCAGGTGGTAGTAGCAAAGGGGAGAAGCGTGCAGCTCTATGAGTGGCATGCTGTGCTGAAAGCGCTGCTCCGGCTCACACCCCTGCTAAGCCACCGCTTGTAGATGGAAAAGCGTGTATCAGACAGTCTCCGCGTCCGGTGACGTCACACGCGTAGAGCCGCTCCGTAGCTCCGTCCAACGCGTTTCGTTACCATAGTAACTCATCAGGGGCCAATTTTTTTAACGCGTTTCGTTACCATAGTAACTCATCAGGGGCTACGGAGCCATGGGTGCGACGACTTAAATAGTGACTTTAAAGCGTCATGCGCAAATAAGAGCTGCCCACTGCCCCTTCAGTACTTTTAAATCTAAGCACAACAGCATTAACAGACAGGCTCAAGATTTGCTTACATTGCACTGAAATCGAGTGATACAGTAAATAAAAGTAAATATAAAAAATGCTTAAACATACAAGATCTCGTTATTTATTCACATATATGACAAGGCAAATAGGAGATCATCTAGCTCCAGATAACCAACTATAAATGGCTTCAACGGTGTAAGAAGTACCACCCTCTTAGTGACACCATGTTATAAACAACTTGAATGAGTGAGTACCATGTTGTGAACAAATTGAGTGAGCGGATACCCCTAGATGTGCAACAGTGCCGCACACCAGAGGTGTATACTAAAAAACATTCTTGAAACAGAAGAATGTTAGGTAGCCAGAGGAACCTCAATCAGGACTCTGAATAGGGAAGGAGGGAGGGGGCTACCTCTCCAAAATCAGGCACCTGTAGGCACGTGCCTACAGTGCCTTATGGTAAATCTGGCCCTGGGCGACAGCATTATATGCATAGCACCGCTCAGTGATCTACTCCCTGCTGGCAACAAAGTAAATCACTGGCATTCCCGTCAGTCAGCATGTGCATCACCCATAGACTTCCATTACCCCAAGGACTGTGCGATAAGAGCGGTGCTTGCGGTAACACACTGTTGCCCTTGCGTCAGCTCAGATACTTCCGGCGCACCACGAGGGACTGCAAAGTCTCTATAGACTTTTATTGCTTTTGTGGCCGGTAACACAACGCAGGTTTACCTCTGCAAGCAAGTGTAAAAGGGGCCTAAAAGTATAACTGAATCCAGCTAAGAAAACAAAAAACTGTTACATTCTTACCTATGGAGAGGGAAGTCTCTGGATCCCATAAAGCCTTCTCAGTCCTCTCTCGATGGTCCTCCACTTCTTCTCCACCATTGATGTTATTTGACCAACTGGTCAAATACACCTTTGGGAGCCCTCAGAATGCTTTAGAAGCACTGATATGCACATGCAACTGCACTTTTACACATGTGCAGTATGGAGCCACCCATCTGTAGAAGTCCTAGGAGATGTCACATGAGTGCTTCCAAAGTCTTCTGAAGACTCCTACCGGTTCAGGATTTCAACCTGGGGCAGCAGTGGACCGTGGCTACAGAGAGAAGACCGAGTAGACTCTACGGGTCCAGAGCCTTCCCTCTCCATAGGTGAGTATCTATTTTTTTTTCCAGCTTCGCTTCATGCCTGCTTTATAGAGGTCCCTATCTTCAAAAGGATGTCAATACTAGTACTAAACTAAGACTGCAGTACTAAAAAGAACGTCACAATACCTGACTAATTCTGAATAGAGATGGCCCGAACGGTTCGCCGGCGAACGGTTTCAGGTGAACTTTGGGTGGTTTGTGTTCTCATGCGATTGCGAACTTTCCCGGAAGTTCGATTCGCCCCCATAGTGCGCCATTAGGGTCAACTTTGACCCTCTACATCACAGTCAGCAGGCACATTGTAGCCAATCGGGCTACACTCACTCCTGGAGCCACTCCCCCCCTTACATAAGGCAGGCTCCGCCGGCCATTACACTCACTCGTGTGCCTGCTATAGTGAGAGAAGGGCAAGCTGCTGCAGACTGTTTCTCCTAGGGAAGACTAGTTCTTTAGTTCAAGCTTGTTAGCTTGCTCCTGGCTGATTCTTATTGCTATAAAAGCACCCCATAACAGCTCTTTTGAGAGCTAATCTTATTCTTGTGATCTATTTTTTTTTCTGTGGGTCCCACTGACACTTGCGTTGCATAGACAGCCTTGCTAATTCATACTGTGTGTGTGCCAGACACTACCAGGACCAGCACATTCAGTGACTACCTGTGTGTGTGTGATAGGCAGCTGCACATTGTATTACCCATTACTGCACTTGTGTTGCATAGACAGCTTATGTAATTCATACTGTGTGTGTGCCACTGCCAGCCAGGCCCAGCACATTCAGTGACTACCTGTGTGTGTGATAGACAGCTGCACATTGTAATACCCATTACTGCAGATACCAAGCTGTTGTGTTGAGTGAACCCACCTCATCACTGCATATACCTACCTTTTGTGTTGAGTGAACCCACCTCATTACTGCATATACCTACCTGTTTTCTTGTGTGAACCCACCTCATCACTGCATATACCTAGCTTTTGTGTTAAGTGAACCCACCTCATCACAGCATATACCTAGCTGTTGTGTTCAGTGAACCCACCTCATCACTGCATATACCTAGCTGTTGTGCTGAGTGAACCCACCTCATCACTGCATATACCTACCTTTTGTGTTAAGTGAACTCACCTCATCACTGCATATACCTAGCTGTTCTGTTCAGTGAACCCACCTCATCACTGCATATACTTACCTAGCTGTTGTGCTCAGTGAACCCACCTCATCACTGCATATACCTAGCTGTTTTGTTCAGTGAACCCACCTCATCACTGCATATACCTAGCTGTTTTGTTGAGTGAATCCAACTCATCACTGCATATACCTAGCTGTTGTGGCAAGTGGTGTCATCATTGTCCGCCAGTACAGATTCTCATTAAAGGATTTAAAGTTAATTAATTTCAAATACAGCAGAGCCTCGAAAGTCCTCCTCCGAGTCCTGTATTGTTATTTTTGGTCACTACCTCGGGACGTGCATGCCATACCTGTTGCCTTCCTTGGACATGTGTGGTTGTAGCCGTTTCTTAGGCTCCAACTCCGGACCGGAATAGAACCAGGATTCCCCGGCCATTATCTGTGGTCACTCACAATAGCAGACTTGCCTTTCATAAAAGATTCTTGCCTCCTTGAGGAGGAGACCAACCTGGTGAATCGCAGTGAAGGCACCATCAGACTTGCCCTCCATAACAGATTCTCGTTAAAGGATTTAAAGTTGATTCATTTCACATACACAGCAGGGCCTCAAAAGTCCTCCTCCTGCATTGTTATTGTTGGAAACTACCTCGGGACGTGCATGCCTGCAGGCTGCCTTCCTTGGATGTGTGGTGGTAGCCGTTTCTTAGGCTCCAACTCCGGACCGGAATAGAACCCGGATTCCCCGTCCATTACCCGTGGTCACAATGGCAGACTTGCCCTCCCTAATAGATTCTCGTTGCAGGTACTGAACTGCCAGCAGAAAATGTAATGTAAAAAAATATAGATGTAAGCTTTAACAATGGTAGAGAAAGAACCATGAAAAGTTGATAAGGCAGTCAGACATTACCTAACCTCACATCACTGAGTGAGGAAGAGCAATCTCGCCATGATGCGCAGAAGTCCAGCATGGCCGTCACTACACAAACAGCTGTTTGTGGTGCGTTACTCAGTGAGTTTGGTGTGTCAGTGTGAAGCAGTACACTAATTACACTACCTGATTGATGTATACACATGCAAGATGTGTTTAAATATAAAATAAAACCATGAAATATCTAAAAAAAAGTCAGTTTTAGAAGAAGAAGGATAAATACAATTTAAATTTACACCTACGGCTCACTTTAACCAGCAGTCAGCAGTTGGCTGATGGTGTAATGGTTAAGGGTTTTGCCTCTGACACAGGAGACCTGGGTTCGAATCTCGGCTCTGCCTGTTCAGTAAGCCAGCACTAATTCAGTAGGAGACCTTTGGCAAGTCTCCCTTACACTGCTACTGCCAATAGAGCGCGCCCTAGTGGCTGCTGCTCTGCTCTGGCGCTTTGAGTCCGCAAGGAGAAAAGCACAATATAAATGTTATTTGTCTTGTCTTGTCTTGTCTTTAACCACTTAAGGACTGCAGCCTTAAAACCCCTTAACATGTATAGCAAATTTGGTGACAATAGCATGTATGGGGACTTTGCTATTGACTGCTAAAGTTGGCACAAAATTATGTGAAAATTATGTGAAATTATGAATGGATTACACTAAATCAATTGAATTTTCAAATTGTAATTTTGTATTGTGAAAAATGATGTGAAATGTTGTGTAATCATAATTAACACATTATTATCATCACTAATCATGACTACTGCCAAGAAAAAAAAAAAGAAACAAAGAAAAGATGCTGGGTCTCCACCTGGATTTAAGGCCTGTCAGCCTGTTTATTGCAGTAACACGTTTCGACCGCAATGGTCTTTCTCAAGCACTTGAGAAAGACCATTGCGGTCAAAACGTTGTGCTTTGCACTGTGACACTTGCAATAAATAGGCCGGCAAGCCTTAAATCCAGGTGGAGACCCAGCATCTTTTCTTTCTGTTGAAGTTACCCTATGGTGGATGAGGGGATAAGCTGGTCGACTCCCTGGTGCATCAAGGTTTGGGTAGTAGTGTTGAGATTTCTCTACTTCCAAGAAAAAGTAAGAGAGTTACTACCTGTCCAGCTATCACTAAGAAAGGGCTGGAAACATTTTCTACCAGTTAAGCTATGTACACTCAACGGATTAAACATAGCTTGGTAGGGGTGTAATTTGAGCCTCGCGGACCCTCCTGCAAAACTCAGGGGGCCCCTGGAAAAACTGATAAAGACCACCTGGGGCAAAAATCTAGCATGTGTATGCAAGTCCTTCCAATGTTGCCTAAATATCCGGCATGCTGAATCTTTAGTGACGCTTGACTCAAGAGTGACCCCCGAACGCATTGTCCTTCCATTCACCCACTCATCAGAGGTAACTTTGTCCCACTCCTCCTCCATCCATTCATAGTATAAATGGAGGCTAGGGATGCATCTTTGCAGCCTGAGCCTTGAACTGTCACCCGAGGAGAAACATCTGATCCCTGCTGGGTGAAAGTCCTTGGATGAAGCCTTAAAAACCAAAATCCCCGGCAAAGTTCAGAACTAACAGCACATCAGAGCCATTGCCTTAAAAAGTGTTGGATAAGTGGCTGCCACACCCAGTACTGAATTCTAAGATGTGGATGTTTGAACCTGTGTTTATATAGAACCTAGTCATGCTCCCTCTGACCACTGTCATGCCTTCTCCTCCCATGTGCCATTCCTCTGCATACCCCTTGTAATGGCCCTCCAGTGTCAAGTATGCCTCACCCTAGCCATGCTTTGTTATCCTCTACCACACCAGACATTTCCTGGCCTCTATGTGAGGGGAGGAGGGCGATGGGAGCTGGCAGTTTAGTTCATAATTTTCACCTGATCTGAGACTGAGCCCATTCTGCAGGCTTGCAGGATCCAACATCATGCATTGCTACAGTAAGACTTAAGGTGAGTACCTTTTAACAATTACTGTTACCTCTGGAATGGGACTTAATCCCTTGGATGGATTTCAGGACCTAATCATGTACATATCTGCTGCTAGGCTACAGGTTAGCAACATTTTCTCTTGCTATTGGGGGGGGGGGGGGAGGGGGCAGCATGGCAAACAAGGGTGTATCATGGAGGGGGTAAGGTTAGTAGGAGAACAATAGGGATAGATTGGACTCTGGTGAGCCATGGGCATACTGGGACTAACAGGGAGGGGGGACTGACTCCTCCCTTCCTCTTCATGGGCCACCCTCCGTGCTCCCCCTGCACTGTAGAGTTATAGTGCAGCAAGCCTCATAGGAAAAAAACTCACCTTCTTCTGGTGAAGTTTACTTGCCTGCGGTTTCATGCAACCCCGCTTAGTCTCACTACTTCCTGATTAGTGGACGTAGTGAAAGTAAGCGGCGTTGGAGACAGAGGAGACCTGCAGCAAGTGAACTTCACTTAGAGCCCGGATGGAGGTGAAGTTTTTCTACAAGGCTTGCTATGCTATAACTCTGCAGTGGAGGGGGGGGGTGTCTGTGGCTTCCCCTCCATCACCTATACTGGGGGCACCTATACCTGGCTACCAATGCATGGGGCACTTATACCTGGCTACCTATACAGGGTACAAATATACCTGGCTACCTATACTGGGGACAACTATACCTGGCTACCTATACTGGTGGAATTATACCTGGCTACTTATACTAGGGGGCTAAATACTGCATCACAAATAACATTCTCAAGTCCATCATGAGGGGCTCAATTTGTATACCCTCGCCCTGTAATTTAGCCTAGAAGCTGTCCTGCTGACTGACCACCTTGCCCGAAAACCACCTAGTGCACCTACATAGCTTTAACGTACATCTTAGCTTAGGAGGAAAGATTAGATTTTTTTGCCTAAGGTTTCTTCCAGCTCCTAGAAGTCTTATGGTGTCCATACACTATACAATCAAAACATTAGATTTTCCCATTTATTCAATCTAAATGATCAAATCGAATGAAAGTTGAATTTATTTTTTTTTTATCAAGAAATTCAAACGAATATCCCGTTTTTTCAAGAAAAATCTGATCGGACATGCTGGAAAAATCTTTATATTCGATCTACCGGAATAATCAAACTAAATTATCTAATCGAAACAAAATGAAAAATTGTACCATATAGGGCCACTTTAAAGAGGAACTCCAGTGAACATTTTAGTGTTGGCAGGTGATGTAGCTGCTGCATGGTTTTTAGCAGTTAGAAACAGCTGTAACAGCTATTTTCCACAATGCAACAAGGTTCAAGGACTGGAAACTGCCAAAAAAAGTATGAACTTTTATTGTGGGAGGGGTTTCTTGTGCGAGGGGTTTCACCACATTATCAGTCATACAGCGCCCCCTGATGGTCTATTTGTGAAAAGGAATAGATTTCTCATGTAAAAGGGGGTATCAGCTACTGATTGGGATAAAGTTCAATTTTTGGTCAGGGTTTCTCTTTAAGTCTAGTCCCTTACTGAAGTCACACTGCACTTCAGGGTGCTGCTGTCCCCTGCCAACGATCCCCAACCACATCTGTGGTCACGGACTACTGCTCATACTTGGGCGTACACCTCTCTTGATGATGGATGGGACTATTGTAACGATTGTGGAATTATCTCCGTGGTCGGCGCACAACATGTGCGCTGACACTGCGGAAACCCTCCACAAGCGTTTGGATAAGGGAACCCAGCTTTGATGCAAATGCACCTGTAGAGAGGAATTCCAACCGGAGATGGAGCTGTGGAGTACAGAGGAACACGGTCTCTGTACAACCACAGATGCCAGATGGAGATTGTACGAAGTGGAGCAATACAGGGCAAGATAGCCACTCGAGAGAGAGTGAGCACAGAGACAGAATGTATGTATGTCCACCAATCCAGTCGCCACCCAGCGACGGTTGACATACAACAGCGAAGACCAAAGTGAGAAAGCAGTCGCAAGAATGGCGATTGCTAACAGAGACACTAGACGGAGTAAAGACAGAACATAGAATGAATAAAGACAGAACCAATTAGCAAACTGCAATCAACACAAAGGAACAGATAGGACTAGCTAAATGCGGTCACCACACGTTAAGCGCAATAGCAACAAAGCGCGTTCAAGGCACGGTCACCGCACGTTAAGCGCAACAGTGACAAAACGTACCAACCCTGACTAATAAATGAAACACGAAAAATTAAAACAAACAGAGAACACGAACGTTTGCTAATCGGTTGCCTCACCCAGACAACAGCAAGCGTTTGTTCCAGACAAGACAGACAGAAGGAGTAACCAGTAGCAACTGCAGCTAAGGTTAAACTCCAAGGTTCAGACAAGAGAGATCCACCGCCTCTAACGCTAGGGCAAATGCGATCTAGGAACAGGACAGAACGATTCACTGTCAGCCACCGCTGGCGACAGTACCATTGTACGGACCAGACAAGACAGACAGAAGGAGTAACCGCAGCTCTGGCTTACACTCCAAGACAGAGTACAGAATAATCCACCACCTCTACCGCTAGGGAGGATGCGATCCAAACAGACAGACAGAAGGAGTAACCAGTAGAAACCGATGCTCTGGCTTACACTCCAAGACAGAGTACAGAAAGATCCATCGCCTCTACCGCTAGGGCGAATGCAATGCAAACAGACAAGAAAGAACTAGACAATACAGATAATAAACAACCTGACTGCGCTAGAAGGTATGCTAAGTGCACTCCCAAGGATAACTACTTTAAGACAATATTAGCAAACAATAGCAGAGGGCTGAAACTCAAGGTAAGTCCAGCAGAACCAAACCTTTATGACCAGCAGGGAATTCTGAGAGGAAGTGGCATTTATACTGCAAGCCTTCAAAAGAGGCAGAGCTATCAATAACCAGATAAGTGAATGCAAATCCCTCACCAGAACAGCAAGTCTGAAACTTGCAGAGTGAAAACAGGTCTCCTTTCCAGGGACCTGCAGCATGCAGACCTGAAAAATGGTCAAAAAGCTGCCTGCCTGTGCAGACAGCAGAGCAGATCATTACAGTACCCCCTCTTCTAGGGACGGCTTCCAGACGTCCTTCAAAACTGACATTCCAACAAAAACAGTCTGGCTGAACACTCATGAAGGTCGGGACAGCCCGACAAGGCCCAATTCCAGAATCAATCCTCCCAAAACCGAACTCTTCGGAAGCAGGACCCACCGAAACATGCCCATCAGTACTACAAGCCTCAGTGTGGCACCTATCAGAACTGTGAGTACCAGAGAAGGACCCATCGAAACTCTCCGAGCAATACCCACCATCTTCCAGGAACCGTCCAAAAATACCAAACCTCCCACAATACCCATTAGAAGTGTCCCTATCAACACAGAAGCCACTGTTGATCCAATCCAGGGTACCAAGATAAGTTTCTCCCAAAATCTCCCAGAACACTTTGAAGCTCCACAGAGATCCCAAGAGGCCAGAATGTTCTTTAAGTTCACATAGAGAACTATCAAGAACCCCTATGGAACCTATGACAATTCCGGATTCAGGGTTACCAGGATAACCATCAAGATCAGGGCTTCAGGAACCATTTCTGGGCATGCAGGAAGGCAGGCAAAATCAGAACATGTCTTCACTAAGGAAGCATCTGAGCATGCTGGCACACGAGACACACTTGGGCATTCTGGCTCACAGAGTGTATCTGGGTACACTAGTACAAGAGAAACTTCTGGACATGTTAAGAAACTGCAAACCTCAGAGTCAGTCACGACAAGACCAAAACCAGGACCGGGCAGAAAATCACCACGAGTAGTGGTCACAAGTACTGGTCTTTCAAAAGAAGACTTGGACTCAGACTTAGAAGTCTCTGTGACTGAAATTGTATCTAACAAAAACTCACCATTCACTACGCATGACTGAAGCTCCACAAGAGCTGCAAAAGTAGTCAGCATAACAGCAATGCCTACTGAAGTGGGCAATACCTCAGAAGGACCTGGGGGGCAGGAGGCATCTCCTAAAAGTGCTGCACCCTTTGGGAGGAACTCAGAGACCTCCAGAACATCAAACAAAACCTCAATGGCATCATTTCCCAAGTTTTCTGACAAACTAATCAAGGATTCTGAACTATCCATGTTACAGGGCAAAACATCAAATACATTCTGCAGACAGGGCAGATGTCCTAGGGATGGTTCTACAATTCGCTGAGACTGAATTTCATTCTCATGAACAGGATGCACAGGAATATCTACTGGAACAAACACTGACTCCCTGACTCTAGTTTCACTGCACGCAGAATCCTGCATAGCAGTCAAACTAGACTGCAAATCCAAAATGGCAGAAACACAGGTGAGAATAGTTGCAATACCTAGACGAGCCTCTGGGCTCATTGCAGGAGATTTTATGCAAGGCAACATTGACTCATCCAGAGTACTGGGTGGAAAGTCAGTACTTTCTTCAGAGCAAGAAAGGGACTCACAAATGTCAGTGCGAGTAGACATCATACTTTAATTCATGGTACAGGGTAGGCTCACAGAAATATTATCTGGACAAAGCAAAGATCCCTCAGTATCAGATTCGCACAACCAAAGCTCTGTTTTACCCTTAGACTCGTCTAACAATGTCGAATCAGGGGAGTCAGAACGCAAAATTTGCGTATCCAAGATCGCTTTCGGTTGTGAAACTGAAGCTTCTAAAGCGCAGGCCTCCGAAATCTGTGGACCAAATTGTAAAATGTCCAGGACAGGAATATTGGAACAATTTTCATCTGGCAATGTGCTTTCACAGGTGTGAACAGAGTGAGGCATAGATTTATTTGCAGAAGAAGTTGTGACAACAAAATGAGGAACTTTATTAGTCACATTAATATTACTCTTGAGGTTGCATAGTTTAGGAATTTTCCCCATAGCAGGATCATAGATGGAGGATCTTAAAGAATTACTGGGAAAAAAAGATCTGTTTTTAATTGACAAGGGATCCCACATATCTTTGACAAATCTGACACATTCATGTTGATCATAATTTGCAGGAACACCTGAGAAAAAGGCATCAGATTGGACAGAGTTTAAACTCACTTGCTTTACCCCAGAAAGGCAGGAACAGTCACCCAACAACGTTGTCTCTTTATTGGAGTCAATTGGTTGGTGTGTGTGCAATTCATACAAAATCATCTGCCACACACAAATCACCGGATCCACGAAACACTCGTCACACTCACCAGATTCAATCAAAGTGCACACAGAATTAATACAAGCATTAAGAATCTCTTCGCTTTCTGCGATGTAAAAATTGCAAAACGCCTTTCAATCAATATCGAACTCCTCAATCAAAGCCCCAATCTCCCATGGAGCAAATGGAGGCTCAAACAACCCTGTATCAAGGTAACACTCATACGGGTTGGGATCAGGAACATGCATAGATTTTCTTACTCCTTTAATATACTGAATAATTCTGCCTATCATAGAATCCACATATGATTTTGCTTGGGGTAATAAAACCGGAGACTGAGAAGTTTCTCTGGATTTATCACATTCAAGTGTGTTCCGAATTTCAGACTTTACAGAAATAATTTTTTTATTTGTAGTTGCTATGGGCAACGGATCTTTCAGCTGGGAAGCCTTCCTAGACTTTCTTCTTTTCGTCTTAGCCGCTTTAAGTGGCTGCTATCTAGATGCAAGGGAGCTGTTACTGCATTCATTATCAAACTGAATGGTTTTGCATGGAATGGATAGAACAGCTGATTGATTTGCAGGTACACACCCATCAAGAATAGGTGGTAAGGAAGGAAGTTTAAACCAGTGAGAAAAAATTAATGTAAGAAACAGATAAGGCTTATCATTCCAAGAATTGCTTTTCTCTCTCATAAGCCCACTGAAACAGATCTCCTTGCAATAGAACATACAGTAAGCTATTTGGAGAGCCCACGTGGACGAATCAGTGATTTGAAATGCAGAGTTAAGAAAAAGTCTTACACATTCAGAAAGAAAGTCATCTTTGGTTTCAGAGTCTAGTTTTTTAAACCTCTTAAAGGTACAAGAACCATATTCGACAAAATCGTACAAATCGGAAATTCTCTCTATACTGGGAATTTCGGTTTGGCTGGTCATACTGTAACGATTGTGGAATTATCTCCGTGGTCGGCGCACAACATGTGCGCTGACACTGCGGAAACCCTCCACAAGCGTTTGGATAAGGGAACCCAGCTTTGATGCAATGCACCTGCAGAGGGGAATTCCAACTGGCAGATGGAGCTGTGGAGTACAGAGGAACACGGTCTCTGTACAACCACAGATGCCAGATGGAGATTGTACGAAGTGGAGCAATACAGGGCAAGATAGCCACTCGAGAGAGAGTGAGCACAGAGACAGAATGTATGTATGTCCACCAATCTAGTCGCCACCCAGCGACGGTTGACATACAACAGCGAAGACCAAAGTGAGAAAGCAATCGCAAGAATGGCGATTGCTAACAGAGACACTAGACGGAGTAAAGACAGAACATAGAATGAATAAAGACAGAACCAATTAGCAAACTGCAATCAACACATAGGAACAGATAGGACTAGCTAAATGCGGTCACCACACGCGGTCACCACGCGCAATAGCAACAAAGCGCGTTCAAGGCACGGTCACCGCACGTTAAGCGCAACAGTGACAAAACGTACCAACCCTGAATAACACATGAAACACGAAAAATTTAAACAAACAGAGAACGCAAACGCTTGCTAAATGGTTGCCTCACCCAGACATATTCAGCAAGCGTTTGTTCCAGACAAGACAGACAGAAGGAGTAACCAGTAGTAACCGCAGCTAAGGTTAAGGTTCAGACAAGAGAGATCCACCGCCTCTAACGCTAGGGCGAATGCGATCTAGGAACAGGACAGAACGATTCACTGTCAGCCACCGCTGGCGACAGTACCATTGTACGGACCAGACAAGACAGACAGAAGGCGTAACCAGCAGCAACCGCAGCTCTGGCTTACACTCCAAGACAGAGTACAGAAGAATCCACCGCCTCTACCGCTAGGGCGGATGCGATCCAAACAGACAGACAGAAGGAGTAACCAGTAGAAACCGCTGCTCTGGCTTACACTCCAAGACAGAGTACAGAAGGATCCATCACCTCTACCGCTAGGGCGGATGCGATCCAAACAGACAAGACAGAACAAGGCAATACAGATAATAAACAACCTGACTGCGCTAGAAGGTATGCTAAGTGCACTCCCAAGGATAACTACTCTAAGACAATATTAGCAAACAATAGCAGAGGGCTGAAACTCAAGGTAAGTCCAGCAGAACCAAACCTTTATGACCAGCAGGGAATTCTGGGAGGAAATGGCATTTATACTGCAAGCCTTCAAAAGAGGCAGAGCTATCAATAACCAGATAAGTGAATGCAAATCCCTCACCAGAACAGCAAGTCTGAAACTTGCAGAGTGAAAACAGGTCTCCTTTCCAGGGACCTGCAGCATGCAGACCTGAAAAATGGTCAAAAAGCTGCCTGCCTGTGCAGACAGCAGAGCAGATTATTACAACTATTCTGTGCTTGTGCAGTTCACAAAGACTTAAACTGCGCAGGCACAGAATTCTCCTGGCCACAATAACGTGAATGGAAGAGGCAGTGGACTTGCCCGCACAGGCACAGTAGCATGACCACAACTATGGTCGAGGATGAATGTCCTTCAAAGCAATGACAAATATTCTTTACAGGTACTGAAAATATTGTTTTTATTATTGTTTTTAGTAATTTTGGTTTAAGTAATGGCTGTCATTCAAAGCAGATATTAAATCATTGAGAAAGATATAAAAAAATGTATTGTAATAACTGATATAATTAGGGGGTTATTTACGAAGAATGCAGGCTAGTTGTCTTTTAAAGGGGAACTGAAGAGAGAGGTACATGGAGGCTGTCATGTTTATTTCCTTTTAGACAATACCAGTTGCCTGGCAGCCCTGCTGATCCTCTGCCTCTAATACTATTAGCCATAGCCCCTGAACAAGCATGCAGCAGATCAGGTGTTTCAGTGGTTCAGACTTATAAGTCTGATCTGACAAGACTAGCTGCATGCTTGTTTCTGGTTTTAATCAGATACTACTGCAGAGAAATAGACCAGCAGGGCTGCCAGGCAACTGGTATTGATTAAAAGGAAATAAACATGACAGCCTCCATATACCTCTCTCTTCAGTTCCCCTTTAATATACTTCTGATTTGTCATTTGTGTAGGACCAGCATGTTAGTCGGAATTCAGCAAAGAGATTATTTGTCTGCAGTTCAGTTTAGATAATATACAGCTCAGTCTGCATCTCACGTTGTTTTTCGGATTGGGGATATATTAAGCCATTTTGGCTCCCTTTCCGCACTGCTGAAGTGTAATTTTAATTTTTCTTTGCGCGGTTATTAAGATTGGAAGTTGGAGGCTTTTCATTTGCCTGTTTTTGTCACCGGAGAAGTTGTTCTTCAACTTCACAAACTCAGGAATATCCTGCAGAGTTAATCAACTTCGGAGGGTGTAATAAAGCACTTTAATAGGGTAGCTAAATTAAAGACAATGACTTATTGTTACGGCATTTTCTGGCAGGGTATTTTATGAGTCTGTATTAACAGACAGGCTGAGTTTGCATTGCTAAGTATGAGGAATGCCTTGTATTGTCTAACAGAAGCATATTTACTGCTAATACACAACATGTAGCGTAGACATTTAATCATCCGGTATTGTAAAGTATTTATTTTGGAATAATTCATCATTTTAGGCTTGTATACTGTGACTTGCTGGTTAACAGGTATTGGGGGAGGGGGGTTCTGCTCTTACTACTACCTTATTAAACATACCTGAACTCAGAGCTTCCTCTCTGCTCTAAGAGATAAGCAACAGCATAATAACCTTTAAAGAAAAGCATTTATTTGTTACAGCTGGTACAAATCATGCAATAAATCTGCAGTGTGTCTACTTCCTGCTTTCATGGAAGCAGATATATTTTTAACATCCTGTGTTTACCAATCAGCTTTATGCCATCCATGGCAGTCAGCTAACACTGTTGAGGGATCAAATTACAGCTTGTGTTTAGTCACAGATGAGGAAGAATACATACAGGGTGCATTTATACATTGTATGTTATCCGTCTGTCCTGTGCAAGAGTTCAGGTCTAGTTAAAAGTCCAGTTCTGGACAAAAGGGCTTTCTAAAAGTGGACATACATCTTTTGACTTGGCAGTCGACCATCCGTTTTGAATTGATAATTATTATTGAATGGAATGAAAATCAGTGCTGCCAAGAGCCTGCCCAATCAACAATGCAACCAATTTCTGGACGAAATTGGCACATGTATTGATCGGACATGCTGCAAGATGTTGGGTTGTCATAGTCTATCGGGTGCACAGTGGTAACGGTGAGCGATATCGGGATGAACACGACAAAACCCCCGGCGCTGTTCCCCCTAGTGTATAAATGCCCCCCCGATGTATACATTACCTGTCCTATGTCACCCACCGCACGGAGCCCATCAGTCTTCTGCTTTTTCCTCTTCTATTTGTGCCGCACGCATCGGCGGCGTATCGCACGTGGAGCAAATGTGATGTCACACGCACCACGCAGTGGTGTCGCTTAGGAGCTAGGGGCCCCGGTGCAAGTTTTACATGGCCCCCCCCAGCACTCTACACATAACAATTGATACGGCGCACCAAAGACAACCACAGTGTCAGAGGGGCAAGATGGGCATGGGGAACAGCTTGTTAATGATTATTATCATGACAATTGATACGACAAATGAAAACCTGCCATTGGCAACACAGTGTCAGAGGGGCAAGTAGGGGATGGGGAACAGTTTGTTAATGATTATTATTATTCAAAGCATTTATAGAAGTGATTATTACAAGAACAGGACCAATAACCTTCGGGGACCTTCTGGCCCAAGGGCCTTGATGCAGTCACAACCTCTGGAACCGCTATTGCTACGCTACTGGCACCACGCACAAAAACGCTGGTGGTGTGTGTAGCGCTAATGCAGGAGCAGAAGGCGGAAGATGGATAGGCACCGCGCGGTGAGCGACATAGGACTGGTAAGGTATAAATGCACATTGGGGCACATTTATATACTGGGGGGGGGGGCTATAACAACGGCAAAGCGGTGGATTTGGCTGATTCCAGAGAGATTTCAGCAAGAAACCGATCGGGAAACTGCTCATCTCCAGATGTATGGATGCCTTTAGTCTTGCATAGACCCTCAAGGGCACCAATGTTATCATTAGGGAAATGTAAGGGAAATTATAGTGGGTACCAGCCTACTATTTTGCAACTTGCAGAGCGGGTGGCCTAGGCACTATTTTATCGGGGACCCAAATTCCCCTCAATTACTGATAACTATGGGTTGGCCAAACTTCTGCGGCACCTGATATTTTTCATGTACAGCGGTAAAGGCGGTGTGGTTATCAGAGAGTTTGCAGTGGGGGGATAGTTAGGTTTAGGCATCATGGGGGGGGGGTTAGGTTAGGATGAGGCCCCTTTCACACTGGGGCGTTGTGTTAGGCTTCTTGCACACTAAATGTGATTCAGAATTTTTTTACAATCCAGTTTTTTATTCCGACTAGAAAACGTAGCAGTATGCAACACTATTTTTTCATCAAAATAAAAAATTGTCTAAAACAGACAGAGCGCTCTTACAGAAAGCCACAAGTAAATTGTTCACAACTTATCATAGTATATGGTAAAAAAAAACAGGCAAAAAGTTATAATGATTATTATTGTCCTATGGTTCAAATGTGAAAAAAGTATGAAAAAAGTATGAAAAAAGTCCTCAAAGATCTTCTTCCAGCTTTCTTAAGGATAAAATACTTCAAGCTTCCTGAATTGTATGGGTATAATATACGCTCACCAGAAATGATAGCTGCCCTTCTGAGGATCAGCCAACAGCGCTTCTGGCCCAGCCAGTGCTTGCTCAGTGTCCCAGCGTGTCTTCCTTCCCCTGTTTGCTCGAATCATGAAAGACAGAAGAAAAACTCCAATAGCGTAATACTGTATACTCTAGATGAATTCTATTTCACCCGTGCTCCCGGTTGGTACATCAGCACCCAGTGCTCCACCACCGAATGATCAACAAAGCCTCTCACCGCACAATCTGGCTGACCCAGCACAGACCAGCAATAATGACTTCACAGATGACATCAGGCATATTCCGTTATTGGCTACTCTCCTAGGGCTCAAACAAGGCCAGACATAGTGTAAAATCTTCTTTTATTAAAAAGGTTAAAACGTAGTGCACTTACAATTTAGTAGAAACAAATGCGCATATAAAATCCTGTAGAGCTCTCATAGCATCTCTCGCTCCTTAGGCCACGCCCAACTAGTTTCGTCCTATGACTCATCAGGGGCTCGGGCCAGTCAGAGCGAGGGGACGCTATATACTTCCTTCCCCACTCCCCACATCACGTGATGCACATCATAATGGGACTCTGCATAGTTCACTTGTCATATTCTCATATGCCACAATTGGCTGACATTTCTAACGCCCATCCCCTCATAGAAATATGGGCTTACTATTGGCTATCCATTCACCAAGCTTGTCATCTCCACGCTAGAGATGTCGGCACCTTTCCCCGCCCAAACTACATTTCCCATCATACTCTACCTCCTTCCCTTGCTTACTCACCCGGGTTATGATTGGGCACAATAGTCACGCTTCTTGTCATCATGTCCTCTATTCCCTGCACGGAAACATTACATATCCGTGCTAGACTACACAACCTTACGTCCCCGATCTGGACTACATTTCCCAGCTTTCCTCTCCTGTACCTCCCATCATTGTCTACGGTGGCTGGGAAATGCATTCTTCTCTAACCTTACCAGTCAAGTCCTGTGATTAACCCCTCATTATTCCCTAAAAGGGGCACTCTCCGCAGTGTTAGTGATTTAAATGGTACCATTATAATAGAGTAAATGAATAAATTCAGTGCTATTACTATCAGAGTTCTTCCTGGAGCGTTTATGGGACCTGTCTAGGAGGGGTTAACTTGAACCGCTTTCTATTTCCCCCTATTTTTGTGCATTTCTAATAAATTATAACTCATAAATTATGCTGAGTCCCTCCTGAATTCCTATAGTATCTGGGTTTTGCTTTCCCGTCCCTTCCCACCAACAGATGCCAACAGATGATGGAGAATGCATTTCCCAGCCACCGTAGACAATGATGGGAGGTACAGGAGAGGAAAGCTGGGAAATGTAGTCCAGATCGGGGACGTAAGGTTGTGTAGTCTAGCACAGATACGTAATGTTTCTGTGCAGGGAATAGAGGACATGATGACAAGAAGCGTGACTATTGTGCCCAATCATAACCCGGGTGAGTAAGCAAGGGAAGGAGGTAGAGTATGATGGGAAATGTAGTTTGGGCGGGGAAAGGTGCCGACATCTAGCGTGGAGATGACAAGCTTGGTGAATGGATAGCCAATAGTAAGCCCTTATTTTTACGAGGGGATGGGCGTTAGAAATGTCAGCCAATTGTGGCATATGAGAATATGACGAGTGAACTATGCCGAGTCCCATTATGGTGTGCATCACGTGATGTGGGGAAGGAAGTATATAGCGTCCCCTCGCTCTGACTGGCCCGAGCCCCTGATGAGTCATAGGACGAAACTAGTTGGGCGTGGCCTAAGGAGTGAGGGACGCTAAGAGAGCTCTACAGGATTTTATATGCGCATTTTTTTCTACTAAATTGTAAGTGCACTACGTTTAAACCATTTTAATAAAAGAAGATTTTACACTATGTCTGGCCTTGTTTGAGCCCTAGGAGAGTAGCCAATAACGGAATATGCCTGATGTCATCTGTGAAGTGATTATTGCTGGTCTGTGCTGGGTCAGCCAGATTGTGCGGTGAGAGGCTTTGTTGATCATTCGGTGGTGGAGCACTGGGTGCTGATGTACCAACCGGGAGCACGGGTGAAATAGAATTCATCTAGAGTATACAGTATTACGCTATTGGAGTTTTTCTTCTGTCTTTCATGATTCGAGCAAACAGGGGAAGGAAGACACGCTGGGACACTGAGCAAGCACTGGCTGGGCCAGAAGCGCTGTTGGCTGATCTTGAGAAAGGCAGCTATCATTTCTGGTGAGCGTATATTATACCCATACAATTCAGGAAGCTTGAAGTATTTTATCCTTAAGAAAGCTGGAAGAAGATCTTTGAGGACTTTTTTCATACTTTTTTCACATTTGAAACATAGGACAATAATAATCATAACTTTTTGCCTGTTTTTTTTACCATATACTATGATAAGTTGTGAACAATTTACTTGTGGCTTTCTGTAAGAGCGCCCTGTCTGTTTTAGATTTTTTAGAGAGTGACACACACACTTTTCACAGGTGCGATCCAGTTTAAGCTGTGATACATATTGCAAAAAGGAAGTATTTGAGGAGCGCACATTTCAGGTTGTGATTTTGTTTATAAAATAAAAAATTGGATTATATAAAAAATTGGAATCACATGTAGTGTGCAAGAGACCTTACCCTTTTTTTACCGCAGGGTAACACAACACCAATGAAAGTCTATGAGGACTTTTATACCAGGACAGTGCAACGCGATGCAATGGAAGTGATTTTTTTCCGCCGCACGCTGATGCAAGGGGAAAAGCACAATGGGGGCCAGCTTGTGCAGCAACGTGCGGTGGACCAGAAGTCATGTAAGTCTATGGTGAAGTAGACTTTTAAAAAAGTTTTTGCATTGCGGCGCGCATGCGCAGAAGCATATTTTGTTAATACACTTCTGCACAATTTGTCTTTTTGGCCACATGAAGTGAGCGCTACAGAACCTCACTTCCTGCTTGAATTGATGCCAGAACGGGAATTACTGCGTATTATTGCAGAGATCCCCAAAGGCCTTTTTTTGGCGGTGTGATGCAATGGTCTCACTGCATCGCATCTCAATGCCAGTTGGCAGTGTGAAAGCAGCCTTGGGCATCAGTGGTGGGCAGTTAGGGTTAGGCATTGGTGGGGGGGTAGACATCAGATAGCCCATTGGCTAGATCATGTCATAGGACACACGCACTCCAAGAATAAGCTGCAATACTACAGCAACCAGTGATTGGGGCTCTCCAGGTTTAAATAGACTGTTTGGCATGAAAAATGTACACTCGGCCAGCCTGATAATCAAAATGTCTGGAGTTTGAATACAATGTAGCAGTGATGAGTGAAAATGCTAATATTCTTTTCGCATTCGTTTTTTGTGAAAATTATGTTAAATTCAATTTTCAAGTAAAAATGTTTGTGAAAAAAAGTTTATATATTTTCCGCATTTTTTCACAAATTTGCATTGTTGATTGGGCATGGGCAGGCTCTTGGCAGCACTTATTTTCATTCCATTCAATAATAATTATCAATTCAAACCGGATGGTCGACTGCCAAGTCAAAAGTTGTATGTCCACCTTTAGAAATATTGGTTTTATGCTTTTTTTGCGGTAAAAATATAGATTTTTTTTGTCTTTTCGCAATAAAAATTATAGATTTTCACATTTTTGTGATAAACACTTAAACCGGAAGTTAAAAAAAAAATTCACAGCAATGTTCTCGAATCGAAAATAGCATTTTCAATGTGAAAATGACTGTGGCAAAATTTGCAAGCACCACTGCAGTGTAGCCAAACTCTGGTGCACTACTTCTTCTAGTGAGCAGCTATCTAGCCACTTGTAACCACAAGCCCACCACCATACCTGCAGAGTTTTGTGAAATAGTAGTCAGCCGCTATTTTTCTTGGGCGCAGAGTTATGCTATAAAGTAGCGTGACTCCACTGCTGCAGTTTTGCTCAAGTGTCCAACTTGACTATGATAGTGCCTAAAATGTTCTGCTTCCCAATTTAAATGCTTTTTTACACAGTATTTAGGAGCAGGGGGATAAAAGTCAGCTCAGGTTTACTGCTGCAGTACTGGTCACAAAGAGTTAGACTTTTAGAAAGGGGTGGAGTTGAGGCAGGTCAGGTTACCTGTGCACCAAGAGTCAGACTAGCTGAGGCCGCCTCCTGACTTTCTCATGTGATATGGAAGAATGGAAGAAAGGAGTTTGGTACAATTTTTTTTTATACCTGTACAACTGCACTGTTGTCTTAACATGTAATTGAGCTACAGGACTAAGCAGCCAGAGGTTTTAACCAATTAGCAGGTTCAAACAAAATGTTTTGCTTGAAGACAGCTGTGCAAGTAAACCTTTGCCAGCAAATCTCATGTGGTTGCTTAGTGCAACCAAACAAGCACATGGCAGGGACCAGTTATAGTTACCTTTTCCGGACAGCTCCTTCTCTTCCTCCACCCGCTGCTCTGAACTTCCGATAAGTCTTTCGGGTCCTGATCTTATCCAATTACATGATATGGCATGTGATCGGGATCCAGGAGACTGCGTCAGCGTTACAGCGCCACTTGGTGGTGGAAGAGCGGTGATGGAGAACATGGAAGAGACTCATCCATGTAATACCAACATGGTCTACTGGATCCCGATCACATGTCATAGCATGTGATCAGAACTGAGAAGACGTGATGGGATTACATTGGCACTGCGGTGGAGGAAGAAGCTAATCCAGCAGTCCGGATAGGTAACTGTAAAAGCTTGCTGCCATCCAATCTGCATACCACACTTCCCCAGTGGCTGAAAAAATGTGGCCCTGCAGCGAAATAAAGTTTAAAGGGACTCCAAGCACCTGTCATGGGTATGCCTTTAAGCCAGACGACTGCCAACAAAGTCGTGCTATGACCCCTCTGGAGGAGCCTTTTGCAATGGGCTTGCGTGCCACTTCCTCTTCCTGCTTCATTCAGTGATGCACTTCTCTAATAGAGAAGACAGGGGTGACCCGGAAGTTATAACATAGCCAAGATGGCAGCCGCAATTTTTAAATTGGAATAGAATGAAAACGATTTGGTGTAGAACGGCGATTCAGGCATCAAATGAAAAAGGAGAGCACAAGCTACAGAACTGCATGCATTTTCAAGTAATTTGCAGTACTGGTTGGAGTCTCTAGACATACCCATGAGAGGTGCTCGGAGTCCCTTTAAAGAGAACCCGAGGTGTGTTTAAAGAATGTTATCTGCATACAGAGGCTGGATCTGCCTATACAGCCCAGCCTCTGTTGCTATCCCAAACCCCACTAAGGTCCCCCTGCACTCTGCAATCCCTCATAAATCACAGCCATACTGCGAGGCTGTGTTTACATCTGTAGTGTCAGTCTCAGCTGCTCCCCCGCCTCCTGCATAGCTCCGGTCCCTGCCCCCGTCCCTTCCCTCCAATCAGCAGGGAGGGAAAGGATGCAGGCGGGGACTGGAGTTCTGCAGGAGGCGGGGAGAGCAGCAGACTGACACTATAGAGATAAACACAGCCAGCTCTGACAAGCTGTTTGTCAGCAGCGTGGCTGTGATTTATGAGGGATTGCAGAGTGCAGGGGGACCTTAGGGGGGTTTGGGATAGCAACAGAGGCTGGGCTGTATAGGCAGATCCAGCCTCTGTATGCAGATAATATTCTTCAAACCCACCTCGGGTTCTCTTTAAGGGCTAAATATATATATATATATTTCAAAAACTACTGATGTACAAAGCACAAAGCGTTGTGCATTGCTAACTAATGCAAATTTTAGGTGCTTCAAAAAATGGGAGGCTAAACTAGGTCTTCAAATGTAGATGAAGTATTTCATACTGTACAATTTCTGCTATGTATGGTCAGATACTAACTACAAGTATCCTCAAACTGCAAGCCCAAAAATAACATCACATATTCTTTCAGCAAGACAAACAGATGCGCGCACTGGAGGCAATAAAGTTACGTATATCCACTAAGGATAATCATGTTTATTACCGTAAACATAATTACTGCTTTATACTACTTCCTTTGCTAATGGAAATATACTATCTTGTAAAATAATATTTTCAATAATCTGCGCAGCGCACTGCCCAGAAAAATAAAACTGGGCTTTAATGGACAGTCTAATAGTTGATTCTAATTTGAGTGAAATTAGCCAGTATTTCAATGCTACTGTAGTAGTAGTTTTCATTTGTTAAACATTTTCCTCCCAGCAGTTATTCTTGTAATAACAATTAAAAATTATACGTTTATGTCCCTCTTTTCAGTTTGAGGGCAGCTCGACCTCAAGCAGGTTAAAATATTTGAAACTCAGTTAGCCTAATGATGTAACCAAAAAAAAAAAAAAAGTAATGTGAACCCTACAAAATATCTAAAAAAAACATGCTGCTATTAAAGTTGACCCGAGGCAATATGTGACACGTTGACATAAACATGTCTATGTACAGCGCAAAACATATTAAAGTGTACCAGAGCTTAGATAAACGAAAAGTTTTATACATACCTGGGGCTTCCTCCAGCCCCATGCGCACAGATCGCTCCCACGCCGCCATCCTCAGTCTTATCTCTCTTTGGTACCTGGTCCTGTAACTTCAGCCAGTCACGGCCAGTCTGCGCAAGAGAAGTGCGCCCTCTACGTATCTCTCTGGCAGCCACCATTTGTTTTTGTTTGTTTGTTTGAACAACATCAGTGGAGTCCCCAAAACATTGTTTTAAAGGAGAACTGTAGTGAGAGGTAAATGGAGGCTGCCCTATTTATTTCCTTTTAAGCAATACCAGTTGCCTGGCAGCCCTGCTGATCTACTGAAGTAGTGGCTGAATCACACCAGAAACAAGCATGCAGCTAATCTTGTCATATCTGTCAAAATTGTCAGAAAAACCTGATCTGCTGCGTGCTTGTTCAGGGTCTATGGCTGAAAGTATTAGAGGCAGAGGATCAGCAGGATAGCCAGGTAACTGGTATAGCTTAAATGGAAATAAATATGGCAACCTCAATACACCTCTCTCTACAGTTCTCCTTTAAGACTTTTTAGTCCAATTACAGCACACCTGAACTGACGTGTGACATGATGAGATAAACAGATTGCACTAGCCTTAGTAAGAAATTTACTGGTGTTGTCCTCTGTTTTCAATTAGAGCAAGAGTTACAAATCTATAGTTATCTATGCAAATGAGCTTTCGTTGAACAGCTTGTCAAATTTAGTCTGGTTTCCAGAAAAGTACATACAAGTTTAAAAGAGCTGTATATAAGTGAGATAAGGATTTTGATATGGGTTTTAGTGCTGGAAAGCTCAAAGGATTATCACTTCAGTTTGCTCTCGTACAGATGAATGGGAGAATCGTCCGAAATGAATGGTGAGCAGCTCATCGTTCAGATATTCTGTAGTAAACCGATGGATTAAACAAACAATCCACAATGATTCATGTACCTTTTCGAAAGACCATTATGACATCAGCAGATGATCATTTACAGTTTGCTGTGAGTACAGAGCTATGAATGAGTATTAACCAATGTATCCACGAAACCTATGGCACTTAGTCAAGATCCACCATCATTTAATGATCTGATGCTTCGTATTTCACCTGTGGTCTTTTAAAAGCATTCAGATAACATTGTGTGGATACAGGGCAATTTTTAGGATAATTGCGCCCAGGGCTAGGGCGTAAAAATTGCCAGTATAGTAGCCCCCAGTATAGGCTAGCCAGGCAGGTGCCTCCAGTATAGGTAGCCAGAATAGTTGCCCCAGTATAGGTTGGCCAGGTAGGTACCTCCAGTATAGGTAGCCAGTATAGTTGCCCCCATATCAGTTAGCCTGGTAGGTGCCTCCAATATAGGTAGCCAGTATATGTGCCCCTGTATAGGTTTTCCAGGCAGGTGACTCTAGTATTGGTAGCCAGGCCTAAGCACAGCGCTGGGGAAGAGCCGGCATAGCGCAGTAACCACTCACCTTCCGGGATCCCCACAGCCTCTATCTTCTTCCTCTCCCAGGCATTAGTAATAGCACCACCTGTAATGACATGCGGTTACATCATCACAGGGGGAGCTGTTACCAACTCCATATACGCAGAAGAAGAAAGAGGTGAGATGCCTGCTCTCCCCCGCTGCTGTGTCTTCCCCCCCATGCCACTCCGCTGCGGCGCTCCAGACGGCCACTCGCTCCGCCTGTCCCTAAAACCGGGACTGTATGGATATGTTTAAAGATAGCTGGTGGAACGATCATTCACCCATCATTTCAAACTATTTACCGTTCTGTGTGTATGTAGATTTTGTTTTCCATCTCAGAAAAACAGAATACAGTCTTAAAGTAAACCTGAAGTTTACTGAATTTCCTTGAGGTCAGAATTCCTCCACATCTCCACATTTTTCTGTAGGTTTTCAAGAATTCTACCCACCATATCACTTTAGTTATTATGGTATAGAATACCAATATAGTATATATAATTATGAAGATAGAACAGATACATTTTTTCCAAAGTGACCAAACAAAATAAACAAGTAAAAAGGAGTCTACTCTATACTTTCAATTCATTCAGACAGAAAGCAAATCAAGGAAAGTTTGATTGGAAGACGAAGAAAGTCCCTATTTCCTTTTCGTTCAAAAGATTAGAGAAACAAGAAGCAAAATTATGGGCTTCGAATGCTAGTTTGTTTGCCGCGGGCTGCGAGATAAACGGAGAAGGCCTCAATTACCGAACACCAGTTGGGAGGAAATAAATAAGGGAAGAAGTAGAAACACCAAGCAGAAGAAGGGGTCTACACAAGTAGCTGCCAAGCTAGTCTGCTGCCGTATCTCGAATGGTAATGCCATCTCTGATACAAGCAGAATCAAAAAAAAGTCTTGGTCAATGGCCAATTACAGAATTTCCAGCAGTGCAATCTGTACTGCGCAAGAGGTTTGAATTGACAACAGTCCCAGTGGAAAATCGCCCGGCGCCTCCCACCACCAGTATGTGCCAGGCAGCGGGAGGACAAAATAATGAATCCATACTGGTAATTAATCATTATTTTTCATGTGAGCTTTTTCCAACTCTGATACCAAGCCAAAGGAAAAATAAAAAAAAAGAAAAGAAAATATAAAACAAACGGAACAAAGGGTATTATAGAAAAGAACACGAGATAAAATAAATATAAATATTGTTAAATAAAGATGTTACCATGCTAGATGTTAACAATAAATAAAGAACGCAGTAAAGTCCTGAAAACTCACAAAAGGAGAAAAAAAATAAAGCAAATGATGTTGTATTCAGTTTTTTTTTTTTGTGTGTGTTTTTCTTTTTTTGTTTTTTATTAAAGTACACAAGTACACTTAAATAAAACCTATGAGGAAAAAAAGATAGTTATCTACGTTAGACTTGAAACAGCTCATCTGCTGCTGCTTGCTTGTTCTGCATCTATGGCGAACGGTATTAAAGGCAGTTGATGAGCAGGGTAGACAGGCACATAAAAAAATGTCAGCCTCCATATCCCTGTCACTTCAGGACCGGTGAGCACACTATAATGAAGAACACTAGTGTAACTATGATTTATTATGAATACTGAGGCGCCAGAAGGATAAAAAGATCTAAAACGTTTAAAAATGAGGAGGTAGTGGTGGACTTAGCTCCTCCGGGGCAGACATAAGAAAATACCGATCAATTTTCAACAAAACAATGTATTTACATATGCCAATAAAATACAACATGTTTCGCAGGAGTGACCCGCTTCCTCAGGCAACAAGATGGAGCATATACAAAACAGGTCTGGTACTATGCCAAACGCCTCTGTATTGGTGTAACTATACTGGTGTACCTATAGCCTCCTTGACCCTTGCTGATGACACTCACCCATGGGGCCCATGGGGTTAGGGGGGTGGGGTTCAGCCTCTCCCACATCTGAACATGCAGTGATGCTCAGTGGAAGACAATTACCTACTACATCGGCACCGGGGTCCTCTACAGGTAAACACTAACAATACCTGTATTGCTTCCAGGGTTCAATAGATCTGAGCATTGATGACGTCTTTTTGTATTTCAAAGGAGGTAAAGCTGTGGGACATCATGGCAGCAGATTGAGCCTAAAGAATCCTATATAAGTCTATGTAGGTTACGTTCATTTTTGTACGGTTCTGTCCAGTTCTGTATAATGCCTAAAGAAGAAATTTGGCGTTTCGAAAGCTTGCAATTAACCATGTACAGGTAGTCATTAAAGAGACACTGAAGCGAAAAAAAATATATGATATAATGAATTGGTTGTGTACTATGAATAATTACTAGAAGATTAGCAGCAAAGAAAATATTCTCATATTTTTATTTTCAGGTATATAGTGTTTTTTCTAACATTGCCTCATTCTATAATATGTGCAGATTACACAACACTCAGCATTCAAAATGAGTCTTTCAGAGCAGTCTGTGAACTAATGACCTCTCCTCTGGCAGAGAAAAAGAAATTTGTTCACTAACAGTTGAGATAATAAAAGTCAGAAGACAGCCCTCTCCACGACTTTGAAAGTCGTAGAGCTTAATGGCTTTTTTGCATGGAGATAACAACTGGAGTTTCTTAACTCTTCCTGTACTGGAAACAATTAGACTGATGTGTCTGATGTTAATGTTTTATTTCTTAGCTGTACTACACATACAAATCATAATATCATAATTTTTTTTCGCTTCAGTGTCTCTTTAAAGAGTACCTGAGATCAACATAAAGGATATATTTATACTTACCTGGGACTTCCTCCAGCCCCATGAGGTGCATGGGCTCCCTTGCTGTCCTCTCCAGCCACTACCTTGTCTTCTAATATGGCCAGCTGTGCTCTTCTGTGCATGTGTGGCTCGGCTATGTGGGCACCTCTCCCCATCCCACTCTTGCAGCCAGGAGCATTCTGCGCTTGTGCAGTAGCACTTGGCAGGTGCAGAGCGCTCCCGGAGATGGGAGAGAAGTGAGGATGCGGCCACGCTGCGCATGTGCAGACGCCCACGACTGGCTGAGAGTAGCCAGATTACTGAGGCTGGAAAGGATAATTTCAGCGCTCACAGTTGGTTTATGTTCACCCCAGATGGCACAACCACCTCTCTGGGTATATAAAGTCCAAATGGCACCTGGCCACAAATGTCCAAATATGAAGAAAAACTATATGGGGTGCTGCAGGATAAGCCAGGTAGTACTGGTAAAAGTTCATGCAGGTAAGTGATCATGCGCTCCCCCTCATCCACAATAAACACGTTTTGATGAAAATGTAGAAGTATAGAACCCCTTTTGGGTACAGACTCACCAGATCCTTAGGTCTCAAGTGACCAAGTCTCGCATCCGGGGGTGTTGGCCCCCCCGTCGCCTCTCTGGCTACTGATTATCCTCCAATGATTGCTGGCTCTGCTGGGCTCCGCTGGGCTCTCCTTCTCACTCGTGCAAGATGTGGAAAAAATGAAAACAAGAGGACCAGCCTCTATTCGTGTATTACCATCTTTTATTTTTCCATAAAAAAGTTAAAAACATGTAGCAAAATCGTAAAGCAGCTGGATTACAGGGAAGACTTTTGGGCTAGGCGGAGTTAGCTCCCGAGTGGCCGCCTCTCACCGTCTACTCTATTCCTCCCCGCTGCTTGCTAAACTATAAAAAAACGCCAGGCCGGGGATCACTCCAGTGACTCCTCTCGGCTGTACTTCCTGGCGTACGCGTCACACGCTACGCATGTACGCGTTGACGTCACTCAAGCCACGCCCTACGCGTTTCGCTGGTAACAGCTCATCAGGGGCTAATTTAGTTGAGTGACGTCAACGCGTACATGCGTAGCGTGTGACGCGTACGCCAGGAAGTACAGCCGAGAGGAGTCACTGGAGTGATCCCCGGCCTGGCATTTTTTTATAGTTTAGCAAGCAGCGGGGAGGAATAGAGTGGACGGTGAGAGGCGGCCACCCGGGAGCTAACTCCGCCTAGCCCAAAAGTCTTCCCTGTAATCCAGCTGCTTTACGATTTTGCTACATGTTTTTAACTTTTTTATGGAAAAATAAAAGATAGTAATACACGAATAGAGGCTGGTCCTCTTGTTTTCATTTTTTCCACATCTTGCACAACGTGTTTATTGTGGATGAGGGGGAGCGCATGATCACTTACCTACCTAGATTACTGAGGCTGATTAGAAGACAATGGAGCGGCCAGGGAGGATGTCGAGGGGGCACTCGCACCTCATAGGGCCGGAGCGGGAGTGTCAAACTCAAATACAAAATGGGTTGAAACTGTACACTGGGACCTAGTCGCAGGCCAACCTCAATGTCTACTGGCCACCTTCCTCCCTAATAAAGTTCCCAGGTGTCTAATGACCATCATCCAACCCCTACACAGTTCCCTGGTGTCTAGTGGTTCTCCCTCCCCTAGATAGTTCCCTCCATTTCTAGAGACCCACCACCCTCCCCTATACAGTTCCCTTGTGTCTAGAGACCCCATCCTCCCCTATACTGTTACCTAGTGTTTAGTGCTTTCCTCTACCTCCCCCATATAGCTTCCCTGGAGTTCTCGGACTTCACCTTCAATATAGCTTCCCTGGTGGTCTGGAGTGGTCCAAACATAATACAAAGTGGGGAAACCACTTGAATGCCAAATTCAATGGCTCTGAGGGCCATATTTGGCCCACGGGCCAGAGTTTGACATGTATGGGCTGGAGGAAGTTCTAGGCAAGTATTAATAAAACCTTTACTTTAATCTCAAGTACTCTTTAAAGGTACAACCTGAATCAATGTTTGTTGGTTTGATGTCTGCATTTCTGCTCCATGACTAACACTGCACCATACTTCACTTACTGCTTGAAATATCAAGTTATTTTAAAGAGGAGCTGTCAGTCAGACTATCCAGAAAAAAAACCCACATATATAAGTAGATAAATACTTGCTTTACTTACATAACAGATGTATTGCACTGTCCACGTTTTGATTTTAGTGATTCTTCTACAGTAAAAATAAAGAGAAAATCCTTCTTAGAATTCTCCATTTTAACTGTGACTATCTTGAAGCCAATCCTGATGTCATTTCCTCCCTTACTCTCCTCTGCCTGATTGTGTATGCATTGCCCACCCTCCTCCCAGTCTTCAGGCACTCCCACCCAGCTCTGCAATAGAAAGTCCATTGTCTTAGCATGAGCAATATTGGCCAATCAGAGCGGAACAGAGGTGAGGGAGGGAAAACCAGGAGGGAAAGAGGCTTCAGCCAATCAGGATGCATTCGTTAAGTCTGAGAAGAAAGTAAAGAAGCAAGAAAAGACAACCCAGCATGCCCTGCAACTTCCTTTGTGCGGCAGATGTACCAAATAAGAGTCAGGTAAACTGGGGAATGATCATTTTTCAACAAGAAAAGTAATAGTGATTTTTTAACTATTGGATTGCCTGGTTAGCATCCTTATTACTTGTTTACCAGATAAAAATAAATAATTGATGTTTGATTTTATGCTGGACAGTTACACTTTAACAAGGAAGGCTAAGAGATGTTAAAAAGCAGCAGGGCATTCTGTACATTGTGTTGTGTGCCTGGTTGATGGACTTGTATGCAAATGTTTTTGTGAAACTATATGCACATATGCTATTTCTATACATCCTTGCCATCTATCCTTCCACTTTTGCTGGTACTGCATAATGTGTTCTGTTTTATAGTCAGGTTATTTAAAATTTTATCTTACAAAAAAAAAAGGGGTGGGGAGGGGGGTTGAAGAAAAACCACCCCTGAACATCCCGCAGGGAAGAAAGTGACCTAGTTTATGCAGGATTTTTAATGACACATATCTTTCAGATGTGATTTGTAGCCTTTCTACCTGTTAGCTGCATTGTTTTGTAATATTATACAGTGGTCATGCCGTGATACACCCTCATCATCTTCAACATCGCTGAGCCAAAATTGACCTTTGTGAAAATGGTGCGTACAGGCACATACTACAAAAAGACGCAGGTGATCACCTCTATATAGCAACGGGATAGGAAGCTTTGCTCATATACATTAGGAGCGCCAAGCAACGTCAACTGAAAATGAGACAACCTTATACTTGACGGGGAATAGCGGTGGAGTCTTACTTGAATAATCGTGCATTTTTCAAATGAAGCATAAGAGTAGAAAGT
This sequence comes from Hyperolius riggenbachi, assembly GCF_040937935.1. Taxonomy (NCBI): domain Eukaryota; kingdom Metazoa; phylum Chordata; class Amphibia; order Anura; family Hyperoliidae; genus Hyperolius; species Hyperolius riggenbachi. The sequence goes on along the minus strand of NC_090648.1, from coordinate 481,237,109 downwards.
CTATTGAACTGATGTTTAAAGAGAACCTGAACTGAAAATAAAAAGTCAAAATAGCCATACACAGGTCATACTTACCTCCTGTGTAGTCTCTTCCTCAATCTCTTTCTCCTCTCCTGCGTCCCATTTGTCCACTGTGATCAATGGAATTCTCCGTCCTCCATTTTGAAAATGGCCATATCACCCACTTGAGCCATAGGAAAACATGGACATTACTTTGCACATTCAGTTTGCAACTGACAGCTGCTGATATATAACTGACAACAACTGGTATATTTCAGTTCTGACAAAATATTGTCAAAATGGTGAGCTTCTAAGAGGAAGTGACAGTAAGGTAAGTATGTAATATTCATTTGCAGCTACGTCATGTGTTTATTTTAAATAATTTTACTCACTTCAGGTTCCCTTTAAGTTGTGCCAGATTTCAGTAAAAGCAGCACAGGCCATGTCAGCTAATGACCCCCCATCTGACTTCCTACATTTGACAAGCGCTCGACAAGCAGCTCGTAGCACAGCCCACAAGGCTGGATTTATACTTTTTTCTCCCCTGGGCCGAGTTACTTGTGGCAGGGATTCTATGTGTGACAACACCCCTTCCCTTTCATGCCTGAGCCTTCTTCTATTAATAACATCTATTTACAGCAATCCCTCTGTTTCATGTTCAACTCCCATTTACAGCCTTTTCTTCTATATGCAGCAACCACTTTTCCATGTCCAGCCTCCCCTTGGGCAGCAGCCACCCAAGGCCAAGACCTTTGGGACCTGTCCAGAAATCCAGCTGTAAGCGTGTCTCTAATGAGATTTAAAGTGCTTCATTTTTACAATAATATGTATAAAGAATTTAGTCAACGTTTGCCCATTGTAAAATCTTTCCTCTCCTTTATTTACATTTACATTGACATTTACCACATGGTGACATTTTTACTGCTGGCAGGTGATGTCAGTGGAAGGAGATGTTGCTTGCTTTTTTGGCAGTTGGAAACAGCTGTAAACAGCTGTTATTTCCCACAATGCAACAAGGCTCCCACAGTGGGATGTCAGAACCATGGTCCGGACATCACAATGTGGGAGGAGTTTTACCACAATATCAGCCATACAGAGACCCCTGATGATCCGTTTGAGAAAAAGAATAGATTTCTCATGGGAAACGGGGTATCGGCTACTGATTGGGATGACGTTCAATTCTTGGTCACGGTTTCTCTTTAACCATTTATGGTGCGCGGACGTGAGCTTCACATCTGCACTCCGCAGCAGCAGCTGGTAGAGCTGCAGGGACGCGCTAGTCACATCTCTGCAGTTTGGGGGGATTTGCAGGCGATTGTGCAGGCAAATTCCCGCAATCGCACTGTTACAGGGAGCAGGGGGAGATTGGCTGCAGGGGACAAAATTCCCCTCTGCCAATCTGTACATTGCCGCCGAGAATAAACACTGTTTTTTCAAAAACAGTGTTTATTCTTACATCTTCCGTCGTGATTTACGCCGATTTCCGCCACCCAATCATTAAAAAAAGTCATTTTTAGGAGAGGGAGTATAGATACAATTGTTTTTCTCATCCGCTTATTTTCACCTCGGATGTACTCTATGTTTTTTTTTTTTTTTAATGGCTTCGGACTCCCTTTCTCACAAGGAAAAAAATAAATAATATTAAAATATAATTTTTTGTTAGCCAACAAAAACTGTAAACAAAATGAACTTTCAAAAGTTTTCTCGTGAATGCATGGCTAAGTGGCAGTGCAGTGGCAGGGGGACATCGACAGCATGAGGGGAGATCTTGCCACCATATTTTTCAGTCAGATGTGGTTTATATTTTCTTGGTTGAATCACTTTGCATCATCAGGTCAGCCTATTTCATTCCGTTCCCATGCCAAGTGCTATCCTCTGTTACGCCAACCATGACAATATTAACACGTTTCCTCAGACAGGATCTCGGCTGGAATTCCAGACGACAGTCGCAGGCTGGTCTGAGAATCTGTCAGCTGAGACGTCCGCTATGAGGTAGCTGTATTTATGGGAACAAGCACACTGAGTCATAAATAGTAAAGAAAAACAAATCTGTTTACTGTTCTACCACGCTATTTTTTTTCTGCCATAAAACTGTCATACCTATTATATGCCGCATATATATTATAGCGATACAGCTCTGTTAATTTAGTTTAAGGGAGGAATTTTATGAAAATTCTTAAAGACGCAGTAAACAGCATCTGGAGGATACTCCGGTAGCTCAGGGCTATAAGAGATCTAAAAGCCACTAAGTATAATTTGCCATCTTAAAGGACACCCGAGGCGAAAATAAACGAATGAACTAAACAATTGCATCTATCTTCCTTCTCCAAAAAATGTCTTTTTAAGATATTCCACAGTTTTATTTTATGTTTAAATCTACTTTTTAAGTTTTAACTGTTTTATTGTTTTTGTTCAATGACACATTCATTGAAGTATGCCAGAGCTAAAAGCTATGAACTATTGACCATTTTTATCTATTTTTATCTATCTCAGAAGCCATTTTCTGCTAAGATAGTGTTTTATAGTTGGAATTTCTTATCAGTAAGGGTCACACTGTAGTCACTTCCTGTCTGAGTCAGGACTTATGTAACCTGTTTTGACTCTTATTCCTACCCGACTAAGAGGAATCCACCAGACAATGACGTAAATGAAAATATCAAGAATTTATTTGTGACCGGAACAAATGGTCAAAATGGTAATCACGACAGCGCGACCTCGAACAGACCTGCCAGGTGGCCTGCCTCTGGCTCTGCCTTTTGTTTTGTCCATATTGGGGGGATGAAGTGAAAGGTATGCACCGACTTGACTAATACAATGTACGGTTACACAGGTGCAGTGAACAGATATGCAGTGACTGCTGGTACAACAATGTGCGGTTACACAGGTGCAGTGAACAGGTTGCAGTGACTGGTATTACAAATGTGCAGCTGCCTGTCACACACACACACAGGTACCCTGAACAGGTGCAATGACTGTTGGTATTAACAATGTGTGCGCTCACGTAGGTATAGGTAGGTAGGTGCACTGAACAGTGAACAGGTGCAGTGATTGGGATTACAAATGTGCAGCTGCCTGTCACACACACACACGGACTGCAATGACAGGTGCAATGACTGGTGGTATTAACAATGCGTGCGCTCATGTAGGTAGGTAGGTAGGTGCTCTGAACAGTGAACAGGTGCAGTGATTGGGAGGGGATTACAAATGTGCAGCTGCCTGTCACACACACAGGTAATCACTGAATGTGCTGTGCCTGGCAGCGGCACAGTAGGAATTACCACCAAGGGGCCAAAGGCCAGCTGCGACTGACTGACAGGGATGTATATAGTGCAAGTGGGCCACACAAAAAAAAAATAGATCACAAGAACAACATTAGCTCTCAAAAGAGCTGTTGAGGGTGCATTTTTTTTAGCAATAAGAATCAGCCAGGAGCAAGCTAACAAGCCTACAAGAGCCTAACTAAGCTTTCCCTATAGCTCTCTGCAGCAGCACTAACTTCTCTAATTACTGCAGGCACACGAGTTAGTGAAAAGGCTGACGCTGCTTGCCTTTTATAAGGAGGGGTGGGGCTCCAAGAGGGAGTGTAGCCTGATTGGCTACAATTTGCCTGCTGACTGTGATGTAGACAGTCAAAGTTGACCCTAGTGATGCACTATGGGGGCGAATCGAACTTCTGCAAAAGTTCGCGGTTCCGCGGAAGTTCGCCCGGGAACCGTTCGCCGGCAAACAGTTTGGGCCAATTCTATTGTGATGCAGATGTTGGGGCTGTGAGCCAATCAGCTCCATCCTGAAGACGATTGGAGATCCCTCCAGTAGGAGATCGGCAAATCAGCTGTTTGGATGGAGTATACAAAAATGTTCCTCTCAGAGGGTTAGGTGACACTTGAGACAGATCTGAGCAGCTGCCTGCCCACCCTTCCCCCCTTTTCACAATAAGTATTGCTGCATTCTTCAATTATTGGGGGGTGTTATGAACTATTTAAAGGACATTATGGAATTGGAGTTGTATGATTGGTTTACAGACCGTCAATCCTTGTCTGGTAACATTTGATAAAAGAAGATAACTGAGTCTGTTTGAAAAAATAAAGATAAAAAATAAAATGGATTAAGTTAAAATATAATCCTGCTGTGAGAAAACGCGGAAAAGCCGCCGCATGTACTCAGAACAAGGCGGCTGATTCTGCGTCCAACGCGGCGGTTGGCACGCGTGGGTCTACATCTGGTGGTATGGCCAAACGCGTAGAAACCGCCGCATGCCTTGATGGCGGTGCGGCGGATTCCGCGTCCAGCACGGGGTGTACTTTGCAACACATGTCTGGTGTGGCTGGGACTGATAGTCCACACAGGTTCAGAAGGACGCGCGCGCGCGCTGAGAGACTGAACATATATGACAGCCAGAAGGGAGTCAGCTGACCAGGCCGGTCAGCTGACGGTTCAGCTGACGGTTCTACTACTTCCCATTGGTCCAGCACTTAGGGGAGGCGCTGGAGGGCGCTTTGCTATATATACTGGGTGCTGGTAATTCTCTGGTTGTCTGCCGTTGCGATCACTACGTGGTAGCACTCAGACCATATTGTCAGAATCTGTGTTATCTCTGTTATACTTCAGACTAGTTCCAGGGTGTTGATGATTACGGAGCTCACACCCAAGACTAGGAATACTGTGTATTTTCTGTGTTATCTCTGTTATACTTCAGACTAGTTCCAGGGTGTTGAGGATTACGGAGCTCACACCCAAGACTAGGAATACTGTGTATTTTCTGTGTTATACTTCAGACTAGTTCCAGGGTGTTGATGACTACGGAGCTCACAGCCAAGATTAGGAATTAGCTTTACCATCCTGTTATACTTTAGACTAGTTCCAGGGTGTTGATGACTACGGAGCTCACACCCAAGATTAGGAATTAGCTTTACCATCCTGTTATACTTCAGACTAGTTCCAGGGTGTTGGTGATCTAGGAGCTCACACCTATAGACTAGACATTGTTGATTATTTGTTATGACCTTCTGCTTCCCTGACCTCTCTTCTGATCTCTGATTTGGTACTTCGCTATATCTGATACTCCGTTGCCAAACCTTGCTTGCCTTAGGACTCTGATTCAGTCTCTTCCCTCTGTATCTCATCTATCTGTCGCCGACCTGGCCTGTCCGACCTCGAGAACTATCTCCTCTGTTTAGAGATAGTTCACAGATCTGTCAGTGACATCTCACCATTGGTGTCACTCACACTCTGTCCTTCCCTCTCTCAGCCTGACTCCTCCCCTTGGGGAGCCTCAGGCCATTGGAAGGAGCTTGTTCTTGGGCAGTATCTCTTACTGCCTGGCACCCTCGAGACGGGTGCTCTCCTCAAAGTATTACTGTTGCACCAAACACTCCTATTACTCAGGTGTCCAGAAGTTAGAGATATATCTGATTATCGGTGATACTGCAGATCATCAATAATCGGGTATATATCTGTATTCTCGGTGATACTGCAGATCACCGATAATCAGATCCTCTCTGTGTTACACCGATCGTTACACCTGCATTTCAACTTTGCTCTAAAACATTATTTACAGCATATTATATGCAACCAGCATTTTGTTTTTACTAGACCAGCATTGGAAGGGTTACACACAGAGCTTTGAAGTTCCTGGAGAGAACTGCTGCCGCATCCGAAGCTTACATAGATACATTTAAGCAAAACAAAATGTAACAACTGTGGAATGTGACTCACTCTCTCTGACTGTGCAGGAGCTGGAGGACAGCCAAAGAGTGTGTAACATTCCTCACTTGCTACATTTTGTTTACTAAAATGTATCTATCTAAACTTCAGCAGTTCTCTCCACGAACTTTAAAGCTCTGTGTGTAACCCTTCCAATGCTGGTCTAGTAAAAAAAAAAAATGCTGGTTGCATATAATATGCTGTAAATAATGTTTTAGAGCAAAGTTGAAATGTAGGGTTATATTCCGCTTTAAGTGAACGTTAAACAAATGGTTGTAACCCCCAATAAAAGAGGCAGCGGCCTGTTTTCTGTGGTGTGGAATGCACTCCCATGCCATCTGTAAATAATTATTGTAAAGTCTACCCCATCTCCCGTGAAAATGAGCAGTCAGGAAAGAGTTACGAAGCACATGTATTTTAATGGACTGATCAATTTCTTTGTGTCTAGCGATCATCTTCCTTGTTTCTTTGCACATCAAATAAACTGCCAGGTCTGGGCTGATGTAATCCTATCTTGCCTAAGAGATTTGCATCGAATGTATGAAAGTTAATAAGCAAATTTCCGACATTTTGACGTGGAATGCCGAAAGAACGCATAGTAAATCACTCACATGCTGCATGGTGTTAATAGAGTCAGTTTGATTCATAGATCCTTACAATAATATAGCAGAAACGTGTGGAAGATCGCAATCCAAATGTCTTCGCTGTACTATTCAACTGCTGACGGGATTTACGGGTTTTTTTCTTCTTACTTTTCCTCCTTCTTCTTCTTAGATTACACAGAATGTTACGTGATGCCGAACACGCTGACGCGTTTCAGAATTTCTCCATTAACCTCTTGATCTATATTCATTGTTTATTCTTTCTCATTTACACCCCGGTATGCATTCATGCAAAATTCAATTTTTGTGGTGCCTCAATTGCAACTAGGCAACAAATCATGTATTTATGTATTCATCTATTTATTTGCCACTGCTACTGCTGTGTGTTGCCCCTGCCACTTGGCAGCATTTACCAGGTTTAACTCAAGTAGAGTTGTCGCGAGCGGCGGTGCAGCTGGAGTTTATGAGAAACTTTTGAGGCATAAATATTGTTATTTCTTTTAACCACTTCAACCAACAGTGTTGTTTCACCGGGTGCATATTATTTTGGCGCCGCTCAGTTCGGCGCGGTGAGAGCTGAATGACGGCTCTCCCCGCTGCCGCTAAACTCCGAGGCGGCGTTAAATACTATTCCCCCTCCGAGTTTTCGCACAACTCGGAGGGAGATGTAATTCGAGGTCTGGCAGCCGCCAGAGCCCTGAATTACCACTTTGCGCCCCGTGCAGCATAGCATTGGTGCTATGGGGCGCCCAATCAGCTGATCCGGTTTTACCTTATGCATCCGAGCAAATTTTACTTCCCATTTATTCGGCAATAACTATATCACTACCTATCACAATGAAATGATCTATATCTTGTTTTTTCCACCACTAATTAGGCTTTCTGTGGGTGGTACATTTTGCTAAGAATTATTTTATTCTAAATCCATTTTAACAGGAAAAAAAAAACATTATTTCTCAGTTTTTGGCCATTATAGTTTAAAATTACCACATGCTACCAAAATTAAAACCTATGTATTTTATTTGTCCTTTTGTCCCGGTTATTATACCATTTAAATTATGTCCCTATCACAATTTATGGCGCCAATATTTTATTTGGAAATTTGCGTCCATCACTATTTACAAGCTTCTAATTTAAAAAATAAATTATTAATATACTCTGTTGACATGCATATTCAAAAAGTTCAGACCCTTAGGTAACTATTTATGTTTTGTTTTTTTGTTTTTTTTTTAATTAAAAATGTTATTTGGGTAATTTTTGGTGTGGGAGGTAAACTGCCAATTCTAAATGTAATTTAATGTATTTATTTAACAAAAAATGGATGTGGGTGTAGTTTTACTAATTGGCCGTAAGATGGCCACAGTCAAAAAGTCCTGGAAGTGAATGATCTCGCTTTCAGGAAGCGTTAGGAGGACGGGAAGCTTTTTTTTCTGCAGAAAGACCGCGGCCTCTGATAAGAAGCCGTTGTTTTTTTCTGCTGGGGACTTAGATCAATGACAATAAATATGAATTATATTCCCATTCATTGATCTCGGGGCTAAGGCAGGCGGCGGGCACGCGATTGCACGCACAGCGCACTGGCAGCAACACAGCCTATGTAGATAGATATATTCGTCCAGATAAGCTTAAGTGGTTAAAATAAACCTGAAGTCTTATTTTTTTCCCCTATTTTATATGCATTGTACTCACAAGGTGTTCCGCTGTATTTTTGCCATTTTTTTAGTCCCCCCTGTGGCACCCCTTCTTTACCGGTCACCTCACTCAGTTGGAGAATCACAATACAGGAAGAGGCAGAACTGTTCTCTCTTGCTCTTCCTCTCGGACGACTATCCCACCCATCTCCGCCCCCTTCCACCCCTTCATAACCATATCTCCGCCCATCCTGTGTCAATTCCTAAGGCTGTGAGATGACAGCACTCAGGGCGACAGCACCTGCGCATGTGACTAGCCCACCCAAGCTCCGTGCACTGCTCTATCCTCGGAGCAGGGTGGCATGCTAGGAGCACATGAATGGGGGCACTAGTAACCCGACTGGAGCCATGACCCGGAAGTACTTACAGGGGTCACAGCCATTTTAAACAGGAAGTAACAGATATTTAAGAGAGGGAAATAATGGCAGTGCTGGTCGTAATGGAAAAATCTATGCTTACGGATCATTACGCGTAATTGTACGCTATTACGCATTACGCAATTACGGTTACGGCGTAGGAAATTATCTACAGGTCATCACTGTAATTACGCGTTACCTTACGCAGTTACGCGTAAGGATACCGTAATGCAGGTGCTTTTGCTACGATGTTACGCTTAGTGTCGTAATACCCATCATCGCGTACGTTTTGACGCATGCACGGCTGATGTGTACGCAATAGCTGTCACTGTGGCTAATGCGTACAAAACAACAGGAAGTTCAAATAAACAGACAGACACGTGGAGGAGACCTGGAGAGACACCACAGACATTTTCTGCAGGGAGTCCATGGCTATTGGTTGCTTAGGATGTAGCTCCCAACCAAACATGTTGACTGATTGGCTACTCTTAGAAAAGGGGAGTTGTACGTTAGTAATTATGCATAAAATTACGCGTAAGTTAGCGTAAAAGTACGCATACCTACACAATTATGGTAGACGGCATGAAGAGAAAATTGGAGGCACTGAGCTTGCAAAAGATATACCTTTAATCCACGGTGGAAGGACACATCAGGGTGTACAGTGGGGGTGAGGGAGGCCTGACAGCTGTTTCGCTTTAGAACAAAGCTTCCTCAGAGGCCTCTGAAGAAGCTTTGTTCTAAAGCGAAACAGCTGTCAGGCCTCCCTCACCCCCACTGTACACCCTGATGTGTCCTTCCACCGTGGATTAAAGGTATATCTTTTGCAAGCTCGGTGCCTCCAATTTTCTCTTCATGCCATATCACAGTGCTTTGTTCTGAGGTGCACGTGCATGTTATGAATACAGAATACGGTGAAGCGGACCTGTGCCTTGCTGTTGATGTCTAGTGCCAGTCTTTTCCTCTCATTGTTGTACAATTATGGTAGACGGCGTAATTACGATACCGCTTTACGGCTTACGTGTACATAGTTACGCGTAAGACCGTAAGTTACGCGTAAAATTGTAGTAAATTACGATGCGTAATTTCGGCCCAGCACTGTATAATGGTGATGGAGGGGCGACAGTAAGCAGGGTATTATGCTGAGTTTAATTAGAGCTACCCAGCTATGTATTTTTTTTTTTTAATCGATTTAAGCTTCAGGTTTGCTGTAGTGGCAGTCTGTACCTAAAGAGGAACTTTAACAAATGTTTTAATTTCACTACAATGAATATCTGTAACCCCCTTTCCCACAAGAAATCTTCACCTTTTCTCCAATAGAACATCAGAGGGGTCTGTGTGGCTGATATTGTGGTGAAACCACCTCCCCCCAATACAGTGTGATGTCGTGACCATGGTCCTGACAGTTTCCTGTCTGTGAACCTCCTTGCATTGTGGGAAATAACAGCTTTTTCCAACTGCCAAGCCAGCAATGTCACCCTTTGTGCATAGAACTTTCAGTAACGAACAATCTGTACAGATCACCTGGCAGGACTAAAGCTGTCACTACCAGTGATACATTTCAGAATGTAAATCAGGGAGAGGAAAGATTTTACAATGGGCAAACAATGACTAAATAATATGTAAATGAATATTGTAAAATGTAAGCAATTTTATTCATTATGTTATTTTCACTACAGTTCCACTTTAAAGTGGATGTCCAGTTCTAGAACTGGGTGGGCACTGATACTGGGGGAGAAGATGCATACTTTATGGGTGCTGCTTTCTATACAGACCTATTCATAATCACTGTTCCCCCTTCAGTGATGCTTTTGGCTTTCTGCAGCAGAATTCGGTATGTGGAAATCAGAATTCTATGGAAATACCAAATTACAGAGATTCGGAAAATTTTCGGCCAACCATGGAACTTTTAGGCCAATCAGACAACACAAAAGTTTACCGCGGGTATCCGATCGGAAATGTAGATTCTGCATTATAGGGTACATATGCAAAAAATAGTGGATTCCGCACAAAAAAAAGTAATATTTTTCCAAACAATTAACTAAGGTTATTGATCAAAATAACCCCTCCCCCAAACATTCTGCGGAAATCATAAATCAGAAAGCCACTTCCCAGAAAGCAGAAATCTGTCTGAATAGGAAATGAGCATTTCCAAGCTTCCCTAATCCCCTCCATGCATTTGCTCCACTGCCTTTGTATTAGTGTAGAGGGCAGGGCATAAATCCTAGAAAAAAATCTTGCAGATTACAGACCAGGCTGTTCCATGACATCAAGCATGATGACATCATCATGAAAATGTTAGCACATACAGAAAGGGACGATGGAGAAGGAGGGGGTCCTTAGATGATATAGGAAGGGGACCAGCTGCAAGAGCCCTGTGATGCTGACACTGTTCAGACTTACTTAAAAGGAAATAACGCTACCCCTTTTGCCCCTCCCTAACTAACCTAACTGCATACTAACTGCATCAGGGTGCTGTGGGTGCTCCAGGGTGCCGGTGTGCAGGGGGCACAATAGGTGTGGTGGGCGGGGAGGAGAGTGGGAGCCCTGCAGGGACAAGCTATACTAGGTATAGCTAGAGCACAAAGCATCTTTATATATCCCTCCAGGGCTCCCCATTGGTCTATTAACAGGCCAATGGGGATCCTCCAGAATCCCATTGGTCTGTTAATAGACCAATGGGGATCCTTGGAGGGAAATTTAAAGATACTTTGTGCTCTAGCTATACTTAGTATAGCTAGAGCTGCGCGGGGAGCTGTGGTGTGTGTGCGGCGGCCGGGTGCACAGAGATCTTCAGTCAACTTAACAAGAGGTTATTGGCATGGGATCATTTACGAGGATATTGGCGTGGGAACATTAATTAAAGGCAAGTATTCATGGTTAATTAAGAACATTAAAGGACTTTTTTGTTCTTATGTTTTTATTTCTTTTAACCCATTGTGGAAATGGGCAAGGGTATGCACCCCTATACTCATTTCTCCTGGAGAGGGGGCTGGCATCTGGGGGTTCCACAGGGTTTCCAAGGACCCCCCCTGGAAGCTCTGTCTTGAAATTTACTGCTCTTTCTTTTGATACATGTAAATTTATACTACCGTTACGTTGATACATTATCTGTCTGTCATTTACCACATATAAATATATACTTTACAACATTTAAATATATACTTTTTTCTTATCGTAATTTTAAAATGGATTTTCTCCAAAACTACAAAGTCTTTTTTTCCCTCTTGTTCCCACTGTCCTCCTTAAAGGATTCCTTAGTGGTAATTCAATTTTAAAAAAGACGCCTAATATGTGTATGGGGCGTTGTGCAGATGCCTAACACACCTCCAATGTCCCGCCTCTCCCTCCACTCTCTGGTGCTAGTGCCCGTTACCTTCTTCCTGGTCGGAGTGGTCGTGCCCTCCGACCCGGACATACTACACTGCACATGCTTGGGTGCCTTGCACGTGCGCTCGCCGGTGACGTAAGGTGAGAAACTTTTGACAAAAAAGCTTGCATTAAATGCGAACTTTGGGAAGTGTCTTCCCGCAAACTGTTTGGGCTATCACTAATAGCAATCTACACCGCTGGGAAATTTGCAATAGCAGGGTGAGCTATTTTTGTGAGTCGTTTTTCGACTTCACCCTGCACCCAATTTTTTTGGTGACCTTTTTACAAGTATACTTCTACAGATGTTCACCGACAGTATATAAGGTGACCATTATATTCCTTCATGGCAGGACAGTTTGCATAGGTTGATTTACATGCCCAAACACTACCAGATAATTCAGCAGGACCAACTTTGATCAACAGAAGAATTATAGAAAGCTTTATATTCTATTCCTTTGAACGTTTTTCCATTAGTTTTGTTTTAAACTTCAAGAATCTACGAAGAAAATAATTCCTGGGTCACGACAGTTAATTAACATGCAGATTCCTTAGAGCTTTAATCAGTCCTTAGTATTTTATCAACAACCTTTGGCTCGTCATTTTTTGGGGATTTGGCTAAGGTTGAATTGTCTATAATCCACACTTTAAATATCAAGGCTCTCCCTAGTGAAATGCTAAAAGAGAGTCAAAAGGAAGCTTCTGTAAAATGTAAAAAAATGACTCCAATTCATGGTCTAAACTTACAGCTAGCGTAGATGACAATAAAGTGGCCGAATTCTACTTTCAAAGCAGGCTATAATTATTGTTACTTAAAATGAGTTTAATGTTAATTGAAGCTAGTGATTTTTTCTTACATATTGAGATACATCGATAAAAGTTTGTTAAAGGATACATGAGGCGACCTAAAAAAAATTTTGACTCACCTGGGGCTTCTTGCAGCGCCTAGAAGTATCTGTGTACCTCGGGGGTGCTCATGCTTGGTACACAGCCATAGCAGTTATGGCACCTGCTTTTTCACTGACCCGAGGAAGCAGGCAAACACCCGCAAAATGTGTTGTCAATTTTATGTACTCAAATAAAAGACCTTTTTTTTATAAACCGGTCCAAATTCTTCAAAAAAGGTAAGATTACCTCTGTGTCACTCTGTGTTTATAAGATCAACAGCTTATTAGCCTATCTTTTTTATGCATTGGGCGCCTCCTCCCCGTTTTAAATGTCTTGTCATACCTCTTTAGAGGTGATCGCTATTTAGTTTGTCCTTAAAGAGGAACTGTCACGAAAATCCTAAAATTTAAAAAACACATACAAATAAGAAGTACGTTTCATCCAGAGTAAAATGAGCCATAAATTACTTTTCTCCTATGTTGCTGTCACTTACAGTAGGTAGTATAACAAAAGTTTGCTTTCCTAAAACAGAAAGAATTTGCGATAATTCAGGTTGGAGTGAGCTCGAGATGTCTCCCAGGCACCACTGCTGAATATATGCAAATTAACCATTGTATAAATCTGACATTACAGACAGATTTTGGACTAGCCCATCTTCTCATAGGGGGGTTCTCAGGGTTTTCTTTATTTTTAAAAGCACTTAGTGAATGATAGTTGCTCTGTCCAACTTCCAAAAGAGTGTGCAGCGACCAGCGAGCAGGGAGGCTGGTCAGCATCTTTGTATTAATAATTTTTAGAGAATGTCTTTATAAAGAATAAAGGCCATGCTGAGCATCCCCCATGAAGAGATGGACTAGCCCAAAACCTGTCGGTAATGTCAGATTTCTAATACCTACTGTAAGTGACAGCAACATAGGAGAAAGGTAATTTATAGCTCATTTTACTCTGGGAGAAATGTACTTCTTAGTAATATGTGTTTTAAATTTTAAGATTTTTGTGACAGTTCCTCTTTAAGGACAAACTAAAGAGCGATCACCTCTAAAGAGGTAAGACAAGACATTTAAAATGGGGAGGAGGCGCCCAATGCATAAAAAAACATATGCTAATAAGCTGTTGATCTTATACACACAGAGTAACACAGAGATAATCTTACGTTTTTTGAAGAATTTGGACCAGTTTATAAAAAAAAGGTCTTTTATTTGAGTACATAAAATTTACAACACATTTTGCGGGTGCTTGCCTGCTTCCTCGGGTCAGTGAAAAAGCAGGTGCCTCAACTGCTATGGCTGTGCACCAAGCATGAGCACCCCGAGGTACACAGATACTTATAGGGGCTGCAAGAAGCCCCAGGTGAGTCAAACTTTTTTTTTTTAATATGTGTTTTAAATTTTAACATTTTCGCTGCAGTTCCTCTTTATGAAAATTCCCTAGTGCAACCGACCTGTTCCTGTTACAGACCTGGAAAACCAAGCAGGGACAGTTAATTTCCCACCTGCACTGATGGTGATTGCAAGGACTTGCAACCCACCTTTGTGAGTAAATACATCCATGGCAATTTGCTTTTCTGAATCTTACATGGTTCTGCAGCATTGGGTTCCTGGTCTACTTTTGTCTTTTAGATGAGCCTGGGATGGTTAAAGTCACAGGAACCACCGAGATAAGATATCTAGGGGCTGAAAGAAGCCCCCGGTGAGTCCATTTTTTTTTAATGTCACCTCATGTATTCTTTAAAGTTGCCATGCACAACAGTTTCACTTTTACTTACATCTTGTAATTAGTGAGACTTGTGCTACCTGCATTTTCAGAGTAATGCACGCTTTGCAGATAGTATATGAATGTTGCCTACAGGTTTATGCTAATTGCGCAATGTGCTCTATCTCATCACCCTAAGCAATGGTAAAATTGCTGTGCACTCTCTGCAAATGAAAACTTCTGCAGGTAGCACAAGGCAATTTTATTGTGATCTCTTTGGCTGCAGTGGTGTCTGAATCAGAGGCGTAACAATAGACCCTGCAAGGGATGCAGCCACCGGGGGACCCAGAAGCCACAGGTGGGCCTGTCCTGAGAGACAGTCAACTAAGGGCAAGGAGAGAAAAAACTTTCTGCTCTCTACACAATTGTTCTAATGACTGCATCTGCTCAGCCACTGATAAGGAATCACACAAAGTGTTGCAAAGATTTGTAGACAGTCCCTATTCAGTGTGAAGCAGGCTCTTCTGTACAACATCCAGCCCCAACCTCTATATCCCTCCCTAAGGGCTATGTTCTGGCAGGAGGGGGCCCCATCCAAAGTTTTGCAGGGGGGCCCTGTGATTTCTAGTTACAGCCCTGGTCTGAATCACACCAAATAGATAATCTTGTCAGATAATCTTGTTATTAAAGGCAGAGGAACAGCAGGACAGCCAGGCTAGTATTGCTTAACCCATTCGCGTTCCGTCGTTTTCACGTGAGAAATGTTCACCTCCCATTCATTAGCCTATAACTTTATCACTACTTATCACAATGAACTGATCTATATCTTGTTTTTTCCGCCACCAATTAGGCTTTCTTTGGGGGGTACATTTTGCTAAGAGCCACTTTACTGTAAATGCATTTTAACAGGAAGAATAAGAAAAAAATGGAAAAATTCATTATTTCTCAGTTTTCAGCCATTATAAATTTAAAATAATACATGCCTCCATAATTAAAACTCACGTATTGTATTTGCCCATATGTCCTGGTTATTAAACCATTAAAATTATGTCCCTATCACAATGTATGGCGACAATATTTTATTTGGAAATAAAGGTGCATTTTTTCCATTTTGCATCTATCACTATTAACAAGTTTAAAATAAAAAAAATATAGAAATATTTCATCTTTACATTGATATTTAAAAAGTTTAGACCCTTAGGTAAATATTTACATTTTTTTTTTTATTGTAATGGTTTTTTTTTTTATAGTAAACATTTTATTTGGGTAGTTTTGGGAGGGTGGGAGGTAAACAATAGATTTATAATGTAAATGTGTGTTAATTTTTTTTTTTTTTTACATTTAGTTGTAGTATTACTTTTTGGCCACAAGATGGCGGCCATGAGTTTGTTTACATGACGTCACTCTAAGCGTAACACACGCTTAGAGTGACGCATCGGGGAGGGAACAGACAGAAAAAGCACAGCTTCCGAGAGAAGCTGTCGCTTTTTCAGCGGGGGAGAAGAATCAGTGATCGGGCACCATAGCCCGATACATTGATTCTGTGGCTACCGAATGCGTGGGCGGGAGTGCGCGTGCACGCGCGCGATCGGCCGTGGGAGCGTGCGGTAGCGCGCATGGTTCCTGGACGTAGTTTCTACGTCCAGGAACCAAAATAGGTAAAGGAAGGTCCGAGGTGCTTAAAAAACAAAAATCCACTTACCTACTTCCTCCAGCCCCTGGCAGCCACCCCTGTGCCCTCGCCGCAGCTCCAGTTGCTCCCGGTCCCCTACAGTGCAGATGCTGACCTCGCCAGGTTGGCATCTACTGCACTTCAACGTGAGGCTCACAGAGTTGCATTGATGTCATCCGGACTGTACTGTGCAGGTACTGATTGAACTACTGAGCCTGCGCAGTACAGTCAGGATGACGTCAGCGCAACCCCGAGAGCCACTCGTGCAGGCGCAGTAGACATCTTGCACTGGAGGGGACCCCGAGCCACCGGCAGCGAGCGGAGCTGCGGCAAGGGCACAGGACGGCTGCAAGGGGCTGGAGGAAGCCCTGGGTAAGTAGATTTTTTTTAATGCAGCTAAGATGTGTCCTTTAAAAGGAAATAAATATGGCAGCTTCCATATCCCTCTCATTGCAGTTGTCTTTTAAAGTGGTCTGAAAGTCAGCATTTCTACTTTGTTTTAAAAGATTCCTCACAGCTTAACAGCTACTATCCAAGAAAAAAAATTGTAGCAGGACATCACTGAAATGGTTAAACACAGCATTTTGTCCTGCTATGCAAAGGCTATTCAGCTTCAAATCCGCATCCAGACTGGAGATACCAATCTTTGTTTACATTCCAATTCTGATACATTTGTGTGTAACAAGTAAAAAACACTCTCTGAGAAGCTGTCTCTGCTTCAGGCACACACACAGTTCAGAACAGCTCATTAGAAGATTTTAATATATAATAAAAAGCAGTTGGAATAAAATGCAATGGCAGCTTTCAGGGCAAGATAAACTGCACGTTGGAAACTTGTAATTTGTAGACAGACAATATTATGTGTGCACAAATAGCAAATATGGTAACTGGATGAGTAATTAAAATTAGGAAAACACATTTTTATTGAATGTTGTGTCAGAGTTTCAGACCACTTTAAGGATTGACTGATTGGATTTTCTTGCAGTCCAAGGGACTCTCAAAAGTCTTCTCCAGAATTCAAAGGCATTGATTCTTCAGCACTCATCCTTCCTCATGGTCCAAGCCTCACAACTATACGTTACTTCTGGAAAAAAACAGCTTTGACTATATAAACCTTTGTTGACAAAATGACATCTCTACTTTTAGTCCAAGTTTGTCATTGCTTTTAATCCAAGGCGTAAACGTCTTTTAATGCCATGGCTGCGTTCTCCGTCTGAAGTGAGAAAGGCTGCTACATATCCCTGGAGGCTGGGTAAGTATTTGCAAGGGGGAGGTTTGTGCTATATAGGGCGGTTTTTCAAACAAGCACATGCACCTGGCATCAGGCAATCCCCACCGGTGCCAGATATTAGAGACTTTGCAGTATACATGTCTGTAGGCACACCTTGCATTTTAACAGGCAACAGCAAAATAGTAATGCCTTGCTCTTTTAAAGTGACACTGAAGCGAAAAAAAAAGTATGATATAATGAATTGTATATGTAGTATGGATAATTAATAGAAAATTAGTAGCAAAGAAAACAGTCTCATATTTTTATTTTCAGTTATATTGCTTTTTTATGTTTTTAATAACATTGCATCATTGTGTAATATATGCAGTTTACACATTACACTCAGCATTCTAAAGGATTTCACAGAGTAGAGCTAATGCCTTTTCAACTTTCCTCTGCAGACAAACCAAAAACAAACAAGGAACAATGAAAGACATTTGAGATAAGAGCTTCAAAAGTGCTGTCCAGGACTTTTTTGGTGGTGGAGCTCAGAGAGGCTCTTTTCCATAGAAAACAACTGAAGTTTCTTAACTCTTCATGTACTGGAAATAATATCTGTGCTGCTAATGTTTTTAGCTGTTAGCCATACTATCTCAGAAAAGAAAAAACAAACAAACAAACAAAAAAAAACACATATATTAGATGAATACTTGCTCTACTTACATAACATATGTATTGCACTGTCTATATTCTGATTTCAGTGAGTTTTATGTAGTACATAAAGAGAATTCTGTTTCTGTCAGTTTCCATTTTACAATCTCTGTGTCTGAAGCCAATCCTGATGTAATTTCCTCCCTTACTCTGTTTCATCTATTCTTTCTGATTGTGTATGCATTGCCTGCCCTTCTCCCTGTCTTCAGGCACTCCCACATGCTGCAGCTCTGCAGCTGCGCGCATCCTCACAAATCATTGTGTGACTTTGCAGACCTGGTTTATTTGCATGGATCGGATTTCAGCTCAGTCACTTCTCAGCACAATAAATATTGGCCAATCAGAGTGGAACAGAGATATGGGAGGGGAAAACAGGAGTGAAAGAAACTTCAGCCAATCAGGTTGCATTATTTATGTCTGAGGGGAAAAGGGGAGGAAAGTAAAGGGGGGGGGGGGGCACAGCATGCACTGCAACTTCTCTTTTGTAGCAGATGTACCAAATAAGAGCCAGGTGACTTGGTAAATGATATTTTATTGAGAAGAAAATTAAGAGAGATTTTTAACTTTTGCATTGCCTGGTTAGCAGGCCCGGATTTACCTCACAAGAGCCTATAGGCACAGATCTCCTGGCATTTAATGCTGGATACACACAATGCGTTTCCCGCGTTCCATGCGTCCGTCGATACGCATCGATTCGATTATTTCCGACATGTCCGATTTACGTTTCGATGGATCGTTGGGTCGATTTGCCATACTTTACATGACAATCGACCTAAAAATCATCGAAATGTGTTTGGAAATGCTCGGAAATAATCGAATTGACGCGTATCGGCGGACGCATTCAACGCGGAAACGCATGGTGTGTATCCAGCATTAGAGTTCACCCTCCATGATCCTACAAACCCCCACCAAAGTGCACCGCAAGTGTGCTGGCTGTCCCAGCTGTCACTTCTCCCTTACTTCTCTTGCCCGTCATAGGTAGCTACAGGCATCCCTTAGTATTAGGTAGCCAGAGGTACCCCCTCCGTATTAAGTTTCCTCTGACTTATGGGAGCTCTCATCAATGGAATGCCAGGAACCACTTGAGTATCCTCTCATTTGCACTCTGCTCAGGACTCTGCATGGGGGGAAGGCGCTTGGAGAGGGGAATGAGCCGCAGTTCCATCATCAGGCGCCTGTAGGCCTGTGCCAACAGTGCCGTATGATAAATCCAGCCCTGCTGGTAAGCATCCTTATTATTTGTTTACCATGTAAAAATAGAGAATTGATTTTTGATTCTATGCCTAACAGTTACTCTTTAACTGTACTACCAGGGCTGGGACAAGGTCCACAATCAACAGAGGCTGAGCTGCCCAAGTGCGCCCCCCCCCCCCCCCCCCGCTCCGTAAGCTTACTGCGCATGTGCAGCTCTCTGATGACTGAGTGAGCAGTAAGCTTACAAAGATCAAACACATTGAATCCAACACAGGAGATGTCAGTGCTATAGAAATACATAATAATAATATGGTAGGATATTAGACTATGACTATGGTAGGATTAGATTGTAAGCTCCTCTGAGGACAGTCAGTGACATGACTATATACTCTGTATACAGTACTGCTGCAGAAGATGTCAGTGTTATATAAATACATAATATGGTAGGACACATTACACTATGGTAGGATTAGATTGTGAGCTCCTCTGGGGACAGTCAGTGACATGAATATGTACTCTGTATAGTGCTGCAGAACATGTCAATGTTATATAAATACATAATAATGTGAATATGGTAGGACATTAGACTATGGTTATGGCAGGATTAGATTGTGAGCTCCTCTGAGGCCAGTCAGTGACATGACTATGTACTCTGTAATGTGCTGCAGAAGATGTCGGTGCTATATAAATACATAAATAACATGGTAGGACATTAGACAATGGCTATGGTAGGATTAGAATGTGAGCTCCTCTGAGGACAGTCAGTGACATGACTATGCACTCTGTAAAGTGCTGCAGGAGATGTCAGTGCTATATAAATACATAATAATAATATGGCAGGACATTAGACTATGGTAGGATTAGAGTGTGAGCTCCTCTGAGGACAGTCAGTGACATGACTATGTACTCTGTAAAGTGCTGCAGAACATGTCAGTGCTATATAAATACATATTAATATGGTAGAGACTTTTTACACTATAACTATGGTAGGATTACAGTTTAAGCTCTGAGAATAATCAGCAATATTGCTATGTACTCTTCAAAGTGCTATGGAGGGCATCATCACTATATAAATACTTAAAGTGGCCATTAATTATACAATTCTCCAGATGATTGATCGTCTGATTTGATAACATTGATCAGAAACGATCTTTCGGACCCACTAATGGAAGAAAAGCTGCTATCCAATTTGCTCAGATTAATGGAATTGATACTTTTTTGGATCGATTCCATCAATTTGATCGAATTAGATATACCAGCAAGCTTTCATTAGTGGTCTAGGATGACTGATTGTCCGGAAAATTGTATCGGTAGTGGCCACTTTAAAGCGGACCTGAACTTCCTCTCTGCTCTAAAAGATAGGCAACAGTATAATAACCTTTAAAGAAAATTTTTTCGATGTTACAGCTGATACAAATCCTGCAATAAATCTGCAGTGTGTCTACTTCCTGCTTTCATGGAAGCAGACATTGCTAATATCCTGAGCTTTTAAATGAGCTTATATGTCTTATCTGCCATGGCAATCAGGTGGCACAGGGGTGAGATCAAACTACAACTTGTGATTAGTCACAGATGAGGGGGAATTAGACAGGCTAAACTCTCTAAATACATACAGGGTGCATTTCTCTGTTTTCCTTTGTCCTTGGGGGGAGGTTAAAGGGGTTCTGTGGTGGTGTCCTGGGGTTAAATACAGACACTTACCTGGGGCTTCTATCAGCCCCCTGTAGCAGTAATGTCCCACGCAGTCCTCCTCCGATCCGCCATTCTCCGCCGCCGGCTCCAGTCCAGCGCGGCACGCTTTCAACTGCGGCTGAGCGCCAATGGCCGCGCGCCTGCTCGCTTCCACCGGCATCATCAGAAGCTTACTGCGCAGGCGCAGTACGAGAAACCTTTGTACTGCACCTGCGCAGTAAGCTTCCACTGACACGAATGGGAGCCCGCATTATTCGTCTGTCGTCAGACGAATAATTGCCCGGAGCCGGCGGGGGAGAACGGTGGATCGGAGGAGGACGGTGTGGGACATTACTGCTACAGGGGGCTGATAGAAGCCCCAGGTAAGTGTGTTTTTATCCCCAGGACACCCCCACAGAATATAGCCTGATGCCGGAGAAATAGAGTGATAGGGAATGGGAGAGGGGCAGGGGAGTTGGTGACATAGAAGCCAGCATTATCATACACCTGACACAGCACATAGTCACTCCCCCCTGTGCTCTCCTTTGCCCAGCTCTGGGGTGTTAAAAAGCTGCAGTTATTCCTGTAATCTTACAACCTCAACATACTGATGCAGCAGCTTCAGGGACAGGGAAGGAGAGAGAGAGAGAGAGCTCAGCTGAGTGTATCCTGTAGTGCACAAACAAGGCAGCATTAGGGAAACTGATCTATCATGCAAGCACCAGGAACACAGGCAGTGTGTGAGCTGGAAAAGAGCAGAATCATGTGTGCATATTCTGGTCTGAACATACCTCTCCCTGCAGTGTCTCTCCCCCCTTCCCCTGCATAGCTATCTCTTCTCTTCCACAGTCTTCTTCATTCTAGATCGAAATGCCCGGGTTACTGTGCTCAGCCCCGCCCCTCAGTGTCACATGTAGAAGAGAGGAGGGGCGCTCTCTATGCACACAGGCAGCCAGGAAAGACTGGGGACAGCGAGCAGCAGAAAGCTGATTATAAACAGCTCATCTGCTCCTCCGCTCGTCTTCCCCAGCAGCCAGCCAGCACTGCAGCCAGCAAAGTGGTGAGTGCAGCATACACAGCGGGGGTGGTGGGCGGCAAGCCAGGCAATACACAGACCTGCTCCTTGCGCCCCTCCCACACAGCAGTGAGCTCCAGCCTCCTGAGCCTATGTGTCGGCCCGGCCCTGTGTACTACACATACAATTCATTATATCATAAGTTTATTTTCACTTTAGATTCCCTTTAGCAACCATCCAATCTTTGTACGAGGAATTAAACTGCTAGTTGAATGCAGAACCTCAGCCTTTTATTCCTAATTGGTTAAGATCTCCTTCAGAGAAGTGCTGGAATAGTCAATGTTGCCACCTGATGGCCCATAAAGATAATGATGTAAACAAAAAAACAAACAACCAAGAAAAAAGAAAAAGCGATGCATGAAAAAGAGAAAAATGTCTTTCTAAATTGGGTTGAGCACATGTTAGGAAGGTCTGACAGAGATTAGTGGTCTCCATGGCTAGTTACTGGAATCACAGAACTCTGACGCTGACATAAGAGTCCACGTCTGAGCCGTGTTCACCCCACGGACCTTGTTATAAGGATAACTGATGGTGTGCAGAACAGACATGGGCACTGATGCTATTGTGCAGGAACCAGAGAGGATTCCGCTTTCACACCTCATTTAAATCATTATGCAGCAAAGTAAATGTTTGCATACATAAACAAGCCATTTACTTAATGTGATTGTCCTTTTGTAAGCATCAGTGCCACTTCAGCATTTCTTATTCTTAAGCTTGTAAAGTGAAACTTTGCTTTTGCTTAGAAAAATACAATAATTCTGGTAGCTATGTGAGGTAAATATTTTGTTGTAGGTAACATACCTCATGTGGTATTTTCCTCTTTTTTTTAGCAATTCTGAAAGATTTTTCTCCATTTCCAAACATGAGGTAAAACATGAGGTAAATGCATAAAGTGAGTTAAATCATGAGGTTTTTCAGCGGTAAGCATGCAGTAATAAATAGTGAGTAAATTACCTCATGAATTACTTCATAATTTACCTTGTGAGGTAAAACATGACTAAAACCGAATTGCTAAATGTCATTACCTCATGAGGTAAATTACCTCACATGAGGTAGATTACCTCACATGAGGGAATTTGTTTGATAACCCTACCAGAATTGAGGCCAATTACCTTCGATTCAGCACTTCACATTTACTATGATTTCATATTAAAACTTATTTCAGCTTGGTGACATTTAAAGCAAATCTGTGAGTTTGGAAAAACTAAAAAAAAACAAAAAAAAATTGCTACTCCCTCTATAAAATTTGATCTAGCAAGATAGCCACGACTCGATTAAAGAATAAAGGATTAAATACGTTTAAGCAGTTGGCCACCTTTGAAACGCATCAGGTACACTTTAAGCGTGTAAAATGTGTGCATGTATACAGGGGCATAACTAGAAATCACTGGCTTCCCCTGCAAAATTTTGAATTATGCTTCTCCCCCAAACAAAACAGAAATTGAAAAGGCAGGCCAGGCAGGATATACATTAAAAAAAAACATACTTACAGCATAAGTAGCCAGGTATAGGTGCTCCTAGTATAAGTAGCCAGGTATAGGTGCCCCTAGTATAGGTAGACAGTTATAGGTGACAGGACAGGTATAGGTTTTCCTAGGATTGTAGCACAGGAGGGGGGAGCATCGGGCACACACAGCCATGGGGAGGGGGGCCCGATTCTTCCCTCCTTCACATGGGGCCTCCCTTCAGCGCTCCCTCCTCCAGAAATTACAGAATGCTCTTGGCCATGGGAGTGCAAAGAGGGAGGGCGTGGCCGGACTTCTCCTGTGCCGACTGACCCTGACTGGAGGACTTTGTTGGGCAGATTGCCGAAGATCCAGAAGGCGTAGCCTGGAGGGGGCTGGAGGAAGCCCCAGGTATGTATATTTCTTACTTTCCTGCCCATCTCAGGTATACTTTAAGACGGCATTGAAGGAAACTTTCTTAGTGTTGTGAATATTTTAAAGTTTTCTAGAGACTTTTAGCACAATCTAAACTGTGGCGTTTATAATCCTCCAGTTAATTATCAGTCGCCAACTTCAATATGTTTCTCTGATGACACATAAATAAACAAGTGTTTACATTATGTCATACCGCGCTGCTGGCTCGTTATAATCATGTATTATAGTGACACTTCATTTATGGGAATATTAAATGCTTACTGTAAAATGAAAGAGGAAAACAATATTTTACAAGAAGGCCTTCAGAATATTCAAAGGATCTGTTGATAATTTATACAAGGTAGAATACCTAATGCATTAACCCTAACTCTCCCAGATTTTCATTGCTAGTAAATGGGAAAAGGCAATTACTTGTACAGATGAGTAGTGACATCCTGTCATTGCTGTTTTTTAGCCAGATTTTGCTGTTCCAGACTGGAGAGCCGGAAAGCTCGATACTGCAATGAACTTTTCTGTTAACCTCCCTGGCGGTACGCAGTTTCAGAGGCTGCGTCCGTGGGAGGGATTTTTTTAATTAAAGTTGTTGTAGCCTTTGTAGCTAGCACTAGGCTAGCTACCATTGTCCCCCAAGTCGCCCTGCCGCACCCTTCTGATCCCCCCAATCCCCGTGGTTATATGTTACCTAGCCGTGATCCCGCGAGAGCCACAGCCTCCCCAATGAGCTTCAGTCATCGCTATGGCGACGATCGGACATGACATCATCAACGTCATGATGTCATGCGCAATCCCGATCCTCCCCATAGCGAAGCCTGGAGCTGATTGGAGAGGCTGCGCCATCGTGGGAATGGGGGGGAGGGGTACATATAACGGCGGCGATCGAGGGTGATCAAAAAAGAGCTGAGGGAGTTGGGGGACAATGGTAGCTAGCAAAGTGCTAGCCACAAAGGCTACAACCATTTTTATTAAAAGAATCCCTCCCGGGGCAGAGAAATTCTCTGCGGCGGCTACCCCGAGTGTAGCACGGGGTTGCCGCCAAGGAGGTTAAAGAACATCCGAGGTGAAAATAAACTGATGAGAAAAACAACTGTTTCTATCCTCCTTCTCCTAAAAATGACTTTATTAGATATCCCATGGTTTTATATTTAAATCTAGTTTTTACTGTTTCATTGTCTCTGCTCAATGACACCTTCATTGAAGTATGCCAAAGCTCAAATATATGAATTATTGACTGTTTTTATCCCTTTTTTGCTCTCAGAAGCCATTTACTGACAGGAAGGAACGTGTTTTATGGCTGTAATTACTTATCAGTGTGGGTTACGCTACAGTCTGACCCCAGTCCGACCTGGTCCTGACCTGTACAGAAACTGTCACTTGCATACCTGATATTTTACTCTTTCAGGCAGAGAAAGAAAAAAAGGAATACAGTTTAGTTATTTGTATGCTAGGCACTGTCCATACACATGTCTATCTCATCATGTCACATGTCACCTTGGTTGTGCTTTATAGACTATGACGTCTTGGCCTTAATTCACTAAGGGCAGTTCGGTAAAATAATTTAGTTTGTAAAATACCACATTCAGTATTTTAAACTTTTTTTTTCAAATTCACTAAGATTTTTCGCATGAGTAAGAGTTTGGCAATTTACCCAACAAACATGCTTCAATTCACCCATGCTAAGTGCACACGATGCAATTTTCTGACAGATTTACTGTCAGATCGATTATTTCCAACATGTTCGATCTGATTTCCGATCTATTTTACAATCGATATTCCATTCAGTTCTATAGAAAATCGTTCGGAAATCCGATCGGACATATTTAAAATAATTGATCTGACACCAAATCTGTCATAAAATTCTATTGTGTGTACCTAGCATAAGTCCTGCTCGGTAAGTATCACTTACCAGCCGTGACGAAGGTTAACAGTGAGGCAGGGAGCTGTGTGTATGAGTCGGGGGTGTTTGTCCAGTGCATCCCTGGCATCCCTTTAGATGTACTGCAACCACCAAAGGGAGCTCTTCCATATAAGAGCATACAGATATTCACATCTAAAGGGATGCAGAAAAGCAGAAAACGTCTCCTTCCCCTGCTCTGCCAGAGTAAAGTCCCGCCTTCCAGAGTATCGGACCAAATCAGAGTGGGAAGCAGGGCTTGTGGCTCTCCCTATTGGCTGCTTGGTTCTCCCTATTGGCTGCCTGCTACATCTGTCACCGCATGGAGAGTGTGAGTTACCGGTTGGTCAGAGCTGGAGAAAAATACTTTTGCTGTATTTACCGAATGCTTTAATCTTTGTGAATTACAGTTTCTTGATATTTCTTGAGGTATTTACCGCACAAGTTGGTAATTTACCTCATTGATCTGTAATTTAGCTTTTAAGTGTGGTAATAGGTTTAGTGAACTGGCATTTGGCGAGATGATTGGTAAAATCAGCTGTTCTCTACATTACTGAATGCGGTAATGCTTAATGAATTGAGGCCCATGTGTCTGGATAGTGTTTAGTAAGCCAGCACCTATTTAGTACAGAGTCTCTGGGATGGAATCCCTAACACTGCTACTGCCTACTGAGCGTGCAGTAATGGCTGCAGCTCTGGCACTTTGAGTCCACCAGGAAAAAAACATGATAAATGTTTCGTGTCTTGACCATCTTTTTGACTTAAAAGGAACCAGAGATCCTGTAAAGAAAAGAAGTTATACATACCTGGGGCTTCCTCCAGCCCCATACGCGCTGATTGATCCCACGCTGCCGTCCAGCACTGCCCGCGTCTACGAGAACCGTCTCCCATCAGTGATGTCATCAGAGCCGGGCTATGCAGGAGAAGTGCACCCTCTACGTATCTCTCCATATACTGCTGCAGAGATACGCAAAGAGCGCACCTCTGCTACGCTAGACTGGCTCCGACTGGCGGCAAAGCGGGGTCCTGGTTCTCATAGCTGTGGGCAGCGCTGGATGGCGGCGTGGGATCGATCAGCGTGTATGGGGCTGGAGAAAGTCCAAGGTATGTATAACGTCTTTTCTTTACAGGATCTCTGGTTCTCTTTAACTACCTGCGGACCGAGTGAGTACGAATCCACGTCGGGCAGGGGGCGCTGCGGTCCTGACCGGACGTAAACTCTACGTCCCATTGACTGCACGCCCCAGCCCGTCCGCTTCGCTCGGTCCGCTCTGCCACCGCCGCAATGTGATGCCCTGCCGCCTCTATGACGGCAGAGCACTGTGAGCCGGGCAGGAGCCGTTTTCATTGGCTCCTGACCCTGTCATTCCTGTAAGACGTTCCCATTGGCTTACATGGAATGACAGGGTCAGGAGCCAATGAAAACGGGCCCTGACCGGCGCACAGCGCTCTGCAGTCATAGAGACGGCAGAGAGAGCAGCCTGCGGCGGGGACAGAGCGGCGTGTACGGCGGGAGCGAAGTAACTTGCGGCGATTTGTCGGGAAGCGACGGTTTGCTGGACCAGCACCCTCTGGTCCTTAAGGGGGCAGAGGGTGCTGGTCCAGAAAGGGTTAATTGCTCTGCCCCCACACCTGCTATTGTCATTAAATTTGTTACGTGTCTCCTGGCCATGGGAACGCGTTACGTGTTTAAAAGCCGCTAGTTTGTAGCATGTTTTGAAACTGAAATAAAAAGATAATGGACCCAATCAAATTCACTTTTACTCCCAAGTTTTCTCCCAGGTGATATTTCACATCTTATCAACAAAAAGTCTTTTAAGTTTCCTGCAAGCAATAAAATGCTCAGAAGAATTTTAACTTTCACACACTTTTTGGTATTTTTTCAGGGTGTTGAAACTTATAAAATTATCTCCTAGGAGAAAACGTAGGAGAAAAAGTGAATTGGATCAGGTCCATTTTGTAAGAAAAAAATGAAAAGCCGCTAGTTTAACTACCTCCAATCCTAGCAGGCTGTCCAAGATTAGTCATCATTCAGGGCCGGGCCGAGGCAGAGGCGAGAGAGGCTCCAGCCTCAGGGCGCAGTGTAGGAGGGGGCGCACAGCTCACTCAGCTATCATTCCCCTATTGTGTATGAAGCAGAGAGAAATAAGAAAAGTGGATACATGGCAGTGACTGCAAGCCAGATAACTAGAGATTAAGGTGTTAGGAGCCCTGGGGCGCCTCTTAGTCTAATAGCAATCAGTGTGTGACATCTAGGGTGGGACTCGGGAGGGGATGGAGGGGCGCACTTTGGTGCCTCTGCCTTGGGTGCTGGAGGACCTGTAATCATAATGATGTAATTGTCTAGCAACAGGAGTTTATCAGCATGATGAGTAGTTGGGCGGAGCATATAGTTTTTGAGAAAATCGATTTTAAAGTTTCAAAGGGAAAACTGTCTTTTAAATGCGGGAAATGTCTGTTTTCTTTGCACAGGTAACATGCTTTTTGTCGGCATGCAGTCATAAATGTAATACATATAAGAGGTTCCAGGAAAAGGGACCGGTAATGCTAACCCAGCAGCAGCACACGTGATGGAACAGGAGGAGGGTGGCGCAGGAGGAGAAGGCCACGCTTTGAGACACAACAACCCAGGCCTTGCATGAGGACAAGAAGCGTGCGGATAGCATGCTTTGTACCACCATGCAGTCATAAATGTAATAAAGATAAGTGGTTCAATAAACAGGGACCACGCGGCAACGCTAACCCAGCAGCAGCAGACGTGATGGAACAGGAGCAGGCGCAGGAGGAGAAGGCCACGCTTTGTGAGACACAACAACCCAGGCCTTGCATGAGGACAAAAAGCGTGCGGATAGCATGCTTTGTACCGCCATGTAGTCATAAATGTAATAAAGATAAGAGGTTCAATAAACAGGGACCACGCGGCAACGCTAACCCAGCAGCAGCAGCAGCAGCAGCACACGTGATGGAACAGGAGGAGGCGCAGGAGGAGAAGGCCACGCTTTGTGAGACACAACAACCCAGGCCTTGCATGAGGACAAAAAGCGTGCGGATAGCATGCTTTGTACCGCCATGTAGTCATAAATGTAATAAAGATAAGAGGTTCCATAAACAGGGACCGGCAACGGTAACCCAGCAGCAGCAGCAGCAGCAGCAGCACACGTGATGGAACAGGAGGAGGCGCAGGAGGAGAAGGCCACGCTTTGTGAGACACAACAACCCAGGCCTTGCATGAGGACAAAAAGCGTGCGGATAGCATGCTTTGTACCGCCATGTAGTCATAAATGTAATAAAGATAAGAGGTTCCATAAACAGGGACCGGCAACGGTAACCCAGCAGCAGCAGCAGCAGCACACGTGATGGAACAGGAGGAGGCGCAGGAGGAGAAGGCCACGCTTTGTGAGACACAACAACCCAGGCCTTGCATGAGGACAAAAAGCGTGCGGATATAGCAGCAATGCTTTTTGCCGCCATGCAGTCATAAATGTAATACAGATGAGAGGTTCCATAAACAGGGACCGGCAACGGTAACCCAGCAGCAGCAGCAGCAGCACACGTGATGGAACAGGAGGAGGCGCAGGAGGAGAAGGCCACGCTTTGTGAGACACAACAACCCAGGCCTTGCATGAGGACAAAAAGCGTGCGGATATAGCAGCAATGCTTTTTGCCGCCATGCAGTCATAAATGTAATACAGATGAGAGGTTCAATAAACAGGGACCGGAAACGCTAAACCATCCCAGATGTTCATCGGTCATGTTACTTGGTTGGGGTCCAGGAGTGTTGCGTAGTCGTTTCCAATCCAGGATTGATTCATTTTAATTTGAGTCAGACGGTCTGCATTTTCTGTGGAGAGGCGGATACGCCGATCTGTGATGATGCCTCCGGCAGCACTGAAACAGCGTTCCGACATAACGCTGGCTGCCGGGCAAGCCAGCACCTCTATTGCGTACATTGCCAGTTCGTGCCAGGTGTCTAGCTTCATGCCCGGTTTCAGGTCCAGCGGTGCCAGCCACAAATCCGTCTGTTCCTTTATTCCCCTCCAAATTTCCTCCCCTGTGTGCTGCTTATCCCCAAGGCAGATCAGCTTCAGCAACGCTTGCTGACGCATGCCAACAGCTGTGCTGCACTGCTTCCACGATCCTACTGCTGCTGGTGCTGGGTTAGCATTTCCGGATGAGGTACAGCTTTGAGATGCGTTGGAGGAGAAGGAGTCAGAGAGGTAGGTGCTGCTGTTGTTATCCAGCTGTTTGCGGCGTGGGCAACACCCGCGCCGTAGCAGGTGAGGAATCGCTGCCAGGCTCCACAAGGTTCACCCAGTGCGCGGTAAGGGAGATGTATCGACCCTGGCCGAACGCACTCGTCCAGGTGTCAGTGGTGAGGTGAACCTTGCAGGCAACGGCATTCTTCAAGCTTCGGGTTATTTAGCTGACCACGTGCTCATGCAACTCAGGCACTGCAGAGCGCGCAAAGTGGTAGCGGCTGGGAACCACGTAACGTGGGATGGCCACTGACATCATGCCCTTGAAGCTGTTTGTCTCCACCACTCGATATGGCAGCATTTCGCAGGCCAGAAGCTTGGCTATGCTGGCTGGCTGTTACTGCCACGGCCCGGGGGTCATTTGCTGGCAATTTCCTCTTGTGCTCAAACATCTCAGAGACAGACAACTCAACCGTAGCGCTGCACACCGAAGGGCTGTTGGTTGTTGTGTTTGATGAACACTGGGAGACCTCAAGAGCACTAGTCCGGAAAGTGACAGTGTCAGCATCGTCTGATGTTTGTGAATGTTGTGAACCACGCAATGGCTGGGCTACTGCTGCTGCTGAGGCGGGTCTGGTGGTGAGTCTGGTGAACCCAAGGGAGGCAGTGTTGCTGGTGGTACCCTGTCCTGCCGCGTTTGCCCACAGAGTGGGATGTTTGGATAGAATGTGGCGGCTCATGCTGGTGGTGGAGAGGTTGTTAATACTTTTCCCCCTGCTCAGGCGGGTCTTGCACACCTTGCAAATCGCCATGGTAACATCCTCAGTGCAGTCTTCAAAGAAAGCCCAGACTTTAACTGGCTGAGGACTCGGACCTCGTGCGTGATGTGCTGGTGCTGCTTAACCCACTGCTGGACGCTTGAGAGGTCATCCAAGTAATTATCTGGTCCTGTTCTTTTGGATCTGTGAGGGTTGTTGTCCTGGACAACATGGGCAGTATTGAGTGGGTTTTCTTGGGTGCTCCCCTGTGGCCTGTACGTGAACCGTCAGGGGAAACACCTCTTCCCTTGCCCCTCCCTCTTTCACCGGATTTCTTCCTCATTTCACTTATCCTTAAAGTACACGCTGACTGGCAGCAGTACAGTGGCAGTACAGAAATGCTATACAGTGGTGGGTGAGCGGTGTACCACTATTGTCAGCAGTGACACAGAGCACAATGCTATACAGTGGCGGGTGAGCGGTGTACTACTGTTCCCAGCAGACACAGAGTGGAAGTAAACACAATGCTATATAGTGTGGCTGAGCCGTGTACACAGAGTGGCATTAAACACAATGCTATATAGTCTGCTATATAGTCACCCCGAACAGGGTGATGTTCTGCAGAACCCAAACAGTGGCAAACACTGTTCGCCCAACACTACTGGGAGGGAACGCAGATTTTAGTACCTAAACACACGATACAACATGTTTTCCGGGGTCGGACTCTGAGGCACATACAGATGGTCCCGATCATCATCCTCATCATACAACTCTTCTCCTGAGTCTGACCCACCCACCACCTCTGCCACCCCAACATCCCCAGACACAGACCCCTCATCGTCCTCAACATTAACTTGGGATGCTGGCCTGAGCCAGACCTCCTCCTCCACATCAGGCCCCATCATCTCCTCAATGGCAGCCCTCATTAATCGCTCTGGCGACGGACTGATGGACACAACGTTCTCCTCCGGGGAGGGCTGCTGCTGACCACTGGCTGCTGGGGTGGATGTTATAGCTTGCGTGGGGCGTTGGCTGTTGCTGTTGTTGGGAGTGCTGCTCACAGCGGAGGTCTCTGGGGAACTCATGTTGAGCTCATATAGTGGTTGACGGTGAGTGGAGTATTACTGATCCCAGCAATATACACACTGACTGGCAGAGTACACAATGCTATATAGTGTGGCTGAGCGGTGTACACAGAGTGGCAGTAAACACAATGCTATATAGTCTGGCTGAGCGAGCGGTGTACTACTGTTCCCAGCAGAATCAGAGTGGCAGTAAACAATGGTATATAGTCTGGCTGAGCGGTGTACACAGAGTGTCAGTAAACAATGGTATATAGTCTGGCTGAGCGAGCGGTGTACTACTGTTCCCAGCAGAATCAGAGTGGCAGTAAACAATGGTATATAGTCTGGCTGAGCGAGCGGTGTACTACTGTTCCCAGCAGAATCAGAGTGGCAGTAAACAATGGTATATAGTCTGGCTGAGCGGTGTACACAGAGTGTCAGTAAACAATGGTATATAGTCTGGCTGAGCGAGCGGTGTACTACTGTTCCCAGCAGAATCAGAGTGGCAGTAAACAATGGTATATAGTCTGGCTGAGCGGTGTACACAGAGTGTCAGTAAACAATGGTATATAGTCTGGCTGAGCGGTGTACACACAATGCTATATAGTCTGCTATATAGTGTCAGTAAACAATGGTATATAGTCTGGCTGAGCGAGCGGTGTACTACTGTTCCCAGCAGAATCAGAGTGGCAGTAAACAATGGTATATAGTCTGGCTGAGCGGTGTACACAGAGTTTCAGTAAACAATGGTATATAGTCTGGCTGAGCGGTGTACACAGAGTGTCAGTAAACAATGGTAAATAGTCTGGCTGAGCGGTGTACACAGAGTGGCAGTAAACACAATGCTATATAGTCTGGCTGAGCGAGCGGTGTACTACTGTTCCCAGCAGAATCAGAGTGGCAGTAAACAATGGTATATAGTCTGGCTG
The DNA here is from genome assembly GCF_040937935.1 of Hyperolius riggenbachi. Lineage (NCBI taxonomy): Eukaryota > Metazoa > Chordata > Amphibia > Anura > Hyperoliidae > Hyperolius > Hyperolius riggenbachi. Next base: position 481,204,560 of record NC_090648.1, on the reverse strand, counting down.
AGCGGTGTACACAGAGTGTCAGTAAACAATGGTATATAGTCTGGCTGAGCGGTGTACACAGAGTGTCAGTAAACAATGGTATATAGTCTGGCTGAGCGGTGTACACAGAGTGGCAGTAAACACAATGCTATATACTCTGGCTGAGCGAGCGGTGTACTACTGTTCCCAGCAGACACAGAACAGTAAACAGAATGCTATATAGTGTGGCTGAGCGAGCGGTGTACCACTATTCCCAGCAGACACAGAACAGTAAACAGAATGCTATATAGTGTGGCTGAGCGAGCGGTGTACCACTATTCCCAGCAGACACAGAACAGTAAACAGAATGCTATATAGTGTGGCTGAGCGAGCGGTGTACCACTATTCCAAACAGACACAGAACAGTGAACAGAATGCTATATAGTGTGGCTGAGCGAGCGGTGTACCACTATTCCCAGCAGACACAGAGTGGCAGTAAACAGAATGCTATATAGTGTGGCTGAGCGAGGTACACAGAGTGGCAGTAAACAGAATGCTATATAGTGTGGCTGAGCAAGCGGTGTACTACTATTCCCAGCAGACACAGAGTGGCAGTAAACAGAATGCTATATAGTGTGGCTGAGCGAGGTACACAGAGTGGCAGTAAACAGAATGCTATATAGTGTGGCTGAGCAAGCGGTGTACTACTGTTCCCAGCAGTGACACAATGACAGGGGGGACCCTGGCTAGCGTGGCTGGAGCGCGAACTACCCTGCCTGCCTACCCAAAGCTAAACCCACAGACAAATGGCGGAGATATGACGTGGTTCGGGTATTTATTTACCCGAACCACGTGACCGTTCGGCCAATCAGAGCGCGTTCGGGTCCGAACCACGTGACCCGTTCGGCCAATCACAGCGCTAGCCGAACGTTCGGGGAACGTTCGGCCATGCGCTCTTAGTTCGGCCGTGTGGCCGAACGGTTTGGCCGAGCACCGTCAGGTGTTCGGCCGAACTCGAACATCACCCGAACAGGGTGATGTTCTGCAGAACCCGAACAGTGGCGAACACTGTTCGCCCAACACTAGGCGGAGGTTGCAGACATGTGTCAGAGAGCTCATCAGTTACGATTTCCAGAGGATATTGGCTTGGGAAGATTAATAAAAGAAATTGTTAAAGTCACCCAACACCAAGCATCTAAACATGCCAGGTCATCGTTCAGACGTAATCAAGCGCTGTCCATTCAAATGAATGGAAGCACTTTTAGGCCTCTTTTCCATGGACAGTTGATAGGCAATGAAATGCCTCTCAAACGCTCACAACTGCTTGCTGCTGCCTGGTGACTGTTCACTGCTGCCTGGCAACTCTTTGCTGCTACCTGATAACTGCACACTGCTTCCTCGTAACTGCTCACTGCTGCCTTGCAGCTGCTTGCTGAGCACACAGTTCAACTTTTCGTGGAAAAGTGGCCTTAAAATAAGTATTATGCGATAATTTGTGTAAATGCTGCACTTGATCCAATCGTCTGGTCTATTTATAGCCAGGGCCGGCGCTACCATTAAGGCAAAGGAGGGAGCTGCCCCAGGGCCACAGAGCTTGTAGGGGCCCCCAGTGGCTACAAGAGGAAAAAAAAATTTCAAATCGGCCTTATAGTTTTTGAGAAAATCGATTTTAAAGTTTCAAAGGGAAAAAAAACACATTTAAAAACCTGCCGACTTTAATGTTTAATAGCAAATCCACCTTAAATGCTAGAAACCCTAAATTTGCAGGATGTGTTAAGGAGATCATTAGGAATAAGAGGAAAAAACAATTTTTCAAAAAGACCTTATAGTTTTGGAGAAAATCGATTTTAAAGTTTAAAAGGAAAAAAGTACAGTTTTAAATGCGGTAAATGTCACTTTTAGTAACAAACCTAACGGTAGTGTAATTTTACATGCATCAAACGAAAGCGCAATAAATTTCCTGATGGGGTTTCCAGGGGGTGTATATGCAGCCACAGCGCTTTGGCCAGGGATCGCTATACAGCCGCAATATGGCTGTATGAAGATCCCTGGCATTTTTTCCTATTTTCCCAATTTTTTTTATGTTTAGAGTGTGGGAATTTAAAAAAAAAAAAAATTATGTGGGGTCCCCCCTCCTGAAACTTTTTAACCCCTTGTCCCCCATGCAGGCTGGGATAGCCAGAATGTGGAGCTCTGACCGATTGGGACTTCACACCCTGACTATACCAGCTGCAAAAAAGGTCCCCTAATGCCGATTTTTGTTCCGGGGTATATGTTGAGGGGGCCCCCCAGGTTTATTTTGCCCTGGGGCCCCACTGTTGCTTAAACCGGCCCTGTTTATAGCTTCCAGGAACGGCTATGTGCAGCACTTCTGTGTCCCCCTAGGGGGAGGTCAAAACGAGATGTGAGAACAAACCATTGGTAACTTATGTAAAACTTTTTCGCTTAACCGGTTCAGCACCGCAGTGCCGAAAATCTCATGCATCCGAGCAACGTTCACCTCCCATTCATTTGCCTATAACTTTATTGCTACTTATCACAATGAATTGATCTATATCTTGTTTTTTCTGCCACTAATTAGGCTTTCTTTGGGTAGTACATTTTGCTAAGAATTATTTTTTTCTAAATCCATTTTAACAGGAAGATTAAGAAAGAAATGAAAAAAATTCATTATTTCTCAGTTTTTGGCCATTATAGTTTGAAATTAATATATGCTACCGTAATTAAAACCCATGTATTTTATTTGCCCATCTGTCCCGGTTATTACACCATTTAAACGATGTCCCTATCACAATTTATGGCGCCGATATTTCATTTAGAAATAAAGGTGCATTTTTTCAATTTGCGTCCATCACTATTTATAAGCTTATATTTTTAAATAATATAATAACATACTCTCTTGACATGCATATTTAAAAAGTTTAGACCCTTGGGTAACTATTTATGTTGGTTTTTTTTATTGTATTTTTTAATAAAAAATGTGTGTGGGTAATTTTTGGTGTGGGAGGGAAACTGCCTATTTTAAATGTAAAATCGTATAATTGTTTATTTTAAAATGTATGTTGGTGCAGTTTACTATTTGGCCACAAGATGGCCACAGTGAAAAAAGTCCTAGATGCGAACGATCTCGCATCCAGGAACTTAAATGCAGGGGAGACGTTTCCTGGGGGCAGAAATACCACGCTCTCTGGATAGAAAGCGTCTGTATTTCTGCGGGGAAGTTAGATCGGTGAATGGGAATTATATTCCCATTCACTGATCGGGGGGCTAGCGGCGGGTGCGCGCGCGGGCGGGCCCGATCGCTTGCACCACGCAGGGATAGCAGCAGTGCCTTTCTGGACGAGAAAGCTCGCCAGAAAGGCCGAACTGGTTAATGCAGAAAAACATTTAGATGAGGCACCGCAAGCCTATCCTGCAGATGCCCTTGTGAACTGCCAATTTTTTTCTTCTAATGATGGCAACGCGGGATGGGAAAGTTAACCAATCAGTATGTTTCTTAGGATGTAAGAAAAAACTACCTTCCTATAATTATCAGTGTTGCTCTTGAATTTTTGCCAAAGTAATTTTTGCATCAAAAATTTTAGCAAAAATACATTGTATGTATGCAATATGGCAAAAATGAGCAAAAATGCTAAAGAAAAAGAAAAAAAAAACATTATTTTTACAGCGCAACCATGAACATTTTTCTATTTTTAGTGCAAAAATTCGTGAAAAATGCAAAAAATCACAAACTTATTCCATAATGATTTTTGACTGCATTTTTGCTGAAAAGTCAAATTCAACATTATTTTCGTGAAAACGAATGTGAAAAGAATATTGTCATTTTCGCTCATCTCTGATAATTATGACGGTTTTCAGACAAAAAGTTGAATTTCCCTTCAAGCATTGCTGTTCAGTATCTGCAGTGAAACAAGAAAATCCTCTTTTTTAATATTAGGTTCCATTTGCAATGTCACAGCTATACAGCGATGCATGTTGCCAGTGAGGAATGAGTATGCAGGGTAGTATTAATAATTTAGAGTGTATTAATTCTCAGCGGCCTAAGGCAGGACAAACTGTAAATAAAGCAAATGCCTGAAAATACATTTTTACTATGAGCAGACCAGAGCTGAGAGTTTAAAATGATCCTCAGGGGGCTTCAAATACCATTAAAGGAAACTATAAAGGCCTGCCCAGACTCACCGAGCTTAAATAATTTTGGCCTTTGTCTTTGTCTGTAATATGTAAGGGAAACTTGCACCACGTTTGTTTCCTGGTTATTAATCGCTATAGGGGCTGCAATGTTACCCCCTCTCCTTCTAGCTGCTCATTAACATATCTGGAGGAAGATGTGAAGATAGCATCTGTGACTTCTGTAAACTATTTGAAGGACAGTGTTTTCTCTACAAACCCAACCTCCCCCCCCCTCCCTCTTTCAGACAGAGAAAGAAAAAAAGGAACACAGCCTAGTTATTTATTTGCTTGGCACTGTACATACACATGTCTATCTCATTATGTCACCTCGGTTGGCTTTTACTGGCCCTAAATGTGCATGAAGATTGCCAGTTCTGACTTCATTGGCTGCGTGCTTGTGGCCCACTGGTGTGTCTATTTTACCCTCATTAATCACCCAATGTTGTATACATGATACGCTGCATGAAATGCTCCTCAAGAGGAATCTATATAGGAGAAACAGGAAAAAAACTGTGCACAAGAATGAACCATCACCGCTTTAAAATTAATGAGGGTAAAATGGACACACCAGTGGGCCAACACTTCTGTGAACCAGGACACAGCATGCAAGATCTAAAAGTACTTATTCTTAAGGGTAACTTCAAAAATGAACAAGCAAGAAAGATTTCTGAGTACACATTTATGAAAATGTTCAAGACATTAACAGAAGGTTTAAATTGTGGAATGGGATTCATGACTCCTTATGTAACATGATTGACTTGGCTTCACTATCTTCAGAAACCTGCTAGATTTCATGTTTGCTTGCATAAGCTCACTGGCTCCAGCCTGCTGATCACCTGACATCTAACTGCTAAACAGCAACCAGTACAACTGCCATCTTCGTGTTTGCTATTTACCTGCATCAATGTTTTACTACAGCTAACATCTGGAAATATGCCTGAAGAAGGGGACTAGATCCCAGAAAGCTTGCATTATTTAACTTTATCAGTTAGCCATTAAAAGTTTCTACTTTTACAAGGCTTTGTTTTTTTCTACCTACATATACTACCTACTGTAAATGCCAGCAACATAAGAGAGAAGTCATTTATGGGTCACTTTGTCCAGGAAGAAACATACTTTTTATGTGTATGTATTTTAAATGTCAAGATTTTTGCAACAGTTCCTCTTTAAGTAGCTCAGCATAACAGGAGTACAACTAAACTGGCAGTGGCAGCTATGAGAGTGCAGTACTTGAGGCCAGGGAGAGGCCTAATACAGAAAGCAGGGAAGTCGGTATCCGTGCCGAGGAGGGTGGCATGCAACTAAGCCTCTGTGTGCATAATTCTAAGTCACGTTAAATTTTTTATAATCCGATGCTGAGAATAGGCACCTTTAAGCACCATAATTGAACTTTTCCTCGAGATCCATGTCTACTCATTAATCCATCATATTAAAAATTAAAGTAAACAATATAGGGCCTGCCATTTGAAATTACGCTTAATTCTAGGTTGATTAACTTCTACATTGCAAGAGCGCGATCGTTAAAGGAAGGTTTTTTTTTTGTTTTTTTAATTCACTAGGCTATTCTGAAACAGATCTATCTTCCTTACATAATAAATATATTATGATGTATGTTAATTATTACATCCCTTGTATTTACAGATTGAGTTTCCCCAGTCTATGTTTTTTCTAGTCTGAGAAAATGGAACCATATTTAACCGTAAATTGTTAAATTCCTGGAATTGTTAGGAAGAGGTGTTAATGTAATCTAGCATCAGGATCTTTGCAGGATGAAGTTATAAATAAATGATTTGATTTATGAATCAGTATTAATCACCCTTACTGTGTCGAAGAGAGATACATGGAGAAGCATACGGTGTACAACAACAACAGAGCTTGTAGAGTTGCCGGGCCTGCAGCAATCTGCAGGAGACTATTTTTTGGGGGGATCTTAATTTATGTCATACTGAAGGGAATATCGTTGACATCCTGATCCTCTTTTTAGACACAAAATTGTATAACATCATGTTCTATTGTAGGTGTTCTCTCTGGGAGCAGAAGAGATATAAAACATATAAATAGAAAGTAGTTCACATCATATCTAGAAATTAGAAAAGGAAAGACTTTTAAAGATTTTAGTAAAAGTACCAATAGAATAGGAGCAATTGTATTAAAATAAATTCCTACGTACACATTTCTGGAGATTTGGTCCATGAAAGACTTTTGGTCCTATTATGTTATTGTTTTACCTCTTTTGCATTCTTATTTTGCTGCTTGCTATTTCTAAAAGAGCAAGAAGTGGTGAATTAAACTGTCAGCCCAATAGAATGTTTTTGTGCTTCTTAAATAGCTCCCTATTATCATCATGACGTGGAACGAGGCAAATACAGTGAACTTCAATTAGGTCTTTATTTCTCTGATGTGTGCACACTGCAATTATTTCTAGTTTTTGGATGCTGTCTTTGTTGCATAGAAGTATTTTTTTAAGCTTTACTGTTTCTTCCTCTGCATTCTTAATTTGTTTTTCACTGCATAAGTTAAAATAGAAATTGGACTGTTTATAACTTAAAGGACACCTGAAATGAGAGGGCTATAGAGGGTACCATATATATTCCCTTTTAAGCAATACCAGTTGCCTGGCTATTTGCCAAATTGGAATTTCACATATCAAGTCACAATTATGATGCAAAACCTTAATGCAAAATTTTGGGGAAAATTGTAATTGATTTAGTTTGTTACCATCATTTTGCAATTTGGCTTAATCTTCATGTAATTTTGTGCCGGCTTCAGCCTGTTAATAGCAAAGACCCCTTTGTATCTTGTAATCTTGTATTTTATTTGGGTCCACTTTAACAAACAGGTGGATCAGTGACTGACCCCAAACCAGCTGGAGATCAGCAACGTGGTGTGTGACAACGGCAGCAATCTCATTTCCGCTTTGAATTTGGGAAAGCTGACACATGTACCCTGCATGGCACATGTGCTAAATCTAGTCATTCAAAGATTTGTGTCAAAGTACCCAGGCTTAGAGGACATCCTGAAGCAGGCCAGGAAGGGGTTTGGGCATTTCAGGTGGTCTTACACGGCCATGGCATGCTTTGCCGATATTCAGCGGAGAAACAAGTTTCCAGTGAGACGCCTGATTTACGATAAACCCTCCTTATGTTTTCTCCCCTGCTAGAACAGGAGAAAGCTGTCACCCAGTACCCCTTCAACTACAGTAGAAGGACACGCTCTGGGGAGATAGAGATGTTGTGGCCCAACAACTGGACAGTGGACACTCATGCAATATGCATGCAGGCTCATGCGGCCGTTTGAGGAGGTGACCAATCTGGTGAGTCACAGTGAAGTCACCATCAGCGACTTGATCCTGTATGCTTACTTCCTGGAGCGTGCCGTGCGTATAGTGGTGGATCAAGCTGTGGAGGAGTGTGAACAGGAACAGTTACAGGAGGAAGCGTTGTGGGATCAATTCTCATCAGAACCAGATGTTCCCTCAACACCTGCGGCAGCACAGAGGGGGGAGAAGGAGGAGGAAGAGTCGTATGGGGAAGAAGAATCAGACTCAGATGATGAGGAAGGTGTTTCTTTGAAGGAGGAGGAGGAGGTGGCGGCAGAAGAACAACCGCAGCAGGCGTCGCAGGGGGCTTGTGCTGCTCAACGTTCCCGTGGTATTGTTCGTGTCTGGGGGGAGGAGGAGGACTTACCTGACGTCACTGAGGAAGAGCAAGAGGAGATGGATAGTACGTCTGGATCCAAATTTGTGCAGATGGCGTTGAGGGACCCTTGTATAAAAAAACTCAAGGGGAATGAGCTGTACTGGGTCGCCACGCTACTAGACCCTCGGTATAGGCACAAAGTGGCGGAGATGTTTCCAAATCACCAAAAATCAGAAAGGATGCAGCACTTGCAGAACAGGCTGGCAACTATGCTTTACAGTGTGTTTAACCACTTGCCGACCAGTGGATTTTACACTGATCGGTGCTGCTTGGGCTCTACAGCCCGCAGCACCGATCAGGAGTGCAGCAGGGCGATCAGACTACCCCCCTTTTTTCCCCACTAGTGGGATGTCCTGCTGGGGGGGTCTGATCGCCGCCGGCTGCATCTGCTTAGTGGGGGGGGCTCTTCAAAGCCCCCCTCCGCAGCGCTTTCCGCCCTCTCGGCCGCTCCCTCCCTCTCCCTCCCCCTGTGAGCTGTGCAGGACGGATTTCCGTCCTGCGCATTGAAGGATAGGCTTCAGCCTATCATATGCCTTACGGCGCTGCTGCGCAGCAGCGCCGTATGATGTAAACAGCGGGGATTTCTTCCCCGCCTGATTACATTTTGCCGGCGAGCCACGATCGGCGGCTCTCCGGCTGTTCACGGAGACACCCTCCGTGAACTGACATGGAAAGGCCGCTCGATCGAGCGGCCGTTTCCATGGTAACCCGCAGACGACCAGTTTACGCCAATCGGCGTTAGCTGGTCGTCAAGAGGTTAAGGGTGATGTCACAGCACAACGGAATAAAGGTGCCACTGCAAGTAAGGATGCTCATTCGGATTCCGCGGAATGCGGAAATCGGTAATGCAAGTGCGTGAGGCGGATTTCTGCCGAAAATTGTAGAAATTTCCGCCGACTTTAACATCGATTTTCTCAAAAACTATAAGGTCTTTTTGAAAACTTTTTTTCTATCTTGTTCAAAAGATTCAGTTTAATAAACCCTGACAACTTGGTGTTTCTAGGACTTATGGGGGCTTTGCTATTAACCGCTAAAGTCGGTGGATTTTTACTGTAATGTAAAATTGCAGAAAATCTGCATCTGCCTATTTTCTGCATTTTACATTACAGTAAAAACCTGCCAAATTTAGAGGTTGATAGCAAAGCCCCCGTAGGTCCTAGAAACACCAAATTTTCAGGGTTTATTAAACAGAATCCTGTGAACAAGATGTAAAAAAAGATTTAAAAAAAACCTTACAGTTTTTGAGAAAATCGATGTTAAATTTGGGCGGAATTTCCGCAATTTCCGGCGGAAATTCCGCATCAGAATGCGGAAATTGGTAGCGGAAAGCGGAATCGGTAATTGGCAATCACGGAATGCAGATTTACCGTGGAATCGGAAATTGGCATTTCCGACCATCCCTAACTACAAGTAATCCTCATCCTCCCATGTCCACGCAGGCAAGGACAGGATGCTCTAGCGATCTAATGGTTATGTCAGACATGCGGACATTCTTTACTCTAACGTCTCGCCTTAGCCCTTCCGTATCTACCATCCACCAACGTCTGGACCGGCATGTAGCCGACTACCGGGCCTTAAGTATGGATGTAGACACTGTGAGCAGCGATGAACCCTTGGACTACTGGGTGCGCAGGCTTGACCTGTGCCAGATCTGTCAGTCACAATTTGCCATCCAACTTCTGTCTTGCCCTGCCTCAAGCGTCCTGTCAGAAAGGACCTTCAGCGCAGCTGGAGGCATTGTCACTGAGAAGAGAAGTCACCTGGGTCACAAAAGTGTTCAGTACCTCACCTTTATCAAAATGAATGAGGCATGGATCCCGGAGGGCTGCTTCCCACCCGAATACTAAGTCAGTCCCCACACACAGCATCTCTGCATGCACGCCATGTGACTGCCTGCCCCAAGACTAAGTCGGTCCCCACACAGCATGTCTGCCTGCAGGCCGCTTGACTGCCTTCTCCGCCACCACCAACAGGGTCCAGAACTCCAGGCGGATTCCTGAATTTTTAAGGCCGCTATAATTATTTTTCTGGTGCGTGTACATGCCTGCCTATTTTTTTTCAGCTGCAACAACAAAACAAAAGGCATGTACATGTGTCAATTCCCCTTCGTGATCATTACCTTGCCGCGGTGAAGGGGCTTGCGTATCACAATGAAGCAATTACCGACGGCTATATGAGTGTCTCGGGGGGGCACACCCAAGACAATAAGGTCAGTGCTTCATTGTGGACAGACCAAATTCGATCAGCTGGACAGTCACTGTTCTGGCATTGAGCTACCTCAGCCCGGCGACCATATGGGCTGGAAAGCCGCCATCACCTGCACTCTTGTCATGATGCGCACCAGTCCAGCATGGCCGTCACTACACAAACAGCTGTGTGCGGTGCGTTACACAGTGAGCTTGGTCTGTCAGTGTGAAGCAGTACACTAATTAAACTACCTGATTGATGTATACACATTCAAGATGTTTTAAAGCACTTTAGGCCTCCAATTTAGCATGCAATGTGATTTCTGCCCTTAAAACACTGCTGTGCGTCAAATCCAGATTTTCCCCCGGGACTTGTGCCATGTATCCCACTCCCCCATGCAAAAACTCAGATGTTAGACCCCTTGAAACATCTTTTCCATCACTTTTGTGGCCAGCATAAATGTTTCTAATTTTTGAAGTTCGCCTCCCCGTTGAATTCTATTGCGGTTCACAAAAGTTTGCGGGAACCAAACCTTTTTGCGGAGGTTCGCGTTCAAGGTTCGCGAACCGAAAATCAGAGGTTCGAACCATCTTCACATAAAATGCTCCAATTGCCTATGTGTCCAAAAATCAAATGGAAAATGACCGAATTCCTTATGAAAACTAACCAAAGATTTCAAGTATACATAAAAAAAATATATATTTTAACCACTTAACGACCGCCCCCAGCCGATGGGCGGCGGCAAAGTCCGGGCCCAAACGACCGCAATACGCCCATCGGCGGGGGCGGCTGCGGGAGTGGCTATGCGGCGATCGCGTCATTTGTGACGCGATCAGCCGCCGGGGACTGGCTCCGCCCACCGCTCGCTGTAACCCGCCGGCCGTTCGGAAGCGCCGGCGGGTTACTAGCTGCCCGATCGCCGCACGGAAAGTGTATAATAGGCTTTGTAATGTATACAAAGCCTATTATACTGGCTGCCTCCTGCACTGTTTGCACCCAATCACCCCCCTAATCACCCATCAATCACTCCCTGTCACTATCTGTCAACGCTATTTTTTTTTTTTAGTCCCTAATCTGCCCCCTACTCCCTCCTGATCACCCCCCCACCCCTCAGATTCTCCCCAGACCCCCCCCCCCCCCCCCCTGACCCCCCCCGTGTACTGTATGCATCTATCCCCCCTGATCACCTGTCAATCACCTGTCAATCACCTGTCAATCACCCGTCAATCACCCGTCAATCACCCCCTGTCACTGCCACCCATCAATCAGCCCCTAACCTGCCCCTTTGCGGGCAATCTGATCACCCACCCACACCAATAGATCGCCCGCAGATTCGACATCAGATCACCTCCCAAATGCAGTGTTTACATCTCTTCTCTCCTCTAAACACCCACTAATTACCCATCAATCACCCATCAATCACCCCCTATCACCACCTGTCACTGTTACCCATCAGATTAGACCCTAATCTGCCCCTTGCCGGCACCCAATCACCCGCCCACACGCTCAGATTGCCCTCAGACCCCCCTTATCAATTCGCCAGTGCAATATTTACATCTGTTATTCCCTGTAATAACCCACTGATCACCTGTCAATCACCTATCAATCACCCCCTGTCACTGCCACCCATCAATCACCCCCTGTCACTGCCACCCATAAATCAGCCCCTAACCTGCCCCTTGCGGGCAATCTGATCACCCACCCACACCAATAGATCGCCCGCAGATCCGACATCAGATCACCTCCCAAATGCAGTGTTTACATCTCTTCTCTCCTCTAAACACCCACTAATTACCCATCAATCACCCATCAATCACCCCCTATCACCACCTGTCACTGTTACCCATCAGATTAGACCCTAATCTGCCCCTTGCGGGCACCCAATCACCCGCCCACACCTCAGAATGTCCTCAGACCCCAGCCCTGATCACCTCGCTAGTGCATTGCTTGCATCTATTTCCCCCCTCTAATCACACCTTGAGACACCCATCAATCACCTCCTGTCACCCCCTAGCACACCTTCCCATCAGATCAGGCCCTAATTTGCCCCGTGTGGGCTCCTGATCACTCGGCCAAACCCTCAGGTCCCCCTCAGACCCCCTTCCGATCACCTCCCCAGTGCATTGATTGCATCTATTTTCCCCTCTAACCGCCCCCTGAGACACCCATCAATCACCTCCTGTCACCCCCTATCCATCAGATCAGGCCCAAAACATCCTGTCATCTAAGAGGCCACCCTGCTTATGACCGGTTCCACAAAATTTGCCCCCTCATAGACCACCTGTCATCAAAATTTGCAGATGCTTATACCCCTGATCAGTCATTTTGAGAAATTTGGTTTCCAGACTACTCACAGTTTTGGGCCCGTAAAATGCCAGGGCAGTATAGGAACCCCACAAGTGACCCCATTTTAGAAAGAAGACACCCCAAGGTATTCTGTTAGGTGTATGATGAGTTCATAGAAGATTTTATTTTTTGTCAAAAGTTAGCGGAAATTAGATTTTTATTGTTTTTTTCACAAAGTGTCATTTTTCACTAACTTGTGACAAAAAATAAAATCTTCTATGAACTCACCATACCCCTAACGGAATACCTTGGGGTGTCTTCTTTCTAAAATGGGGTCACTTGTGGGGTTCCTATACTGCCCTGGCATTTTAGGGGCCCTAAACCGTGAGGAGTAGTCTAGAAAACAAATGCCTCAAAATGACCTGTGAATAGGACGTTGGGCCCCTTAGCGCACCTAGGCTGCAAAAAAGTGTCACACATGTGGTATCGCCATACTCAGGAGAAGTAGTATAATGTGTTTTGTGGTGTATTTTTACACATACCCATGCTGGGTGGGAGAAATCTCTCTGTAAATGGACAATTGTGTGTAAAAAAAATCAAAAATGTGTCATTTACAGAGATATTTCTCCCACCCAGCATGGTTATATGTAGTGTTGGGCGAACATCTAGATGTTCGGGTTCGGGCCGAACAGGCCGAACATGGCCGCGATGTTCGGGTGTTCGACCCGAACTCCGAACATAATGGAAGTCAATGGGGACCCGAACTTTTGTGGTTTGTAAAGCCTCCTTACATGCTACATACCCCAAATTTACAGGGTATGTGCACCTTGGGAGTGGGTACAAGAGGGAAAAAAAATTAGCAAAAAGAGCTTATAGTTTTTGAGAAAATCGATTTTAAAGTTTCAAAGGGAAAACTGTCTTTTAAATGCGGGAAATGTCTGTTTTCTTTGCACAGGTAACATGTTTTTTGTCGGCATGCAGTCATAAATGTAATACATATAAGAGGTTCCAGGAAAAGGGACCGGTAACGCTAACCCAGCAGCAGCACACGTGATGGAACAGGAGGAGGGTGGCGCAGGAGGAGAAGAAGGCCACGCTTTGTGAGACACAACAACCCCGGCCTTGCATGAGGGCAAGAAGCGTGCGGATAGCATGCTTTGTACCGCCATGCAGTCATAAATGTAATAAAGATAAGTGGTTCAATAAACAGGGACCACGCGGCAACGCTAACCCAGCAGCAGCAGACGTGATGGAACAGGAGCAGGCGCAGGAGGAGAAGGCCACGCTTTGTGAGACACAACAACCCAGGCCTTGCATGAGGGCAAGAAGCGTGCGGATAGCATGCTTTGTACCGCCATGCAGTCATAAATGTAATAAAGATAAGTGGTTCAATAAACAGGGACCACGCGGCAACGCTAACCCAGCAGCAGCAGACGTGATGGAACAGGAGCAGGCGCAGGAGGAGAAGGCCACGCTTTGTGAGACACAACAACCCAGGCCTTGCATGTGGACAAAAAGCGTGCGGATATAGCAGCAATGCTTTTTGCCGCCATGCAGTCATAAATGTAATACAGATGAGAGGTTCAATAAACAGGGCCCGGAAACGCAACACCATCCCAGATGTTCATTGGTCATGTTACTTGGTTGGGGTCCTGGAGTGTTGCGTAGTCATTTCCAATCCAGGATTGATTCATTTTAATTTGAGTCAGACGGTCTGCATTTTCTGTAGAGAGGCGGATACGCCGATCTGTGACGATGCCTCCGGCAGCACTGAAACAGCGTTCCGACATAACGCTGGCTGCCGGGCAAGCCAGCACCTCTATTGCGTACATTGCCAGTTCGTGCCAGGTGTCTAGCTTCGATACCCAATAGTTGAAGGGTGCAGATGGATGGTTCGACACAGCTACGCCATCTGACATGTAGTCCTTGACCATCTTCTCCAGGCGATCGGTGTTGGAGGTGGATCTGCACGCTTGCTGTTCAGTGGGCTGCGGCTGCATGGGTGTCAGAAAATTTTCCCACTCCAAGGACACTGCCGATACCATTCCCTTTTGGGTACTAGCTGCGGCTTGCGTTGTTTGCTGCCCTCCTGGTCGTCCTGGGTTTGCGGAAGTCAGTCTGTCTGCGTACAACTGGCTAGAGGAGGGGGAGGATGTCAATCTCCTCTCTAAAGTCTCCACAAGGGCCTGCTGGTATTCTTCCATTTTGACCTGTCTGACTCTTTCTTCAAGCAGTTTTGGAACATTGTGTTTGTACCGTGGATCCAGAAGGGTATAAACCCAGTAATTGGTGTTGTCCAGAATGCGCACAATGCGTGGGTCACGTTCAATGCAGTCTAGCATGAATTGAGCCATGTGTGCCAGAGTCCTACCAGAATCCTCATCATCCTCTTGTGAGCGTTGTGATAGTTGTTGTGATGCATCATAGTCGTCACCTTCCTCCTGGTCTGCTTCTGCTGACCATTCGCGTTGAATTGTGGAAGTCCAACGTGCACCGCTCTGGCCCTCGTCAGTGGTGGCATGAAATTCCTGCTCCAACTCCAGCTGTTCCTCCTCCTCTTCTTCGTCATAGCTGCTGGGGCCAGCGTTCCCTGAGGCGGATGGCCTGATGTTGGTACCATCACGCTGATCGTTTTCTCCTTCAGATTCCCCCAGTTGCATCATGACAGCTGTTTCCTTGATTTTTAACATCGACCTCTTCAGTAAACACAGCAGTGGTATGGTAATGCTGACTGAAGAGTTGTCACTGCTCACAAGCAACGTGGATTGCTCAAAATTTTGGAGGACTTGGCAGAGGTCCAACATGTTGGCCCAATCGGATCCACAGAAGCTTGGCAGCTGGCCGGATGCGCCTCGGTACTGCGCCGTCATGTACTGGACCACTGCACTCTTCTGCTCGCAAAAGCGGGCTAGCATGTGCAGCGTAGAATTCCAGCGCGTAGGGACATCACACAGCAAGCGATGGTGGGGGAGATTGAAGCGCTCCTGCATCTTGGCGAGTGCCCCCGAAGCAGTACTGGAATTTCTACAATGTTTGGACACTCGACGCACCTTCAACAGCAGATCGGGCACGCCTGGGTATGTCCTCAGGAACCGCTGAACTACTAGGTTCATCACGTGCGCCAGGCAAGGGATGTGTGTCAGCTTAGCCAACCTTAAAGCGCGAATGAGATTACTCCCATTATCACACACAACCATGCCCGGTTTCAGGTCCAGCGGTGCCAGCCACAAATCCGTCTGTTCCTTTATTCCCCTCCAAATTTCCTCCCCTGTGTGCTGCTTATCCCCAAGGCAGATTACCTTCAGCAACGCTTGCTGACGCATGCCAACAGCTGTGCTGCACTGCTTCCACGATCCTACTGCTGCTGGGTTAGCGTTTCCGGATGAGGTACAGCTTTGAGATGCGTTGGAGGAGAAGGAGTCAGAGAGGTAGGTGCTGCTGTTATCCAGTGGGAGGGACGGCGGTGCAGCTGTTTGTGGCGTGGGCAACACCCGTGCCGTAGCAGGTGAGGAATCGCTGCCAGGCTCCACAAGGTTCACCCAGTGCGCGGTAAGGGAGATGTATCGACCCTGGCCGAACGCACTCGTCCAGGTGTCAGTGGTGAGGTGAACCTTGCAGGCAACGGCATTCTTCAAGCTTCGGGTTATTTTGCTGACCACGTGCTCATGCAACTCAGGCACTGCAGAGCGTGCAAAGTGGTAGCGGCTGGGAACCACGTAACGTGGGATGGCCACTGACATCATGCCCTTGAAGCTGTTTGTCTCCACCAATCGATATGGCAGCATTTCGCAGGCCAGAAGCTTGGCTATGCTGGCTGTTACTGCCACGGCCCGGGGGTCATTTGCTGGCAATTTCCTCTTGCGCTCAAACATCTCCGACACAGACAACTGAACCGTAGCGCTGCACACGGAAGGGCTGTTGGTTGTTGTGTTTGATGAACACTGGGAGACCTCAAGAGCACTACTCCGGAAAGTGACAGTGTCAGCGTCGTCTGATGTTTGTGAATGTTGTGAACCACGCAATGGCTGGGCTACTGCTGCTGCTGAGGCGGGTCTGGTGAACCCAAGGGAGGCAGTGTTGTTTCTGGTACCCTGTCCTGACGCGTTTGCCCAAAGAGTGGGATGTTTGGATAGCATGTGACGGCTCATGCTGGTGGTGGAGAGGTTGTTAATATTTTTCCCCCTGCTCAGGCGGGTCTTGCACACCTTGCAAATCGCCATGGTAACATCCTCAGTGCAGTCTTCAAAGAAAGCCCAGACTTTGGAGCACCTGCCTCCTTGCTGGCGATTTCTGTTTGCTCCTCTTTTGCCTCTCACTTGAACTTCCACGCTTGTGGTGCCTGAAATTGCGCGCCGCCTACCTTGTGGCACAAGGCGAACTCGTGCAGCAGTGTGTTCTTCAACAGACTCATCTGTGCTGCTGCTACGACGGCGATGTTCTCGTTCACAAACAAAATCTGGGTCTCTGTCCACATTGTCCATACCCTCCTCTTCCATCTCCTCAAACTCGTCATATGTCATTGTGGGCCACCGCCGTGGAGTAGAGCTCCCCACAACAACCTCTGCGCAGCACACTCCAACGTCGTCTTCCAGATCTTGTCGGCCGACCTCCTGCAATTGCAACCCCTCCTGCCCAAATTGCTCTGGGATTTGGGTTTCCGAGTCCTCTTCGGACTCGCCTTGTATTTCAGTGCGCGGTGCATTTCCCACAGTTAACGGTTGTGAATCCAGGCACAACATTTCTGGCTGTTCCTCCATTGACCTTTGAAAGGTGGAAGTTTGTTGGGCTGGGAATAGCTCCTGCGAATACCCCATTGTGTCCTGAGGTAATTCATCGGACTGGTTATCTGGCAGTTGTGTGCGTGGTGTCGCTGCCGGTTGTGTCAGCTTTGTGCCCACTGGCTCCTTGTAACTGGCTGAGGACTCGGACCTCGTGCGTGATGTGCTGGTGCTGCTTAACCCACTGCTGGACGCTTGAGAGGTCATCCAAGTAATTATCTGGTCCTGTTCTTTTGGATTTGTGAGGGTTGTTGTCCTGGACAACATGGGCGGTATTGAGTGGGTTTTCTTGGGTGCTCCCCTGTGGCCTGTACGTGAACCATCAGGGGAAACACCTCTTCCCTTGCCCCTCCCTCTTTCACCGGATTTCTTCCTCATTTCACTTATCCTTACAGTACACGCTGACTGGCAGCAGTACAGTGGCAGTACAGAAATGCTATACAGTACCACTATTCCCAGCAGCGACACAGAGCACAATGCTATACAGTGACGGGTGAGCGGTGTACCACTATTCCCAGCAGCGACACAGAGCACAATGCTATACAGTGACGGGTGAGCGGTGTACCACTATTCCCAGCAGCGACACAGAGCACAATGCTATACAGTGACGGGTGAGCGGTGTACCACTATTCCCAGCAGCGACACAGAGCACAATGCTATACAGTGGCGAACGAGCGGTGTACCACTATTCCCAGCAGACACAGAACAGTACACAGAATGCTATATAGTGTGGCTGAACGAGCGGTGTACCACTATTCCCAGCAGACACAGAACAGTACACAGAATGCTATATAGTGTGGCTGAACGAGCGGTGTACTACTGTTCCCAGCAGACACAGAACAGTACACAGAATGCTATATAGTGTGGCTGAACGAGCGGTGTACTACTGTTCCCAGCAGACACAGAACAGTACACAGAATGCTATATAGTGTGGCTGAACGAGCGGTGTACCACTGTTCCCAGCAGACACAGAACAGTACACAGAATGCTATATAGTGTGGCTGAACGAGCGGTGTACCACTATTCCCAGCAGACACAGAACAGTACACAGAATGCTATATAGTGTGGCTGAACGAGCGGTGTACCACTATTCCCAGCAGACACAGAACAGTACACAGAATGCTATATAGTGTGGCTGAACGAGCGGTGTACTACTGTTCCCAGCAGACACAAAACAGTACACAGAATGCTATATAGTGTGGCTGAACGAGCGGTGTACCACTGTTCCCAGCAGACACAGAACAGTACACAGAATGCTATATAGTGTGGCTGAACGAGCGGTGTACCACTATTCCCAGCAGACACAGAACAGTACACAGAATGCTATATAGTGTGGCTGAACGAGCGGTGTACCACTATTCCCAGCAGACACAGAACAGTACACAGAATGCTATATAGTGTGGCTGAACGAGCGGTGTACTACTGTTCCCAGCAGACACAGAACAGTACACAGAATGCTATATAGTGTGGCTGAACGAGCGGTGTACTACTGTTCCCAGCAGACACAGAACAGTACACAGAATGCTATATAGTGTGGCTGAACGAGCGGTGTACTACTGTTCCCAGCAGACACAGAACAGTACACAGAATGCTATATAGTGTGGCTGAACGAGCGGTGTACTACTGTTCCCAGCAGACACAGAACAGTACACAGAATGCTATATAGTGTGGCTGAACGAGCGGTGTACTACTGTTCCCAGCAGACACAGAACAGTACACAGAATGCTATATAGTGTGGCTGAACGAGCGGTGTACTACTGTTCCCAGCAGACACAGAACAGTACACAGAATGCTATATAGTGTGGCTGAACGAGCGGTGTACCACTGTTCCCAGCAGACACAGAACAGTACACAGAATGCTATATAGTGTGGCTGAACGAGCGGTGTACTACTGTTCCCAGCAGACACAGAACAGTACACAGAATGCTATATAGTGTGGCTGAACGAGCGGTGTACTACTGTTCCCAGCAGACACAGAACAGTACACAGAATGCTATATAGTGTGGCTGAACGAGCGGTGTACTACTGTTCCCAGCAGACACAGAACAGTACACAGAATGCTATATAGTGTGGCTGAACGAGCGGTGTACCACTGTTCCCAGCAGACACAGAACAGTACACAGAATGCTATATAGTGTGGCTGAACGAGCGGTGTACTACTGTTCCCAGCAGTGACACACAATGACTGGGGGGGACCCTGGCTAGCGTGGCTGGAGCGCGAACTACCCTGCCTGCCTACCCAAAGCTAAACCCACAGACAAATGGCGGAGATATGACGTGGTTCGGGTATTTATTTACCCGAACCACGTGACAGTTCGGCCAATCAGAGCGCGTTCGGGTCCGAACCACGTGACCCGTTCGGCCAATCACATCGCTAGCCGAACGTTCGGGGAACGTTCGGCCATGCGCTCTTAGTTCGGCCATATGGCCGAACGGTTTGGCCGAGCACCGTCAGGTGTTCGGCCGAACTCGAACATCACCCGAACAGGGTGATGTTCTGCAGAACCCGAACAGTGGCGAACACTGTTCGCCCAACACTAGTTATATGTAAAAATACATCACAAAACACATTATACTACTTCTTCTGAGTACGGCGATACCACATGTGTGACACTTTTTTGCAGCCTAACTGTGCCAAGGGGCCCAAAGTCCAATGAGTACATTTAGGGTTTCACAGGTCATTTTGAGACATTTGGGTTCAAGACTACTCCTCACGTTTTAGGGCCCCTAAAATGCCAGGGCAGTATAGGAACCCCACAAGTGACCCCATTTTAGAAAGAAGACACCCCAAGGTATTCTGTTAGGTGTATGATGAGTTCATTGAAGATTTTATTTTTTGTCACAAGTTAGCGGAAATTGATATGTATTGTTTTTTTTTTTTCACAAAGTGTCATTTTCCGCTAACTTGTGACAAAAAAAAATCTTCTATGAACTCACCATACTCCTAACAGAATACCTTGGGGTGTCTTCTTTCTAAAATGGGGTCACTTGTGGGGTTCCTATACTGCCCTGGCATTTTAGGGGCCCTAAACCGTGAGCAGTAGTCTAGAATCCAAAGGCCTCAAAATGACCTGTGAATAGGACGTTAGGCCCCTTAGCGCACCTAGGTTGCAAAAAAGTGTCACACATGTGGTATTGCCGTACTCAGAAGAAGTAGTATATTGTGTTTTGGGGTGTATTTTTACACATACCCATGCTGGGTGGGAGAAATATCTCTGTAAAAGGACAATTGTGTGTAAAAAAAATCAAATTGTCATTTACAGAGATATTTCTCCCACCCAGCATGGGTATGTGTAAAAATACACCCCAAAACACATTATACTACTTCTCCTGAGTACGGCGGTACCACATGTGTGGCACTTTTTTGCACCCTAAGTGCGCTAAGAGGCCCAAAGTCCAATGAGTACCTTTAGGATTTCACAGGTCATTTTGCGACATTTGGTTTCAAGACTACTCCTCACGGTTTAGGGCCCCTAAAATGCCAGGGCAGTATAGGAACCCCACAAATGACACCATTTTAGAAAGAAGACACCCCAAGGTATTCCGTTAGGAGTATGGTGAGTTCATAGAAGATTTTATTTTTTGTCACAAGTTAGCGGAAAATGACACTTTGTGAAAAAAACAATTAAAATCAATTTCCGCTAACTTGTGACAAAAAAAAAATCTTCTATGAACTCACCATCCTCCTAACGGAATACCTTGGGGTGTCTTCTTTCTAAAATGGGGTAATTTGTGGGGTTCCTATACTGTCCTGGCATTTTAGGGGCCCTAAACCGTGAGGAGTAGTCTTGAAACGAAATTTCTCAAAATGACCTGTGAAATCCTAAAGGTACTCAATGAACTTTGGGCCCCTTAGCGCAGTTAGGGTGCAAAAAAGTGCCACACATGTGGTATCGCCGTACTCAGGAGAAGTAGTATAATGTGTTTTGGGGTGTATTTTTCCACATACCCATGCTGAGTGGGAGAAATATCTCTATAAATAGACAATTGTGTGTAAAAAAAATAAAACAATTGTCATTTATGGAGATATTTCTCCCACCCAGCATGGGTATGTGTAAAAATACACCCCAAAACACATTATACTACTTCTCCTGAGTACGGCAATACCACGTGTGGCACTTTTTTGCAGCCTAACTGCGCTAAGGGGACAAAAGTCCAATGAGCATCTTTAGGCTTTACAGGGGTGCTTACAATTAGGCACCCCCCAAAATGCCAGGACAGTGAACACACCCCACAAATGACCCCATTTTGGAAAGTAGACACTTCAAGGTATTCAGAGAGGAGCATAGTGAGTCCGTGGCAGATTTCATTTTTTTTTGTCGCAAGTTAGAAGAAATGGAAACTTTTTTTTTTTCTTTTTTTTGTCAGAAAGTGTCATTTTCCGCTAACTTGTGACAAAAAATAAAATCTTCTATGAACTCACCATGCCTCTCACTGAATACTTTGGGATGTCTTCTTTCCAAAATGGGGTCATTTGGGGGGTATTTGTACTATCCTGGAATTTTAGCCCCTCATGAAACCTGACAGGTGCGCAGAAAAGTCAGAGATGCTTGAAAATGGGAAAATTCACTTTTGGCACCATAGTTTGTAAACGCTATAACTTTTACCCAAACCAATAAATATACACTGAATGGGTTTTTTTTAATCAAAAACATGTTTGTCCACATTTTTCGCGCTGCATGTATACAGAAATTTTACTTTATTTGAAAAATGTCAGCACAGAAAGTTAAAAAAATCATTTTTTTGCCAAAATTCATGTCTTTTTTGATGATTATAATAAAAAGTAAAAATCGCAGGAGCAATCAAATAGCACCAAAAGAAAGCTTTATTAGTGACAAGAAAAGGAGGTAAAATTCATTTAGGTGGTAGGTTGTATGAGCGAGCAAAAAACCGTGAAAGCTGCAGTGGTCTGAATGGAAAAAAAGTGCCTGGTCCTTAAGGGGTAGAAAGACTGTGGTCCTGAAGTGGTTAAACGTATTCTACTCCCACCTCCTCACAAACCGAAGGTGTAGTAACACATCATCACAGGCAGGGTGCATGATATCAGGGATGGTCAGAATTGCTGGATTACGAGAAAAGCCACTCCTGCACAGTCAACCGCACAAGCTTGTGAACCAATGACTCCTTACTACCACGCAAGAACAGCAGTGCATGCATAGCTGCCGCCCGGCCGTGCTTGTGTTAGAAGATGAGCGCGGCCCCGATCAGCAGGAGGGTCCACAAGCAGCAAGGGGGAACAAGTGGGAAGCTTTCTTAGGATCCAGAGGCTTTCCTCTTGTTCAGAAATAGGTTAAAGGACCACTATCACCAAAAAAAGTAGGCAGTTAAAATCTGACAGAACCGACAGGTTTTGGTCCAGTCCATTTCCTCATGGGGGATTCTCAGGGTTTTCTTTATTTTCAACAGCATTTCCTGAACAGCAGTTGCAAAGTCTCACTGACAAAATAGTGTACAAGTGAGTAGGGAGGCTGCCTGGTATCTTACTATTTTGGCAGTTAAACTGCTGTTCAGGAAAAGCTGTTGAAAACAAAGAAAACCCTGAGAATCCCCCATGAGGAGATGGACTTGCCCAAAACCTGTCGGTTCTATCAGATTTTATCTGACTACTTTTTTTTCACGATAGTGGTCCTTCAAGATGAAATAGGACCCTAGGCAAGTTAGCTAGTTTTGCCCACCGATGATGATCACCTAGCTATTTTAGTAAGATTTGGTGGGGGCTAGCATCCTCCAGGCCCCTAGACTCTCCTGGCCCTAGGCAACAGCCTGGGTTGGCCTTTTGGATGACCTGGCTCTGCTCTCCATTGGTGAGTATATGATTCTAAACCCAAGTTCTCTTTAAGTATCCTCGAACTGAATATTCTGTAGCACCATTGAATAAACTGTTTCATTGCTTTCCAAACAACAACCTTGTATTATGTTGTTGTACAGTGAAGGAAAAAAAATCATAATGAGCTTCTGTGATGCCCAAGAGACAACACAATAAACACTTTTACTTTCTAGACTCCACCACTAATACATTATTCATCAGATGAAGTGAAAACATGCAGCAAACAGGTCTCCGGTATCAGCAATTAAGCAGGCAGAATGCTACATTATTGTCGTATTTGTGTGCTTTCCCCATTAGATGAGAGTGAGAGAGACACTGTTACTAGAATGATATTAGTGATAATTGCTGTCTTTAATTTGATTCATAACTCCGGATGTAATGTCTCAGAAGAAAAGTAATAAAGCATGCACAAAAAAGATAGAGAGAGAGAGAGAGAAGGAGTATTTTTTCGATTGTTTTTTCTGGATTTTTTTTTTCCCTTTCTCTAAACACTTCAGAAATGCTGCTTTGGGTGGATTTTTTTCTTCTTCACATATCTTGAGCAAAGATTTAATGAAGTGCATTTGAGGTGACATCAACGAACACTGAACATATATTTTATTATTATTATTATTGGTCTAATGTTAGCCGTGTAGCTCGATTGCAATGGTTCTAGTTTAAAAAAAGTTAACTTTTCTCTGCCATTCGGCCCATATTAAGCTCTGACCATTTGTGGTCTATACTTTTGAATCAAAAATACTAGCATTTGCATACCTCCCAACTTTTTGAAATGAGAGAGGGACACTTAATAAGACACTGAAATGTCAGAAAAATCATCTTTTTATTTAAAAAATGTGTTTAACATGCTAGCACTACTTAAACCGCCGCATCTCCACCGCTGAAATCTAACTAAATCCCCTCTAACTCCCCCCTTCCTCTCCCCCGCAAAATCCATGACTCTCTTGGTGGTGGATTTTGCTGCTATAGGAGGCAGAGCTTTTAGCCGCAGCTCTGCCTCCATTCGCATTTATCAGCCACGTATCTCCGCCTCTCCCCTGCCCCTCTCAGCGAAGGAAGACTGAGAGGGGCGGGGGAGAGGCAGCCATCTGGGCTGATAGACGCGCTGAGAGGCAGAGCTGCGGCTCACAGCTCTGCCTCTCATGGAAGTGCTCCCCGGGTTGCCCCCTGGGGATTTAGGGGAGATTTAGTTAGATTGCAGCCGCGGGAATGTGGCGGTTTAGGTAGGGCTAGCATATAAAACACATTTTTTAAATAAAAAGATGATTTTCTTGAGACTTCAGAGTCTCTTTAAGCCATGCCCCCGACACACCCCTTATCACGCCCCATCACATCCCTAGTCACGCATACCATAAAGACATCATAAGAAAAATATGTTGTTTTATAATTCAAACCACACTGGTCCTTTCTATCCTGGTACATTTTCCTTCATATTAACATTTTAAAATTAGTAATATATCAATTTAAAGGATGGATATAAAGTTTAGAGACGATGAAACATATTTTTTAGTAGAGAAATACAGGTCCTTCTAAAAAAATTAGCATTTTGTGATAAAGTTCATTATTTTCTGTAATGTACTGATAAACATTAGACTTTCATATATTTTAGATTCATTACATACAACTGAAGTAGTTCAAGCCTTTTATTGTTTTAATATTGATGATTTTGGCATACAGCTCATGAAAACCCAAAATTCCTATCTCAAAAAATTAGCATATTTAATCCGACCAATAAAAGAGAAGTGTTTTTAAAACAAAAAAAGTCAACTTTCAAATAATTATATTCAGTTATGCACTCAAGTCAAAACTTGGTCAGGAATCTTTTTGCAGAAATGACTGCTTCAATGCGGCGTAGCATGAAGGAAATCAGCCTGTGGCACTGCTCAGGTGTTATGGAGGCCCAGGATGCTTCGATAGCCGCCTTAAGCTCATCCAGAGTGTTGGGTCTTGCGTCTCTCAACTTTCTCTTCACAATATCCCACAGATTCTCTATGGGGTTCAGGTCAAGAGAGTTGGCAGGCCAATTGAGCACAGTAATACCATGGTCAGTAAACCATTTACCTGTCCTTGATAAAACACAGTGGACCAACACCAGTTGCTGACATGGCACCCCAGATCATGTACAGACTGTGGGTACTTGACACTGGACTTCAGGCATTTTGGCATTTCCCTCTCCCCAGTCTTCCTCCAGACTCTGGCACCTTGATTTCCGAATGACATGCAAAAGTTGCTTTCATCTGAAAAAAGTACTTTGGACCACTGAGCAACAGTCCAATGCTGCTTCTCTGTAGCCCAGGTCAGGCGCTTCTGCCGCTGTTTCTGGTTCAAAGGTGGCTTGACCTGGGGAATGCGGCACCTGTAGCCCATTTCCTGCACACGCCTGTACACGGTGGCTCTGGATGTTTCTACTCCATACTCAGTCCACTGCTTCCGCAGGTCCCCCAAGGTCTGAAATCGGTCTTTCTCCACAATCTTCCTCAGTGATCGGTCACCTCTCGTTGTGCAGCATTTTCTACCACACTTTTTTCTTCCCACAGACTTCCCACTGAGGTGCCTTGATACACCACTCTGGTAACAGCCTATTCGTTCAGAAATTTCTTTCTGTGTTTTACCCTCTTGCTTGAGGGTGTCAATGATGGCCTTCTGGACAGCAGTCAGGTCGGCAGTCTTACCCATGATTGCGGTTTTGAGTAATGAATCAGGCTGGGAGTTTTTAAAAGCCTCAGGAATCTTTTGCAGGTGTTTAGAGTTAATTAGTTGATTCAGATTAGGTTAATAGCTCGTTGAGAGAACCTTTTCATAATATGCTAATTTTAGCATATTTAGCAAATTTTGGGTTTGCATGAGCTGTATGCCAAAATCATCAATATTAAAACAATAAAAGGCTTGAACTACTTCAGTTGTGTGTAATGAATCTAAAATATATGAAAATCTAATGTTTATCAGTACATTACAGAAAATAATGAACTTTATCACAATATGGTAATTTTTTTAGAAAGGCCTGTATTTACATAGAAAGAGGGATAAAGTCCTGAAAGAGGGACAAATGAAGAGGAAAGGGGGACAGAGGGACAGGGCTCCCAAAGAGGGACTGTCCCTCTGAAAGTGGGACAGTTGGGAGTTACGCTTTTGCACAGGGACAGTTAGATCCTGGATGCCATTCTGGCCACACTCCTAGCAGCTTCCTTATTGCAGCACGTGCTCTCACAGCCAAGGAGGGATTTATACTTTTTGTGCCACTAGACCAAGTATGTTGTGGCTACTCTTTTATGTGCACCTTCACCCTCCCACCCCATTCCATGTGAAGCCCCTCTTCCATGTGTATTATCCATGTACCTTATCCCTCTCTTCCATAAACAGCTACCTTGGGCATCAGTTTCCCTTGTCATGTGCTGCTCCCCATGCTCCCCATTTTCAGCCTCCTCTTTCATATGTAGAAACCTCTCTTTCATGCCCAGGCACCTCCCTTGTGCTGCAGCTGCCCAAGGCCCGGGCTTTTGTGGCATTTCCAGAAATCCGGCCCGGTTTACAGTACTATTAGCAGTATATGTGAAGAAAGGAGCACGAACAGAGCAGCATGGAGGATCCAAACTGCGCACGCTTGAGAGCTAGTATATCCGGTTTAAAGGTCCTGTGGTCTGTAGTGTTGAACCAAAATTTTCTTAATTTTGTGTTTCTGTAATTAGGGATGCAAATGTGGCCACTACTATGCAAATTTGTGATTTCATAATTGCCATACAAACCGTAATTCAGAATTCCGTAAGCGTAATTTCCATCATGTAATTTCGTATTTTGACGTAAATTCCCGTTTGGAGCAAAATTTCATAATTTCGTGTTTTCTATAGAAACAAAGTTATTTTAATCTATGAAAATGGACATCTTTTTTTTCTAATAGTAATTAGGCAAATTTAAGTAAATACTAAAGTCAAGACATACATTGATTGCAAAAATTACTGAAAATACAAAGGTCCCTGCACGTGCTGTGTATCAGGAGGCTCTACCTGCAGCCACTTCTAAGACAGGTGCTCTTTGTCAAGGTGCACTTAGCAGTCATGCATGCTGAGACACTTGGTTTTGGGCCTTGCAATATCTGATAATGCAAAGGTCCCTGTACATGCCGTCATTTTAAATGTATCAGGAGGCTCTAGACTGGAACACAATTTCGAGAACAACCAAATTCCATTTGTTACCATTATGGAAATGATCGTAATTATGAAATTTCACGTAAATGCAAACATTCGAGAAATTCTAAATTTACGATTGCGGTTGTACTCATAATTTTGCAAATTATGCAAAATTTTATATAATCGTAATTGGGTCATTACACTCATCACTAGCGGCCTGTGCCTAGCATGGGATAAATTGATGGAAGATCTAGGTCAATTGGTGACAGGGAAGGAGTGGTGGTAGGTTGACAGCCCATAGAATGGGACTACATCAACATTTGCGTTTCTGCTTGTAATCGATTCCCCTAAAATGTTTGATTGATCAACTTTCAGTCGAGTTTGACAAAAAATCAAAAGTATCTATTGGGCAGGAGATCTTCGTTGATTGGGGGTGAGGAAGGAGTGGTGGCAGATTGACGGCCCATAGAGTTGCACTGCATGGAACAGTACTGCACTGCAGTTTAATTGATTTCAAAAGATTCCTGCTGGAATCTATTAATCACTTCAGGACCACAGGTTTTAAACCTCCCCCCCCCCCTCTAAAGACCAGGCCATTTTTGTCAAATAGGCCACTGCAGCTTTAAGGCCAAGCTGCAGGGCCGCACAAAACAGCACACAAGTGATCCCCCCCCCCCTTTTCTCTCCACCAACAGAGCTCTCTGTTGGTAAGGTCTGATTGCTCCCCTAATGTTTGTTTGTTTTTTTATTTATTTTTTATAGGCTGAAGCCTATGACAGCCGATCACTGCTGAGACTCAGGAGGGGACAGCCGTGTCACACGGCTGTCCCCAGTACACCGCTGCTGTAGATCGTGGCACTGTATACAGTATTTAGATGGCGGTTTTACAGTCTAACAGTCTCTGAGCGGTGATCGCCACTGGGAGACTGAAGGCCAAATGGAGCTCCTCCTACCAAGCAGGAGATGTGCGCACAGTGTGCGTGCGATCTCCTGCAAAACTAAGCCCATGGACTTTACGCAGACTGAAGTTTGGCGATCCTGGGGCCGCCGCTGCGGCCACGCCCATCGACATGACGCGGTTGGCTACAGGTTAAACTGACCACGAGCACACGGCACTTACGGTCTTGCTCCCATAGCAGAAAGCTTTCTGTGCAGACCTCTCCCAGCCATGGGAGAGGAGCCACAAGTGGCGTGCATGTGCTTACTAGAGATGGCCCAAACAGTTCACCAGCGAGCAGTATTCTGCAAACATCGGCTGTTCGCATTTGTGGCGAACAGCAAACATTTGCCGTTTTCAGTTCACCCTCTATACAGCATCATTAGACACATGGCAGCCAATCAGCTAGCACCCCTTCCTGGACCCCCTATCAAAAAGCATTAGTGGTGGCCATATTGGATCTTCTGTGCTTGCTGCTGACTGTAAATAGGTAGGGAAAGCATTAGCTAGGCCTGTGTCCTTATTCCTCACTTGCTGTGAAAACAACACAACAGTCCTTTTGGAGGGCTAGTACATCGATCTCCTGTGGTTTTTTTGTGTGTGTGACACTCCACAGCCCACTGACACCAGGGATGGTCGTAGTCAGCCAACTTCGCTACGCTGGAAATATGCGTAGTTTTATGCAATTACGCTTTGCCAAACTATGGCTTCGAAATGAAATATTCGCTTTGTATGCATTTCATAGACTATGCGTTAAAATACGCAATTACGCGTAGTGCGAAGTGTATTGTATGCTGAGGCTTATGCCCTCATGCAGAAAATTTTACGCATTAATTACCATTGAAATGCTTATACATTCCCCTTTCCAATGCGTAAATTTGTAAGCATACAATCGCACGCGGAAAATTAGACGCGAGTAACGCATTCGTAGTTCACTACGCAATACACATGTTAACTGCACATAGTGGGCGTAAGCTACGTGTAGCGGTACTTTGCTACGCGTAAATTCGTAAGCATAGTTTTGAAACTTCACCTACGAACTACGATGCGTAAATTCGCACTGGCGTAGTTTCTGCTCATCCCTGACTGACACATAGAGCTGTGTGCACACTACTGCTGTTGCCTCATTAAGTTGCAGGCACAGAACCACTCCAATGCATTATTATTTCATTGTGTTCTGATAGTACTATTACATTTCTCTGTGTAAGACACTCCACAGCCCACTGACACCCAGAGCTGTGCATAATGTCATTCTGCCCTATAGGGATTAAAACCTGACTTTGCGTCAACTCCGTTATTTTTGGAGAGACTTTTGACATGGATCCCTCTCTGGTATGCCACACTCCACAGTCCAGGTGTTAGACCCCATGAAACAACTTTTTCATCACTTTTGTGGCCAGAAATGGTCTTTGTAGGTTTTAAAATTTGCCTGCCCATTGAAGTCTATGGCGGTTCGCTGGCCTAGCAGGCTGTGACCATAGCTTTGATTGGCCGAGCGGGTCACGTGGTCGGGTATATAAATACCCAAACGCGCGGCTGGCTCTGCCATTCGCATTGGGGTTTAGCTTGGGGTAGGTAGGAGAGCTAGCGGTTAGGTGTCAGCACTGCCAGC
The DNA here is from genome assembly GCF_040937935.1 of Hyperolius riggenbachi. Taxonomy (NCBI): domain Eukaryota; kingdom Metazoa; phylum Chordata; class Amphibia; order Anura; family Hyperoliidae; genus Hyperolius; species Hyperolius riggenbachi. The sequence continues at coordinate 481,174,983 of NC_090648.1, read as the reverse complement.
CAGGCCAGCCACAGTGCCCCAGCCTCACCACCACTGCCAGCAGCAGCCACAGTGCCCCAGCCTCAGCACTGCCAGCGGCAGCCACAGAGCCCCTGCCTCACCACTGCCAGCAGCAGCCACAGTGCCCCAGCCTCACCACCACTGCCAGCAGCAGCCACAGTGCCCCAGCCTCACCACTGCCAGCAGCAGCCACAGAGCCCCTGCCTCACCACTGCCGGGCATTGGCATTTGGCAGCAGCCACAGTTCCCCAGCCTCACCACTGGCAGCAGCCACAGTGCCCCTGCCTCACCACTGGCAGCAGCCACAGTGCCCCTGCCTCACCACTGCCATCAGACACTGCCAGCCCACTGCCAGCAGGCACTGCCAGCAGCCACTGTGCTTTCAGTATTTTCAGTGCCAGCTGGGAACAGTTGTGCCCATTAAAAACACAGTTTATTGCATTTTACTGTTGCTTATTGTTGAAAAAAAAAAAACAGTACTTTCAGTGCCAGCTGGGAAAAGCTGTGCCCATAAAACAAAAAAACACAGTTTATTGCATTTTAGAGCCTAAGATCAATGTGCAAATGCCCCACACACACACCCCCACACACATGAACACACTATATCCAACCCATTATGCAGAAGTTTCTCTCATTTTGCAAGTTTTTTCAAGGCATGCTCGGGTCCCCATTGACTTCAATTAGGCTCGGTGTTCGGCCGAATATCCTGAACATCTGGACCATGTTCGGCCGATCCGACCGGAGCCCAAATAACTGTGTGTTCGATCAACACTAGTGCTAATTTTCAAAATAATATTTATCGGGCGCCCAAACTTCTGCTTTTGGCGCCCAATAGCAGATATTTGCATTAGCTCCTATGGCAGACACAAATTGTCCATTAGCCGCGGGTGCCCAAATTTCCTACTCCCTTGTTGACATCCATTAGGACCTCAGTCTGTTTAGTTCAGCTAAATGGACCATTTTTAATGCCAGTGTGAGCTCTATTGTGAACAATATTTTCAGGCAGGGGAGTAGCCCCTGTAATTGCCGGGGGTCCCAGAGCTGTGGGGAGGCCCAACTACTAGCCTTCCCTTCCCCTGATATAGGGGACTTTACTTCAGATCAGATGGTTTTGTGGCTACACTTGTTATGGGTGTGAAGATAATGATGGCCACACCTGTTTTATGACCCTTGTGAGATGGGCCCCAAAGCTGTGAAGGGCACCAAGGTAAGGGATGTGAACAATTTAAGGGGGGGGGTAATCAAAGTTTTGCTGGGGGGGGGGGCATGAATTATAGTGACGCCACTGTTTTCAGGCGACTGATATGAGCATGTTGGTGCATAAAGGTTCTGACAATGGTTGTATATTTGACTACCATCTGTGGTATGTGGTCATCTTTACCCTGAAATAAGGGCTCATTGTTCTCTGCAAATTGCGGCTTTATATTTTAGCAACAGCTGACAAGAAACAGCAGTTCATTTATATTTAAATTTTTCCAGCAAAGCTGATATTCTGGATTTAATCTCTCTTTAGGACTGCAGTCCAGAACCCTTTACAATGCATAAGCAGAAGGTGAGAAGGAACAGATAACATGGAGGATAAAACAGCTGTCTTTTAGACAGTCCATTGATTCTGTGCTTTCATGTCCGCGGAGGCTTAACTGTACAAACATTGTAAGACAGGGGACTCCAGGGAATGACCATAAACCAAGAATAAGCAGCTAAAATGACATCCTTTTGAATCTTCATGCCAATTTGCATTTCTGCACACTTTAAAGTGGACCAGTCATCTCATGTGTAAAGTATGGATAGGCTAAGCTGCCTGCGATCATTCATCTACTTTTCTTACACTGTTTAAAAATGTATCCCTTCACTCATTGGTATAACAATCACCCCTGCGACCCCCGCTATCGCAGGGGGTCCGGAGGCTTTTGGGGTGCAAGTTTTACATGGGGCCCCCCAAGCACTCTATACATAACAATTGATATGGCGTACCAAAACCTACCAAGGACAACCACAGCATCAGAGATGCAAGAAGGGAATGGGGAACAGCTTGTTAATGATTACTACTATTCAAAGGCAAGCATCCATAGAAGTGATTATCACCAGCACAGGGCCAATAGAGAGCTAATACTATGATAGAGGGTGGACCCTTCGGGACCCCTTTGGCCCAAGGGCCCTGATGCAGTCGCTACCTCTGCACACCCTATTGCTACGCCACTGTGTGCTGGTAATAATCACTTCTATAGATGCTTTGAATGGTAGTAATCATTAACAAACTGTTCCCCATCCCCTTCTTGCACCTCTGACACTGTTGTTGTCCTTGGCAGGTTTTGGTGCACGATATAAATTGTTACGTATAGAGTGTTTGGGGGGCCCCAATGTAAAACTTGCATTGGGGCCCATAGCTCCTTAGCTACGCCACTGCCATAGTGTTGATGCTGAGTATACAGAATGAAAGTGTTATGAAAATAATAAACACATCGCTTCCTTCCTGTGGGCCAATACAATATAACTAGATTGCATGTTTTAAAGATGTATTTATATGCTGGGGTATAGCCTGTACTAATGTTCATTAAATAATGCAAATTCTCTTTTTTTATGTACACAGGCATACACACAGAAGAGTCTCTAGCTGTTTTGCTTTCAGCATATTACTGAATGTCATGCTGTAAAAATGAGATTTATATGCTGGAAACTAAGGCCATGTTTACCAAGCATAATTAACTAGGCAGCCATGGGACACCTAATGACCCATCTAGTTAACCAGACTGTAAGAGACCATTAATAAAACATGGACCTACTGTTAGATGTCATTAACCATCCGCATTACTTATCTGAAAGGGTAAACAGCCATTTTCCCACAGTTGGGCTCATAATACATTATTTTAACATTCAAATACAAAGAAAAAAATACATTTGTGTGCACAATATGTCTATCTACCAAGAGGCACTAGAAACGGCCAATAGGATGCAAATCATTTCTTCTTGCGTGGAAATTGAACACAAACTGTATTGAGCTTGGATTTGGGCCAATCAAAATTTAGCATGAAGTGCATTTGATTGTTGAAAATCAAAGCTGTATGCAATTTGCATTAACATTACAAGCAAGCCAGAAAAAATAGTGTCACACTTCTCATCTCTCTAATGGTCTCATTGTAACAAGATAGTTCATGTTTCAAAGAAACACTGCTGCCTTAAAGCGGAATATAACCCAGCATTTCTTCTTTGCTCTAAAAAATTACTTACAGCATATTATATGCAACCTGCATTTTTGTTACTAGAACAGCATTCAAAGGGTTACACACAGGACTTGAAAGTTCAGTGCAGAGAAAACTGGACTCATCCGAAGTTGTAGATAATGTTATCTTGTGTTTACTTAATTGTATCAAGTGAGGAATGTGACACATTCTCTGACTGTGCAGAAGCACCTGGAGACAGAGAGACACTGAAAGCATGGCTGCCTTCAATGCATAATGAATAAAACCAGTTATTAATAAAATGCAAAGTCAGCTCACAAAGCAAAAAACAGAACTTTTGGGAACTTATAATTTCTAAATGAATAATAATACTTATGCACAAATGCAAATATGATAACCGTATGGCATATAAAAAGTACGAAAACATATTTTTATTGATTATGTCAGGGTTTTAAACCACTTTAAAGGACAATTGTAGTGAGAAGAATATGAAGGCTGCCATATTTATTTTATTTTAAAAAATACCAGTTGCCTGGCAGCCCTGCTGGTCCATATGGCTGTAGTAGTGTCTGAATAACATCAGAAACAAGCATGTAGCCAATTTTGTCAGACCTGACAACAATGTCAAAAACACCCGATCTGCTGCATGCTTGTTCAAGGTCTATGGCTAAAAGTATTAGTGGTAGAGGATCAGCAGGGCTGCCAGGCAACTGGTATTGCTTAAAAGGAAATAAATATGGTAGCCTCCATATCCCTCTCACTACAGTTGTCCTTTAATTCATTCAAGATGGGGCCCATTCCAATTTACCTTTTCTCCTATTTTTTTCTCCAAGGAGATCAATTTTTCATCTTCTAATTAAAATAATTTTTTGTGTTCCGCAATTGAAAAAGTATCAAGAAGTAGGTGAAAAAGTACCGTCAAAATTATTCAATTTTCTTGCTTGCTTGTGGCTTAAGAGGCATTGGCCTCGATTCATAAACAGCAGTGCGATAAAAAAATCTTGTCGGGAAAATACCGCACTTGGTTTTTTCCCGGTCTGTGGGCTAATTCATAAAGATTCCCCCAGCTGCCCTTGGAGGTCGGTAAATTACCGCAGCCCATTGAGCTGTATAGTAGAGCAGTGTCTCGATTCTCTCTTTGCCCTGAAGAAATGAATCACACAGACGGCTCTCTCTGGCTCTCTCCACTGATGACTTAGACAGATGAGTCACACAGTCTTTCCCTGCCTGCAGAAATGATTAACACAGCCGGCTCTCTCCACTGATGACTCAGACAGATGAGTCACACAGTCTTTCCCTGCCTGCAGAAATGAATCACACAGACGGCTCTCTCTGGCTCTCTCCACTGATGACTCAGACAGATGAGTCACATAGTCTTTCCCTGCCTGCAGAAATGAATCACACAGAGGGCTTCTGGCTCTCTCCACTGATGACTCAAACAGACTTCGGCTCTCTGCACTTTTGCATTCATCAGAGCTGTCAGAGCTGTCGGTAACTTGTTATCGCATCACTAGAGGTGTCGGTAACTACCGCCAGGCTTACCGCTTGTTGAAGGCTTTATGAATTGACATTTGCTGACAATTTACTGACATGTGTTGTCGGTAACTGCAGCCAAGTCGGTAATTTATCTCCCTGGTCGGTAATGTCAGCTTTTCATGCGGTAACAGCCTTTATGAATTGACATTTTGCTAAGTGGTCGGTAAAGTCTGCTGTTTTCAGCATTACCGCATGAGGTAATGCTTTATGAATCGAGGCCATTTTGTTTATATTGTAAATATCACCTAGGAGAAAACTTAGGCAAAAAAGTAAATTGCATTGGGCCCTTGCTGTTCCACAGTGTTTACACACATGAGGAATAATTGGGAAACAAAAAGAAGACCAGGAGTCAAATAGTACAGTATGTCTGAGTAACAGAGTTGGTCATGTGAATTTTGATCAGCTGATAGATTTGCAAAGCTTGTGATCACATTCTGCTCTAGCACATGACCATGACTAGCAAATCAGAGACTTACATATCTATCACATGACCAAACTGATCACATGCTTCTCCAATCTCCATGAGATCTCCTAGACATGGCCATCACTACTGAATAATTGGACTACAGACAATTATATGATTGTAAACTCACAAAGTTAGGTTGCAAGAATTGCAGCCACCAACAAAGCCTTTCAGGGAGTTGCCCGCCTTCATTAGGGTTTTCCAGGTATTGAAGGACAGGAACTGGATGATTGCACTCCTAAGGGATTTTTTAGGGCTAAACTAAAAACAAAACCCACACCTCCCAACTGAGGGTTAAAACAATACACAGGAAGTTATTTTGAAGGCACCCAATACAATAAGACACTTACAAAGGAGAAGTATGTGTTGAGCACTTTAATGAACACTTGCCCGCTTCATATGGTCTGTACAATCATAGTGCCTATCAGATAGGTCCAACAAGAGTGAGAGTCTATGTTTACTCTCAATAAAGATGGATTGAAGCATAGTGGAAATCTGTCCCTTGGTCTGATTAAACAAAACTTAATGATTTTGGTAAATCATGAACACATTGTCCTTCAGGCTAATAGGAGACACACTATCTGGCATCAGTGCACAATTCAAAATCCAAACATCTGTTATAGTCTAGGAGTACATTGGGGCACATGTCATGGGTAGTTTGAACATCTCTAAGGATAAATGATATATGTAGCTATTAGAAAAACATATATAATATCTTTTTTTTTTCCGGGAAGACCATGCTAAAATCAGTAGGACAATACAAATCTTCACTCTACCTGTATGACAACAGCTGTGCTCCATAGTAAAATAGTTGTGGCACCAAACCATCTGCATGAAAAGAGAACTCTACTATGGTGCATGACATCTGATATTTATTGAAAGATAAAAGTCATGCACTTACAGCAATTCAGAAGAAGGTGCACATGTAATAGATATCTTTGGAGTGGACCCCAGCACTGATGCGGTACTCCCCTCTCCAAGCACTGTGGCCAGCAGCGCCGATGTCCGACTGAACATGACTTCTGGGTTTCGGCAGAATGAGCGGGTCTTAGCTCCTACGTGCCTCTAACGTCATTACACACTTCTGCGTTGTAACACCTTCATCAGAACTGATCTGACAAAGGTGTAGCATCGCCAAAACGAGTAATAACAACATTGGAGGCACTTAGGAGCCATCCAAAACCCGGAAGTCCCATCTACTAGGACATCAGCGCTGCTGGCCACAGTGCTCAGAGAAGGGAGTATTGCACCACTGCTGGGGAGTCCACTCCAAAGATACCCATTACATGTGCACCTTCTTCGGGATTACTGTAGGTACATTACTTTTATCTTTCAATAATTATCGTATTTAATGCACCATAGAGTGCTCCTCTTTTCATGCAGATTGTCCACATTACCCACATCAAGGAGCTGCTATAGGAGAATTGGAGAGAGCCCACCATAGTCCTCCGGTTTTTGTGTTTATGCCACCAAACCAGCCAGTCTGTAGTTCAGGTCTGTCACCAAATTGAAAATGTTGGGTGTATCATTGAGACCCCAAACTATGACAGCTTACGTCCGCTACCAGACAAGAAAGAGTCAACATTTTTTTTTTTTTTAAATCATGTAGCGAGCCCAGGGCGATCCCCCCGCCCACTTCGATCTCCGATCAGGAAATCCCGTTCAAAGAATGGGATTTCCTGGAGGGCTTTCCCCGGCGCCATGGTGACGGGGCGGGATGACGTCACCGATGTCACCGACGTCGTGACGTCATTGGGAGTCTCGATCCACCCCTCAGCGCTGCCTGGCACTGATTGGCCAGGCAGCGCATGGGGTCTGGGGGAGGGGTGGCGCGGCACGACGGATAGCGGCAATCGAGCCCGGGGCAGCAGCGATCGGTGTGCTGATGCAGCTAGCAAAGTGCTAGCTGCGTGCAGCAAAAAAAAGTAAGCAAATCGGCCCAGCAGGGCCTGAGAAAACCTCCTGCGCAGCTTACCCCGAACGGGGTTACCGCCAGGAAGGTTTTACAGCAATTTGTTTTCTCCATTTCCACACTGGATTGCTTCTTAGCTGCTCATTTTGTTCCAACACTGGTGGTTGGTCTCATGCATCCACATCTGAGCAGCATTAGGCATTTTTTTTTAATCAGACAGACACTCACCGCATGTCAAACGCTGACACATGAGTCATAATTAATGCTCGCATTTGGTGGAATTGTAAAACAGAGAAAAGGATGATCGACAGCCCATTATAGTGCAGTAATTATGATATTGATAGGCAAAGGATATAATGAAATACTGCTAATACAGGCACCTGGCTTTTTCTCCTTTAAATACAGTTACTTCCCTTTTTTACTGCCTGAGGAAGCGGGCTATAAACCCAGCGAAACATGTTGCAATAAACAATAAGCTTTGTTTTTGTCTAAAAAATCCACCCCTGTGTACCTTTTTAAACTGTTTTTAATATATTTTATTCTGCATTGGCACTTCTGAATCGCTAGTATTCGGGTAATTTGTTTGACAATAGGAAAGCAGTTATACCAAGCCATTGAGTGGCTAAATGGAATAGTAGATGCACTGTTTTCCATCCAAATAAAAGAGGCCTTAATCAGGATTAACATACAGGTAAAGCTAAAAAAAAGATTGAATATCGTGCAAAAGTTAATTTTTTCAGTAATTCAACTTAAAATGTGAAACTAATATATGAAATAGAATCATTGCATGCAAGGCGACATATTTCAAGCCTTTATTTGTTACTAGTAGACCCAAGCTCATTTAAAAACGGGCTCTAGGGTCTGTTTCTCGCCGCCGCCGCCGCCGCCCACCGCATGTTACTGCGCACACTGCTGCGCGCACACCCGCCGCACACCTGGCCACCCGCTCACGCATCTGCCCGGCTCCTTGGCCCTGTCCTCCTGTCTCTGTAAGGCTGGATCCATGCTGTGCACATGCGCAGTAGCAAAAAGCATGGACCAGCTACACAGAGACAGCACATGCAGGGACACAGGGGTTTTATTATAGAGGATAATTTTGATGATAATGTCTCACAGCTTGTGAGAACCCCAAAATCTAAATCTCAGATCGTATGATAATTGTAACGATTGCGGAATTATTTGCGCCGACACAACGGAAATCCTCCACAATCGTGTTATATAACAGAACCCAGCTATGGTGCTATGCACCTGTAGAGGGAAATTCCCACTGGCAGATGGAGCTGTGGAGTGCAGAGGAACACAGCCTCTGCCCTGCCACAGATGCCAGATGGGAATTGCACGAATCGAAGCAATGCAGGGCAAGATAGCCCTTAGAGAGAGAGAGAGCACAGAAACAGAATGTATGTGTGTCCACCAATCTAGTCGCCACCCAGCGACAGCGAACACACAACAGCGGAAACGAAGTGAGAACGCAATCACAAGAGTGGCGATTGCCAATAGTGACATAAGACTGAATCAGACAGAGCACAAGTGTAGCAAGAAAGACATAGCAAATAACAATGATCAGAACATCAAAGAAAATAACAAACGCTAGCTAAACGCGAACTCCGCACTCATTCGCAACAGCGAACGCGTTAAATACACGATCACAGCGCGTTAGGCGCCCAGTGATAAGCGTGCCACCCTAACTAACCAATGTAGCTCAAACACAAAAATAGAGAACGCGAACGCTTGCTAAACGGTTACCACACCGAGCCTACAGCAAGCGTTCATACCAGACAAGACAAAGAGAAGGAGGAGCCAGCAGCAACCGCAGCTGTGGCCTACACTCCCAGACAGAGTACAGAAGGAACCACCGCCACTACCGCTAGGGCGAATGCGATCCAGACAGACAGACAGATGGGGCTACCAGTAGCAACCGCTGCTCTGGTTAGCACCCCTAAGGCAGAATACAGAAGGAACCACCGCCACTACCGCTAGGGCGAATGCGATCCCAACAGACAGACCGATTTCCTGTTGACCGCCGCTGGTGACAAGACAATCGCAACAGATAGACAGTAGAAGAGAAACAGATAATACAACCTGACTACGCTAGAAGGAATGCCTAGTGCACTCCCAAAGAATTACTCTGAGATAATCTTAACAAACGATTAGCAAAGGCTGAGACTCCAGGTAAGTCAGCAGGAACAAACCATCATGACCAGCAAGGAATTCTGGGAAGAAATGTTTTTTATAATGCAAGCCATCAGAGGAAGCAGCTAAGCAATTTGCATGACAAGTGGATGCAAATTCCTCCCCAGAACAGCAACTCTGCAGCTTGCAGAGTGGAGACAGGTCTCTTTTCCAGGGACCTGCCGCACTCAGATTTACAAAAAGGGTCAAACAGCTGTCTGCCTGTGCAGACAGCAGAGCCGATCATTACAATAATATTCAATATTCTAAGCTCAAACAGTGTCCAACTCTAATCAGCTAATTCATCCAAAATACCTGCAAAGGGTTCCTATTTCATAGATTAGTTTCACCTTTTAAGTTGAATTACTGAAATAAATAAATAGCTTTCGCACAATATTCAAATTTTTTGAGTTCCACCTGTATTTTGAGTGATTCTTGCTTGGAAAGTGCTGAAAACATATTTCAATTCAAATTGAATTATAAAAAAGTAAGGAATAATTGATGGAATAGTACAGACAAAAAAAGAAGATTCGGGAGCCCCAATAGCGTATTATACGAAGTATGTCAATTGATTATGTAAGGAACATTTATAATCCAAAAACATGGCCTGACATACCACTGCTATGCAGACGACACCCAACTATATCTTTCCTTCAAGCCTGGTGTGACAGACCCAACTCTAACTATAAACGCCTGCTTACGTGAACTACAGCAATGGATGAATGACAACTGGCTGAAACTAAATGCAGACAAAACTGAAGTCCTTCTGATTGGAGGGCAGAGCATGATAACAAAACAACTTAACTTGCAGTCTTCACCACTGGGAATAGGAGGCACGGATCTACGCAGCTCTGATCATGTGCGTAGCCTGGGAGTTCTAATTGATGGGGATTTAAACTTCAGAACTCAAATCTCTGCTGTGGTGAAATCATCCTATTTTCACCTGAAGAACATTGCAAAAATCAAGCACCTCATACCCCCAGAAGATCTGCCAACCTTAGTCCACGCCTTCATCACATCCCGACTGGACTACTGCAATGCTCTCTACACTGGCCTTCCAAAAAAGGCCTTGTACCGCCTACAGCTGATACAGAATACTGCTGCCAGACTGCTAACCAACCAACCCCGTCACTGCCACATAACGCCAGTCCTGCATTCCCTTCACTGGCTACCTATAGAATGGAGGGTCCTATTCAAGATCGGCCTACTGACATTTAAATCCCTGAATAATCTAGGCCCTGGATACATGAAAGATATGTTACAGCTGCGTAGCAATCCCCGCATTCTCAGATCCACAGGTTCTAATAATCTAGTCATACCCAGAGTCCACTTAGAAACTTTTGGTCCCAGAGCCTTCTGTCATGCTGCCCCTACGTTTTGGAACTCCTTACCTCAACAGATCAGGACAGCCCCATCCCTGGACGTGTTTAAATCCAGACTGAAAACCCACCTGTTCAGTCTGGCATTTGCAGAAATATAACTTTTGTTGTGTGAATACTTCATCCTACTAATTACTGAATCTGAGAGAGCCTAAGCGCTTTGAGTCCTATGGGAGAAAAGCGCTATAGAAATGTTATTGTATTGTATTATTGTATATATACTCACAAATATGGGTTGCCGCCACAGGCAACCACTACAAGCACAAATGGGAAATTTTTCCCGTCCCCACTTGGGCCAAGATGGCACTCTCCGTAGATAGAAAAAAAGGGTAATAACACCCATCTACCAGGTAGATATTTAAATCACTTGAAAAATACAGCGGCACCAGTGAAGCATAAAACAGATTAAGAACAGTTTAAAAATGGTGGGGAAAAAAAGTAAAAAAGTTTAAAAAAGTACTGGTGGACTTACCTCCCCACAAATGACACGACAGAATGTATCAAATACAAAATGCATTTATTTCTTACTCCAAATATCTGCAACACGTTTTGCGGGTCTAACACCCGCTTCCTCAGGCAAAAATACAAGCAGGAGCAACTGTACTAGTGCCTGTCTATACATATATAGCGCCTCTGTTCAATTGATGGAATAGGTTTTGTGAATCAACCCATAGCTATTCTTAGAAGATACCGGCTCCATATTCAATTCACTTATGTATTCTTCTAGGAGATAATTTTTCATCAATAATAATATTAATAGTCAAAAATGTTCTGAGTCATTTCTTGCTTGCTGGTGGCTTAAAAAAGGCATTTTATTGATAATGGCCTCGATTCATAATTAAAGCATTACCGCATGTGGTAATGCTGAAAACAGCAGACTTTCCCGAGCACTTAGCAATGTGTCAATTCATAAAGGCTGTTAACGCATGAAAAGCTGACAATACCGACCAGGGAGATAAATTACCGACTTGGCTGTAGTTACCTCCAACAACACATGTCAGTAAATTGTCAGCAAATGTCAATTCATAAACCTTCAACAAGCAGTAAGCCTGACGACAGTTACCGACACCTCTGGTGAGGTGTTAACAATGCAAAGTGCAGGGAGCCGAAGTCTGTGTGAGTCATCTGTGCACAGAGCCATCTGTGTAAGTCATCTGTGCAGGCAGGGAAAGGCTGTGTGAGTCGTCTGTGCGAGTCATCTGTGCAGGCAGGAAAAGTCTGTGTGAGTCGTCTGTGCGAGTCATCTGTGCAGGCAGGGAAAGTCTGTGTGAGTCATCTGTGCGAGTCATCTGTGCAGGCAGGGAAAGTCTGTGTGAGTCGTCTGTGCGAGTCATCTGTGCAGGCAGGGAAAGTCTGTGCGAGTCATCTGTGCGAGTCATCTGTGCAGGCAGGAAAAGTCTGTGTGAGTCGTCTGTGCAGGAAGGGAAAGTCTGTGTGAGTCGTCTGTGCGAGTCATCTGTGCAGGCAGGAAAAGTCTGTGTGAGTCGTCTGTGCGAGTCATCTGTGCAGGCAGGGAAAGTCTGTGTGAGTCATCTGTGCGAGTCATCTGTGCAGGCAGGGAAAGTCTGTGTGAGTCGTCTGTGCGAGTCATCTGTGCAGGCAGGAAAAGTCTGTGCGAGTCATCTGTGCGAGTCATCTGTGCAGGCAGGAAAAGTCTGAGTGAGTCGTCTGTGGGAGTCATCTGTGCAGGCAGGGAAAGTCTGTGTGAGTCATCTGTGCGAGTCATCAGTGCAGGCAGGGAAAGTCTGTGTGAGTCGTCTGTGCGAGTCATCTGTGCAGGCAGGGAAAGTCTGTGCGAGTCATCTGTGTGAGTCATCTGTGCAGGCAGTGAAAGTCTGTGTGAGTCGTCTGTGGGAGTCACCTGTGCAGGCAGGGAAAGTCTGTGTGAGTCGTCTGTGCGAGTTATCTGTGCAGGTAGGGAAAGTCTGTATGAGTCGTCTGTGGGAGTCATCTGTGCAGGCAGGGAAAGTCTGTGTGAGTCATCTGTGTGAGTCATCTGTGCAGGCAGGGAAAGTCTGTGCGAGTCCTCTGTGCGAGTCATCTGTGCAGGCAGTGAAAGTCTGTGCGAGTCATCTGTGCAGGGCAAAAGAGCGATATCGCCACACTGCTCTTCTCTACCACTCAATGGGCTGCGGTAATTTACCGAGCTTCAACGGCAGCTGGGAAAATCTTTATGAATTAGCACACAGACCGGGAAAATACAGAGTGCGGTATTTCCCCGACAACATTTTTTTTTTATCGCACTGCTGTTTATGAATTGAGGCCATTGTGTGAAACTATCACCAAGGAGAAAACTTGGGGAGAAAGTAAAATGAATAAGGGCTTCCGGCTGCGTGTAATTGCAACTGAACGTCACTTGTGTCCAGCAGCGGCCTGTGCCTAATGGTAAATGTGTAGAAGTATAACAGTGTAAAATTGTACAAATAAGTCATTATTAATTATTACTTCAATTATTTATGCTTACATCTGATTCTTTTTGACACTCACTTTATTCATTGGTATTTAATATTTATTATTTTTGTTAATAATGCAATACTTGCTAATCATTGATTACATTGTGTTTTAGACTACGATCGGGCATGTTAACACTCTCTTTGTTCATGTACGTGTTTTTACACATAGGGCGTGATTCACAAAAGCGTGATAATGCTTATCACGCTCGCGCTATGCTTTGCGCACGGTTCACCGCACATAAAGGTTTACACACGCTATTGCAAAGATTAGCACACGTTAACATTCGTGTGTGCGCGCAAATGCATACTTAAAGAGAACCTGAACTGAAAATAAAAAGTCAAACCAAATATACACAGGTCATACTTACCTCCTATGCAGTCTGCTCATCAATCTCTTTCTCCTCTCCTGCGTCTTGTTTGTCCACTGTGATCAATGGAGTTCTCTGTCCTCCATTTTAAAAATGGCCATTACCCCATAACAGCTTCCTGGTCAGCACATTGTTAAACTGTTATATCGCCCCACTTGAGCCATAGGGAAACATGGACATTACCTTGCACATTCAGTTGTAACTGACAGCAGCTAATATATAACTGACAGCAACTGGTATATTTCAGTTCTGACAAAATCTTGTCAGAACTGTCAGGGATCACTGTTAGAAGAAAATGGTGAGCCTCTGAGAGGAACTGATGGTGAGGTTAGTATATAATATTCATTTGCAGCTACATCATATGTTTATTTTAAATAATTTTACTCAGTTCAGGTTCCCTTTAACCACTTGACCCCCCAGTGCTAAATTTCTCCGTCCCTCTGCGCACTGCTTCACCCCCAGGGACGGAGAAAGGCGCACTTATTTGTTTACTGGCTGGGAGTGGGCGGGGACCTCGCGCGCACACTCCAGCCAGCCAGCACAGCAGGTGACTAATTGGATGTTAGGAACAAGCGTTCCTAAATCCAATTAGACGCGCCGATTGCGGACACAATGGAGGCTGCTTCAAACAGAAGCAGTCTCCATTGATAACACATTAATGTAAACAAACGTGTAGCGCACGATCGCGCGCCCCCGCGACCCGCGCGCGCGCGCACACACCCCCGCTCTGCAGTGCAATGATTGGTTATGGGGACCCCAGTCCCCAATAACCAATCATATCACAGTAAAAAATGAATGGAAGCAGCGCTGCAATGTACAAATTGCGCTGGTGCTTCAGGGGTAAAACCCCTCCGTTGTGAAGTGGTTAAGCATGCGCACACAAACGTTAAAGTGCACAAACCTTTGCAATAGCGCACGTAAACCTTTACGCGTGGTAAACCGCGCGCAAAGCATAGCGTGAATCAAGCCCTTGTAGTTTCTGATGCATGCACTTTCATGTGTGTTAAAAAGCATGCATCCAGGAATTCATACAATATATTGGGTATGAAAATGTGTCCAGCAGCAAGCTTGTCCACAAAAATTTATTCTTTGAAAAGGTAGAAGACTGCAAAGAAAAAAGATAAGTAATGTAATTGGTGTCTCACAGTGTCTGCCATTTTTAGACCCCATTTTACACTTACATTGAAAATCTGCAGTGTGTTATCCTGTTTTTGCGCAGGGTAACGCAATAGCAATGCAAGGCAATGGGGCCCAGCACATTTGTTGCACCAGAAATGCCTGATCAGCCATTGATCTGCCACAAAGTCAACATTGTATTACCGGCTGACTTCTGCGGCAATGCAGAGGTGGCGGAACTAATGTAAGTCAATGGGCGACAGTTACGTTCTTTAAAGGATACCCGAAGTGACATGTGACATAATGAGATAGACATGTGTGTGTACAGTGCCAAGCACACAAATTACTATACTGTGTTCCTTTTTTCTTTCTCTGCCTGAAAGAGTTAAATATCGGGTATGTAAGTCCTGACTCAGACAGGAAGTGACTACAGTGTGACTCTCACTGATAAGAAAATTCCTTTTTTACTTCTTTCTTGCTCTCAGGAGCCATTTTCTGCTAGGAAAATGTTTTATAGTTGGAATTTCTTATCAGTGAGGGTCACACTGTAGTCACTTCCTGTCTGAGTCAGGACTGAGTCAGCCACTTACATACCTGATATTTAAAGGAATACTATCAATACCCAAGTGTTCTAAAATGACAATGTACAAATAATGTCTGAGTAGCTGTGTAAACATTTTCCTACTTTTCATGTTAAATATCAGAGGCAAAAGCTGTAATTTATTGAGGGTAGGATTTAGCTATATTGGGACAAATCAATTGCAGATGGGGTGTCTGCTTCAATGCACAGCCAGAGTTGCATATCAGACTACAGAAAGCAAATATCAAACATATCAAACTCTGAAAGCAAAAACAGTATGAAAAGCTGTGAAAATTAGTTACATTTCCTCTGCTCTCTTCAGACACTTCAGTCAGAAACACAGGACACAGCTGCTTCAGCTGTTGGGAGCTCTCTTCTCTGTCACACACAGAGTTACATATACAGTTAACTGATCAAGTGTGAGGGGAATTCCCCCTCTCCTCATGGCTCAGCCTGCCGTCAGTTTTGTTAACAGTAAAGTTTAAAAGTATTTTGCTAACAGTAAACAAAGAGGCTGCTACTAAAATGTATACACCAGTACCTAGCAGCACTTCCCAAACAATTCCTGTGTCAATTGAAAAAAATGTGCGAATCGATAGTATTCCTTTAACTCTTTCAGGCAGAGAAAGAAAAAAAGGAACACAGCCTAGCTATTTGTGTGCTAGGCACTGTTCATACCCATGTCTGTCTCATCATGTCACATGTCACTTCGGGTATCCTTTAAGGCTAGGTTCACAGTGGGACATTATGGTCGTGCGTGATAAAGTTTTATAACGCTGCTTACCGCTAGTGTTGGGCGAACAGTGTTCACCACTGCTCGGGTTCTGCAGAACATCACCCTGTTCGGTTGATGTTCGAGTTCGGCCGAACACCTGATGGTGTTCGGCCAAACTGTTCGGCCATATGGCTTAACTAAGAGCGCATGGCCGAACGTTACCCGAACGTTCGGCTAGCGCTGTGATTGGCCGAACGGGTCACGTGGTTCGGACCCGAACGCGCTCTGATTGGCCGAACGGGTCACATGGTTCGGGTAAATAAATACCCGATCCACGTCATTTCTCCGCCATTTGTCTGTGGGTTTAGCTTTGGGTAGGCAGGCAGGGTAGTTCTCTCTCCAGCCAGGCTAGCCAGGGTCCCCCGGTCATTGTGTCGCTGCTGGGAATAGTAGTACACCGCTCACCCACACTATATAGCATTGTGTTTACTGCCACTCTGTGTGTCTGCTGGGAACAGTAGTACACCGCTCACCCTGTATAGCATTGTGCTCTGTGTCGCTGCTGGGAATAGTAGTACACCGCTCACCCACACTATATAGCATTGTGTTTACTGCCACTCTGTGTCTCTGCTGGGAACAGTAGTACACCGCTCACCCACCACTGTATAGCATTTGCTCTGTGTCGCTGCTGGGAACAGTAGTACACCGCTCACCCACCCACAACTGTATAGCATTGTGCTCTGTGTCGCTGCTGGGAACAGTAGTACACCGCTCAGCCACCACTGTATAGCATTGTGTTTACTGCCACTCTGTGTCTCTGCTGGGAACAGTAGTACACCGCTCACCCACCACTGTATAGCATTGTGCTCTGTATCGCTGCTGGGAATAGTAGTACACCGCTCACCCACCACTGTATAGCATTGTGCTCTGTGTCGCTGCTGGGAATAGTAGTACACCGCTCACCCACCACTGTATAGCATTTCTGTACTGCCACTGTACTGCTGCCAGTCAGTGTGTACTTTAAGGATAAGTGAAATGAAGAAGAAATCCTGTGAAAGAGGGAGGGGCAAGGGAAGAGGTGTTTCCCCTGACGGTTCACGTACAGGCCACAGTGGAGCACCGAAGAAAACCCACTCAATACCGCCCATGTTGTCCAGGAAATCAACCCTCACAAATCCAAAAGAACAGGACCAGACAATTAATTGGATGACCTCTCAAGTGTCCAGCAGTTGGTTAAGCAGCACCAGCACATCACGCACGCGGTCCGAGTCCTCAGCCAGTTACAAGGAGCCAGTGGGCACAAAGCTGACACAACCGGCAGCGACACCACGCACACAACTGCCAAATAACCAGTCCGAAGAATTTCCTCAGGACACAATGGGGTATTCGCAGGAGCTATTCCCAGCCCAACAAACTTCCACCTTTCAAAGGTCAATGGAACAGCCAGAAATTTTGTGCCCGGATTCACAACCATTTAGTATGGGAAATGCACCGCGCACTGAAATGCAAGGCGAGTCCGAGGACTTTGAAACCCAAATCCCAGAGCAAGTTGGGCAGGAGGGGTTTCAATTGCAGGAGGTCGGCCAAGAAGATCTGGAAGACGACGTTGGAGTGAGCTGCGCAGAGGTTGTTCTGGGGAGCTCTACTCCACGGCGGCGGCCCACAATCACATATGACGAGTTTGAGGAGATGGAAGAGGAGGAGGGTATGGACAATGTTGACAGAGACCCAGATTTTATATGTGAAGGAGAACATCACCGTCGTAGCAGCAGCACAGATGAGTCTGTTGAAGAACCCACTGCTGCACGAGTTCGCCTTGTGCCACAAGGTAGGCGGCGCGAAATTTCAGGCACCACAAGCGTGGAAGTTCAAGTGAGACGCAAAAGAGGCGCAAACAGAAATCGCCAGCAAGGCAGGTGCTCCAAAGTCTGGACTTTCTTTGAAGACTGCAGTGAGGATGGTACCATGGTGATTTGCAAGGTGTGCAAGACCCTCCTGAGCAGGGGGAAAAATATTAACAACCTCTCCACCACCAGCATGACCCGCCACATGGTATCCAAACATCCCACTCTGTGGGCGCCAGGACAGGGTACCAGCAACACTGCCTATGCAACACTCCTGGACCCCAACCAAGTAACATGAACAATGACCATCTGTGATGGGTTAGCGTTTCCGGTCCCTGTTTATTGAACCTCTTATCTGTATTACATTTATGACTGCATGGCGGTAAAAAGCATGCTATCCGCACGCTTCTTGTCCTCATGCAAGGCCTGGGTTGTTGTGTCTGAAAGCGTGGCCTTCTCCTCCTGCGCCTCCTCCTGTTCCATCACGTGTGCTGCTGCTGGGTTAGCGTTGCCGGTCCCTGTTTATGAAACCTCTTATCTTTATTACATTTATGACTGCATGGCGGCAAAATGCATGCTATCCGCACGCTTCTTGTCCTCATGCAAGGCCTGGGTTGTTGTGTCTGAAAGCGTGGCCTTCTCCTCCTGCGCCTCCTCCTGTTCCATCATGTGTGCTGCTGCTGGGTTAGCGTTGCCGGTCCCTGTTTATGGAACCTCTTATCTTTATTACATTTATGACTGCATGGCGGCAAAATGCATGCTATCTGCACGCTTCTTGTCCTCATGCAAGGCCTGGGTTGTTGTGTCTGAAAGCGTGGCCTTCTCCTCCTGCGCCTCCTCCTGTTCCATCACGTGTGCTGCTGCTGGGTTAGCGTTGCCGGTCCCTGTTTATGGAACCTCTTATCTTTATTACATTTATGACTGCATGGCGGCAAAATGCATGCTATCCGCACACTTCTTGTCCTCATGCAAGGCCTGGGTTGTTGTGTCTGAAAGCGTGGCCTTCTCCTCCTGCGCCTCCTCCTGTTCCATCACGTGTGCTGCTGCTGGGTTAGCGTTGCCGGTCCCTGTTTATGGAACCTCTTATCTTTATTACATTTATGACTGCATGGTGGCAAAATGCATGCTATCCGCACGCTTCTTGTCCTCATGCAAGGCCTGGGTTGTTGTGTCTGAAAGCGTGGCCTTCTCCTCCTGCGCCTCCTCCTGTTCCATCACGTGTGCTGCTGCTGGGTTAGCGTTTCCGGTCCCTGTTTATGGAACCTCTTATCTTTATTACATTTATGACTGCATGGCGGCAAAAAGCATGCTATCCGCACGCTTCTTGTCCTCATGCAAGGCCTGGGTTGTTGTGTCTGAAAGCGTGGCCTTCTCCTCCTGCGCCTCCTCCTGTTCCATCACGTGGGCTGCTGCTGGGTTAGCGTTGCCGGTCCCTGTTTATAGAAACTCTTATCTTTATTACATTTATGACTGCATGGCGGCAAAATGCATGCTACCTGTGCAAAGAAAACAGACATTTCCCGCATTTAATAGACAGTTTTCCCTTTGAAATTTTAAAATCGATTTTCTCAAAAACTATAAGCTCTTTTCACTAAATTTTTTTCCCTCTTGTACCCACTCCCAAGGTGCACATACCCTGTAAATTTGGGGTATGTAGCATGTAAGGAGGCTTTACAAAGCACGAAAGTTCGGGTCCCTATTGACTTCCATTATGTTCGGAGTTCGGCGCGAACACCCGAACATCGCGGCCATGGGAAACTTCCAGTGAGAGACGGCGGGTGATTAGCGGAACATCCAGGTGTTTGCCCAACACTACTTACCGCACTCCATTGATTAGTCTATGTGACGTTCACAGGGTGGCCTTAGCGTTATGGTGTAATGTGTTGCGTTATGGTAACGCACTATATGTATGTGTTACCTCTAAACGTACACATTAACAGATACAGGGAAGCATTTTTATTTTTATTGTATGCTTCACTGTACCTACTGTATGTGACGTAACTTGGCGGTAATGTGCATTATGACTTTTTTGTTGCGTTGTGTTGTCTTCCTGTTGTACAGTGAAAAAAACACAACGTCCCACTGGGAACCTAGCCTTAGGGTTAGTTTACAGTGCTCAGCTGCATTGCAGAATAATTCTATATGTCAACTCACTGCCCATATAATTCTATGGGCCTGTTCACAGTACTGTTTTGTAACAGATGGTGTTATTCTAACATGCTGCATGCAGGCTTTGTAGTAAAGTCTGTGGGCCATATTCTATTCAAGCAGAGAACTGTGTCCTGCGCTTCCTGCACACTAGGATATGTCACAATGCTTCCGGGTGCTGCTCCAATAACTGGGTGGTACCAACAAGTCTGTGCAAAAGTAGAAGAAACAAGAGCGCTCCCCTGGTGCATTAACTTTTAATCTTCAGTAGACACACATAGAAGCTACACTTACAGTGTGGTAGAATGTTATGAGCGCATCAAAGGCCTGCCGGCAACTCGTCTCCTACTCCTACGCTTGGCCAGAGCGACAGGAGCGATGGATGAAGGCGTGGTTAATGCAGAAATGTGTAGTGACGTCAGACGGCTACGGCGCGATGAGGCTCCGCCCACCCCGCTCCACACTGTTCCATTGCACCTGTCGCTCTGGCCAAGCGTAGGAGTAGGAGACGAGTTGCCGGCAGGCCTTTGATGCGCTCATAACATTCTACCACACTGTAAGTGTAACTTGTATGTGTGTCTATTGAAGATTAAAAGTTAATGTACCAGAGGAGAGCTCTTGTTTCTTCTACTTTGGCCATATTCTATTCCAGGAGCTAAGAAACTTGCAGATTCAAGCTACTCATCACCTTGCCATTGCACGA
Source organism: Hyperolius riggenbachi (assembly GCF_040937935.1). Lineage (NCBI taxonomy): Eukaryota > Metazoa > Chordata > Amphibia > Anura > Hyperoliidae > Hyperolius > Hyperolius riggenbachi. The sequence goes on along the minus strand of NC_090648.1, from coordinate 481,154,415 downwards.
GGATTACCGGCAAATCCTATTGCCGGTTTCCTTTGCGCGATGGCTGATCATTAGGGAGCATTACTCAGGCAAAAGCCTGAGCGATGCTACTGTGTTACAGGTGATGGGGAGCAAGGCTTCACCCTGTGGTGCTGTCCTTCAGCACCACGGCCTCACTCCCCAGTCCCCACACATGCGCACACCCGCCACCATCTTCTGCCACTGCATCTGGGGGTCTCCTTTAACTACTTAAAGACCGCCAAACGCCAATGGGCGTGGTTACGGCGGCAGCCCCAGGACCGTCTAACCCCAATTGGCGTCAAGTCCAGGGGCTGCATTTTGCAGGAGATCGCGCGCGCATCTCCTGTTCGGGGGCGGAGCTCCGCCCCCTCTTCAATTGCCACTCGGGAGACTGTTAGACGGCATGATCGCCGTCTATTTACATGTACAGTGCTGCGATCGGCAGCACCGCTGTACTAGGGACAGCCGTGTGACACGGCTGTCCCCTCCTGAGACTGGGGAGTGATCGGCTGTCATAGGCTGAAGCCTATGACAGCTGATCACCCTGATTGGCTGGCAGGGGGAGGGAGGGAGCAGGGGAGCCCAAGTAAAAAAAAAGCAAAATGTATTAAAAATAAATAAAAAAAATATTAAAATGTGTTGTGCAGCCCTGCAGCTTGACCTTAAAGCTGCAGTGGCCAATTAACAATAAAAAGGCCTGGTCTTTAGGGGGGTTTAACACTGCGGTCCTCAAATGGTTAAAGAGAATCTGGACTGTCCGATTTGTACAATAAAAAACATACCAATCGAGTCACTGTGATCTCCTGGATCCCTCTCTGCCGTTTCTGGCGCTTCCCACCGCTTTTAATCGCCAGTTTTAGGCAGTGTTTACAAACAAAAAACATGTGCCGCTAACCAGGAAGTGATGTTTGTGTATATATACATATCATGTTACAGTATACTACAAGTTTTTATTACATAGTAAATTATCTGAACTCCAGTCAGGAATTCTCATAGTTTATTAGCATGGACAGCTCCTCCCCCCCCCCCTCCCTAGACAAGCTGAAATTGAGAGCAGAGACCTGTCTGTAATGAATACACAAAGCACACACACAGAGCCTGGAGGGGCGTGCAAAACTTTTCCCTATCACAGCAGAGGCAGCACATTCCTCCCTGGGTCGACAAAGCTTGACAAAGAAAAGAAGATTAGATATATCACAGAGACAGTGCAAATAGAAAAGGCTGCAGCAATCAGCACAGACCACATTACAATAGGTATAGGAACTTATAGGATAGAAGAGATAAGGCTGAAAATTTTGTTACAGAAGCTCTTTAATAAGGAGACCCCCAGAGCTCCCCGTTGGGCCACGGCACATCTCTGAAGCCCCCCACATAGCTTCTCCAGGCACCCCTGTCTATATACATACCGCCGCTAATCACCCGCCGTCTCTCACTGGAAGTTTCCCATCGCGTAATTACAGTGTATGAGTCACTGTAATTACTGTGAATCGGAGCTCTGGCAAAGCATCTTTGAAGCTCCTCAGGGCTCCCGAGTGGTCTACTGTCTGAGCCATTTTATTGGCTGAGACAGTGGACCAATGGGGAAACTTGCGGCGAGAGGCGTCATTAGCGGCAGTATGCATATTGACAGGGGTGCCCTGCGCAGCTACGTTGGGGGCCTCAGAGATGTGCAGTGACCCGACAGGGAGCTCTGGGGGTCTCCTTATAAAAGGAGATGGACACAGGGCCGTATTTACCATAAGGCACTGTTGACACATGCCTACAGGCGCCTGATGAAGGAATGGTGGCTTGCACCCCTCCCCAAGTGCCTGTATCCCTTCTTTCCTATGCAGAGTCCCAAACTGAGTGTAAATGAGAGATTACGCACCTGGGTGTCGGCATTCCACTGACAAGTATGAGCACCTCCTGCTACTTAAGCTAAGGGGCACCTATAGATAGCTACCTATGACGTGCAAGGGAAGTAAGGGAGAAGTGACGACTGGACCAGCTGGCATACTTGAGGTGTGGTTCAGTGGGGGTTTGTAGGTTCATAGAGGGAGAAGTGTAGGGTGCCAGAACATCTGTGCCTAAAACTCCGGTGATGTAAATCCGCGCCTGGATGGCCTGAAATTTGTGAGGATGCCAGTTTACCTGCATTGAAAAAATACTAAAACAGCCAAAAAGGAAATATGGATTCCATAGAGTAAAAGCAAATCTAGGACCTAACACTACAAGGTACCAATGCTAGCCACTTATTTGCTATGCTACTTATTAGCATTATGTTCACAATTAAACTTTTATGGTTTTTTTTTCTTATAAATATTCAGGATGTTTTGTTTCCACTTTGTTATGTGGATATTGTGATTCTAACAACACAATTACGTTGCAGAACCGCCCTTTAATAACCATATGTAAGGCTAATTATAGCCAGGCTAGTTAAATCCATAAATAACGCTTAATTGGTTAATCTTATTACTCAGCCAGCCCTACTGTTGCATTTTCTTTTCTGCCAGCCATTTTTTAAAACTGATAACCAAAGACCAAGGAATAAGTAAGGATGAATAATGAATATGTCCTTAAAGGGACAGTAGTATAATGTATGCAAATGAACATTGGATATAATAACAATACAGCTCTGAGTTATGTACCGTATATAGAAAGGAGGTAGGAGGCGCCCAAGAGTGGAAGAATATAAACAAAAATGAGTGATAAGGAAGTCTTACCTTAACTGGTTCAGGACCAACGCAGTACGAATCTACATCCAGCGGGTGGTGCTGCAGCTCTGACAGGATGTAGATTCAACATCGCAATGAATTACGCGTTCCCTCTGTTACCGCCGATCTTGCCTCTCTGCACCCGCCTTAACCTCCTGGGCGGTATGGACGAGCTCAGCTCGTCCATCACCGCCGGAGGCTGCCGCTCAGGCCCTGCTGGGCTGATTTTCTTCAAATAAAAAGCAGCACACGCAGCCGGCATTTTGCCAGCCGCGTGTGCTGCCTGATCGCCGCCGCTCTGCGGCGATCCGCCGCGAGCAGCGGCGAAAGAGGGGCCCCCCAGCCGCCTGAGCCCAGCGTAGCCGGAACAAAAAGTTCCGGCCAGCGCTAAGGGCTGGATCAGAGGCGGCTGACGTCAGGACGTCGGCTGACGTCCATGACGTCACTCCGCTCGTCGCTATGGCGATGATCTAAGCAAAACAAGGAAGGCCGCTCATTGCGGCCTTCCTTGTTTATTCTGGGCGCCGGAGGCGATCGGAAGAACGCCTCCGGAGCGCCCTCTAGTGGGCTTTCATGCAGCCAACTTTCAGTTGGCTGCATGAAATAGTTTTTTTTTTTATTAAAAAAAACCCCTCCCGCAGCCTCCCTGGCGATCTCAATAGAACGCCGGGGAGGTTAATTAGCTTGCTCTGCCCTCTTTTAGAATAAATGACAGTTGCTCCGTCCAACTGCCAAAAAAGTGTGCAGTGATCAGGGAGGCCGGGCAGCATCTTTGCATATATTTTTTGCAGAGAGTGTCTTTAGAAATAACAAAGGCCATGCTGAGAATCCCCAGTGAAAGGGGATGGACTAGTCCAAAACCTGATGGTAATGTCAAATTTCTGACGGCAGCACAGGAAAAAAAGTAATTTATGGTTCATTTTACTCAGAAAGAAATTAACGTCTCATTTGTATGTGTTTACATGTATTTTAAATGTTAGCATTCTCACGATAGTGGTCCGTTAAGGTGATGGCTACCTTATTTCTTAAGAGCACCCCTCCTGGGTCCTTCTGTCTGCCCATCCAAGGTATTCCTCTCTGCTGTTTTGCTGGGGCCTTTCACTTAAGCCCCATTCACACTAGAGCGTTTTGCCGGCGATTTTGGCAAAACGCTCAAACGATAGCGTTTTTTTAAAGTGCTAGTGTAATAAAACCCTATGGGCCCGTTCTTAGGCAATTAGAGCTAATCGCCGCAAATCGCCCAAAATTGTGAAACTCAAATGCGTAGCCTGCACCATTTTCAGGCGATTTCCCGGCGATTGCGTTTCAGTGCTATAGAAGCGCTAAACGTGAAATCGCGTAAAAATCACTCCTGCAAAACACCGGCAAAAATCGCCGGCCTTTTGCAAACGCAAGTGTGAATGGGCCCACATAGCACAATGCATGTAATTTGAGTTTTTGTGAATTTGCATTTGCCGTACATCTAATGCAAGTCAATACCTTCTCATTTGACCTGCTTTGTTGTGCAAAATTGTGCAAATTTTCAGATGCAAATTTTACACAGAAAAAAAAAATACCCCTTTTTTCTAAATCAGGCCTATGATTTGTATACAGTGTATGTCCTTGGGAATGGAGACATTTTACATTTCCAATGCAAAAAATTCACATACGAATGCAAAGTTAATTACATACAATTTCATGAAACTTCATTGGTATGCACAAAAAATTGGATTCATAAAAATTTGTATAAAAAATGCTTTTTACCATTCTCTGGAAAGAGTGGACATCAGCCGTGTCCAAATTTTTTATTCAACAGAAAATATTGTCTGTGTTTGATCTAAAGATGGTCTAAAAAACTTCTCAGATTATAAAATGAAGACCAAACCCATCTTGTAAGATTAGAACTTCTAAGATATTTGGAAAATTACATTTGAAGAGTACAATAAAATGTTCTTATTCAGCCTGTAATCACTGTGTGTTTTTTAACATCTTGTCAATATACAGGAACTAAGTCTGAAGTAGGCTTATTAGCCGTAAGCTCACTTTTTTTTAATTTACCTCTATAAATGGTATCATCCTGATTCAAAACTACTTGAAATGTAACACAAACAATGGGCTTGATTCACTAAAGTGTGATAACTCAGTTATCACTAGAGATGGCCCGAACGGTTCGCCGGCGAACGGTTCCAAGCGAACTTTTCCGGAAGTTCGATTCGCCCCCAGAGTGCACCATTAAGGTCAACTTTGACCCTCTACATCACAGTCAGCAGGCCCGTTGTAGCCAACCAGGCTACACTATCTCCTGGAGCCACCCCCCCCCTCTTATATAGGGCAGGCAGCGCCGGCCATTATAGTCGTTCATGTCCCTGTAGTAATTAGTGAAGGGAAAGCTGCTGACAGACTCTCATAGGGAAAGATTAGTTAAGCTCTTATAAGCTTGTTATCTTGCTCCTTGCTGATTGTTATTCCTAAAATAGCACCCCACAACAGCTCTTTTGAGAAATAATCTTGTTCTCATGCTTTTTTTGTTTTTTTGTTTTACCTTCCTCCCTTTCTCTGATTTTGTCTTCCAGGGATTTGTAGGCTGTCAAAAGCAAGCTCACATACCTTGGCCAGGAATCAAACCCAGGTCAACTGCTTGGAAGGCAGCTATGCTCACCACTATACCACCATTGGCCGGGAATCGAACCCAGGTCAACTAACATTACAGGCTGAAGCCAGCCATTTCACTCATCTCTTCAACTACAAGAAAGACCCAGGAGTAGTGTTAGCTACCGTAATATCTATGTTACGGCAGGGCCCTTATTACACTTTCTCTTACAGAGCTATGGAAACCGTTTTGCCCATGCGATAAAGCGAGGTGCAAAAATGAAATCATGCCTAGCAGGGGATGGTTTCAATCCATCAACCTCTGGGTTATAGGCCCAGCACACTTCCGCTGCACCACTCTGCAGTCTGCTTACATTTGTATACAATCTTCAATCTTACATTGTGAGTTAATGTAATACGGCATGCGCAAAGTTTAATGCGCGTCGCGTAATGAACTGTATACAGTAATAATTCATTATCTACATACCGTTCTCATGATCTGCAGGGACTTCACGTGACAATGATACTTAGCATGTGATAACGATACTTTGCACGCGAAGCGTAACGCCGTTCGCACAAAGTCGTACCTTTACGGTCGCAAACCTTTACGCGCATGATATCACGTGCATGCTTTAGTGAATCAAGCCCAATGTAACAATGTCGTTGCCTGAGTAGTGAAACTGGAACATCATTTCCTGCAGAATTCTTCCAGTCTTTGACAGCCTGTGCTTTCCTCCCCAGATAAAAATGCAGAGGGATTACTCTTCACTTTGAAGGTCTAGAGTTTACAGGAGTGACATTGCAGCTTCACAAAAGAATCCTGGTCAGCAGCAGCACAGGGACGGCAATGAAGGTGCTTTCACGGTGAAGTTTATCACCAGTACCTGTAGTTTAGCAAGAATGTGAAATACGACAGCCATGCTATAAGATAAAGCCCCGTTGGCATACATTTGCTTTAGGCTGTAGCTGAAATGACCAAAGGAAAAAAGTTTGAAAGGGACAGGAAGTTGAAAAAGCCCTCTCTAGCCGTTTTCTTCAATGCTTTTCACACAGAGGTCTTTTCCAGACAGCTCAGCCTTTACTGCCAATCAGTGTCAGCTACCAATCCAAGCTGTCACTGCCAGGATATGACAGCGCGGCAGAACAGAATGCCTCCAAATTTAGAATGGAGAATTATTATTTTTATTTTTACTACGTTTTATTCCTCCCTCTTCTGCTGTCACAAGCGCCTAGTCTGAGCCGCACTGTCAGACGCACAGCATTCTGCCCTACAGGCATAGAGGGGCCTTCACCAAGCAAAATGAAAGCAGGCTGTATGGAGGAAAAATATGTCTGAGAACAATCAGAACCTTTACCACAGGCATAGGAACCGTTTCGGTCTTGCGCTGCATACATGTGACTGTGACATTAACCAGTTCTGAAATCTCGCCCGGAGGAGCGTCCTTAATGGCTCATCAATAAGCAAAGTCATTATATTCTAAGACTTGTGACACACTAGATATTGCCACAATAAATAGACATTGCGGGCGATGGACATTATGTTACATACATAAATAAATAAGCAATGCAGCCTCAATTTAAAGGGCCATTTGCTGTATGGAAATTATTGGTCATCAACAAATAATTAAAACAGTTATCAAGGCCCAAAAAGTTTGAGTTTCATTTTTCATACAGCCTAAAGGGGCCTAAACATCAATCGATTTTCCCTGGCAGATTTGATCACTGGGATTGAATCTGCCAGAGACCGATGCCCCAACATGACTGATGGAAGATTATTATTATAATTATTTAGTACTTATATAGTGCCAACATCTTACACAACACTATACAGATTATATTGTCTTGTCACTTAACTGTCCCTCAGAGGAGCTCACAGTCTAATACAGGCATGGGTAAACTCGGCCTTCCAGCTATTACGGAACTACAGTCCCACAATTCATTTGCCTTTATAAGTCATGACTTTGGCTGTCAGACTCCTGCAATGCATTGTGGGACTTGTAGTTCCTTAACAGCTGGAGGACCAAGTTTGCCCATGCCTGGTCTAATACCCACCATAGTCATATGTCTATGTACTGTATTGTATGTATTGTAGTCTAGGGCCAATTTAGGGAGAAGCCAAATAACTTTTCTATATGTTTTTGGGAGGAAACCCACAAAGACACAGTGAGAACATACAAACTTCTTGCAGATGTTGACCTGGCTGGGATTTGATCCAGAGACCCAGTGCTGCAAGGCAAGAGCATTAACCACTACGCCGCCGTGCTGCCCAGATGTGGCATAAAAGGTGGTGGGCCAAGGAAGGCAAGTGCCTAGGGCAAGTGCCTGGCAACAGGCTCCTCAGGTCTCCCCCCAAGCTAAGAGTAGTTTCCCAGGGCCACTGCATGGTTCTCACAGCAGTGGAGCACATGCATCACTCACCTGTTCAGCTGGCGTGCTCCCTTCAGTCTGTGTCCTTCCATGGATGGATGGAGCCATTTTTTTTCCCTTTTTTATAGCTGTGTATGGAATGTGCAAATAAAATGTATGATGTTTCCCTATGTTGTAAAGAGATAGTTAATAAGATGGTATGAGATGGTATCAAATGTGATTTGCATGCTAATTGGCTTCATTCCAAACTTCATAAGGTTTTGAATAAAGAACAACTACAGTAAAAAAATGTAAACATTTAAAGTGCGTGCAAATAAAATCTTAATTTCTCCTAAAGTAAAATGCACTTTAAACAGCTTATTTCCAATGTTACTGTCATCTACAGTACGCAGTAAATAAAAAAGAAAAAAGTTTGCGCTTGTGTGGATGAATGTGTTGCTGCTAGAGGTGGGGTCGGCTCAGACCCAACGATGAAGGAGAAAATGTGTATAGTACCTAGGCGCAAAAAGGGGTGTGGAACTTGCCCGGGGCTATGCAAGCCCACTTGAGATGTAAGCAGATGACAGTACAGTACCTTAATAGAGGTTACATCTAGCTGCCCAAAGCTCGTTCGCTCTACCACTTCCTGTTTCCGGTACGTCAAGCCCTACTGCCAGTAGGGTGCGTGCTGCACTGCAATGTAGTTCCATGTGCCAATAAAATCGCACCGGACAGCCTAAAAAAGAAATGGGTAGCATACAGTGCAGAGAGTAGCGAAATGAGTGGCCACCGCTTAGGAATCACTTACTAGAAGCAGAGCTTGTTTATTGCACGTGATAAAACACGTAGACTCCTCTCCCTACAGTACGCAGTAAATAGCTGACAGATTTTGAACTAGTCCATCTTCTCATGAAGATTATCAGTATTACCTTTATTTTTTATAAAAACACTCCCTATTAAAGTTTCCGCCTTGCTCATTTTCACACTATTTTGGCAGCTAGAATGAGCAACCACCATTCAGTATGTGCTTTTGTAAAAAAAAAAAATACCCAAGAATCCCCCATGAGGAGATGGACTACGTGAGAACGTTTCTAATTAACTTCAAAATCAGATGCAATTAAACAATTTTGACAGCTGCTTTTGAGCAGTAAATCATGCCTCATCTTCCCGTACCCTTTTCAAATCTACTGTATTCAGAGATGACTCCCAAAGACGCCCAGAAAGGCAATGTAGCAATCTCTAGTAGGGATACTCATTCGGATACTGCGGGATTGAATTTTTGCATTTCTGATCGGAATTCAGTATTTTGGGTGCTGGATTTGCAATACAGTGAGTACCAGGCTTTACCTAATTGAAGTAGCTTCTGAGCTATACTATAGGCGAAAGACAGGGGGTGGTAGTTATAAGTGTTAGGTGAAGGAAGCTGGAGGTCAGCGTTAGGTGAAGGTAGAAGGGGAGGTGAAGGTTGGGTGAAGGTAGAGGGAAGGTTAGGTAGGTATATGTGCGTCGCCGGTGAGTTTGCTGCCGCTCAAATTACCGGCGGCGTAAAATACTATTCCCCCACCGAGCCGCAGCAACTCAGAGGGAGAAGTGATTTAGGCTCCGGCGCTCAGAACCCCAAATTATCTGTGTGCAGGGCACGCACTATAGCACTAGTGCTATAGTAGCACTCAAGTAAGGTGCTACGCGGCTGGCACCAGCATCAAAAGCACTTGATTCTGTAGCATGCACTGTTGGTGGCGGGCCTTGAGGACAGGGTTGGGAAACACTGCTGTAGGGGAGGGTTAGTGTGATGTTTAGTTACAGAAGGAGAGTGTAGAATATTGTCCCAATTACTGATATTCTCCTATTGAGGATAATAGAATGTTGGTAAAATTATTGACATTCTAATACCGGGTACTTCTTTAACTAGGCAACCCCAATAAATGTGTGAATATTTTCGGAATATGTTGATGTTTTATAAATCAACAATGTTGATAATAATAATAATAGTAATAGCAATAATAACGATAAATCATATTAATTATTATTATGTAGGGTGTCAAGTGTAGGGATGGTTGGAAATGCCAATTTCCAATTCCACAGAAATGCCAGTTTCCGCCAATGCTGATTACCAATTCCGCAGATTTCCGATTTCCGAGTGGTGGTTTTTTTTTGGTCATTTTTGCCATTCTCTGATTGATCAAATACTTGTTTCAGTTGTTTCTGCATTCTCTTATTGGTCCATTGCTTCCGATTCCTGTAATTGGGCTAAAATTACTGAATTGCAGTAATGCAGTATTTCCACAGAAATCCATTTTCCAAGTTCCGTTTTCTGATTTCTGAGTTCCGATCGGAAATTTGGGTTTCTGTTCGGAAATTCGGAAATTTCACTTCTGCAAAATCCGAATGAGTATTCCTAGTCACGTGCAAGATTTTCTCTTTTCAAGTTACATCAAAACCTTGATGTTTGAATGCAAGAGCTCATTAGACATGGGCCGAACCTCTGATTTTAGGTTCGCGAACCGGGTTCGTGAACTTCCGCGGAAGGTTCGGTTCGCAGAAAAGTTCGCGAACCGCAATAGACTTCAATGGCGAGGCGAACTTTGAAAAATAGAAAAAATTATGCTGGCCACAAAAGTGATGGAAAAGATGTTTCAAGGGGTCTAACACCTGGAGGGGGGCATGGCGGAGTGGGATACACGCCAAAAGTCCCGGGGAAAAATCTGGATGTGAGGTAAAGCAGCGTTTTAAGGGCAGAAATCACATTGAATGCTAAATTGCAGGCCTAACGTGCTTTAAAACATCTTGCATGTGTATACATCAATCAGGGAGTGTAATTAGAGTACTGCTTCACACTGACACACCAAACTCACTGTGTAAAGCACCGCAAATAGCTGTTTGTTGTGTGTTGTGACGGCCGTGCTGGACTACTACGCAACATGGCAAGATTGCTCTTCCTCACTCAGTGATGTCAGGTAATGTATGACTTCCTTCTCAACTTTCCATGGCACTGTTAAAAAGCTTACGTTTTTTTTTAAAATTACATTTACTACTTGCTGTGTACTTGTTCAGTACCGCTACAATGAGAATCCTATGGAGGCGGGCAAGTCTGGCATTGTGACCCCGGGTAAAGGCCGGGGAATGAGGGATGGAATCCAGTGTGGAGCCTGAGCAACGCTGCACATCCAAGGAGGGCAGCAGGCAGGCATGCACGCTCGCCCCGAGGTAGTGACCAAAAATAACAATACAGGAGGAGGACTTTCAAGGCCCTGCTGTGTATTTGAAATGAATGTACTTTAAATCCTTTAATGAGAACCAGTTATGGCGGGCAAAGATGACACCACATTCCTTTCACGAGAATCATATGGAGGCGGGCAAGTCTGCCATTTGTGACCCCGGGTAAGGGCCGGGGAATGAGGGATGTAATCCGGTGTGTGGAGCCTGAGCAACGGCTACCACTGCACATCCAAGGAGGGCAGCAGGCAGGCATGCAATACAGGACGTTGAGGCCCTAATTGTAATGAATCAACTTTACATCCTTTTACGGGAATCTGTTATGGAGGGCAAGTCTGCCATTGTCACCGCGGGGAATGAAGGTTGTATTCCGGTCCGAAGTGGGAGCTTGCTGAGACCCATGCTGTAGCTGCCCTGACCGTGCTTTGCAGACCAGGCATCTGTGGTCAGATGGACCCTTGAGCCAGCGGAAGACAAACCAAGTCAAAAGCATTTGCCAAGAATGTTTTACGGAGGGCAATTTTTGTTGGCATTTTTGTAAATTGTTTGAAAATGTAGATGGTTGTATTTTTAAATTGTTTGAAACTTTAGATGGTTGTATTTTTAAATAGTTTGAAAGTGTAGATGGTTGTATTGCGTTCCGGAGTTGGAGCCTGATCAACAGCTACCACCACACATCCAGGCAAGGAGGGCAGCAGGCAGGCAGGCATGCATGCCCGCCCCGAGGTAGTGACCAAAAATAACAATACATATATGCAGTGAGGTGAATTCACTCAACCCAAAGGTAGTTATATATGCAGTGAGGTGAGTTCACTGAACACAAAGGTAGTTATATATGCAGTGAGCTGAGTTCACTGAACACAAAAGGTAGCTATGTGCAGTGAGGTGAGTTCACTCAACCCAAAGGTAGTTATATATGCAGTGAGGTGAGTTCACTGAACACAAAAGGTAGCTATGTGCAGTGAGGTGAGTTCACTCAACCCAAAGGTAGCTATGTGCAGTGAGGTGAGTTCACTCAACCCAAAGGTAGTTATATATGCAGTGAGGTGAGTTCACTGAACACAAAAGGTAGCTATGTGCAGTGAGGTGAATTCACTCAACCCAAAGGTAGTTATATATGCAGTGAGGTGATTTCACTGAACACAAAAGGTAGCTATGTGCAGTGAGGTGAGTTCACTCAACCCAAAGGTAGTTATATATGCAGTAAGGTGAGTTCACTAAACACAAAAGGTAGCTATGTGCAGTGAGGTGAGTTCACTCAACCCAAAGGTAGTTATATATGCAGTGAGGTGAGTTCACTGAACACAAAAGGTAGCTATGTGCAGTGAGGTGAGTTTACTCAACCCAAAGGTAGTTATATATGCAGTGAGGTGAGTTCACTGAACACAGAAGGTAGCTATGTGCAGTGAGGTGAGTTCACTCAACCCAAAGGTAGTTATATATGCAGTGAGGTGAGTTCACTGAACACAAAAGGTAGCTATATGCAGTCAGCTGAGTTCACTCAACCCAAAGGTAGTTATATATGCAGTGAGGTGAGTTCACTGAACACAAAAGGTAGCTATATGCAGTGAGGTGAAATCACTGAACACAAAAGGTAGCTATGCGCAGTGAGGTGAGTTCACTCAACCCAAAGGTAGTTATATATGCAGTGAGGTGAGTTCACTGAACACAAAAGGTAGCTATGTGCAGTGAGGTGAGTTTACTCAACCCAAAGGTAGCTATGTGCAGTGAGGTGAGTTCACTCAACCCAAAGGTAGTTATATATGCAGTGAGGTGAGTTCACTGAACACAAAAGGTAGTTATATATGCAGTGAGGTGAGTTCACTGAACACAAAAGGTAGCTATATGCAGTCAGCTGAGTTCACTCAACCCAAAGGTAGTTATATATGCAGTGAGGTGAGTTCACTGAACACAAAAGGTAGCTATATGCAGTGAGGTGAAATCACTGAACACAAAAGGTAGCTATATGCAGTCAGCTGAGTTCACTCAACCCAAATGTAGTTATATATGCAGTGAGGTGAGTTCACTAAACACAAAAGGTAGCTATGTGCAGTGAGGTGAGTTCACTCAACCCAAAGGTAGTTATATATGCAGTGAGGTGAGTTCACTGAACACAGAAGGTAGCTATGTGCAGTGAGGTGAGTTCACTCAATCCAAAGGTAGTTATATATGCAGTGAGGTGAGTTCAGTGAACACAAAAGGTAGCTATATGCAGTCAGCTGAGTTCACTAAACCCAAAGGTAGTTATATATGCAGTGAGGTGAGTTCACTGAACACAAAAGGTAGCTATGTGCAGTGAGGTGAGTTCACTCAACCCAAAGGTAGTTATATATGCAGTGAGGTGAGTTCACTGAACACAAAAGGTAGCTATATGCAGTCAGCTGAGTTCACTCAACCCAAAGGTAGTTATGTGCAGTGAGGTGAGTTCACTCTACAGAAAAGGTAGATATGCAGCGAGGTGAGTTCACTCAACTTAAAAGGTAGTTATATGCAGTGACGCAAGTTCACTCAACACAAAAGGTAGTTATGTGCAGCGAGGTGGGTTCACTCAACACAAACGTAGGTGTATGCAGTGATGAGGTGGGTTAACTAAACACAACAGGCACTAGTAGTAGGTAAATGCAGTACTGGGTAGGTAGTACAATGTGCAGCTCCCTGTCACACACACAGGTGTCACTGAATGTGCTGCTGAATGCTGGTGGGCTGCTGGCAGTGGTACACACACATTATGAATTAGCAATGCTGTCTAAGCAACACAAGTGTATCACACACACAGGTAGTAGTCACTGAATGTGCTGCTGCTGCTGGCAGTGCAAGTGGGACGCACAGTATGAATTAGCAATGCTGTCTAAACAACACAAGTGTATCACACACACAGGTAGTACTAGTCACTGAATGTGCTGCTGCTGCTGGCAGTGGGACACACAGTATGAATTAGCAATGCTGTCTAAACAACACAAGTGTCAGTTTCAAACACAGAAAAAAAAAATTGATCACAGCAGGATGAACTCTGAAAAGAGCTTTTCTGGGGCGCTATCTAAGCAAGCTAAGAAGGCAAGAGCCTGACTAATCTGTCCCTAGGAGAACAAGTCTGCAGCAGCTGTCCCTATTCTGTCTCTAGCAGGCACACGAGTGAGGCTAATGGCCGCCGGAGCCTGCCTTATATAAGGGGGGGTGGGGCTCCAGGGCTTAGCGTAGCCTGATTGGTTACAATGCGCCTGCTGACTGTGATGCAGAGGGTCAAAGTTGACCCTCATAGAGCATTATGGGGTGAATTGAACTTTCGGGAAAGTTCGCCTTCGCCTGCGAAGGCGAACCACCCGAGGTTCGCCTGGAACCGTTCGCCGGCGAACCGTTCGGCCCACCTCTAGAGCTCATATCTAATGTACTGACAAACAAGAGAAGTAACATAAATGTATTGCATACTGTTTACAAAACGAGTAGGCAGGCCCGGATTTACCTTACAGGAGCCTACAGGCACAGATGTCCTGGCACCTTAAACTTCAACCTCCATGAACCTACAAACCCCCACCAAACTGGACTGCAAGTGTGCTGGCTGGGCCTGCTGTCACTCCTCTTACTTCCCTTGCCCGTCATAGGTAGCTACAGGTGACACTTAGCATTAGGTAACCAGAGGTACCTTCAGGATTAAGTAGCTAGTGGTGCCCCCAACCAAAGGGAGATCTCGTCAGTGGAATGCTGAGAGCTGGATGAAAACCTCTCATTTAAAACCTTCTTGGGACTCTGAATAGGGAAGGATGGAGGGAAGGACAAGGGGAGGGAGACACCTTTCCATTAGCAGGCGCCTGTAAGCGCATGCCTACAGTGCCTTATAGTAAATTTGACCCTGTTTATAGGTATTCAGACCCATCCTAATCTATATTGCTTTCTTTTATAGAAAAAGATCTGCTGCTGTTTGGAATAAGATCGGTCTTTTCCCCCTCTCTTTTTCTCTCCCCTTCTCATGTAATATATACCTACCTCTTATACAGCCTGTACAAATCCATGAGAGCAATGTAAATTTACATAAAAATTACCTGTGTCTGAAAGCACTGCAAACAGCGCAATGGAACGAGCAAACTGATGCCGTATGCGTGTCATATTTACATTACCGCGCTATCAACACTCGGATTAAGCGGCTTCCTTTTTAAATGTCCTCCTTTCAGCAGAGAAGCAAGATGCACAGCAGGGCATTCTGGGAAACATATACACTGCTTCTGAGATCTCCTTAGGATGCATTGCAGCCATAACAGAGCGAATCTGTGGTAATTGATAATTTGCTTATCTTGTTTGTGTAGATGGCTCGTCTCCAAAAGCAGTTATAAATAAACAGTTTAAAAAAAGTAAATTGTTGTTTAAACTGATCATTATGGACCTTAAACATATTTATGATTCTTTATTTGCCAGTGCTTCCTTGTTGGTCATTACTTGGCGCTGCGGCGATTCCCATAAGCAGCTTTATCTTCCTTTAGGCATCGTTACTTTGACATTTACATCTCCATCTTGAAGGGGATGTCCTCTTTCTAGGCTAGAACTGAAAATGCAAATTTACATCACAGCTCCAACTAAAAAAGGAAACCAAAAATTCAGACAGTTATAGGAGTAAATGTCAGTTTCCAATTGTCTTTATAGCCAGACATTAGTTCTCTCACTTAATGGTTCTGCCAGTTCGTCTATGGTATAGTCTTAAATTGAAGTCCAAAAGTGCATACACACATCCAACTTTATGCCTGATTGTCATTTATACTGGTCGTTTGAACGACTTGAAGTGCTAACAACAAGTTGTTCAAATGTCCTCCTGTACTCACTGACCAACAAAGTGGCTGATATCCTAATTTACATGTTGCTTAACCAACTTGATAATCGACAATGGACTGGATAGAAAAATGGACTAGTTTAAACAACTCTATGTTTAAACATTGATTAGTTGGACAAACGACTAGATGTCATTTGTATGCATGTACGGACCTGACAGTCGTTTGAATGGCAGTTGGTTCAACTGATCCGCCAAGTGGATTGGGCAAACCGGCTGTCATCAGTCGCTCGACTGCACATACACACGTCCAACTTTTCATTCAAACGTCAAGTCGGATGACAAGTTGGGCGGAAAATCAGGATGTGTGTACGCGCCTTAAGTCCTTCTTTTTTGCAATCCTCCCTCCCTAACCCATTCCAACATGATAACATAAAGAATTGCCCCCCCACCTCCGAATCCCCATCTACCCATGAAGCCACTGAAAGTTTAAGCAACAACTCTTTATTGGGGCTTTCATCATGGTGCCCTTTGTTTTTTGGAGATGAGCTTCATGTATATCTAAACAAAAGACGTTTGCAAATTTGGGTGCCAAACCCTAAGTTCCCTATCACTTACCCTCACGGATGTCCAGAGTTGTGTTGCTTTCTGACTTGCTCCGTAGACATCAGGGCTTTGGCTACTTGAAACATTGCCGCTATTAGGAGTTTATCTACATGGCAGTCAAACTCCAAGCACCACCGCTATCTTTGCCGTTATCGGGAGTTTGGCTACATAGTAGCTGAACTCCATGTGCCGCTGCTTCCTTTCCTGGAAGTTAGCTGGAGCTTGGCTGTATAATAACCAAAGTCTGGTTCCTCTGGTGCCCAAATTATATGTAATATAACCAAATCATTACGGTCTATCATGGAACCAATTTAACAGCCAGGGTAGGTATGCTCCCAAATTACCTGATTTGGTGGGCTGCTATGGCACTGCAGTGTCATGGCCTCAAGCCTCCATCAGTCGCTCTGCCCCTTATTGGCCTCGATCCATAAAAGGCTGTGCGATTAAAAAAGATCTGGTTATTAAAATACTGCATTCAGTATTTTAGACTTTTGTTTGCTAATTCATAAATGTCACAGGTGCGGTAGAAGTTCGGTAATTTACCAGCTTCAATTGACAAAAACCTATTTATTAAGAAACAGCAGAGCAGTGGGGAGTTGTCTCTGTGTTGTTGCAAGCTGTTCCGTGCAGTGAGGGCATTACAATAGTAAGCCGCATCCCCAACATCCCTTTGGAATGTACAGTACATGTTTGTTATATTGTTTGTTATAATCCCTCTGCTCCGTGTGAATCTGTCCATTAGCCTGTCTTAACATTTTATTTTATTGCCACAGCTTACATGAACTGCAAGAGACATTAAACATGTCATGCTTAGGTGATTTCCCCACTAGCTCCTCTGCATCTTCCCAAGTGCTCGGTAAAGTCAGCTGTTTTATGCATTACTTCATACGGTAAAGCTTTATGAATCTAGGCCATTGTAGGGAATATGTGGCTGTAATTAAACCTTTCTGCCAGCATCTAAGAAGATAAAGAGATACTGTTGAGGTGTGACAAGGTAAGGCAAAGGTGTGTGTGTGTGTGTGTGTGTGTGTGTGTGTGTGTGTGTGTGTGTGTGTGTGTGTGTGTGTGTGTGTGTGTCAGGGTGTGTCAGGAGGTTCATGAAATGCTGTACTGGCAGTTGTGGGAGAAGAGGTGATTGAAGGAGTGGCCCCCACCCACCTTGCTTAAGCCCAATCAGTTTAAATCATCCAGTGCAACAACCTTCCTCCCTCCCCCCTACCCACCACTCCTGACCTCCCTCAATACCAGATCAAACACCGTGAATAATATTTTTAACACACAAAAGCTACTTTTTTTTTTTTTATATGTGTCCAATAGAAAAATGAGTAATAACATTTGATCACTGCACCTACATTACATACATCTGTAGATGACTAAAACTACATTACATCTTTTGATGAAGTAACACTTATGCCATACAATATGTGAAAATCGTCATAGGTCTCATATGACAAGTGCAGCCATCATTTCCACACACGTATGAAATGCAGCAATCATTTTCTTCACATATGCATATATCATCTCTCCCCCATCCATCATTTCACTTAACTAACAAGTGCAGCCACAATTTTGTTCATGTAATGAGTGGAGATATCGTTTATGTCCTCCACTTAGGAAATATAGCTGTCATTTTCCTCATATTAAAAACAGACACAATTTTCTTCATACATGAACTACAGCCACCATTTTTGCCAACTAACAAATGTGGCCAACATTTCCCCGAAATATCATGCCCCCTCAATTGAAATACAGCTGACAGGTAAGCCAGATTCCACTCTCTGCAATAGCTCAATAGAATTGTGCTTTAAAGGGATCCTGAAGTGAGAAGCACATGGAAGTTGCCATATTGATTTCCATTTAAACAAAAAACATTTGCCTAGCTGCAGTCTTGCTTGTCTTTCTGGTATCAATGTCTAAATCACCCAAATGAAACAGGTATGTTGCTAATCCGGTCAGACTTCAGTCAGAGCACCTGATCTGCATGCTGGTTCAGGGTCTTCAGGGTCTATGGTTAAAGAGAACCTGTACTGAGTAAAAATATTTAAAATAAACACATGAGGTAATTTCAAATAAACATTACATAGTTACATTGCCATCAGTTCCTTTCAGAAGCTCACCATTTTCTTTTGACAATAATCCCTTCCAGTTCTGACAATATATCAGTTGCTGTCAGTAAAATATCAGTTGCTGTCAGTTATAGCTGAGAGGAAAACTGATGTACCAAGTAGTGTCCATGTTTCGCTATGGCTCAAGTGGGCGATGTTACAGTTTAACTGTGTGCTGACCAGAAAGCTGTTATGGGTAACGGCCATTTTCAAAATGGAGGATGGAAAATTCCCTTGATCACAGTGAACAAACAGGACGCGGGACAGGAGAAAGACACTGAGGAGTAGACTACATGGGAGGTAAGTATGACTTGTGTATGCTTATTTTGGCTTTTAATGTTCTGTTCAGGTTTTCTTTAACCACCCTGGCGTTCTATTAAGATCGCCAGGGCGGCTGCGGGAGGGTTTTTTCTAAATTAAAAAAAAACTATTTCATGCAGCCAACTGAAAGTTGGCTGCATGAAAGCCCACTAGAGGGCGCTCCGGAGGCGTTCTTCCGATCGCCTCCGGCGCCCAGAATAAACAAGGAAGGCCGCAATGAGCGGCCTTCCTTGTTTTGCTTACATCGTCGCCATAGCGACGAGCGGAGTGACGTCATGGACGTCAGCCGACGTCCTGACGTCAGCCGCCTCCGATCCAGCCCTTAGCGCTGGCCGGAACTTTTTGTTCCGGCTACGCTGGGCTCAGGCGGCTGGGGGGCCCCTCTTTTGCCGCTGCTCGCGGCGGATCGCCGCAGAGCGGCGGCGATCAGGCAGCACACGCGGCTGGCAAAGTGCCGGCTGCGTGTGCTGCTCTTTATTTGATGAAAATCGGCCCAGCAGGGCCTGAGCGGCAGCCTCCGGCGGTGATGGACGAGCTGAGCTGGTTAAAAGCTCTTTCACATGCCCAACGCATGTCACCCATGGATCAGGAGCTGATCCCCTTTGGCGACATCTCTGAGCCCTGCTGCACTGCTGTGTCGCTGACAACATGCTGTATTGCTATATGGAGGGGCAATGGAGGGACGAAAAGTGGCACATGCTTGATGTCACGTGGTGGGCGAGGGAGTTGCGCAAACAATGGGATTGCCAGGGGGATCGGTGCTGCTGGTGTTGGGTACATCCTTCCAGTGGATCGCTCACGCATTGGGGGTCGTCTGGTGCCTTACACATGCCTGATTGTCAGCTGGGACATCTTTATCGTCTGCCTCAGCCAACTTAAATCAGTTGTATGCACGTCTTTAAAGTGTACTAGAGACACTATAAAAGAAAGATTTGATACTTACCCGGGGCTTCCTCCAGTCCCATAAGCACCGGTGAGACCCTCACCGTCCTCCCGTGTGCCTCCGTTCAGCCGCAATCAGCCCCCGCTGGCTAAGTTATTCTGAACCAATCTGGGAATGGGTGATTAATGTTTTTGTGGCAAGCCCACTGTGGAAAAGTATGGTGTGAAGAAGATTTTTTCTTCTAAAGGCAAGTAAAGTTGGCATAAATTGTGTGTGTGTGTGTGTGTGTGTGTGTGTGTGTGTGTGTGTGCACGCCCCTGGACCAGGCCACCTCCTCTTGAGGGCCCCATAGTAGTTGCAAGGTTTGCTTTGGCTCTAGCTGTGCTGCTGACTAACACTCTTCGCCTCTGTTTAGCACCACGATGCTAGCTGTGCTTTTGTTCTAAATACAAATAATAATAAAAGTTGCTATAAATCACATCTCAGACCTAACTGACAAGAATTGCCTTGCCACATAGCCTCGAATTACCCTGCGGCTGGAGCATATACAGAAGAACAGGAAAACGTTCCTACCTCTGTTCCCCATCATGTCCCAAGGCTTAACTATTAGAAAGAGATGAGACGTTCATAGCCATCGCTAATTGCTCACTTGAACAAAAAAAAATAATACACAGGATGACCCTGGCCAAAATTCAAAACATCTTCAGAGAAAATAGCAATCACTGCGGAGACATCGCTGTTTAATTTGCTAAGGCTGGACAAGAAGCCATTTTTTTCATCCTTCATTCTGGCTTTGGTTGCTTTTTTTCTGCTGAGCAGCAATGGTTGGAAGAAAGCATGAATTCCCTCTGACAGACACATTACCGAGCCGGGAGGGGTTTCTCGGGATTCATTCATAACTGTCCAACCCACGCTATAATTGCACCTTATTGCTCTGCCCGGGGGGCGTACTGCTCTGTAACGCAGCCTTATTTGCTGTGCTGCAGTGACAAGTCTTCTTTATTCACTCTATCCTGCCGGGTTTTGGCTTTCTTTAGAGAAAAATACGATTTTTTTTCAAATTATTTTTTTTATAAATCCTCCTTTTTAACAATATGTCTGAAAAACATCATTTATCAATTTGAAATTAATAATCCACTATCAGATTCAGCTGCTTTGATTTTGGAGATGAAATGTAGCATGCAAATATGAAAGGTAAGGCAAAAAAGTATATTGTTCTTTTGTCCTTTTGTTCTTTCATCCCTGATGATTTTGTATATTTTTATTTTTCCTTTTTTCTCCTTTTCTTACATGTCATCTTGGCTAGAGATGGCCCGAACCTCCGATTTTCGGTTCGCGAACCGGGTTCGCGAACCTCCTGCAAGAGTTTGGTCCGCGCTCATTTTCGCGAACCGCAATAGACTTCAATGGGGAGGCAGACTTGGAAAATCAGAAAAATTTATGCTGGCCACAAAAGTGATGGAAAAGATGTTTCAAGGGGTCTAACACCTGGAGGGGGGCATTGGGGAGTGGGATAGACGCCAAAAGTCCCGGGGGAAAAATCTGGATTTGACGCAAAGCAGTGTTTTAAAGGGAACCAGAGGGCCCAGAAAAAATATTCTATACATACCTGAGGCTTCCTCCAGCCCCATACGCACAGATCGCTCCCACGCCACCGTCCTCCGCTTCCTGTATCCGGCGGTACCGGGTCCCGTAGTTTCGGCCAGTCGGCCAGTCGGCGGCAGCACGTGGACAATTGTCCGCATCACAGGGGCTCCCGGCATACCCGTACGCGTGCAGCTGCATACTGCGCAGCCGCACGCGTGAGGGTATGGAGGGAGCCTCTGCTCATGTGGACAATTGGTACCGGCGGATCCAGGAAGCGGAGGACGGTGGCGTGGGAGCGATCCGTGCGTATGGGGCTGGAGGAAGCCCCAGGTATGCGTAGAATCTTTTTTCTGGGGCCTCTGGTTCCCTTTAAGGGCAGAAATTACATTGAATGCTAAATTGCAGGCCTAAAGTGCTTTGAAACATCTTGCATGTGTATACATCAATCAGGGAGTGTAATTAGAGTACTGCTTCACACTGATACACCAAGCTCACTGTGTAACGCACCGCAAACAGCTGTTTGTGTAGTGACGGCTGTGCTGGACTGGAGCACACAATGGCCAGAGTGCAGGCCGGGGAAGTTTTCAAGCCCACTTGGTTGCCGGGCTGAGGTAGCTGAATGACAGAACAGTGAATGTCCAGCTGATCAAATTTGGTCTGTCCACAACGAAGCAACAACCTTTTTATCTTGGGTATGCCCCCCCCCCACCCCCACCCGAGACACTCATATAGCCAGTGGTCATTGCTTCATTGTGATACACAAGCCCCTTCACCGCAGCAAGGTAATGACCATGGGGAAACTGGCACATGTACATGCCTTTTATTTTGTTGTTGCAGCCGCAGTGCAGCCAGAAAAATTAGGCAGGCATATACATGCACCAGAAAAATTATTATAGCGGCTGCTGCTAGCAGCGGCCTTAAAAATTTAGGAAACTGCCTGGAGTCCTGGACCCTGTTGGTGGTGGGGAGAAGGCAGTCAAGCAGCCTGCAGGCAGAGATAATGTGTGGGGAGCGACTTAGTCTTGGGGCAGGCAGTCACACGGGGTGCAGGCAGAGATGCTGTGTGTGGGGACTGACTTAGTCTTCGGGCAGGCCTGACCGTGCTTTGCAGACTACATGGTCAGATGGTCCCTTGACCCAACGCTGTGTGCCAGAGATGACACAACTTGACTTTCAACATCACGGTACAGTTTGGGTATCACCTTTTTTTGAGAAATAATTGCATATCTTCCACTGCGGTGTGTGGATTTGCTTTTGTGTGCTGCTTTCCCTCAGGTGGTCATCCCATTGCAGTTTGTGCTTTGTAATCATGTGCCTTTGCAAGGTAGTTGTCCCTATTCGGGTCTTGGTCTTTCCATGGCTCAATTTTCGGTGGCAGAGAGTACAGATGGCATTGCTCTCATCTGAGGCAGACACACCAAAAAATGTCCACACCGCTGAGCCCTGCACTTTGGTGGTGGTGGCGGCCGACTGAGTGGTAAGTGGGGTGCCAGAATCAGAGCAGGAGGATATGTCACGCTTCCGTGCTGAAGATGAGAAAGATGAGGTGTTCTGTGTTATATAGTCAACTACGTCCTGACAATATTGGGTGTTGATGGCACGTGCCTTCTTCTGAACAATGTACTTTGGTCGCAGGCCGCACAAAATCATGACAGCGTGACCTTGAACAGATCTGCCAGGTGGCCTGCCTCTGCCTTTTGTTTTGTCCATATTGGGGGGGATGAAGTGAAAGGTATGCACTGACTTGACTAGTTCAATGTGCAGTTAGTCACACAGGTGCAGTTAACAGGTATGCACGGAGTGGTATATCACACTGCATGCGCTCACGTAGGTAGGTGGGTGCACTGAAGTGAACAACAGGTAGTAGGTATATGCAGTGATGGGTATTACATGTGCACCTGTCACACACAGACAGGTAGCGGATAGGCACAGTGACACTGCGTGCGCTCACGTAACTAGGTGGGTGCGCTGAAGTGAACATCAGATAGTAGGTATATGCAGTGATGGGTATTACATGTGCACCTGTCACACACAGACAGGCACAGTGACACTGACTGACAGGGCTGTACAGTATATAATGCAAGTGGACCACACACAAAAACAAATAGATCACAAGAACACGATTAGCTCTCAAAAGAGCTGTTGAGGGGTGTTTTTGTAGCAATAACAATCAGCCAGGAGCAAGCTAACAAGCCTACAAGAGCCTAACTAAGCTTTCCCTATGAGAGTCTGCATCCCTTCACTAATTACTGCAGGCACACAAGTGAGTCCACTGCCTGATGCTGCCTGCCTTGTATAAGGGGGAGTGGCTCCAGGAGGGAGTGTAGCCTGATTGGCTACAATGTGCCTGCTGACTGTGATGTAGAGGGTCAAAGTTGACCCTCATGATTCACTATGGGGGCAAACCGAACTTTCGGAAAAGGTCCTGGTTCACCGCGATCCCGAACCACGGAAGTTCGCCGGGAACCGTTCAGGCCATCTCTAATCTTGGCAGGTTTGCACCATTTAGAAAATCAACATGTTCAATAGCTTCATTAAAGTTAATTCCTGATACTTTACCATGCATTGAAAATGTTGTTTTTCCTTAGATTTAAAGGAGACTCCGGGAGACTGGCTTGGAGCGGCTAACTCCTTCCCTCTTCTCTTGTCCATTCCCATTATATCTCACTAAGGAATTTATCTTCATCTTCATAATTTTTTCTTTGATTTTCCTATTCTGTATTTTTTTCTTGGAATTCTACAGTATATAAGGTAGTATTTCACATGTCATTTGTTTGCAAGTCCCCAATTAAGTAGGTCTCCAGTTCTTCTAAGCCTTCTCAGCCAAAAGGAAGGTAAATTGCAGGTTGATTCACTAGTGTTATTATCGCACTGACACTGCGCAAGTTCATTCTTAAAGTAGATCTGAGATAAACTTTTACACATTGCATAGTTGTGTTCCTTTCATATGTTTAATAGGCAGTGGCGTAGCTACAAACCTCAGGGCCCCGGTGCGGAATTTGGACCTGGGCCCCCCCACCCTACATTAAATAGCCAGGTATATGTGCCTAGAGTATAGGTACCCAGGAATCGGTGCCCCAGTATAGGCAGCCAGGAATAGGGGCTCCCAGTATAGGTAGCAAGGTATAGGTGTTCCAGTATAGGTAACCCAGGAATAGGTGTTCCCAGTATAGGTAGCCAGGTAGGGATCAGATTGTGAGCTCCTCTGAGGGACAGTTAGTGACAATACAATATACTCTGTACAGTGCTGTGGAAGATGTTGGCGTAATATAAATACTAAATAATAATAAAAATAGGTGCTCCCAGTACAGATAGCAAGGAATAGGTGCCCCAGTATAGGTAGTCAGGAATAGGTGCCTCAGTATAGGTAGCCAAGAATAGGTGCCTCAGTATAGGTAGCCAAGAATAGGTGCCTCAGTATAGGTAGCCAAGAATAGGTGCCTCAGTATAGGTAGCCAAGAATAGGTGCCTCAGTATAGGTAGCCAAGAATAGGTGCCTCAGTATAGGTAGCCAAGAATAGGTGCCTCAGTATAGGTAGCCAGGGATAGGTGCCACTGTATAGATAGCCAGAAATAGGTGCCTCAGTATAGATTGGCAGGGATAGGTGCCACAGTATAGATAGCCAGAGATAGGTGCCTTAGTAAAGATAGCCAGGGAGAGAGAGAGGGACAAAGGGAGAGAGACAGGGACACAGGGAGAGAGACAGCCACAGGGAGAGAGACAGGGACACAGGGAGAGTGACAGGGACACAGGGAGAGTGACAGGGACACAGGGAGAGAGAGAGACACAGAGAGAGACACAGGTAGAGTGACAGCCACAGGGAGAGAGACAGCGACACAGGGAGAGAGATAGGGACAAATGGAGAGGCACAGGGAGAAAGACAGCCACAGGGAGAGACACAGGGACACAGGGAGAGAGACAGCCACAGGGAGAGACACAGGGAGAGAGACAGGGACACAGGGAGAGAGACCGAGACATAGGGAGAAACACAGGGAAAGACACAGGGAGAGAGACAAGGACACAAGGAGAGATACAGCCACAGGGAAAGACAAGCCAAGAATAGGTGCCTCCAGTATAGATAGCCAGGGATAGGTGCCACAGTATATATAGCCAGAAATAGGTGCCTCAGTATAGATAGCCAGGGAGAGAGAGAGGGACAAAGGGAGAGAGACAGGGACCGAGGGAGAGAGACAGCCACATGGAGAAACACAAGGAGAGAGACAGGGACACGGAGAGAGACAGCCAGGGAGAGATACAGGGACACAGGGAGAGAGACAGCCGCAGGGAGGGACACAGGGAGAGAGACAGGGACACAGGGAGAGAGACAGGGACACGGAGAGAGAGAGCCACAGAAGGAGACACAGGTAGAGTGACAGCAACAGGGAGAGAGACAGCGACACAGGGAGAGAGATAGGGACAAATGGAGAGACACAGGGAGAAAGACAGCCACAGGGAGAGACACAGGGACACAGGGAGAGTGACAGCCACAGGGAGAGACACAAGGAGAGAGACAGGGATACAGGGAGAGAGACAGAGACATAGGGAGGGACACAGGGAGAGACACAGGAACACAGGGAAAGACACAGGGAGAGAGACAAGGACACAAGGAGAGATACAGCCACAGGGAAAGACATAGGGACACAGGGAGAGAGACAGCCAGGGATAGAGACAGGGACACGGGGGGGGGGGGGGGGAAGACAGCCAGGGAAAGAGACAGCCAGGGAAAGAGACAGCCATAGGGAGAGAGAAAGAGAGACAGCCATAGGGAGACAGACAGGGAGAGAGACAGCCATAGGGAGAGAGCCAGGGAAAGAGACATGGAGACCACCATAGGGAGAGAGACCGCCATGGGGAGAGAAACCGGGAGACAGCCAGGGAGAGAGACAGCCATAGGGAGAGAGCCAGGGAGACAGCCATAAGGAGAGAGACAGGGAGAGAGACAGCCATAGGGAGAGAGACAGGGAGACAGCCAGGGAGAGAGACAGCCATAGGGAGAGAGACAGGGAGAGAGACAGCGATAGGGAGAGAGCCAGGAAAAGAGACAGGGAGACAGCCATAGGGAGAGAGACAGCCATGGGGAGAGAGACCGGGAGACAGCCAGGGAGAGAGACAGCCATAGGGAGAGAGACAGGGAGACAGCCATAGGGAGAGAGACAGGGAGACAGCCATGGGGAGAGAGACCGGGAGACAGCCAGGGAGAGAGACAGCCATAGGGAGAGAGACAGGGAGACAGCCATAGGGAGAGAGACAGGGAGACAGCCAGGGATAGAGACAGCCATATGGAGTGAGACAGGGAGAGAGACAGGGAGACAGCCAGGGAGAGAGACAAGGAGACAGC
Source organism: Hyperolius riggenbachi (assembly GCF_040937935.1). Taxonomy (NCBI): domain Eukaryota; kingdom Metazoa; phylum Chordata; class Amphibia; order Anura; family Hyperoliidae; genus Hyperolius; species Hyperolius riggenbachi. Next base: position 481,127,998 of record NC_090648.1, on the reverse strand, counting down.
CATAGGGAGAGAGACAGGGAGACAGCCATAGGAAGAGAGACAATGGGGGAGGGGTGTATGTGCAGCCTAGACTTACTAAGCTCCAGGCACCAGAATCTCAGGCCATTCACCACTCCACAGCACTCTGCACTATCCCGGGCACATTCAAAGTTACACGGAGAGGCTAGGAGCCAGGACCCGACTGTCCTCTGTTCTGTAGGCTGACTCCCATGTGCCCGTTTCCCAGTGATTACAAAAAACGTAGTATATTTCAATCAGGCACTTGAGAGCCAGCCTGAAGAAGTGCAGGGTCCTCTGGGCTCTGCTGTGTAGCTGTTCATGTATCCGGGGACAGTGCAGAGCACGGCTGATGCAGGGGATAAATGGCAATGATTCTTCTGCTCAGCGGGACACTAGGAGGGGGGCCCGGGACAGAGGAGCGTGCCTTCCGAACAGTGGCTTCCGCCGAACACAGTGAAGGTCCCGCTGTGACTGTTGGGACCTTTGCATGCGGGGAGGACAAGCGGGCCCCCGGGCCCGGTCGCGCAGGCGACCGCTGCGACCGTGGCCCCTACGCCACTGTTAATAGGGCATTCCTCAAGCCAAATACTTTTTTTTGTTTTGTTTTAATACTCTAATTCCCTAAAAACTAAACAAGCCTCGCCCACAGCTTCTTCAGTGCATTGGCCCTCTGAGAGCCATGTAGCAAGAGCTTATGGGAGTTCAGTCTGGGTAGGAGGAAGAGGTGTTACTAGCCAGAGATTTCAGAGGCAGAGGGGAGGAGGGAGGAAGAGAGGCGAGTGAAGTTTTCAAGGGCTGAGGGGTGGAGATGAAGAAAAGCTTGCCTGTGTAATATGACAAGCAGAACATGGCTGCTGTCATTGTATCATGGGAAAAAATAATCATATACTGTTGAAGCTGTTTGCAGCTGCATTTGCTGTGCAAACTATCTAAATTTTAGATAAGATATACAATATAGACAAGTTACTTGTTATAGTTAAGTTTTCATCTCGGACCTGCTTTAAGGCACAGGTTAATTCTTACAGCGTGAGTTAATTAATTCAGCACAATTTAATTCTAGCACACACATGCTACGCTGGGTCCTGGCAGCATAGCGTGCACTCTTTAGTTACGGACGATCCTTTAAAATGACACGCAATAGAGATGTAAAACGACTGCAATACTTCACCAGCGCGGCATTTAGAAGGATCGGCCGTAACTAAAGAGCACGCACTGCCAAGACTGCACATATAGTGCGCGCATTTGTATTAAGTCGCACTGAAATGATTAACTCGCGTTGTAAGCAGTGGTGCTCAGCAGAGCTCGAATATTCGAGTAGCTCGAATATTCGAGCTCTTTTCCAGCTATTCGAGCTCGGTATTCGAGCTCCGAATAGCTGTAGCTATTCGAATGGGCTATTCGCGTACACTCGAATAGCCCATTCACTATTCGAGCTATTCGAGCAAACGGCGCTATTCGAGCTCGGTACCGAGCTCGAATAGCGTCATAGCCCAGATTGATGTCCTTAGAGCCAATCAGAGGGCTCCCAGGCCCTCTGACGGCAGCCAATCACAGAGGGGGACCCTGGCCAGCCCCTACCCTATAAATAGCGGCCGCCATGTTACGTTTCTCCGTCCTTGCCTGAGACTTGCATAGAGAGAGAGTTGCTCCTTTGTGCTTTGGCTTAGCAAGAGCTTTATTGTGGTCATTTACCTAGCGTTTTTGCTCACATACACCTCCTATACACACCTATATTGTTGTTAGTTAGTTAGACATTGTATTTTAGTTAGTAGCTTTTGTGTTACATAGAGACAGGCCAGCTGCTGCAGGCTTACAGCTTTAGGCCTCAGGGCCTTGCCTGTGTGGGCAGCTGTCCTCCTGTCCTCTGTTTATTTCTCTCTATTCTATACCAGTATTTCTGCTGTCCTTTACTACTGATTGTATTAGTATTGTAGTTATATACTGTAACTGTACTAGGACACTCACTGTCACTGTTCATAGGCTACTAGCTGCTCCTGCGTGTGTGCACTCACTTTCTGTGTACACACTACACACACTCTATTTCCTTCTGATAACTGATTGATTATTGTAATTGAATATTGTAATTAGTTAGTTGTACTCACTGTTACTACTTACTGTACTAGGAGTCTAGGACACTCAGTCACTGTTCATACAGGCTACTAGCTCCTGCGTGTGTGCACTCACTGTCTGTGTACACACACTACACACACTCTATTTCCTTCTGATAACTGATTGCTTATTGTAATTAGTTAGTTGTACTTACTGTTACTACTTACTCTTACTGTACTAGGAGTCTAGGACACTCAGTCACTGTTCATAGGCTACTAGCTCCTGCGTGTGTGCACTCACTGTCTGTGTACACACACTACACACACTCTATTTCCTTCTGATAACTGATTGCTTATTGTAATTAGTTAGTTGTACTTACTGTTACTACTTACTCTTACTGTACTAGGAGTCTAGGACACTCAGTCACTGTTCATAGGCTACTAGCTCCTGCGTGTGTGCACTCACTGTCTGTGTACACACACTACACACACTCTATTTCCTTCTGATAACTGATTGCTTATTGTAATTAGTTAGTTGTACTTACTGACTGTTACTACTTACTTACTTACTGTACTAGGGACACTCACTCAGTCACTGTTCATAGGCTAGCTCCTGCGCGTGTTTGCGCGTGCGTGCACTCACTGTCTGTAGTGTACACACACTAAATTTACTTGTGATTACTACTGATTATTGTAACTGCTAGTTGTACTTCCTGACTGTTACTACTTACTTACTGTACTAGGGACACTCACTCAGTCACCTCACCCACCAACCCACTCCATTAAAGTACCCCACTTTTCACCCGCCCTTTTAAAAAACTTTTGTCTATACGCCCAAAACATCGAAGATGTCTGGAAGTGGCAGCCAGCGCGGTTTGGGCAAGGGGAAGGGCAGCAAGGGAATCAGGAGGAGAGGGAGCAGCATTGTGGCAAGCCGCGGGCGCGCCACCATGCACAGTTCCGCAGCAGCAGCGTCAGTGGCTAACATTCCTCCCATAGCCACTGGCCGTGGACGCCTTGGGCGCCGCCCAGCAGGAGCATCTGCAACTCACGCTGCAGAGACACAGCAGCAGCAGCGTGTAGCACCTGCTCCGATTTTCCTCCAGCCGGGTCGGAAACGTCCCATTGAGGAAAAGCATGCAGACACTGTGGTGCAACTGATGACGGAGGATGAGCAGCCCGCCATCAGCTCTGCATCCGAGGCCTCCACCCTCACCACCACCCCTGTTCGCAGCAGCCGCCCAGCAGGGCCTGGGGAGGAGGCCAGTTCACCGTCAGTTGGCGACCTGTCATTCAGCAGTCTTTTGACCCCAGGCATCATGAGTCAATTGTCTGCTGTTGTTGGCGATTTTGAGGAGGAGATGCTGATGGGCACTTTGGGGGATGAGGGATTGGACAGCAAGACTGTGGCGACAGTCAAGCAGCCCATCCATGCATCAGGAGAGGAGTTTGGGGGGTCCTCATCCCAGCAGGACATGTTTCAGGAGGGGGAGGATGATGATGACCCGGTGACAGACAGAGACTGGGTGCCACCACCTCCAGGGGATGTCGTCCTCAGCAGCTCTGAGGAGGAGGAGGAGGATGCTCTTGTGGGCCTTGCAAGGAGGCGCATCATTGCAAGCATTGGCAGCAGCAGTAGGCAGGTCCCACAGCCTGCTGGTGTCTCAGGCTCAGCAGCAGCAGCAGCAGCATCTGCCAGTACCACCACCAGCCGCACCCAAGCCCCCCAAGCCCCCCCCCAACCACCACAGGGAGACAGGCAGCAGCGCTTCCATGCCGTAGGGGGATGTTTCTGTCACCAATCTGGCGCTTTTTCACCATGCCCACAGTGTACAGCAAGTACGCCACTTGCAACCACTGTCAGCGGAAGTTGAGCAGAGGTGCAGACCCCTTAAAGTTCTGCACCAGCTCGCTCATCAACCACCTTGCTGCGAAACATTTCCACCAGCATCAGGAGTTCGAGAGGCTGAAGGCATCTGGTGCTGGCAGTGGCACCACACCCATCACTGCACAGCCTTCAGCAGCAGCAGCAACAGCAGCCACCCGCCCTCCTGCTCCTCCAGCAGCACCAGCAGGAGTGCGGAAACGCACTGCTCCTCCCCCCTCTGCAACTCCTGCCGCCGACACTGAGGCCTGTTCTGGCAGCCAGTCCTCAGTGGCCTCCTCCGCTGTGTCTGCTGATTCCCGTGCCAGCAAAAGGCCACGCCAGAGCCTTTTGAGCGAGTCCTTCCAGGGGGTGGTTAGGGCTCTGCCTCCCAGCAGCCGTCGCGTGCGGCAGCTGAACGGCTTGCTGGCACGGGCCATGTGCTCCCAACTCCTGCCGTACACGCTCGTGCAGGAGGGGAGCGACATTCGTGCGCTGCTTGCTTGCGCAGCCCCAGACTGGCAGCTCCCCAGCAGACACTTTTTCTCCCGCAAGGCCATTCCTGCACTGCACCGCTTTGTGATGGCCAATGTGGAGCGAGGGCTGGAGCACGCGGTTGGTGAAAGGGTCCACGTCACCATGGACTCCTGGAGCAGCCGCTTCGGGACAGGCCGCTACCTGTCCTTCACTGTCCACTGGGTCAGCTTGGTGGAAGGGGGTGAGGATGGGAGAGCAGCAGCGGGCACAGCAGCAGCAGCAACACAGTGGGTGGTTCCACCCCGCAGGGTCAGGGGAACTGCAGCAGGTTCCTCCGATCCTCTGCCATCCTCCGGCACACCTGGCCAAACCCCCCGCCTCAGCAGCAGCGTGAAGGCCCGCCACTGCCAAGCGCTGCTGCACTTGGTCAGCCTTGGGAAGACCAAGCTGACGGCAACCCATGTGTTGGCCAAACTCCAGGAGCAGGAGAGGATTTGGCTGACCCCCAGAGGCCTCAGAGTCGGAGAGGTGGTGGCCGACAATGGGGCCAATCTGGTTGCCGCAATAGACAGGGGAAACCTGACCCACATCCCCTGTCTTGCCCACGTGCTAAACCTGGTGGTGCAGAAGTTCTTGCGCACCTACCAGGGGATGGGCGAACTGCTGGAAACGGCAAGGAACGTTGTGCGTCACTTCCGGCGCTCGGCTGCAGCCTGTGCGAGCCTGGAAGACGTGCAAAAGGAGCTGGATCTGCCACGCCATCGGCTGATCCTTGACGTTCCGACTCGCTGGAACTCCACCCTGGCGATGTTGGAGCGTCTGGTTGAACAGAAGCACGCTGTCAACCAGTACCTTGCCCTGGCCACTGTTTCCGCCGCTCAGAGAAGGGACAAGACCAGCAACATCCCGTCCATCGTCCCCGATAATGACTGGAGGCACATGCAGCAGGTGTGCTTAGTGCTGGCTCCCTTTCTGCAGGCCACTAACATGGTGAGCAGGGACCATGCTATGGTCTGCGAGTGGGTGCCCCTGGTTTGTCTGCTGAACAGGGCCCTCGATGCTTTGCTGGAACAGGGAGCGGCAGCCTTGGACCAGCAGGAGCGGCAAGCAGCTGCACAGTCCACCTCTGAGGGGGAGGAGGAGGAGGACTTGGTGGAGGTCCCTGACCTTGCTGCTGATGAGGGGGAGCAGCACAGTGCAGCTGAGTTGGTGCGGGGGTGGAGAGAGGGTGAGGCTGACGAGGCAGAGGAGGAGGATGAGGACAGCAGCACTGCCGTCGATGTGCCAGCAGACGTGGCCCGCCTCTTCCCAATGGCAGCGCACATGCTGACGTGCCTGCGCAGAGACCCCAGGGTGATCCAGATGAAGCAGAGGGAGGACATCTGGATCAGCATGATGTTGGACCCACGCCTCAAGGGGAAGTTGAGCCAGTTCCTGCCGCCTGCAGGAGGAGACCCAGCGCAACAAATAAGGAGCTTGCAGCAGGCCCTTGTTGAGCGCTTGGAGGAAGCCTTCCCCCAGCCTTCCACCCCCACTGTCCAGCAGCCAGCACAGAGGCAGCAGCAGGTGCCTGCATCCAGCAGCAAGCGCCCCACAGACCTGCTGTTTCTCAGCCACGAGCTCTACAGGACTGTAGAGGCTCCGGCAGCAGTGACTAGAGAGGAGGTGCATGCAGCAGCATCCTCCACCGGTCACAGCCAGCGCCTGACCCGCATGGTGGCTGACTACATGGGGTCCTACAGCGGGCTTGACAGCGATGCCCCTGTTGATCCCATGGAGTATTGGGTCAAGCGCCTGGAGATCTGGAGCGAGCTGGCGCAGTACGCCCTGGAAGTGCTGTCCTGCCCCCCTTCCAGCGTGCTGTCCGAGCGCTGCTTCAGTGCAGCTGGTGGTGTGGTCACCGAGAAACGCTCACGTCTGTCTCACAAGTCTGTGGACAGACTGACGTTTCTCAAGATGAACCAGGCGTGGGTGGAAGGCGAGTTCCTGGCCCCTGTTGTCGGCGAGAGGGGGACATGAACTGGCTAAGAACCATCGTTAATGTGCCTTACCACCCTTTACCACCTCCTGGCTCCTGCTCACTAAGCCAGCCTGGTTCACTTTGACTATTACGTCGCCTGCAGCCACACATTTTACACCTACAGTGGGCTGCTGTGTACTGCCCTTCTGCTGTCTGTCTGTGTTTCCCACTGCCAGGGTACACAGATTTACCTTCTGCTGCCACTCTGCCACCAGCTATTACGTCAAACAATAGCTATATATCTGTGTAATTTGTTTTACAAACAAAACCAAAAAACCATTAAAAAAAAAAAAGTTTAATTTTTCTGAGGTGCCCGGGTTGAAAACTGTGTTGTCCCAGTTGTGTATTGGACACAATGTGGGCTACACGACCGCTGTCTGGGACCTCCTGCCTGCTGTGTTTATTTACAGCCCTGGTATCACCGCTAGGTACCAGGGCTATTATGTCACGCTGCCTGCCTGCTGCCACACTCACACTACTCCTCCATTCCTCCTGCTGATGCTGCTGTCTGTCTGTGTTTCCCAACGCCAGGGTACACAGATTTACCTTCTGCTGCCACTCTGCCACCAGCTATTACGTCAAACAATAGCTACTCACATTACTCCTCCATTCCTCCTGCTGCTGCTGCTGCTGTCTGTCTGTCTGTGTTTCCCAACGCCAGGGTACACAGATTTACCTTCTGCTGCCACTCTGCCACCAGCTATTACGTCAAAAAATAGCTATATCTGTCTGTGTAATTTGTTGTAAAAACAAAACTACAAAACCATAAAAAAAAAAAAGGTTTAATTTTTCTGAGGTGCCCGGGTTGAAAACTGTGTTGTCCCAGTTGTGTATTGGACACAATGTGGGCTGCACGACCGCTGTCTGGGACCTCCTGCCTGCTGTGTTTATTTACAGCCCTGGTATCACCGCTAGATACTAGGGCTATTATGTCACGCTGCCTGCCTCATTGACTGCCTGCTGCCACACACTCATCCTCCTCCTCCTGCTGCTGAATTTACCTCCTGCTGTCTGTGTGTTTCCACTGCCAGGGAGCACATACAATGGCGCTTCCAACATGCGTGCGCCACCAGCTATTTGTTACGCTCAAAAATAGCTGCATTTCTTTAAAAAAAAATTTTGAAAAGAGAAATAAGTGAAGAAGAAGACGATATAGAAGAAAATGAAGAAGATGAAGAAGAAGAAGATGAAGAAGAAGAAGAAGAAGATGAAGAAGAAGATGAAGATGATGAAGAAGAAGAAGATGAAGAAGATGAAGAAGATGAAGATGAAGAAGATGAAGAAGATGAAGAAGAAGAAGATGATGAAGAAGAAGAAGAAGATGAAGAAGAAGATGAAGAAGATGAAGAAGATGAAGAAGAAGAAGAAGATGAAAAAGATGAAGATGAAGAAGATGAAGAAGATGAAGAAGAAGAAGATGAAGATGATGAAGAAGAAGAAGATGAAGAAGAAGATGAAGATGATGAAGAAGAAGAAGATGAAGAAGATGAAGAAGATGAAGATGAAGAAGATGAAGAAGATGAAGAAGAAGAAGATGACGAAGAAGAAGAAGAAGAAGATGAAGAAGAAGATGAAGAAGATGAAGAAGATGAAGAAGAAGAAGAAGATGAAGAAGATGAAGAAGATGAAGAAGAAGAAGAAGATGAAGAAGATGAAGAAGAAGATGAAGAAGATGAAGAAGAAGATGAAGAAGATGAAGAAAAAGAAGATGAAGAAGAAGAAGATGATGATGAAGAAGATGATGATGAAGAAGATGAAGAAGAAGAAGAAGAAGACAATATAAAAGAAGAAGAAGATATAGAAGAAGATATAGAAGAAGAAGATATAGAAGAAGAAGATATAGAAGAAGAAGAAGAAGAAGATATAGAAGATAAAGAAGAAGAAGAAGAAGTATATACAGTACTGAACAAATTTCTGGACACAACTTCTCTTTTCAACTTTTTTTTTTTAAAGGAACATCCCCACATAATCACTTGCTGTTGTTACTTGGAAAAAAAGAGGTTTCTTGCATCATTCACCCTCAAAACAAGTGTTGGAAGCTATTTAAGGCCATTTCGAATAGTCAGCTTGAATAATGAGCTCGAATACCGACTCGAATAGTGAGCTCGAATTCCGAGGTCGAATCGAATAGTAAAAATTATTCGACTCGAATATTCGACTGATCTCGAATAATTTACTATTCGAATTCGACCTAACTCGAATTTTGAAAAGGGGTATTTGAGCACCACTGGTTGTAAGAATTAAATAGTGCTGTGTCAGCGCGATAATGTTAGTTAACCATTTCAGCCCGCAGGGATTTTTCACCTTATGCATCATAGCAATTTTCACCTCCCATTGATTCGTTAATAACTTTATCACTACTTATCACAATTTATTGATCTATTGTAACAATTGGGTGCTGCAACTCAGACGTCTGATTATTTGTGATCTGCAGAATCACCAATAATACAGACGCTATAACTGATTATGTGGTGATCTGCAGTATCACCAGTAATACTAGTATAGCTAGCTGAGAGTAAGGTGTGGTGTTTGGTGCAACAGTATAGACTTCTCCAGAGGAGCTGGAGGGTCTACCTACACAAATAGCAATACCTTTACCAGAGGAGCTGGCAAAGTACTAATAATGAAAGAATTAACGAAGTTTGGCTAAACCTTACCAGAGGAGCTGGTAAAGTACTAACAGCACAAATGAGTGAATAGTTTAACTAGACCTTGCCAGAGGAGCTGGAAAGGTACTAGCAGCACGAATGACGGAATAGTTTAACTAGACCTTGCCAGAGGAGCTGGTAAGGTACTAGCAGCACAAATGACTGAGTAGTTTAACTAGACCTTGCCAGAGGAGCTGGCAAGGTACTATAAGTCACTGGAGCTATGCAAGTAAGTCTGAACCTCACCAGAGGGGCTGGTAGGTTCTAATAGCTAGAGCACCTCACCAGTGGCAAGGGCCCAATGGTGAGTAGAGTAGTCAGACAGGCAAGGTTTGATAACAGGCAGGTAGAGATAGTACAAAATCGGCAGGCGAAAGAGTAGTTAATATCAGGCAGAGGTTCAGCAACTTAAGTCAGAAAGGCAGAGGTACAGAATCGTTTTAGCAATAGCAAGGTCAGAGAGTAGCCAGAATCATACACAGGTTATCAGAGTACAATGTAATAATAACTAACTATAGATAGATGTATATCGCAAACACTGCATATACATCTATCATCAACAGGAACCTCACTAGGTCTGAGCGCTAACACGAGTGAATTCGCAACAGCAGACAAGTTGCCAATGATCTGTGAAGGCTTAAGAAGCCGAGGAGAGCCCAGTGCCGCGCCCCCTAGCAATCAGCCAATCCGAGCGGCGCGAGTCACTCCCGACGTCAGCCGACCGGCAGGTCAGCTGACGCGCCTTCTTCCAGCACAAAGGTCCTGTCTCCGCGCACGCCCGCGCGACACAGAGATCCTATGAGCAAGAGACAATGCCGTTCCCGGCGTGCTGGACGCCGCCGGACGAATAAGGCCTGTGAACAGAGAACGAGGGCGGCTGTGGGTATAGCCTGCGTATCCGCAGCCGCCATAGTTTCAGATGTTACATCTATATCTTGGTTTTTTCCCACCCCAAATTAGGCTTTCTTTGTATGGTACATTTTGCTAAGAATTATTTTTTTATAAATGCATTTTAACAGGATTAATAAGAAATAAATTGAAAAAAATCATTATTTCTCAGTTTTCGGCCATTATAGCTTTAAAATAATCAACGCTACCATAATTAAAACCTATGTATTTTATTTGCCCGTTTGTCTCGGTTATTATACCAATTACATTTTGTCTCTATCACAATGTATAGCGCCAATATTTTATTTGGAAATAAAGGTGCATTGTTTCCGTTTTGCGTCCATCACTATTTACAAGCTTATAATTTAAAAAATGTTTGTAGTATACCCCCTTCAAATGCATATTTAAAAAGTTCAGACCCTTAGGTAACTATTTATGTCTTTTTTTTATTATTGTAATTTTTTTTCCATTAAAAATTGTATTTGGGTAATATTTTGATGTGGGAAATAAACAGTTAATTTTTAATGTTGTTATATGTGTAAATTGTAATGTAAAAAATATGTAGATAAGGTTTTACTATTGAGTATTTTATGTTCTCCTTGTTCTTCTCACTAAGTGGAAGCACGAGGGGGATGCGGAAATTTCGACATGCAGAAAGACTGAAGCCTCTAGTAAGAGCGCTTTGGTTTTTCTGCTGGGGACACGGATTGGTGATCGGGAACCATGTTCTACCGGGGGACACCACGGGGGCACGCCTGCGATCGCGCGCCGAAGCACGGCACTGCAGCAGAGCAGCCGCCCGGACCTGAGCTTCACGTCAGGGCAGCAGAAATGGTTAATCAAGCCGGTATGGCAGCACTTAAAAAAAAGTCCTGCATGCTGCATTTTTTCTGCGTTTTCTTCTTGTGTTTCTAGCATTCAGTAAAAATTGGAAGCACAAATCGGAATTGTATTGTGATTCGCAGTGTAAAAGGTACCTGAAGATGTGTCTGACTAGTCTCATAATTATTTCATTCCTCTTCTCTTCAACATACCCAGTTCTACTTATTATAATTCCCAGATGTGTGAAAAATCTCTACCTGTTCAATCAAATACCTTTGGAATATTTTCCGGTACACGATATCATTTTTTACAACCATGCTTCTTGCTAAAGCTGTACTAACACTTATATTATATTTGAGCGGTTCCCTTTTTTTCCATGTATTAAAAGGTGTTTTTTTTTAGCTTATTGTCTGTATGCCTAAAAATTGAAAGGTCATCTGAAAATGTTAATTCCATCCTGGTTCTATGGAATCCCAAAATGATTTTGCTTACTCTGGGTTTGTCAGCCTTTACATCAAACATGACAATGTGTAACTGAGGACTGAGGTCACATGTTTGACCAACACTTTTCAACACCTCTCACTGTTTTAAAAGTGTCAGATTTATAGTTGCTGTTCCGGACATAATTTTCAGTTTGTGGAAAAAAACTTTAGCTAGCTATCAAGCTTCTTTTGACATGTCTGTCTTCCAGGCTCTAAAACATTTCCATTCTAGGGAGTCTGTTGTTGAAGACATTTTAAAGGTCAGTATAAAAAAAAATTGTACATTATTACATTTGATCACTTTTTGGGACTACTTATCTCTACTTAACTCAAGCTAAAAAAAATGGTCTTGCGTATTCCTGCTGGGTCTAAACCCACATGGGGCATCTTTAAGAAAGTGTTAAGAATTAGCTCAAGGTGTTGGGCAAATAGCTGTTAATTTAATTTATTGGCCACTCAAATGAACAGGTTGAGATTTTTGGGTTGACAATCGTTCAAATTTGAATTACATTGAAGTCAATAGTGCCAACATTTGTGGCTAATAGCAAAGCCCCCTACATGCTAGAATCACCAAATTTGCAGAGTATGTTAAGGAGAACACTGAGAACAAGGGGGATGAGTATAGAGGTACTGATGTTCCGGGGGTTCTCTTGTTAACCACCTTAGCGGTAATGGCGAGCTCAGCTCTTCCATTACCGCCGCAGTGGATATCTCCAGCCCCCGCCCAGACCCCTTGCATAGCCTGGCCAATCAGTGCCAGGCTGCGCTATGGGGCTGGATCTGACACCCCCCGACGCCATGACGGGGATGACGTAATCGACGTCATCCCAATCATCACCATGGCGACGAGGGAAGCCAAACAGAAAATCCCATTTACAATGGGATTTTCTGCTTGCTGTAAAAGCCGGCGGCGATCAGACTAGATGGGCAGATGCGCCCTCTAGTAATGAATCATGTAGCTAACTTTAAGTTAGCTACAATGATTCAGAAAAAAAAAAAAACTAAACAAAAAACTGTCCGCACGCCACCCTGGCGATTTTAATGTAATGCCAGGGTGGTTAATGGAGAACCCCAGATGCCATCATGAACTCCTACAGGTCCTACACCCAGACGTGTGGGGGTAGTTACCACTACTCTCTTCCTGGGCAGCGGAAGTGGGGATGAGCCCCTTGTCCATGGATTAGTCAAAGGCCCTGGAGGAGCAGGGGGGGCTTTGCTGACCCTCTACTCCAGAGCCCCCTATATCATGGACCACACGGTCTGGTATACCTCAGGTTGCAGAGCCCCATGCAGTCCAGGCTCTGCATTCTTGCTATACCAGCCTGCATGGGTGACAAGGAGTTAAAGAGGCTTGGGAGGGGGAACCACACGCTGTTATTTTTTTAATTTATAAAATGTGTATACATATCTCTAAAAATGGATATATTAAAGTGTACAGCAGTAAACTGTCATTTTTCCACCTTTAAAAACATTTTTTCTTTGCATTTTTTAAATCCGCCTCTGCCCGCTGCACTCTATGGTATGTTCCAGGCAGCTTCCTCCATCATAGCCAAAAGGAGGAAGTGTCAGGGAGCTGGAACGCAATGTGGAGCACAGCAGGCAGAGGCGCTAATAAGGGTGAGTTGACACTCCCTGCTGTGGTCCAAATATGTAATGAATCACATTCTGATCCAAAGCATTTGGAATCCCGTTCCAAATTGAAATGCCCATCCTTACTCGCCACCCAGAATGTCACGGTCTCTCCCTTTCTGCCACCTCCTCTTCCCCATGTGGCTTTCTATCCCTCTCTGTATCACTACCCCACCTTTTTCAATTCATCCTTCTGGCCCTCCATGATGTTGCTGTCTTTATCCCCGTACACACACTGGAGGAAACTCAGCCGAGGCAGTCGCTAACAATGCCAATATTTTACTACAGCTAAATCTAACCCTATTCTCTCAGAGAACTTTCCCTCCGCTGATACCTTACCTGAAACCCCCCTGCCGATGCCTAACCCTAACTCAGCTCCCCAGCCAATATCTAACCCTAACCAAGCCCCTCTCCCCGATGTCTAACCCTAAACCTACACCTAGCCTTAAACCATCTCCCCCTGCGCCTAGCCTTAGACCGCCCTTTCCTGACACGCTAAAAACCCTCGTTCCTACTACCTAACCTTAAATGTCCTCCCTGCCGCAAACAACTAAAAATGTTGGTTGCCTCCATTGATTATAGATTGGAATTTGGGGTGTATGTAAACTGTGGCTATAAATAGCATATTACTATGGGCAGCTATAGTGGCACCCAAACTTCAGCGGTGTCGTCGATGCCCAAGTCTCTTGCTTCCGGAGGGGGCACCATCCAAAAGATTTGCAGAGGGGCCCAGAGATTTCTAGTTATGCTCCTGATCCAAACCCAATCCGATCAGCTATATTCAGGTCAAATATAGAAATGACCTGAATTTAAACAGCAACACTATTAGCTCTTAGACTTTTCTCAAGTTTTGTTGCATAGTGCATCCAGGAGTCTGAAGCATCAGTGGTTGTTAGGACTTAAACACAACAGTCAATATTCACCTCTGATTTGACAAAATGGACTGTCTGTTGAACAAAAGTCAATTCTTCAGCAAACCCATAAGAAATGATCTATTAAATGATAATTTATTTTCATCACTAAGCAATGAGATATGCTTACAAAATGTGATTGGTTCGGCATGTTCTACTCTGTACATGTTCAACCAACTGCTCAGTATACACACAAGATCCAAGGAAACTTTTATTGCAAGACAAAAATCAGTCTTTGTACACATGCATAACAATGCAAAAGAGAGAAAGTACCCTTTCTGAAAAGCACCAGACCAGTCATATATAATCACCACAAAGTCAATAAAAGCAATTAAAATGTCACCAACAAAGGTGACAGATGGTGTCTCTCAAAAAATACATATATAATATCAATATTTATAAAATACTGTAGTGCCATATAGCCAAAGGGCCAAAAATACATTTCCTAAAAAAATGTAATAGCAGCCTCAGAACCAATATTGTATATATATATAATAAGGTGATTAGAGATGACTCGCCAGCGAACTTCTGGTGGTTCGCGTTCGCCAGTGAATGCGAACTTTTCCGGAAGTTCGGTTCACCCCCATAATACACCATTGTGGTCAACTTTGACCCTCTGCTTTACAGTCAGCAGGCACATTGTAGCCAATCAGGCTACACTCCCTCCTGGAGCCCCCCCCCCCCCCTTATAAAAGGCAGGCACCACGGGCCATTACACTCACTTGTGTACCTGCAGTAAATAGAGAAGGGATAGCTGCTGTAGACTCTCTCAACGGGAAAGATTAGTTAGGCTCCTGTAGGCTTGTTAGCTTGCTCCTTGCTGATTCTTATTGCTAAAATAGCACCCCACAACAGCTCTTTTGAGAGCTAATCTTGTTCTTGTGATCTATTTTTTTTCTGTGTGTCCCACTGACACTTGTGTTGCATAGACACCCTTGATAATTCATACGATGTGTGTGCCACTGCCAGGCCCAGCACAATCAGTGACTACCTGTGTGTGTGACAGGTGCACATTACCCATCACTGCATATACCTACCTGTTGATCACTGCGCACCCACCCACCTACGTGAGCGCACGCAGTGTCACTGTGCCTGTCCGACCGCTACCTGTCTGTGTGTGACAGGTGCACATTGTAATACCCAGTACTGTATATACCTACCTACCTACCTACCTGTTGTTCACTGTGCACCCACCCACCTACGTGAGGGCACGCAGTGTCACTGTGCCTGTCCGCTACCTGTCTGTGTGTGACAGGTGCACATTTTAATGCCCAGTACTGCATATACCTACCTACCTACCTGTTGTTCACTGTGCACCCACACACCTACGTGAGCGCTCGCAGTGTCACTGTGTCTGTCCGACCGCTACCTGTCTGTGTGTGACAGGAGCACATTTTAATACCCAATACTGCATATACCTACCTACCTGTTGTTCACTGTGCACCCACCCACCTACGTGAGCACACGCAGTGTCACTGTGCCTGTCCGCTACCTGTCTGTGTGTGACAGGTGCACATTGTAATGCCCAGTACTGCATATACCTACCTACCTACCTACCTGTTGTTCACTGTGCACCCACACACCTACGTGAGCGCACACGGTGTCACTGTGCCTGCCCCCTATTTGTGTGTGTGTGACAGGTGCACATTGAAGTACCCAGTACTGCATATACCTACCTACCTGTTGTTCATAGTGCTCCCACCTACCTACGTGTGCACATGCAATGCCACTGTGCCTGTCTGCTACCTGTCTGTGTGTGAAAGGTGAACATTGTAATACCCATCACTGCATATACCTACCTGTTGTGTTCAGTGCACCCACCTACCAACGTGAGCGCACGCAGTGTGATATACCACTCCGTGCATACCTGTTAACTGCACCTGTGTGACTGTACATTGTATTAGACAAGTTAGTGCATACCTTTCACTTCATCCCCGCCGATATGGACACAACGGACAAGGCAGGCAGAGGTAGAGACAGACCCAGAGGAAGGCCACCGGCAGGTCAGTGCGAGGTCGTTCAGATGTGATTTCGTGTGGCCCTAGACCAAAGTACAGTGCTCAGAAGAAGGCATGTCCATCAACTCCCAAGATTGTCAGTATGTGGTTGACTATGTAACACAGAAAACCTCATCTTCCGCAGCCACCAGCACTACTACAAGCACCACATCTGATGCATTTGACTCTTCGCAGGAGTTATTTGGTGGGGAAATCATTGATTCACAGCCACTACTGCTACAGCAAGATGAAGGCGCTAAGAAAGTTACACCACCTCACAGGGGCGTATCTGGGTAATATAGAGCCTATGGCAAACACTGAAATTGCCCCCCCCCCCCAGTCAGAGCCCCCCTCCCATCTAAAAACAGCATCCTTTCTCATGTGCATGTGTTATGGTTGCCCGTGTTTTTTTGCTCGGGATATTGCTGAAGTTACTTTTTAGGAAATATCTCTTCTTATTCCCTCTCAGTCCTCTTTTCTAACACTAAGCCAAGTGCACCCTACATATATATAAATTAAGTAGCCATGTTCCCCAGATAACAGAATGAATCTGATCTGAAATCTAAGTTACAGGGGCAGGCATAGTGGTGCAGCACAGGGGCAGGCATGGCGCCCTTGGTGCTGTGGCGCCCATGGCAAGAGCCATGCCTGCACCCCTCTAGATACGCCTCTGCCACCTCATATGTCTGAGTTAGGCTACACTATGGACGTAACATGTGAGAAGGAGGAGGATGAAGTACCTGCTGTTGGTACAGTTTATGAGGTGTCTGAGGCAAGCGAAGCTGGGCAGGATGATTATGATGATACGGATGCCACGTGGGTTCCCAGAAGAGGAGATGAACAGGGGGACAGTTCAGAGGGGGAGTCAGAGAGGAGTAGGAGGAGACGAGTTCCTGAAAGAAGCAGGGGGAACTTGTCGTCAGAAACAGCTGGTGGCAGTGTCCGGCACCATGTATCACCAACTATGGACAGCCAGCCAGCATGCCCTTCAACGTCAGCTGCTGGTGCCTCCATAGTGCCATCACCCTAGGGGGGCTCATCGGTTGGGAAATGTTTTAATGTGTCTGCCTCAGATCAGAGCAATGCCATCTGTTCTCTCTGCCTCCAGAAATTGAGCCGTGGAAAGGCCAACACCCACGTAGGGACAACTGCCTTACGAAGGCACATGCAGAAAAGGCACAAACTGCAATGGGAAAAGCACCTGAGCAAAAGCAGCACACAAAAGAAAAACAACCCTCCTTCTCCTCTTCCTCCTTTAGGTGCAGCATCTTCAGCCGCTTTCTCCCTTGCACCTTCACAGCCACCCTCCTCCACTCCGCCTCTGACTTTGAGTGGTCCCTGCTCCTCTGCCCACAGCAGCCAGGTGTCTGTGAAGGAAATCTTTGAGCGGAAGAAGCCAATTTCTGCCAGTCACCCCCTTGCCCGGCATCTGACGGCTGGCGTGGTGGAACTGTTCGCTCGCCAGCTGTTACCATACCAGCTGGTGGACTCTGAGGCCTTCCGTAAATTTGTGGCCATTGGGAAACTGCAGTGGAAGATTCCAGGCCGCAAATATTTCTCAAAAAAGGTGATACCCAAACTGTACCATGAAGTTGAGAGGCAAGTGGTGTCATCTCTGGCACATAGCGTTGGGTCAAGGGTCAACCTGACCACGGATGCCTGGTCTGTCAAGCACGGTCAGGGCAGGTACATTACTTACACAGCCCATTGGGTCAACCTGGTGACAGCTGACAAGCAGAGAGTACAGGGCTGTGCAGTGGACCAACTTGTGACACCTCCATGGCTTGCAGGCAGGTCTCCTGCCACCTCCTCTCCTCCTGCTACATCCACTTCACTGTTGTCATCCTCCTCCTTGGCTGAGTGGCAGTTCAACTTTACTGGTGCTGCAATCTCCTCTCCAGCTACACAGCCCCAGCTCCCCAGCGCCTATGCTGTATGCCAGGTATGTGCCACGCCATCTTAAACATGTCTTGCCTCAAAGCAGAGAGTCACACTGGAGCAGCTCTTCTAGCTGCTCTTAACAAACAGCTGGATCAGTGGCTGACCCCAAATCAGCTAAAGATCGGAAACATGGTGTGTGACAACGGCAGCAATCTCATTTCCACTTTGAATTTGGGAAAGCTGACACATGTAACCTGCATGGCACATGTGCTGAATCTAGTCATTCAAAGATTTGTGTCAAAGTACCCAGGCTTACAGGACGTCCTGAAGCAGGCCAGGAAGGTGTGTGGGCATTTCAGGCGGTCTTACATGGCCATGGCACACTTTGCCAATATTCAGCGGAGAAACAAGTTGCCCGTGAGACGCCTAATTTGCGATAGCCTGACTCGCTGGAATTTGACCCTCCTTATGTTCTCTCGCCTGCTAGAACAGGAGAAAGCCGTCACCCAGTACCTCTACAACTACAGTAGAAGGACACGCTCTGGGGAGATGGGGATGTTCTGGCCCAAGAACTGGACACTCATGCAATATGCATGCAGGCTCATGTGGCCGTTTGAGGAGGTGACCAACGTGGTGAGTCGCAGTGAAGGCACCATCAGTGACTTGATCCCGTACGCTTACTTCTTGGAGCGTGCCGTGCGTAGAGTTGTGGATCAAGCTGTGGAGGAGCGTGAACAGGAATAGTTACAGGAGGAAGCGTTGTGGGATCAATTCTCATCAGAACCAGTTGTTTCCTCAACACCTGCGGCAGCACAGAGGGGGGATGAGTCTTGTGGGGAAGAAGAGTCAGACTCGGATGATGAGGAAGGTGTTTCTTTGTAAGAGGAGGCAGCGGCGACAGAAGAACAACCGAAGCAGGCGTTGCAGGGTGCTTGTGCTGCTCGACGTTCCCATGGTATTGTTCGTGGCTGAGGGGAGGACTTACGGTCACTTACCTGACGTCACTGAGGAAGAGCAAGAGGAGAAAGATAGTACGTCTGGATCCAAATTTGTGCAGATGGCATCTTTCATGCTGTCCAGCCTGTTGAGGGACCCCCGTATAAAAAAACTCAAGAGGAATGAGCTGTACTGGGTGACCACGCTGCTAGACCCTCGGTATAGGCACAAAGTGGTGAAGATGTTTCCAAATCACATGAAGGCAGAAAGGATGCAGCACTTACAGAACAAGCTGGCAACTATGCTTTACAATGCGTTAAAGGGTGATGTCACAGCACAACGCAATAAAGGTACCACTGCCAGTAATTCTTCTCCCATGTCCACGCAGGCAAGGACAGAACGCTCCAAAGATCTCATGGTGATGTCGAACATGCGGACATTATTTAGTCTAACGTCTCACCTTAGCCCTTCCAGATCCACCCTCCACCAATGTCTGGACCGGCAGGTAGCCGACTACACTGTGAGCAGCGATGAACCCTTGGACTACTGGGTGTGCAGGCTTGACCTCTGGCCAGAGCTGTCCCAATTTGCCATCCAACTTCTGTCTTGCCCTGCCTCAAGCGTCCATTCAGAAAGGACCTTTAGCGCAGCTGGAGGCATGGTCACTGAGAAGAGAAGTCGCCTAAGTCACAAAAGTGTTCAGTACCTCACCTTTATCAAAATGAATGAGGCATGGATCCCAGAGGGCTACTGCCTGCCCCAAGACTAAGTCAGTCTCCACACACAGCATCTCTGCCTGCACGCCGTGTGACTGCCTGCCCCAAGACTAAGTCAGTCCCCACACACAGCATCTCTGCCTGCAGGCCGCTTGACTGCCTTCTCCGCCACCACCAACAGGGTTCAGGAATCGGGCCAGGACTCCAGGTGGATTCCTGAATTTTTAAGGCCGCTGCTAGCATCGGCCACTATAATAATTTTTCTGGTGCATGTACATGCCTGCCTAATTTTTCTGGCTGCACTGCAGCTGCAACAACAAAACAAAAGGCATGTACATGTGCCAACTCCCCTTCATGACCCACGATAATAAGGTCGTTGCTTCATTGTGGACAGACCAAATTTGATCAGCTGGACAGTCACTGTTCTGTCATTCAGCTACCTCAGCCCGGTGACCATAGGGGCTGGAAAGCCGCCATCACCTGCACTCTCGTCATGGTGCGCACCAGTCCAGCACAGCGGTCACTACACAAACAGCTGTTTGCAGTCACTGCATACCTTTCACTTCATCTTTGACTGCACATTGTATTATACCTGGCAGTCAGTGCATACCTTTCACTTGAATGGATGGCAGACTTGCCCTCCATAACAGATTCTCGTTAAAGGATTTAAAGTTGATTCATCTCATATTCAGCAGGGCCTCGAAAGTCCTCCTGTATAGTTATTTTTGGTCACTACCTTGGGACGTGCATGCCATGCCTGCTGCCTTCTTTGGATGTGTGGTGGTAGCCGTTCCTGCTCCTTTGCCCACAGCGTGCCTGCTGCCTTCCTTGGATGTGTGGTGGTAGCCGTTCCTGCTCCTTTGCTCACAGCGTGCCTGCTGCCTTCCTTGGATGTGAGGTGGTGGTAGCCGTTTCTTAGGCTCCCACTCTGGACCGGAATCGAACCAGGATTCCCCGGCCATTACCTGTGGTCACCATTGTATTGAGAAAGTACCATAAAAAATTTCACACAGTTGAATGAATGGCAGACCTGCCCTCCATAACACATTGTTGGCAAATGCTTTCGATTTGGTTCATCTTGTGCTGGGTCAAGGGTCCATCTGACCACAGAAGCCTCGCCTGCAAAGCACGGTCAGGGCAGGTACATTACTTGTACAGCAAATGGGTCCTTAGTTGGATGTGTGGTGATGATAGCCGGTTCTCTGGCTCCCACTCCGGACCGGAATCAAACTGATTCCCCAGCCATTACCCGTAGTCACAATGGCAGACTTGCCCTCCATAATAGATTCTCGTTGAAGGTACTGAACAGCAAGCAGAAAATGTAATTTAAAAAAAATATATATGTAAGCTTTTACAAAGGTAGAGAAAGAACGATCGAAAGTTGATAAGGCAGTCAGACATTACCTGATATCACTGAGGAAGAGCAATCTCGCCATGGTGCTCACCTGTCCAGCACGGCCGTCACAACACAAACAGCTGTTTGCGGTGCGTTACACAGTGAGTTTGGTGTGCCAGTGTGAAGCAGTACTCTAATTACACTCCCTGATTGATGTATACACATGTAAGATGTTTTAAAGCACTTTAGGCCTGCAATTTAGCATTCAATGTGATTTCGGCCCTTAAAACGCTGCTTTGCGTCAAATCCAGATTTTTCCCCGGGACTTTTGGCGTCTATCCCACTCATCCATGCAAAAACTGAGATGTTAGACCCCTTGAAACATCTTTTCCATCACTTTTCTGGCGAGCATAAGTGTTTCTAGTTTTCAAAGTTCGCCTCCCCATTGAAGTCTATTGAAGATCGTGAAAGTTTGCGCAAACTGAACGTCGAAAATCAGAGGTTCGGGTGATCTCTAATAATTAGTAGGCAGATTCCCCAGCATAGCAATTTGAATGCTACCCTAAAATACATAATTTAGCAGTCTGTCCATCAAACTTCCCAATTGCCGTGTGCAGAAAACCAGAGTTGTGTATGCGGGGGTTATCTCACCTTAGCCACCCCCGCCTTTATGATGCATTCTATGCTGCATTCCATCTTCTTACACTGAAGCCTTCTTAGCCAGAACTTCTGCTCTGAAGGTGGAAGTGTAAGAAGATGGAAAGCAGAGTAGAACGCATCAGAAAGGAGGTGGCTGGCTGCTTAGTTAAGGACAATCTTGGTTTTTCACAAAAACATTCTTACTTATCCCTATAGTCTATGACCAACTGTAACAGTTTTATTCTACTGCGCTAAGGAAGGAACGCTCTCACCTAGGTGTTATACTTACAACCCGATTCTATGCAACAAATAACGTAGTTGCACTTCTTCTGTTGTGCATCATCCAAATACATGCAGTATTGTGAAACTGAGCTATCTGAAATCAATACTGCCAGCTCAATAAAGGAAAATACCAATAACCTCTTCACCTGTGGGAAAGCAATTGTTACTTGGAAGTTTACAATACCACAACACACTGTGAATTTCAATGCAGTTTCCAGGATAAACAGTTGATCTGCTTTAAAGCGTTATCGTATTTTGTGGTTTTGAGGTTCCAACACATCAAGCAGATGGTCTTATTAAAGTGTTAGTTTAATTCCCTGTGGGACAGACAGAGCAGGCTTGGTGTTAATTGAAAATTACTACAGACTGTCAATACGAAAATAAGATATTCTTCATAGATGTGTTAAACTGGTTAGAAAGGGTAACATAGACCACATTTCCCTTACAATTTAACACTGTGATAGTCTATATTCAATTTGAAAAAGAAAAATAATTTTTACTTGGAGTTTAAGGTTAGCCATGTGGTTTGAGGTTAGGCAGGGGGTGATGTTTAAGGTTAGGCGGGGGAGGGGAATTACTCATGTTAAGCGTGGGTGGGTTAAGTTTAGGCATCAGTAGTGGGAGGGTTCAATGTGAGAATAGGGTTACAGCATATTTAGCTGTGGTAAAATATCAGTATGTATATTGCCAATATTTTACTACCAACATTTTCTGTGTAATAGTAGTATACTAATCTACTATCCGGTTCTCTGGGCTCATTTGGATGCCAAGGAAAATACATTTCCACATTTACGATCGGAAATCAGATTTCTGCTGAAAAAATGCATTAACACAACTTGGTAATTGGTAAGTTACTTGCTAACTTGGTAATTTTAGCCCAAACACAAAACTTGGAAGCAGTGGACCAATCAGAGGTATTGCCATGGTAATTTTAGACTAATCACAAGACTCATATTCACAAGTATTCCAGAGTCTCGTGACTGGCCTAAAACGTATGTGGTATTCCAATTACCATGGTAAAATTCTGCATTCTATGATCGGTCCAATATTTCCGAGTCAACTTGGCCAATCGGGGAATGCAAAAAGTGGACAAAAGAAAAAAGACTCCTCGGAAATCGGTAATCAGAAATCCACAGAATTGGGAATCAGCATTGACAGAAATCAAAATTTCCGAGATATCAGAAATTGGCATTTCTGACCATCCCTATCTAGGATAAAGTGGGGGCACAACAGTCACCTGCTAATTTTTTTTTTGCCCAAAGCCCCATTACACCTATAACCAGCCTTGAGTTTAGCAAACCACCTGTCGTATTCAGAGGAAGAAATTCTCATGCAGTGAAATGGTCCCTAGAGAGTTGGATGAGAGGAGTCGGCAAATCCTGCCATGTCCTCCTTTGTGTTATTACAGTGAGAACACATGGCAAAAGCAGTTTTCTTCTTCTTTGGAAAGAGGTCACCAGTAACAAGGCCATACTTTTCGAGTAGAAAAAATATTTGTGCATTTTATAAAACCTGGCAAAAATACACTATTTACTTCAACGTGTGAAGCCATCCAATGTCTGAAAAACAGCTACCGGCTTTAGATCAGCTTCTGTTTGCTACGGGTTAATCCACCCATCGGAAATTAACATGCTGTTAAGTCATTGAGATTTATGTCCACGGTGAAAGTGTTTACTCAAGAAAGAAACTTGATCAATCTAGGGTTATTCTAAAACAGATGGTAATGCCTCAAGGCAGTTTGGAATATGCAAGTAGCTTTAATGGGTCATTAAAAAATAAATACGTCAACGGGGTCTTCTAACCACTGACTTAATGTTGAACACGGCACTGTGGTGGGCTGCGCTGGCAGAAGTCGCTAGGGTAATCCATTGCTATAGTAATTTATTTTATGGACTTAGATTACATCAATTAAAGGATTGGAGGTGGTAAGAAGATTACCATAGTCTAACATGCACAACACCAACACAAATCTGACAAAGCTAGCGGGTTCTTTTATTCCAAAGGATTTTATTTTGGTTTTGGATAGCACAGAAGTTTCAACATTTTTGGAGGTATTTTTTTATGTCTGTGTGTCCCAACATGTGAGATTCCCCTGGGCTTTCTACTATATCTGGGACCTTCATGGAACTTTGTGGCGTTAATAAGCGACATAAAATGATATACAGGAATGAACATTTGTTGAGGAGGATACAAATTGTATTCAAGATTATATAAAATTAATGTTTTATTTATTTCTGTCTGTGTCACGGTTGGGGAAATATGCCCTCTTTTTGTCTGAACTGGAAATGAAGAAAATTCTCATAAAAGCAGACACAGGTCATATAAATACTTCAATTTGTTTCTAACAGCTTTATATATTATCTTAAACTAAAAGAAAAAAGTAAAAAAGAAAAACAAAACCAAACAGAAAAATTCCTGGAGTTGAGCTGCGATTTTTTAACTATATTTGATTCTTTACCAATCACAAAATAAAAGAAATAAAACCTTTCTTCCTTTAACCATTTCAGCCCGCGGGTATTTTTCACCTTATGGACGAGAGAAATGTTCACATGTCAGCGCTGTTCCCATTCATTCCCCAATAACTTTATCAATGCTTATCACAACAAAATGATCTATACCTTGTTTTTTCGACCACCAATTAGGCTTTTTTTTTGGGTGGTACATTATGCTAAGAATTATTTTATTCTAAATGCATTATAATGTAAAAATAATAAGAAAAAAATGGGAAAAAAACATTATTTTTCAGTTTTCAGCCATTATAGTTTTAAAATAATTCATGCTACCTCAATTGAAATCCACACATTTTATTTGGCCATTTGTCATGGTTATTGCAACAGTAACATTTTATCCCTAGTACAATGTATGGGGACAATATTTTATTTGGAAATAAAGGTGCATTTTTTCAGTTTTACATCCATCCAGGTGTATTTTACTATGTGGCCACAAGATGTCACTGTTACATTCTATGTAGCATACAAGTACGCTACATAGGAAACAATGTATTGCTACATTGTCACTAGGGAAGTGACGCCGGCTTCCATTGGAAGCCTGCGATCACAGTGCCGGCGGAGAGATTAATGAATGGGAACATTGTTTATATTCATAAATTTAATGATCAGGTGGTGGAAACCAGCGGAAATCACGGCAGTGGCTCTATGTAAGAATAGACACTGTTTTTGAACAAAAACAGTGTTTATTCTCAGCCGCAATGTACGGATTGGAACAGGGGACTTTTGTCCCCTGCAGCCAATCTCCCCATGCTCCCAATAAAAGCGCAATCACGGGCATCTGCCCGCCCGATCACCTGCAAACCCCCCCAAACTGCAGGGATGTGACTAGCGTGTCCCTGCTGCTCTCGCAGTTGCCGCTGTGGACTTGAAGCTCACGTCCACGCAGCATAAATGGTTAAATCATTTTAAACTTTCTGCTCATGTTATAGGATCTGTATGTTTTCCAAAAACTTGTACACAGCTTAAAGTATAGCTGAAGTGAGATGGATTTGGAGGCTGCCATATGTACCGTACTTTCTTTTAAAAAATACCAGCTTCTTGGCAGCACTGCTGATCTTTTTAGCTGCAGTTATATCCGGATCACATCCCCGAAACAAGCATGTGGCTATTCCAGTCAGACTTCAGATATTAGAGGCAGAGGATCAGCAGGGCAGCCAGGCAACTGGTATTGTTTAAGAGAGAATAAATAGAGATCCGTATGTTTTTGGGATGTGGGAGGAAACCCACACAGACACGAAGAGACCATACAAACTCTTTGCAGATAGTGCCCTGGCTGGGATTTGAACCAGGGACCCAGCTCTGCAAGGCGAGAGAGCTAACCACTACGCCACCGTGCTGCCCTAAAGTTTAATTAAAGAAAAAAGCTATTTTTAGCAAAATTGCACTCTATTTTCTATTTCAAAGTGGCGTATCAATAGGGGATGCCAAGGTTGCGAATGCATTGGGGCCCTTGGGCTAGAGGGGCCCCGTAGGTCCCTTTCTCAACTGTAGTATTACCTTGTAATTGGTCCTGTTCTGGTAATGACCACTTCTATAAATGCTTTGACTGATAATAATTATTAACAAACTGCTCCCCATCCCCATCTAGCACCTCTGACACTGTGGCTGACCATGGCAGGTTCTGGTGTGCTGTATCAATTGTTATGTATAGAATGCTTGGGGGATTATAAAACTTACACCGGGGCCCATAGCTCCTTAGCTACACCACTGGCCATTCGCCATTAAATGTACTCCACAATTCCAAATTTCAACCGTGGTACAATTTTAATTGTTTGCTTGGCCTAATAATTCAGGGACTTGCATGCCTGGGTACTCTTAATTCTCTACTTGGTATATGCTGTATTCTGTAGAATCCTGATTTCTGTACACGGAATACTGATTTCTGCTTCAGAAAGCTGATTTCCGATCAGAAACTCAGATATCAGAATGATGTGGAATTTAGGAGCTCATCCCTAGAAATAAATATACCAGCCTTTTTATCCCTCTCAGTTAAGAATGTGTTTTAACCACTTAAGGACCGCAGTGTTAAACCCCCCTAAAGACCAGGCCATCTTTAAGGGCTCGCTGAAGGGCTTTAAGGGCTCGCTGAAGGGCTGCACAACTCAGCACACAAGTGATCCCCCCCCCTTTTCTTCCCACCAACAGAGCTCTCTGTTGGTGGGGTCCGATCACTCCCCCAGTGTTTATTTATTTTTTTACAAATATTTTTATTATTATTTTTTTAAATAAAAATGCATATTTTTTTTATTTATTTTCCCTCCCTCCCACCCCCAGTCAGCCTATCACTGCGATCAGCTGTGATAGGCTTCAGCCTATCGCCGCCGATCGCTTCTGTGTCCTCCCGGCTGTCCCCAGTACAGCACTGCCTTAGATCGCAGCTCTGTACAGGTATATTAGACGGCGGTTTCACCATCTAACAGTCTTTGAGCAGTGATCACCGCCAGGGCCGGATTTCTGGAAAGGCCAGTAAGGCCACGGCCTAGGGCGAAAAAATTAGATAAGATAAGAAGGGCGGCATGACTTGGAGAGACAAGAGGTCATATGTCAAAGTAAATCATCTCTTCTGGTCCCGCAGCGCAGCCATCCAGCGCCCTGCTCTACACTAATAGCTGAATTCCAGAGTTCCCCAATCCCTGCATCTCTCTCTTTCACTTCCTGATGTGTTAAAACAATCAGGATCAATCATAACGGTCATCTGATAATCCATTCCTTTCTATGATGGACTTACAGATCATGTGAGAAATACCAGAGATTTACATTACAAAGCAGATAGAACTAAGTTCCGCTGAGTTTTAATGCAGGCATTCCCAAACATCTGTGAGCTCTGCAGTTTCTTCTCTTTTTACAGCTTTGACACTGACCTCAGCAGTTGTTAATTTATCTAATCCTAATTTATGACTGTTGTTATGACTTTTTTTTTCCCTAGCTAGCAGTGGTCTCTTCTGTTCCTTAGTTAACTCTTTCCTGACTCATTTTCTGTCATCCAGCTCCTAAAATCTATGAGACTGCAGGATAAAAAATGCTGTTTTCTTCCCTTTCATTGCTAAATTGTCATTTTAAATGACACCTGAGCAGTGGTGCTCATCCAATATTTGGGTATCCGAACTACCCAGATAATCTGAACTTTTTCCACTATCCGAACTTTGAATATCAATTCGGATATTTTTTAAAATCTGAATAGCACTGTCCGAGCAAACTCGGATTTCCCATCTGAGAGAGAGAGAGAGAGAGGGATTTTAAGTCCCCACATCATTAAAAAAACATGATGTTAAATGCCTCATTTACCCTAAAAAAACATTTTAAAGGCAATTTAAATAAGCCTTCTTCAGACTTTGTTCCCGTATACTGTCAATATGTTAGCGCACACCACCATATGTACATTCAGCATTCAAAAGAGATGCATAGATTTTTCAGCAAATATAATAAAAACTAGCCGACCCGTGGCGTAGCATACGCCGCATAAGGGGGTGGAGGGCAGTAAGGGGGTATTGAGCACAGCGGCGGTCCCCCATGTGTGCTCCCCCCTCCAGCTTAAGCTCAGCAGGACCCCCCCTCCCTCACCTGGGTCCCCCATGTGCACTCCCCCTCCAGCTTAAGCTCAGCAGGACCCCCCCTCCCTCACCTGGGTCCCCCATGTGCACTCCCCCTCCAGCTTAAGCTCAGCAGAACCCCCTCCATCACCTGCATCCCCCATGTGTGCTCCCCCTCCAGCTTAAGCTCAGCAGGACCCTCCCTCACCTGGGTCCCCCATGTGTGCTCCCCCCTCCTGCTTAAGCTCAGCAGCCGCCACTATTAGTAAGAGGCAGCAGGCGGGCATGACTCACCTCTTCCATGTTCCAGCGTGCGTTCCACTGTCGTCACTTCCTGCAATGCCACCACTGTATTGGTGTAATTTGCCTTCTTAAAACAGAAGGAAATCTGCAATAATTCAGCTATAAGTGAATATTTATGGTTACCCACAATGCACTGCTACTAAATATGCAAATTATCCCTTTTCACCCTTGGTAGGCCAAGCAAGCATCCAGAACCGCTGGTGTATAGCAAGCATATAGCTTTAAATTTTACACAGTCATATCAATCCCACAGCCTGTTTTGGACTTTTGATCATCATCAGTACATGGCAAGGATTGATATGGCTCTATGAGATAGGGATTGGACCAGTACAACAGAGTAACCAAGTAGCTCAGGGTGACACAAACTACTAAGAATTTATAGGGGGATAAAAGGAACCAAAAAGCCCTCCTACTAAAAAAAGCAAAGCTTGGTGTAATTTGCCTTCTTAAAACAGAAGCAAATCTGCAATAATTCAGCTATTAGTGAACATTTGTGGTTACCCACAATGCACTGCTACTAAATATGCAAATTATCCCTTTTCCCCCTTGGTAGGCCAAGCAAGCATCCAGAACTGCTGGTGTCATGTACTGATGAGGACCAAAAGTCCAAAACAGGCTGTCACATGTGGTTTGGATATGGCTGTGTAAAATGTAAAACTATAGACTTGCTATACACCAGTGGTTCTGGATGCTTGCTTGACTTACAAAGGGTGAAAAGGGGTAATTTGCATATTTAGTAGCAGTGCATTGTGAGTAACCACAAATGTTCACTTATAGCTGAATTATTGTGAATTTACTTCTGTTTTAATAAGGCAAATTACACCAAGCTTTGCTTTTTTTTAGTAGGAGGGCTTTTTGGTCCCTTTTATCCCCCTATACATTCCGATTGGTTTGGGTCACCCTGAGCTGCTTGGTTACTCTGTTGTACTGGTCCAAGCCCTATCTCATATAGCTGTATCAATCCCTGCCATATACTGATTAGGACCAAAAGTCTGAAATAGGCTGTCTACATGTGGGTTTGATATGACTGTGTAAAATGTAAAGCTATATGCTTGCTATACACCAGCGGTTCTGGATGCTTGCTTGGCCTACCAAGGGTGAAAAGGGATAATTTGCATATTTAGCAGCAGTGCATTGTGGGTAACCACAAATGTTCACTTATAGCTGAATTATTGCAGATTTCCTTCTGTTTTAAGAAGGCAAATTACACCAATACAGTGGTGGCATTGCAGGAAGTGACGACAGTGGAACGCACGCTGGAACGCGGAAGAGGTGAGTCATCCCCGCCTGCTGCCTCTTACTAATAGTGGCGGCTGCTGCTGAGCTTAAGCAGGAGGGGGGAGCGCACATGGGGGACCCAGGTGAGGGAGGGAGGGTCCTGCTGAGCTTAAGCTGGAGGGGGAGCACACATGGGGGACGCAGGTGATGGAGGGGTTTTTTGCTGGCTTAAGCTGCAGGGGGAGTGCACATGGGGGACCCAGGTGAGGGGGGGTTCTGCTGAGCTTAAGCTGGAGGGGGAGTGCACATGGGGGACCCAGGTGAGGGAGGGGGGTCCTGCTGAGCTTAAGCTGGAGGGGGAGCACACATGGGGGACCGCCAAGTGCCCAATACCCCCTTCCTGCCCTCCACCCCCTTATGCGGCGTATGTTACGCCGCGGGTTGGCTAGTCTGCAATAATTCAGCTATTAGTGAACATTTGTGGTTACCCACAATGCACTGCTATGAAATATGCAAATTATCCCTTTCCCCCCTTGGTAGGACAAAGCAAGCATCCAGAACCGCTGGTGTATAGCAAGCATATAGCTTTACATTTTACACAGTCTTATCAAACCCACATGTAGACAGCCTATTTCAGACTTTTGGTCCTCATCAGTACATGGCAGGGATTGATACAGCTGTATGAGATAGGGCTTGGACCAGTACAACAGAGTAACCAAGCAGCTCAGGGTGACTCAAACCAATCGGAATGTATAGGGGGATAAAAGGGACCAAAAAGCCCTCCTGCTAAAAAAAAAAATGCAAAGCTTGGTATAATTTGCCTTCTTAAAACAGAAGGAAATCTACAATAATTCAGCTATAAGTGAACATTTGTGGTTACTCACAATGCATTGCTACTAAATATGCAAATTACCCCTTTTCACCCTTAGTAAGCCAAGCAAGCATCCAGAACCACTGGTGCATAGCAAGACTATAGTTTTAAATTTTACACAGCCATATCCAACCCACATGTGACAGACAGCCTGTTTTAGACTTTTGGTACTCATCAGTACATGGCAAGGATTCATATGGCTATATGAGATAGGGATTGGACCAGTACAACAGAGTAACCAAGCAGCTCAGGGTGACCCAAACCAATCGGAATGTATAGGGGGATAAAAGGGACCAAAAAGCCCTCCTACTAAAAAAAGCAAAGCTTGGTGTAATTTGCCTTCTTAAAACAGAAGCAAATCTGCAATAATTCAGCTATAAGTGAACATTTGTGGTTACCCACAATGCACTGCTACTGAATATGCAAATTATCCCTCTTCGCCCTTGGTTTGAAGGTTGAGGCACTTAGCCTATTATATATATATAGATGTCATTCAGATGCTTTAAAGTGGAGCTGAACTCTTGCACAGGACAGAAGGAAAACAGAGAAATGTACCCTGTATGTATTTCGAGAGCCTGTCTAATTTCCCCTCCTCTGTGTCACAAGTTGTAATTTAATCTCTACACTGTGTCACCTGACTGCCAAAACAGCTAAGCTCATTTGAAAGCACAGGATGTTAAAAATATGTCTGCTTCCATAAAAGCAGGAAGTAGACACACTGCAGATATATTGCAGGATTTGTATCAGCTGTAACAAAGAAATGTTTTTATTTAAAGGCTATGTTGTTGCGTATCTTTGAGAGCAGAGAGGAAGTTCTGAGTTCAGGTCCACTCTAATTACAACAGAACATTTAAAGTGGGTCCTGACAGGATGTTTGCTACTTACCTGTTCTCTGTTTTGGATGGGCTTCTCTCCATTGCACTGCCCTGCCACCTGTTTGTGGCTCCGACTGCAGCCAGTCGCACAGAGGACAAAGAAGCAGTGCATGCTCTGGCCACTCACGCTCCCTGCCACCTGTTTGTGGCTCCGACTGCAGCCAGTCGCACAGAGGACAAAGAAGCAGCGCATGCTCTGGCCACTCGCACTCCCTGTCACCTGTTTGTGGCTCTGACTGCAGCCAGTCGCACAGAGGACAAAGAAGCAGCGCATACTCTGCCCACTCGCACTCCCTGTAATTTCTCGCTCCTGCCCAGATGTGCACAGCAACCGAGGCCGGTACAGTGTTATGTATTCTTGACAAGTACCGGTCATACATCAGCGTCATTTCTCAAGTATGCATGCCCAGAACACTATCGGCTGCTGTGCACATTCGGGCAGGAGCGCAAATTACAGGAATTATTTGTTGAATGGGGGGAAGAGCAGCACAACTGAGATGAGCCCATTGAAACCAATGATCGCTAGTCAGAGTGTTGGACACATTTTTTTTTGGGGGGGGGGGGGGGGGGGGGGGGCGCTTGGTGACTGCAGGCTTAGGGCACTGGAAAGTACAAATCCGGCCCTGATCACCGCTGGGAGATTGAAGGCGGAGCAGAGCTCCTCCTTCCAAGAGGAGATGTACGCGCATCGGCACGCATGCTCTCCAGCTAGCCCCATAGAAGGACATTCATGCCAATCGACGTGGAGCGGTCTTAGGGCTGCCGCCGCGTTTACTCCAATTGGTGTGGCACGGTCAGCAAGAAGTTAAAAATAAGACCAGTCCTGGTGTAACATCATTATATCAACAAGCTGCCCATTTAACCTCTTTACATTGGCCTCTTAGCAGTCTTACCTGGCTGGATGTAAAATTCAGAAAATTATTATATGCAGAGTTGTGACTACATTTCAAGCCCATAAAAGAAAAAGCCTAGATCGTTTCATGCCTTCTGCAGAAAAGAAAAAAACACAGTCTCCCTTGTCAGCAAAAGGTAGCAAAAATTCCCGAATGGTTTCCTGAGAAGCCATTTCATTGGTACATTCATGAGAAGAGATAAGCCAACAAAGAAAGGTGATTATTGCATCAATCATACATGCTACATATAAAAACCAGCACACATATGGGTGATTAATTTCTCTTCTAATATTCTGGAAATGGCGAGGTGACAGGTGCTCGGTACATGTGACTAGGCTTAATCATTAGTCTGGGCTGGCAGCACTTTGCAAAACTGAGATTCTGCTAATTAATTAATGGTCGGATGTTTGGTGGAGATTTGATATTATCGTCATTGCAGTTACTCATCCTCCTTGAAAACCTTGGCCAATTTACTTCGGCTACGTAAAGTGTCCTAATTTGATTTTATCTTCTTTTAATAGGAGAACATGGATAGAAAAGGAGCAATAAAACTTAGTTAACCGTGAAACAAAAACTGGCAGTCGTATTTACGTTGTTGGCAACTGATCGAGCAAAAACTAGCTTGTTACGGCAAAAAAAAGATCAAAGAAAGAGGAAGCCTCTGTGACATTAAACAACAACATTGCTAAGATGGGCTGTTTTGTTTGGCAACCATTAGTAGCCAATCAAATTTGATCTTTTTCTTGCTTTGAGTACAAATTGTATTTTGTAGTTTTGTTTTGGAAACCATGCTTAGCCTTATTAGAGATGTTTAAATTAACAGTGAGTTAAGTAATCAATACAATGCTTAAATCTGGCATAGAACACTAGATACAGCAAAATCCCGATTATCTGGCTCCAGCGGAGACTGCATGAATACATGTGCATGGCGGTTGCTTGAGCAACCGGCCTAAAAAGCACAAACCTCCCTCCTTTATTTAGCAAGGAAATGAACAGCGTTACTTAAAAATAGATGAGTGCCTACCTGCAAAAGAGTGCAAGCCCCACTTGTGGGATAAAATACACACCGAGCATACACATGTCCTGTCTACCACTGGAGGATGTTGGTTTCCTGTAACAGCTTGCATGCAACTTGTTAAGTACTCGTCCCTCCCACTGCGAAGAAGTCAATCCTCCATGGGAGGGGACATAACACTAACTAAAACCTACCTATGCATATGCATAGCCTGGGAGCGCTACCAAGTAAAATTGAAAATTGAAAATTGTGCAAAAAGTGGGATCAGCGCATCACCAGGCCGCCTCCGAATGGCCTCCGATCAGAGATGCGCTGAGCCCCCCCCCCCCCCCAGAGACTGCAAAAGAGTGCAAGCCCCACTTATGTGATAAAATACACACTGAGCATACACATGACCTGTCTACCAACATCCTCCAGGTTTTAGTTAGTGTTAGGTCCCCTCCCATGGAGGATTGACTTCTTTGCAGTGGGAGGGACGAGTACTTAACAAGTTGCATGCAAGCTGTTACAGCAAACCAACATCCTCCAGTGGTAGACAGGTCATGTGTATGCTCAGTGTGTATTTTATCCCATAAGTGGGGCTTGCACTCTTTTGCAGGTAGGCACTCATCTGTTTTTAAGTAGCGCTGTTCATTTCCTTGCTATGTACTAATTTAATTCATTTTTGGTCAGCCGCTCCCACTTAACAGCTTTGCTTTTGGTGTATATGCAGAGCCTCTGTTTGGGTTCAAGGTGCGTTTGCAGTCTCTGGGGGGGCTCAGCGCATGTCCCTCCTTTACTGAGCATCAGCCTTCTTGCAGCACCTAACGGGGTCCAGCAGACGCTGGAAGCCTCCAGGAGCCTGCTAGGTGCTGCAAG
This sequence comes from Hyperolius riggenbachi, assembly GCF_040937935.1. Lineage (NCBI taxonomy): Eukaryota > Metazoa > Chordata > Amphibia > Anura > Hyperoliidae > Hyperolius > Hyperolius riggenbachi. The sequence continues at coordinate 481,094,349 of NC_090648.1, read as the reverse complement.
AAGGATGCTACATGTAGCTGGGGTCTCTGTAAGTATTTTAAAAGCCTCAAAACCCACCAAAAGCAAAGTCCCTGTTATCCATTGGGCATGCCGGTTAGTTGACTTCCAGTTGCCTAAGTTCCGGATAACGGAGACTTTGCTGTACATACATTTTATATAGTTTTTTTGTGTGTGATAGTTTCCACTTTGTACTTGGGTTTCATCCCACAAGCCATAAACATTTAATTTGGTGCTGTTGGATGAGGACAATGTGACTGTATGGTTTGGTCTTTTGCTCGGAGATTCAGTTGGCACTTTTGATGTCTTACCTTGATGCTATCTTCTCTTCGATGCTTAGTCCTAACCACTTATTTTACTAAAACCTAACCACAACCTATACATTTTTGATCCCTAAATCTAACGTTCTTCCATAAAATGATACATAACCCTCACCAATAAATTGTCCTCAAACCTCATCCTACCCTCCACCCGGAAAAAATTCCCTAATTTTAACCAACCCTACCCCCCCCCCCCCCCCCTTTCATAATACCTAAGGAACCTAATTATCTCCTATCCGATGACACCTAACTCCTGCAGCAATTCCATGTCCTAACAAAAAAGCTGACCTCCTCCTACTCTAGCCCCTAATGCCAGCCCTCATTATTGACATCTACCGTATATCCTTGAATATAAGTCCACCTTGTGTATAAGTTGAGTCTAATATTTGACCCTCTTAAACTGGATTTTTTTTATTGACTCAAGTATAAGTCTACCCAGCAAAGTTAATGGCTGCACTTGGGAACCAGGAGGCATTAAAAGATGCACTTGGAGGAGAGGTTAATGACTGCACTGCATACAGTATTGCAGCCCTCCAGAACCTTAAGTGCAGCCAATAACTCCTACAGGCCCCCAAGTGCAGCAATTATTCACCCCCTTCCTGTAGCCCAGTATTTTGTCCGCTACCCATTTCCTTGTTAATCGTTGTGGCTAGGACTTTCAGACCTGTGTTTTCTTGGTATTTCCTTTATGCAGAAAGTGTCACTTACCACTGGGTAAATTGCTGAAAATGGGAATGTCTCTATTAGTACACACATTACTTAGTGTGCTCAGTGTTGCATGTGACTCATGTATAAGTTGACCCCTATACTTTTGTGTAGTGAGTCAGACCTACATTTCTCTAGTCGAGTATATAGAGTAATCTTAAACTTCCAGTTGTGAGGCTTCCAGGCAGGCAATCACTAGAGATGGCCCGAACGGTTCGCCGGCTAACGGTTCCCGGCGAACCTCCGGGGGTTCGCAATCGCGGAGAAGCGCAAACTTTTCTGGAAGTCCGGTTTGCCCCCATAATGCTCCATTGGGGTCAACTTTGACCCTCTACATCACAGTCAGCAGGCACATTGTAGCCAATCAGGCTACACTCCCTCCTGGAGCCACTCCCTACTTATAAAGGGCAGGCAGCACAGGCCATTTTACTCACTTGTGTGCCTGCAGTAAATAGAGAAGGGACAGCCTGTCCGCTACCTTTCTGTGTGTGACAGGTGCACATTGTAATACCCATCACTGCATATACCTACCTACCTGTTGTTCACAGTGCACCCACCTACCTACGTGAGTTGAACGCACGGAGTATCACTGTGCCTGTCTGCTACCTGTCTGTGTGTGACAGGTGCACATTGTAATACCCATTACTGCATATACCTACCTACCTGTTGTTCACTTCAGTGCACCCACCCACCTACATGAGCGCACGCAGTGTCACTGTGCCTGTCCGCTACCTGTCTGTGTATGACAGGTGCACATTGTAATACCCATTACTGCATATATCTACCTCTACCTACGTTTTATTTCATAACTACAATCAACATTTTGATCGATATGAGAGCCGAGGCGAGGAAGGTTAATTCCTGCACACATTCAATCTTTTCATTGTCAACTGCTATCTTGATATTGCCATCATCTCCTGTTGTCATGATCTTGGTCTTTTGATATTCAGGAGGAGGCTGAACTTTACACTTTCATCTTTGATTCATTTAATCAGATGCTGCAGACCATCCGCCATTTCTGAGAGAAGAGTTGTGTCATCAGCATACCTAAGTTTATTGATGTTCCGACCATGAATTTTCTTGTCAATGTATGTTTCCTCAAGATCCAATTTTCTCCAGATCACTTCGGCATAAAGATTGAACAGGAAGGGGGATAGGATACAACCTTGCCTCACACCTTTACCAATTTTAACCAATCAGTGTCTCCATAGGGTGTTTGCACTGTGGCTTCTTGGCTGCCATATAGTGATCTTATCAGCTTAACCAGATGAGTTGGCACACCCGGCGAATAGTTCAAGGCAAACAACATGTGTTTGTGTTCGCATTTATTCGCAAACATATGGATTGTTTGATCCACCCCTGTATATTATAATGGAGCAGAAAAGTGACCCCTCACCCCAGACTCAGCAGACACATGACAGCCAGCTTGAATTCCTATGATGTTTAGTCTAGAGAATTGACAACCAAGTTTAAGGCAGGAAGGTACAAATCTCATCCTGGACAGGGCGAGAAAAAAGGGATAGATAATGTCTCCCCTCCTCTCCATGACCAGTGCAAAGAACAATAGGAACAGGAACAAAACTTCCCTCATGTTCTCCTTTGATTACACCTCACTTTCCCAACAGATAAAGCTGGTGATTTGTAAGAACTGGTTTGCTATTAGCCTCAAAGCTACAGTTCCTTACAGTGAGGCAGAGATTGATTAAGATTGATAATGAGGCCCACGGTAAGGTAGTACATTTGGAACCCTCTTGTGGTCTTTCCAGTATGCTGAAGTGGAGAGAGGTCAAAGAGGGTGGGCCCCTTGAAACCCACTAGGCCTCAGGCACCTGCCTACGTTGCCTGGTGGATGATCCTGTTCTGCATTGAAAGGGGTGGGGTGGGGTGGGGGAATAAAAGATAAAAGTGAATACAACCTGGTTCTAAGTAACATTTGGAATGTTCATATGTTTATCTCATAATGTCACATGTCAGTACGGTTGCCCTGTCATACATATATAAAATGCCTCTGTTAGTGGAAGAGTTAATATTTTTCCAGAGAATTTAGCATGATGTGAAAGTAAAATATTTTCCATGTTATTTAAAATATTCGGAGCTTTTAAGATAAAAAATTAATGATGCTTTAAATGAATGTAAAATGTACTATCTTGTTTATAAAATGTAATTAGTTAAGATATAATGATAGCTGATATTATGCATGCTTTGACTCCGAGTCCTGTTTATATTCATTATTCTGCTAATTTAAGAGTGTAAAAGTGGTTTATGAACGTGATATTTATTTATCATTAGCACATGCAGTCATGTTAGGCTGCTTACAAATTCATACAATAAAGTGATGCAGAAAGAATTATAATATTGACACATATTTGTCTTTTTACCCCTTTTTTTATTTATGTATTTCAAAGTAGGTGTTCACAAAAATAAAGCTTTTTTTTAATTTTTATAATGCTAATCTATCTGCTCATTTCCTCATACATTATTGATTTTGTATGATTTTAAATTCCTTGTTATGCAGTTTTTGAATTTGTCAAATCGTGTTTTTTTTAGAGCACAAAAAAATCAATGCTGGTAGTTCACTGTAAAGTTAGTATGATATTCTAATCACAGACTTACATGATAGTCCTCCAACACATCCTGATCTACAACTAACCACACATTACAAAATAGGGGACTTGACTTGCTAAGGCACTACTTTTGTGGCTCTGGGCCAAGTATGTTGTGGGTGGCTCCTCTTTAATGTAAAGCAAGGCCCCTCCCATTCCATGTGTACCATCCATGTACTGTAGCCCTTCTCTCTCCCTTTTTCATATGTTGCTCCCCATTTTCAGCCTTTTTTTATATGTAGCAACCCCTCTTTCATGTTCAAGTTCCCCCTTATTTTCTTTTAAACTCGATGCAAGTGCAGAGATTGGCCCAATGACGGATACATGGACTTGCCTCTGAGACCATCGGTTCCTGTCATAACACCATGTGGCCGTGAATGATGTGCAGTGCTCCCCTCCCCCTCCTCGAAGGGCGACTGAATCAATGCATGGAGATCCCGGCAGATTATGTATGCATGGCAAGTATTAATGTTAATGAAGGGCACAGGGGGGGGGGGGGGCGGGGCATGAGAGAAGAGAACACTAAGTACACAAGAGGGCACAGGGCCATCTGCACAAACAGGATTCGGACACTGGAAAAAGGAGACACAAGGGGGCATCTTAAAACAGGGGCACAGGAGAGCACATGGCACACAGGGGATACAAACACCGGACAGAGGGTACACAGGAGAGCACATGGCACACAGGGGACACGGACCCCGGACAGAGGGGACACAGGAGGGCACATGGACACGTGGGACACCAGACAGAGGGAGCACAGGAGGGCACAGGGGGGAAGATGAGACACATGGGAAACCAGACAGAGAGGACACAGGAGGGCACCAGAGAAACAGGGGGACAGAGAAGGAGACAGGGTAGCAAAGGAGGACAGAGGGCACACAGGGTACCAAAGAGACACAGGGGGACAGAGAAGGATACAGGTGGACATAGGCGGACAAGGGGCAAAGGAGGACATATGGGGACAGAGGCAGGGGTGCCTCTAGCCATTTTGTCACTCCAGGCGAGAAATACTGTGGCGCCCCCCCCCCCCCCCCCCGTGATTGCCCCCCAGCCCCATTCCCTCCACCCCCAAAACCCCTAAAATAATCATAATGCAGCAGCGTTTCACCAGAAAATCAGTAAAATACACTTATTGCGGCATGGCTTCACCAGAAAATAGTTGTAATGCAGCAGAGCTTTTCCCCATAAAATATACTTTTTGCGGCATGCACTCACACACACACACAGTACACACACACACCACACACACCACACACACACACACACACACACTATACACACGCACACACACACTATACACACACACACACACTATACACACGCGCACACACACTATACACACGCGCACACACACTATACACACGCGCACACACACTATACATACACACACTATACACATGCGCACACTACACACGCACACTATACACACGCACACACTATACAAACACACACACACTATACATACACACACACACTATACATACACACACACACACACACACACACACACACACACACACACACACTATTTATTATTTATTTATTGTATTTATAAAGCGCCAACATATTACGCAGCACTATACACACGTACACACACAGTACACACTATATACACACTATACACACGCACAGTACACACACACTATACACACGCACACTGCACACTACACTATACACACACACACACACACACACCTATGTCCTCCCCTTCACCACCATCTCTACTAATCCCTGCTTTCGCTACCTTATAGTGTGTCTGAGCCCTTATGCAGAGAAATAATGAGGAGAGAAAAGCTGAAAGAGAGGGAAGAAGATGTTTGCCTCACCAGGATTGCACTTTTATTTAGCTTTCCTGTATGACAAGAAGACACAGCCAGCCAGCACTAGGGAAAGAGGGAAACAAAGGTGAATGAAGGAGGCTGGTGCACACCAAGAGTGCTTCTGAGTGCTTTTCAAATCGACAGTGATTTGAAAAGCGCTGGGCTATTGTTACCCTATGACGGTGTTCCCACAGCAGCGTTGGGATTTTAGTCCTGTCAGTCCAGCCTGTCACCTCAAGTCCTGTCAAATCAGTCCTGTCATCCATTCCTGTTAGCCCTGTCAGTCCAGCCTGTCACCTTAAGTCCTGTCAAATCAGTCCTGTCAGCCCTGTCATCCAATCCTGTTAGACCAGTCATCCAGTTCCCTCAATCCTGTCCTCCAGTCCTTTTAGTTCTGTCAAACCAGTTTTGTCATCCAGTCCTGTCATCAGCCAAGCTGTTTGTCAGTCCAGTTACCATTACTGCCAGTCCTGTCTTTGATGAGTCTTATCATTATTCCGTCCTTCTTCCCTTATCACATGGTTCACTTCTCCTGTTCTTCTCATCACAGATGGGGCAGCCCTGGTGGGCACTTGGCAGCAAAGTAGTCCACCCATAACTTGCTAGAGGTGATGGCCCATCATCCCTTGAGGGGTACACTGGTGGAGACTCGTGCTCACATAGAATCCACATCCTAGGTGTGCCCACATCAATCAGTGGTGCTGAGATCAACAGGACCTTGACACATAACCAAATAAATTAAAATTTCACGTGAACCTGAGCTCAAGGCAGTCGATTGCAATAGAAAATTTCTAACAGTAGACCTGTAAGCAATTTCAGAAATGTTTAACACAGCTTGATCTTTTCAATTTTTTTTTGTCTTAATTATTATAAAGATACAAACAATAAGAATGCACCCACTCACCTTCCTTACACTATAAAGTTGATTATGAAAAACAGTATAATTACCGACGCATAATTGTGCTCTTTCACATCCTTTAGTGTTATGTAAATCATTTTATTGTAGTCTTTGACAGAATATACAGCTTGATACTTGACACCATGAAAGAAGCTGTACCCAACAGACACCTCTGTATGATTAACATTAACATTGCGTGCAGCCCAGCTTAATTAAGCCATTTTTTCACTTTTGTTTTTCCTCTTCTTTTAACTGGAACATTTCTAAATGTAAAACTTTTTGCCGTCTGCTTCAACTTTCCATGTGCACCAATGCAAATTTAAAATCTCTACAGTGTAGAAACACGTAGAATTAAAGAGGTACATGTGAGTTTAATAATCAACTAGTGAGGTGAAATAATGGAAAAAATGCCATATTTTTCAGACCATAATACGCACCGAACTATAAGGGGCACCTATATTTAGAGGACAAAAATTAGGGAAAAAAATATGCTAAACCTTCTGCATCCATGGTGCAGGGACATCTTGTAGAGTTTCTCCCCCAATTATTATGTCTCCTTGTACCCTATGTCCTCTCTTGTATCCCCGTGTCCTCCTCTGTCCCCATTTCTCTCCTCTGTCCCCCTCCTGTGTCATCTTCTGCCCCTGTTACCTTCTCTGTCCCCTTGTGTTCTTCTCTGTCCCTCTGCGTCCCCTTCTGTCTATTGTCCGTCCCTCTGTGTCTCCTTCTGTCCCTCTTTGTACTCTTCTTTCCCTTCATGTCCTCTTCTGTCCCTCTTTTTCCCCTTCTGTCCCTCTTTTTCCCCTTCTGTCCTTCCATGTCCTCTACTGTCCCTCCATGTCCCCTGATAGCACAAGCCACATACCTGCAGCGGTCTTCTGCCAGGGCGGCATTGGGCAGGCTGTGGCTTGAAGAAAGGGGGATCCCTAGGTGAGCCAGAGGAGAGAGGCTCCTGACATGGCTGCTGCAGATTGGTGCGCAGCCCTGTCAGTCACAGCTGCCTTTATTCACTGTTTTGCAGTCATGTTGCAATAGAAAAGGTCCATCCCAAAACTGTTCTCCTGAACTGCCATAGCTTCATTTCCATTAGTATCACCAGACCAGTTTCTAGGGCCATGCGGCCTGTGTGGCCGCGCTGAGCGCTGGAGGGGGGGGGGGGGGGGGTTGTGATGTATGGGGAGCCAAAGCTGTGGGGAGGGCAGCCCAACCTCTGCCTCCCTTCCTCTCCTGGGCCACCCTCCGTGCTCGCCCCTCTGCTGCAGAATGAGTGCAGCAGGAAGTGCTGTATACAGCAACTCACCTCCATGCATTCTGATCACTTGCCGCTGGTCTCCTCCTCTGAATAGTCATGGTATACACACTCTACTTCCTGTTTAGCAGGAAGTAGAGCGTGTATAAGCATCTATGCAGAGGAGGCTGACTTGCGACTGACTCCCCCGTCCATTATGGGGGGAGGGCACCTACCTATCTAGCCTATTCTGGGGGCAGCTACCTATCTAATCTATATTGCGGGTACCTAATTATATAACCTTTACTGGAGGCAGCTACCTATCTAACCTGTATTCGGGACTCCTACCTATCTAGCCTATACTGGGGGAACCTGCCTATCTAGCCTATAACTGGGGGCAGCTACCTATCTAACCTATACTGGGAGCAGCTTCCTATCTAACCTATACTGGGAGCAGCTACCTAGCTAACCTATACTGGGGGCACCTACCTAGCTAGCCTATACTGGGGGCAACTATTCTGAATACCTATATTGGAGGCACCCACCTAGCTAACCTGTACTGGGGGCACATGCCTATCTAACCTATACTGGGGGCACCTACCTGGGTAACCTATACTGGGGCAATTATACTGGGCTGGGGCACCTATGTCTGGCTACTTATACTGGGGGGACCCATAGCTGGCTACTTATACTGGGGGGACCTATAGTTGGCTACCTATACTGAGTGCAACTAGACCTGGCTAACCTATACTGTGGGCACCTACAGTATACCTGTGTCCACGGGGGGGGGGGGGGGGGGTGTTACACCCTCGCCCTGGGTGCATTTTTCGGCATATTCAATCATTTTCCCCGGATTTTCAGCCTAATTTAACGTTTGTTTATGGTACCTCGAAAACAACTATGCAATTTTATGCAGGAAAGTAAATCACATGACCCAGAGATCTGCACACCAAGTAAAGAACTGCCAGTAGAGTTGAAGTTTTACCTTTGCACAGACCATTCACCTGTCCTTACCCTATGTGGAGCATATAATCATAGGTAGGTAGGCAGGGTAAGCTATACATTTACAGGAAATCACTTGCTGGTTCCCATTTCCAACTCCTTCCTGACTACCTCATGTGGCCGGGTGCTGGTTGTATAACGTAAGGAGTTTCCACAGCTCACAGTCCACCCAAGCAGCACTTGACATGAGCACACAACATTTAAAAACAACGAATAATGCAAAAAATGTGCAATGTACACATCTTAGCTTGCCACACCATTTTCATCAAACTACAGCTTTAAAGGAATACTGAAGCCACCCTGAAAAACAACAACAAAAAAATATCCTAGAAACTCACCTAAGGCTTTCTGGTCTTCTCTCCCTGCTTTCAGTCACCCACTGTCCCCATTAAAATTCTGCACCTACAGGAGACCTCACAGGGCTTTGGAAGTACTAGTGTCTCAGAGAACTTCTGAACATAGGTGGCTCCATAATGTGAATGTGCGCTCGCACATGTGCAACACAGAGCCACCCATCTTTGGAAGCACTCTCCCCGGGTGCTTCCAAAGATGGGTGGCTCTGTGTTGCAAATGAGTGCTTCTAAAGCCTTCTGAGGACCCCCAAATGGTGTATTCGACTGGAAGGTCAAATAACTTCAGTTGGGAACAGCGGTTGTCCAAAATCATGGAGAGGGGACAGGGAAGGCTCTATAGGATCCATAGGTGAGTATCCAACTTTTTTTTCTGTTCCGTTCCGTTCTGCTTCTGTTTGACTTTTAATTAAGGAAATTACATTTCTTTGCCTCAAGGCGGACTGTTTGCAAAAAATCCAGACAAGTGGTGTGTAATGAAAGGAATTCACTAATGACCACCTCCACATACTTCTCACTTCAGGCTGTTTATAACACCCATGAGTAGCTGAAGTAAAAATTTCTCTCTTTAATGAATTGATCCAATTAGTACATCCGCGATTAGCTGACACTGAGATATGACAACATGGCTTCCAGTGTCTGTACCATCTGGGATGTGACAGCATACATCCTCCACTTCTAAGATTACAGCTCGGAAAAGTCTTTGTGTCACTTACATAGAACGTGACATGGAACACGTGCCTTGCTTTTCACCGGCTCCAACAACATCCTTTTTTTCCCTCCCAGCATCAAACAAAATATGAGAAAAGTTCTGTTATGTGTCATCGATAAAAAGGCTGTTGATTCATTGATTTATTTTATTCATGTGCTTACCACTGTTCCTTTCTTTCATGTTCTCCAGCTGTCATTCTATTATGATGGTGACAGCCTTTGTCTACAGAATCCCTGGTATAGGATATATTTCCCTAGTGTAATTTATAACACAGTAGTAAGAATAGTGTTGTTCTGTGGCCTCTAGATTCAGCCTAGCTAAGTTTGATTGTTCATTGAACCACTGTGTAGCAGGGGTGTTGCTAGGATCCTAAGAGATCCGGGGCACTTTTGGGCACTCCAGCCGGCAAATGGGTGTGGCCATGCTCCAGCATGTGGGTGTGGTCATAGGTGGAGTCAAATTTACATGAACTTAACTAAGTAGGCCTGCCCAGCAAAATGTTGGATGAAGCCCCCTTTCCATCAATACAAAACAAAAAACAAAACAAAAAGATGCAGCATATCACATAAATAGGCAGTGTCACTTAAACATAACTAGGCAGAGTTAACTGGCTTCTGTGTTGGCTGGTCTGCCACCAGGTTGTCTGGCAGTACCCTCATAGCATTCCCTGACCTTCTAGTGGACCCCATCCTATGTTCCCACAGGCCCCCTATTGGGGAACAACAACTCCCAGCATGCCCCCCCCCCATAGAAGAAACACAGCTTCCTGCATGACCCCATTAAGGCATCACAACACCCAGCATGGCACCACAGCACCCAATATGCCCACAAAGAGGCACCACAGCACCCAGCATAACCCCGATTGATGCACCACAGCTCCCTGCATGCCCGCCATTGAGGCACCACAACTGACTCTGCCTGGGGGACATCTTAGGAACCCCAAAAAAGATCCAGGGCATGTGACACTGATCTTTGGGGCTAGCAATGCCCCTGCTGTGTAGCACTGGCTGCTATCACAAACAAAGATCTCTTGAGTAGGGGCGGAGCCTATGGACCGAGTAAGACGCTGATCCGGGAGTGGAATTTTATATGCGCATTTGTTACTGAAAGCTTTTCTAGGGAAAATAACATTGGAATGATATGCCACCATCTGAATGGTGAAAGCGCTCAAGCTGGTCTATAACTGGGTCAGCACTGAGGTGAGGGGCTTTTTTGAAAAACGGGTAAAGGCACACTGGGTGTGTTGCTAACGATAAAAGCCTCACTGGTGTTAGTATTTTTTAGCTGGTGGTGTGAAAATCAAAGTCATTAATGCAGAGTTACACTATGATCACTCATTTATTTGCATGCATCGAGTATTGAAGATACTGAGAGGTGAATCTGTGGGACCCATTGACTGAGTGTCACAAACATGTTTGCCGATCGTGATTGGTTGGCGATTGGATCTGGTGAGCGTACATAGTTTTTATGAAATTCTCAATTAAGATAATCGTGTGAAGGTTTTTAGAAGGGACTGTTTCTTGGAACTGTATAAGTCGCCGCAATTGGAGATATAAATTAGAGACTTCCTTGCATACATTTATTTATTTTAATTAATATATATACAATTTATGGTGCATTGATGTTCTATGCATTTTGCTAAGTGGATTTGAAGGCTGTTGAGCGCTGTACCATTGTTTTAGAATCCCCCTTATTACCTGACAACTGTCTGGCCTCAGTATTGGTGCAGAGGTCAGGTGATGACATCACCAGGAGATCAAGAGAGGGTGTCTGGCACAGGAACTCCAGAGGCTGCATCCACACTGGGAAAGACAACGAGTGACAGGTAAGGATGGTTGGAAATGCTAATTTCTGATTCCGACAGAATTCTGCATTCCGAGAAGTGTCTTTCCAATTTCCACAAAATTCCACGGAAATTAGAACTTCCTATTTCCACTGAGTTTTTCTTTTTTTTATCATTATTCATGTCAATAAAGTTAGTTAATTGTGGAATTCACTTTTTTGTGGATGTACACTAATATGCATAATTTGCCTTTCCGGTTGGCAACCTCAGTAAACTACACATTCTCTGATTGGCCTTATACTTCCAAAAAATTCAGCGGTATTCAGATTTTTGTAGTAAAATACTAATCCTCTGATTGATCCAATACATCAGTCTTGTGATTGGCCTAAAACATCCAAGTCTAATGCTGTATTCCGTGGTATTTCAATTTTTGTATACCGATTTCCCCCACGGAAAGCCAATTTACGATCGTAAACTTGGAAATCTGAATTTTGCAGACTTCGGAAGCTCATCCTTAGTGACTAGTATGGAAGGGATTATATTGTGCGTTCCTTTGAGGGTTGTGACTGCATACAGTTTGTGAATGTGCTGCAGAAGATCTCCAGGCTGGTACTGCCATTGAGGCAAAGGAGGTGATTGCCCCAGGGCCCTGATCATTTCAGGGGCCCCTGCACCACCGGACCCCCAGGTGGCGTCCTGGCATGCCCCTGATTGCTCTCCCCAATCAAAGTCAGCTTCTGGGCCCCCGTGCTGCTGGACCACTCAGATGGCCTCCCCCAGACTGCTCCTTGACCCCCCGCATGTATGGTAGTTCAGCTGCCTTGAAATATCTTACCTGTCTTGGCAGCGGCTCATTACGTCTTCAGGCCCGTTGCCTGACTTTTCTCTAGGCCTGTACGTTATTTACACATAACGTGTGCCGGATGGAGAAGAAGCAGACAGCAGGGCTGAAGACAGAGCTTCAGGGGGTTTCCTTGGGTGGGGTCCGGCAGCATGGGAGCACCTGGAGCTGACTTTAATGGGGGGGTAGTGGGCCCCTAAGTTACTTTTGTTGTAGCATGTAGCTTTAACTGGCCCTGATGTCAGTGCTATATAAATCCACAATGATAGTAATAAAAATCTCAGCTCCGTATGCCTTTTTCCCAAATGACGCAGCACTGTGTTATGGCGGCAGTCATACATATGCTGCATCTGTCTCCAGCCTGTTTCTAAACCCTACAGCAGAAGTTCCATCACCGGCATTATATTAGTCCGCTCCTAACAGATACGCCTATCCACACTGAAGCCTAACCAACATGAATCTCTTCACTAAACAAAATGACTTTTTCTAGTCGGGAGAAAAAAACTAAAGTTTATGTTTCCTCTTCCAGAAATATCATTTACTTTCCTTTATATTTTCCCTGTTTCAAAATTGAAGCCTTCACCAGCAGGTACAATGTTAAATGGGATATGCTAAATTATTTACCGCATGAAGCAATCTCCGGCATATTTTGCTGTCGCTTTCCGCATGCTTAGAGTGTATTTGCATGTTATAGATGCATTTAAGTCATTCACTTTGAAAGGAATGCATCGTAGACTGTGCATACATTTACCATTTGGATTGTTCCCGCCTTTGCAGTTTCCTCAGGAGCTGCCTCCATCTAAATTTGTTTTTTTCTGTTTTGCTCCCCCTTATGTTGATATATTTGCCATTTCGAGAGCCATTCGAAAGCATTTTTAGAGTATGGATTGCTCGAAATAAAGTAATAAAAAATAGATTGTGCTGTACTTTTCTTCCGTCGGTTTCTCAAAATGAAGAGTAAGAGTACACCTTCTGCCGCTCTTCAATTTTTATCTGTGACATAAAATTCTCCTTATGTGTGATGACTGCTTCAGAATGCCAGGACAAGGCCTGAACCATTTTCTTTTTTAATTAGAAAAGATGTATGCGCTCCTTATAGGCTGCCTATTTCTCAACCTGGATGGAAAAGTCAGTCACTTTTTGTTTAGATACAGGAGCTTGAAAATATTATTTTTTTCAGCAGACGGTAGAGTTGTGTTATACAGACGACAGCAGCCAACATAAAAAATATGGCAACACCTCGCAAGTGTAGCAGACAAAATGGAGATAGTTGGGTTTAATGCCCTAGTTCAGTTTCAGCAGGGCAGGATTTATGGCAAGGCTACAAAGGCCTGAACCTTGAGCAGCTGCTGGTCAAGAAGAAGGCTGGATTTAGAAGAAAAATTGCTACATATGTAGGAGGAAGCTACATAAAAAATGCAGATGAACATTTGGAAGGTAGCTGCCGCCCAGTGTTTTTTATTTTGAGAACATTTTTAAGGAAAATGTATTGTATTTACGAAATATGGCCAAAATTCAAAAAATTGCATAAAAACGTGAAAAATCTGTATTTTTACCGCAAAAAAAAAACACAAAAAAATTCACAAACTAATTACAAAATTATTTTTATTAGCATTTTTGCCCGAAAGTTGAATTTCACATTTTTTTCCCCTGAAAATGAATGTGAAAGTAATATCAGCATTTTTACTCACCACTGCTGTTGCCCAAGGGAGCTTTATATGAAAGAAAGGGGCTGCTGTACATGGATGCTTCACATGGAAGAGGGGGCTGCTCATGGAATGGAAGGGATTCTGTACATCGGAGGGGAGCCAGAAGAAAGTTGTTCTGGGGCAGAAAAACAATACAGCCTTGAGGTTCAAGTTAAACACTGCATTTTACAGAACAAAGTTCAGGCTAACCCTGATACATTACCTCTATTGACCACTACTAACCCTAAACAACTAGCAGTCTTCTTACATACCCTCGTCCCTCCCCTATTGCCTGACACAGTCTATTTCATGTGAAGATATGACTAATTGGGATTCCTGCCATAGCCTTAGCTTCTTAGGGACTAACAGCCTATCCACTAGGCTCTGAGCTCTGAGTGCCGAGCGCTGAAACTGGGCGCTGTCATAGCAGCAATGCTATGCTGCGCGGGGTAAGTAGCGGCAATTTGGGGCTCTGGCATCTGCCAGACCCTGAATTACAGCTCCCTCCGAGTTGTGACAACTCGGAGGGGGAATAGTATTTAACGCTGCCCCAGAGTTTAGCGGCAGCAGAGAGAGCCGTCATTCGGCTCTCCCCGCGCCAAACTGAGCAGCTCCGATATGACATGCACCCGGTAATTAGGTCATTATGCTCATCACTACTAAGCTTTGTCAGCTGCCTGCCATGGCAGAGAGGTTATTGGTAAGCACAGGATGTTCCATTAAAGCAGGAAGTAGACAAACTGATTCAAATTTTAAATTTATTGAAGAATTTTTATCAGCTGTAACAAAGAATTGCATCATAAATTGGCCCTTTGCAGTTCAAAAAAGACATGGGCCATATGCAATTCACTTTTTCACCTGAGTTTTCTCCTAGGAGATAATTTTTCATCTTCAATTTAAAATAACTTTCCAGCACTTTTCAACTAAAAAAGTACCAAAAAGTAGATAAAAAGCACCTTCAAAATTATTTTGAGTATTTTCTTGTATTTTGGTCAGTGCTGGGCCGAAATTACGCATGAGCGTAATTACGCATCGTAATTCAATGTAAATTTCCGCGTAAGTGCTACGCGTAACTTACGGTCTTACGCGTAATTATTTACGCGTAAGCAGTTAAGTGGTATCGTAATTACGCTGTCTACCGTAATTGCTAGGTATGCGTAATTTTACGAAGACTTACGCGTAATTTTACGATAATTACTAACGTAAAAACTACCATTTTCTAAGAGTAGCCAATCAGTCAACATCCTAAGCAACCAATAGTATCTTCTCCCGCCCTTCAATATAAGCGTACGTTTTGATGCATACGAATGATGTGTACGCAATAGCTGTCACATTGACGGCTATTGCATACACATCGTCCGTATGCGTCAAAAAATACGCATTAATGGGTATTACGGCACTACGCGTAACATCGTAGTGTAAGCGCCTACATTACGGTATCCTTACGCGTAACTGCGTAAGTTAACGCGTAATTACAGTGATGAACCGTAGATAATTTCCTACGCCGTAACCGTAATTGCGTAATGCGTAATAGCGTAAAATTACGCGTAATGATCCGTAAGCGTAGATTTTTTACGACCAGCACTGATTTTGGTGGCTTAAAAGGCATTTTAATTAACAAGTTTATTTATTGTACTTGGCCTCAGAAGGTACCGTATTTTCCGGACTGCAAGACGCACTTCTTCTTCCCCGGGGGGGGGGGGGGGGGGAGTAGGTGCATCATATAGTCCGAATATACGCTGCAGTGGAGCACTTACCATGTGGTATTCTCCTCTCCTGCTCCCTCCATCTGCAGCTCTACCGCGGGATCTCTAGAACTGCCAGTGGGTATCAGATTAGCAAGGTCCTATGTGATGAGCCAGGCAGCCGTTCATCTGCAGGCATGAAATCTGACAGCATGCGGCAGATATGCGAGGTCTGGTGTGGCAAGGACCGAGGCAACCGTTCACCTGCGGGCATCCACGTAGAAAATTGGCGTCGGGTGGGAGATCAGGGAGGTACGGTGTGACAAGGAGTAAGGTAGCCATTCATCTGCTTCAGAAATTGAAAACAGGGGATCATGTTTTTTGTGAAGCAGTTGATTTTGGTGCCCGTATGCAGCAGATTTAGGTGCCGTTATAGCAGCGTTTAATGTGTAATTTTGGTGCAGGCAATAGTTGGAGCTTGAATTGCAATAAAATCAGCATAATTTGGGTGGCAGCAATAGTTGGACCCTGAATTACATGCACAAAGGAAAAAGTTTGGTAATCAGTAGGAAAAGGAGAATATATTTTTTATGTTCCCAGAGATTACCTTGCACAGGGAGACCCGTCTTCTGTGTTTGACTGCACCATTTTAACATCGGCCATTTCATATGTATTCATTTTTTATGCCTCAAGGGAGCATACCATAAAAGGAACTTGCTTCGTAGATCTCAAACCCTTTGATTAGAATACTGTACCGAAACCTGATTAGAACTTTTTTTATCTTCTTATTTTAATTTTTTATTGTTTTAACAAGAACAGCGGTTTAATAAGAACAAATTAGTTTAATTAGCAATTATTTTTCATAGACAAGATAATAGTGGAAACTGTGTTTACTTTAGTATTATAGAATGTAATTATAGGCATAAATTAGAGTAAAGGTCTTATTGCTGTTTTCTTGTATTGGAGAGATGACGCAAGTTGCTTGTGTTCATAATAAAATATTTAGTCTGTGCCCGACATCCAACTCTCAATCTCTTTTTCCTGGTCTGAAAGAAATTTTGGAAGCTCTGCGTAGCTTAAAGAGAACCAGAGATGAATGAATAGATTTATACATACCTGGGGCTTCCTCCAGCCCCATCAGCCTGGATCGCTCCCACACTGCCTTTCTCCACTGCCTCTATCCGCCGGTACTGGGTCCCGTCATTTCGGCCAGTCAGGGCCAGTTGACGCAAGCGCATTGAGCTCCCTCTGTACTGCGCAGGCGCATGCGTAAAGGGTCGGAGGGAGTCCCTGTGGATGCGTAAAACTGGCCGCGTCTGGCAGAAGTGATGGGACCCGGTACCAGCGGATAGAGGCAGCGGAGAAAGGCGGCGTGGGAGCGATCCAGGCTGATGGGGCTGGAGGAAGCCTCAGATATGTATAAAATCTTTTTCCATTTTTAAGGTTCTTCGTCTCTGGTTCCCTTTAAATCTTGCAGAAGTTTATAGAATAAGGAAATGGTGTGTCCGAAGAGAAGAATTCCCTAAGCTCAACCTCTCAAATCCTGTGAGCTCATTTACCTGGGAACGGGAAAAAAGGGCGCAGGCAGCTAGTGGACAAAAAGGGTGCCGCCATTCACTCCCATAATAAATAACGTTTAATGGGTACCGAGCAGGAAAAAAGGGCGCCGGAGATAATAACGTTTTACAAACGGCACCCATGACAAATAGCGTTTATAAAAATACTAAACATATTTATCGTATTTAACTAAAACATTATTTAAAGTTTTATCCCTTACTGTTTGTAAAACATTATTATTCACAAAATAAAGCAATAAGTACGTATCGTAAATTGCAATATATTTTTTACAGTCACTATTTGTAAAACATTATTATCCACATCATAAAGTGAACACTAAGGGGAGTGGTTAGGGTTAGGCACCACCAGGGGGGTCTTAGGTTTAGGCACCACTAGGGGGGTCTTAGGTTTAGGAACCACCAGGGGGGTCTTAGGTTTAGGCACCACCAGGGGGGTCTTAGGTTTAGGCACCACCAGGGGGTTTAAAGTTTAGGCACCACCAGGGGGGTCTTAGGTTTAGGCACCACCAGGGGGGTCTTAGGTTTAGGCACCACCAGGGGGGGTCTTAGGCTTAGGCACCACCAGGGGAGTCTTAGGTTTAGGCACCACCAGGAGGGTCTTAGTTTTAGGCATCACCAGAGGGGGTCTTAGGTTTAGGAACCACCAGGGGAGTCTTAGGTTTAGGAACCACCAGGGGGGTCTAAGGTTTAGGCACCACCAGGGGGGTTTTAGGTTTAGGCATCACCAGGGGGGTCTTAGGTTTAGGCATCACCAGGGGGGGTCTTAGGTTTAGGCACCACCAGGGGGGTCTTAGGTTTAGGAACCACCAGGGGGGTCTTAGGTTTAGGCACCACCAGGGGGGTCTAGGGGTTAGGGATAGGTACAGGGAGGGTTCTGTGTGAGAGTAGGGTCAGGTATAGTTTTAGTAACATTTTAGTAATACTTACTAATGTTTTACAGCACTTATTATGAACGTAGTTATATTTATATCATCATTATAAACAATATTTTCAAATTTTATCATAAGAAGAAACTATAAATGAAGGTTAATCACTATAATATACAATTATAACGATTAAACATACAGTATATTCTCCTTTTTTTAATAAATGTTATTTTAAGTTTCACTTTTGAAACAGAGAAGATTAACGTTTTCACTATTACCGATTTCATACACATTACTTAATGATTTATAGATTTGTAAAACATTATTTGTACACTAAATACAAAACAATATTATCATTTACACCCCGCGCCCTTTTTTCCCAACGCCCTTTTTGTACGTACGCCATTTACCTCCCTGGCATTATGATTATTTCCGGATTTTAGTGTCTGAAAGCGGTGCAATTTTTTCACACGCTTTTAGACCCTAAAAATCATACCGCTAGCTAGATCTGCAGCAGCCCTGCACATTACACACCTCCCATGGATTTTGCTCTAGCCCATCCAACTTTTTTAAATGGGTTTGTTCTCACAGTCTCAATGGAGTGGTGTTTGAGGGGATGTGACTGTACTTAGTTGGTCCTTCCTCACCTCACTGTTCCCCCAGTAAGTATACTAATATTGTTTGGGGGACTCCCTTTGGACCAGTGGGGGTGGATGGCTACATTCCTAGGTGGGGTCTTGATGTTACTTATACCGATCTAGTGAAGGGATCAGCAAAGACCCCTCCTCCACACTACCAAGCTGTCACTATTCACCAACATTATTGGTAGATTTATTTTGGACTCAGCTGTATTTATACATGTTTTTAGTATTTTAATATTACAAGTTATATTTTAGGGGGTGATCATGCTCCCCTTTTTGATACATCATAGGCTTATCCTGTAGGACCACGTGTGATATAACTGTTTCCTAGTATCGTTCTCGAAGTGTTGGTAACATTACACACCTCCCATGGATCCAGCTCGGGGTTACCGCTCTGAGCTGCGGATTTCCATCCAATGCCTGACTCAGGATTACCGCTAAAGAGGTTAAGGGCTGGTTCAGACGGACGCTTGCAGAGCGTTTACAGCCAGCGTTCAGGGCTTGGTGTTAAACGCTCCCATTCAAGTGAATGGGAGCGTTTGTACCAAGCTTTCAAGCGCGTTTACACAAACGCGGCGTTTGGGTCCCGATTTTCCCTGGCGTTCAAGGAGCCCCTGGAAGCTACATGTAGCTTCCAGGGGAGGTTAACCGCGACGGCTAATGTCCCCCTAGGGGAAGAAAAAATGCGACCGCATCCAAACGCACACGAACGCTGCTGAACGCGACGCCAGCAAACGCAACGCCTCCAAACGTCCGTCTGAACCAGCCCTAAGTCTTTTAAAAGTTTTGGTAGTGGACTAACAGGAGTAGAAGGTGATGTGCCAAATTTAGATCTAGTAAAGAGCTGAGCAGCGCTACTTAAAAACAGATGAATGCTTACCTGCAAAAGTGTGCAAGCCCCACTAATGGGATAAAGTACACACTGAGCACACACATGACCTGTCTACCGCTTGGAGGATGTTGGTTTCCTCTAACAGCTTGCATGCAACTTGTTAGGTACTCGTCCCTCCCACTGTCGTAGAAGTCTTTCCTCCATGGGAGGGGACCTAACACTAACTAAATTATACCTATGCATATGCATAGCCTGGGCGCGCTATCAAGTAAAATTGAAAATTGCGTAAAAAAAGTGGGATCAGCGCATCACCAGGCCGCCACCGATTGGCCTAAACTCAGAGATGCGCTTAGCCCCCCCAGGGACTGCAAACGCACCTTGAACCAAACAGAGGCTCTGCATATACACCAAAAGCAAAACTGTTAAGTGGGAGCAGCTGGACGGAAATGAATTAAAACATAGTAAAGAGCTGAGCAGCGCTACTTAAAAACAGATGAATGCTTACCTGCAAAAGTGTGCAAGCCCCACTAATGGGATAAAGTACACACTGAGCACACACATGACCTGTCTACCGCTTGGAGGATGTTGGTTTCCTCTAACAGCTTGCATGCAACTTGTTAGGTACTCGTCCCTCCCACTGTCGTAGAAGTCTTTCCTCCATGGGAGGGGACCTAACACTAACTAAATTATACCTATGCATATGCATAGCCTGGGCGCGCTATCAAGTAAAATTGAAAATTGCGTAAAAAAAGTGGGATCAGCGCATCACCAGGCCGCCACCGATTGGCCTCAACTCAGAGATGCGCTGAGCCCCCCCAGGGACTGCAAACGCACCTTGAACCAAACAGAGGCTCTGCATATACACCAAAAGCAAAACTGTTAAGTGGGAGCAGCTGGCCGGAAATAAATTAAAACATAGTAAAGAGCTGAGCAGCGCTACTTAAAAACAGATGAATGCTTACCTGCAAAAGTGTGCAAGCCCCACTAATGGGATAAAGTACACACTGAGCACACACATGACCTGTCTACCGCTTGGAGGATGTTGGTTTCCTCTAACAGCTTGCATGCAACTTGTTAGGTACTCGTCCCTCCCACTGTCGTAGAAGTCTTTCCTCCATGGGAGGGGACCTAACACTAACTAAATTATACCTATGCATATGCATAGCCTGGGCGCGCTATCAAGTAAAATTGAAAATTGCGTAAAAAAAGTGGGATCAGTGCATCACCAGGCCGCCACCGATTGGCCTCAACTCAGAGATGCGCTGAGCCCCCCCAGGGACTGCAAACGCACCTTGAACCAAACAGAGGCTCTGCATATACACCAAAAGCAAAACTGTTAAGTGGGAGCAGCTGGCCGGAAATAAATTAAAACATAGTAAAGAGCTGAGCAGCGCTACTTAAAAACAGATGAATGCTTACCTGCAAAAGTGTGCAAGCCCCACTAATGGGATAAAGTACACACTGAGCACACACATGACCTGTCTACCGCTTGGAGGATGTTGGTTTCCTTTAACAGCTTGCATGCAACTTGTTAGGTACTCGTCCCTCCCACTGTCGTAGAAGTCTTTCCTCCATGGGAGGGGACCTAACACTAACTAAATTATACCTATGCATATGCATAGCCTGGGCGCGCTATCAAGTAAAATTGAAAATTGCGTAAAAAAAGTGGGATCAGCGCATCACCAGGCCGCCACCGATTGGCCTAAACTCAGAGATGCGCTTAGCCCCCCCAGGGACTGCAAACGCACCTTGAACCAAACAGAGGCTCTGCATATACACCAAAAGCAAAACTGTTAAGTGGGAGCAGCTGGCCGGAAATAAATTAAAACATAGTAAAGAGCTGAGCAGCGCTACTTAAAAACAGATGAATGCTTACCTGCAAAAGTGTGCAAGCCCCACTAATGGGATAAAGTACACACTGAGCACACACATGACCTGTCTACCGCTTGGAGGATGTTGGTTTCCTCTAACAGCTTGCATGCAACTTGTTAGGTACTCGTCCCTCCCACTGTCGTAGAAGTCTTTCCTCCATGGGAGGGGACCTAACACTAACTAAATTATACCTATGCATATGCATAGCCTGGGCGCGCTATCAAGTAAAATTGAAAATTGCGTAAAAAAAGTGGGATCAGCGCATCACCAGGCCGCCACCGATTGGCCTAAACTCAGAGATGCGCTTAGCCCCCCCAGGGACTGCAAACGCACCTTGAACCAAACAGAGGCTCTGCATATACACCAAAAGCAAAACTGTTAAGTGGGAGCAGCTGGCCGGAAATAAATTAAAACATAGTAAAGAGCTGAGCAGCGCTACTTAAAAACAGATGAATGCTTACCTGCAAAAGTGTGCAAGCCCCACTAATGGGATAAAGTACACACTGAGCACACACATGACCTGTCTACCGCTTGGAGGATGTTGGTTTCCTCTAACAGCTTGCATGCAACTTGTTAGGTACTCGTCCCTCCCACTGTCGTAGAAGTCTTTCCTCCATGGGAGGAGACCTAACACTAACTAAATTATACCTATGCATATGCATAGCCTGGGCGCGCTATCAAGTAAAATTGAAAATTGCGTAAAAAAAGTGGGATCAGCGCATCACCAGGCCGCCACCGATTGGCCTCAACTCAGAGATGCGCTGAGCCCCCCCAGGGACTGCAAACGCACCTTGAACCAAACAGAGGCTCTGCATATACACCAAAAGCAAAACTGTTAAGTGGGAGCAGCTGGCCGTAAATAAATTAAAACATAGTAAAGAGCTGAGCAGCGCTACTTAAAAACAGATGAATGCTTACCTGCAAAAGTGTGCAAGCCCCACTAACGCAATTTTTAATTTTACTTGATAGCGCGCCCAGGCTATGCATATGCATAGGTATAATTTAATTAGTGTTAGGTCCCCTCCCATGGAGGAAAGACTTCTACGACAGTGGGAGGGACGAGTACCTAACAAGTTGCATGCAAGCTGTTAGAGGAAACCAACATCCTCCAAGCGGTAGACAGGTCATGTGTGTGCTCAGTGTGTACTTTATCCCATTAGTGGGGCTTGCACACTTTTGCAGGTAAGCATTCATCTGTTTTTAAGTAGCGCTGCTCAGCTCTTTACTATGTTTTAATTTATTTACGGCCAGCTGCTCCCACTTAACAGTTTTGCTTTTGGTGTATATGCAGAGCCTCTGTTTGGTTCAAGGTGCGTTTGCAGTCCCTGGGGGGGCTCAGCGCATCTCTGAGTTGAGGCCAATCGGTGGCGGCCTGGTGATGCGCTGATCCCACTTTTTTTACGCAATTTTCAATTTTACTTGATAGCGCGCCCAGGCTATGCATATGCATAGGTATAATTTAGTTAGTGTTAGGTCCCCTCCCATGGAGGAAAGACTTCTACGACAGTGGGAGGGACGAGTACCTAACAAGTTGCATGCAAGCTGTTAGAGGAAACCAACATCCTCCAAGCGGTAGACAGGTCATGTGTGTGCTCAGTGTGTACTTTATCCCATTAGTGGGGCTTGCACACTTTTGCAGGTAAGCATTCATCTGTTTTTAAGCAGCGCTGCTCAGCTCTTTACTATGTTTTAATTTATTTCCGGCCAGCTGCTCCCACTTAACAGTTTTGCTTTTGGTGTATATGCAGAGCCTCTGTTTGGTTCAAGGTGCGTTTGCAGTCCCTGGGGGGGCTCAGCGCATCTCTGAGTTGAGGCCAATCGGTGGCGGCCTGGTGATGCGCTGATCCCACTTTTTTTACGCAATTTTCAATTTTACTTGATAGCGCGCCCAGGCTATGCATATGCATAGGTATAATTTAGTTAGTGTTAGGTCCCCTCCCATGGAGGAAAGACTTCTACGACAGTGGGAGGGACGAGTACCTAACAAGTTGCATGCAAGCTGTTAGAGGAAACCAACATCCTCCAAGCGGTAGACAGGTCATGTGTGTGCTCAGTGTGTACTTTATCCCATTAGTGGGGCTTGCACACTTTTGCAGATAAGCATTCATCTGTTTTTAAGTAGCGCTGCTCAGCTCTTTACTATGTTTTAATTTATTTCCGGCCAGCTGCTCCCACTTAACAGTTTTGCTTTTGGTGTATATGCAGAGCCTCTGGTTCAAGGTGCGTTTGCAGTCCCTGGGGGGGCTCAGCGCATCTCTGAGTTAAGGCCAATCGGTGGCGGCCTGGTGATGCGCTGATCCCACTTTTTTTACGCAATTTTCAATTTTACTTGATAGCGCGCCCAGGCTATGCATATGCATAGGTATAATTTAGTTAGTGTTAGGTCCCCTCCCATGGAGGAAAGACTTCTACGACAGTGGGAGGGACGAGTACCTAACAAGTTGCATGCAAGCTGTTAGAGGAAACCAACATCCTCCAAGCGGTAGACAGGTCATGTGTGTGCTCAGTGTGTACTTTATCCCATTAGTGGGGCTTGCACACTTTTGCAGGTAAGCATTCATCTGTTTTTAAGTAGCGCTGCTCAGCTCTTTACTATGTTTTAATTTATTTACGGCCAGCTGCTCCCACTTAACAGTTTTGCTTTTGGTGTATATGCAGAGCCTCTGTTTGGTTCAAGGTGCGTTTGCAGTCCCTGGGGGGGCTCAGCGCATCTCTGAGTTGAGGCCAATCGGTGGCGGCCTGGTGATGCGCTGATCCCACTTTTTTTACGCAATTTTCAATTTTACTTGATAGCGCGCCCAGGCTATGCATATGCATAGGTATAATTTAGTTAGTGTTAGGTCCCCTCCCATGGAGGAAAGACTTCTACGACAGTGGGAGGGACGAGTACCTAACAAGTTGCATGCAAGCTGTTAGAGGAAACCAACATCCTCCAAGCGGTAGACAGGTCATGTGTGTGCTCAGTGTGTACTTTATCCCATTAGTGGGGCTTGCACACTTTTGCAGGTAAGCATTCATCTGTTTTTAAGTAGCGCTGCTCAGCTCTTTACTATGTTTTAATTTATTTACGGCCAGCTGCTCCCACTTAACAGTTTTGCTTTTGGTGTATATGCAGAGCCTCTGTTTGGTTCAAGGTGCGTTTGCAGTCCCTGGGGGGGCTCAGCGCATCTCTGAGTTGAGGCCAATCGGTGGCGGCCTGGTGATGCGCTGATCCCACTTTTTTTACGCAATTTTCAATTTTACTTGATAGCGCGCCCAGGCTATGCATATGCATAGGTATAATTTAGTTAGTGTTAGGTCCCCTCCCATGGAGGAAAGACTTCTACGACAGTGGGAGGGACGAGTACCTAACAAGTTGCATGCAAGCTGTTAGAGGAAACCAACATCCTCCAAGCGGTAGACAGGTCATGTGTGTGCTCAGTGTGTACTTTATCCCATTAGTGGGGCTTGCACACTTTTGCAGGTAAGCATTCATCTGTTTTTAAGTAGCGCTGCTCAGCTCTTTACTATGTTTTAATTTATTTCCGGCCAGCTGCTCCCACTTAACAGTTTTGCTTTTGGTGTATATGCAGAGTCTCTGTTTGGTTCAAGGTGCGTTTGCAGTCCCTGGGGGGGCTCAGCGCATCTCTGAGTTGAGGCCAATCGGTGGCGGCCTGGTGATGCGCTGATCCCACTTTTTTTACGCAAATTTAGATCTAGATCATTCTAAAGTAAAAAAGACTTCCAGTAATTGGTCAACTTCCTACATGATGTCATGGGCTTCCCAGTCTCTTTAGACCCGAAAGTTTGTATTCTAAACCCTACAGATGAAGACCTGCCTAAATGTGACAAATCTTTCCTTAATGAAATTCCCGAAAAGAAAGGAGCGCTCCAACCGTGCATTAACCTTTTCATTGAGGAAATCCCTACAAAGTTGCACTTACACAGTTGCAATGAAGTAAATTTGCATGTCAGGCCTGCCAGCGGGTCCTCTCCCAGCCCTTTGCACTTGGCCAGAGGGGCACGAGTGATGGTGACGTGGAGGGATTGTCGGTGGATAGAGCCCGGGGATGGTCATAGACAGCCAACTTCACTACGCTGGAACTACGAGTAGTTTTACGCAATTACTCTTCGCCAAACTATGGCTTTGAAATCAAATATTAGCTTTGTATGCATTTCGTAAACTATGCGTTAAAATACGCAATTACGTGTAGTGGGAAGCGTAGTGTATGCGGACTCTTATGCCCTTATGCGGAAAAATTTCTGCATTAATTCCTTTTTAAATGCATATATCGGGTACTCTTCTATGCGTACATTCCGCTTTCCAATGCGTACAATCGTACGCGGAAAAATAGACGCGAGTAATGCATTCATATTCACTTCACAATACACATGTTAACTACGCGTAGCGGAAGTAAACTACGCGTAGTGGTACTTCGCTACGCGTAAATGCGTAAGCATACTTTTGAAACTTCTCCTACGAACTATGATGTGTAGATGCGAACTACGATGCGTAAATTCGCACTGGCGTAGTTTCTGCTCATCACTGGTAGAGCCTGGCTGCGTGGATGCTGGTTGACGTCACTTCAGCACTAAGCCACACCTTCGTCAGGTGACCTAATGCCGAAGCTTAGCTCCGGTACAACTTTACAGTGATTTACTCAATTAAAAGGTTAATGCACCATTGAAGCACTATTTTTTTCTTGTTTTTCTGCTTAGGACACTGGCTCCAACCAGTATTAGGAGCAGCACTGTCAGCATTAATCTGTTTTACCTGTTTAAAGGGCTATCACCCTAGTTAAAGAAATGCAGGATTTTTTGAGGCAACTCCGTGCCCTGCACCCACCGCCACCGTTCGCTGCACCACAACCTGGTATGTGTACCTATTTTATTCATCTATAAATCTCTATGCACAAGAAGTATGTTCATTGAATGTGACAAGTCCTTGAATTAAAAGCCAATAGTAGCAGTGCCGACCTCCATTTTCATTCTTCTATGCATTTGATTGTCTATATGGTCAGAGCACGCACAGGCGAGGATTACAAACCCGATTTGATGTGTGTGTAGAGCACAGCAGACCCCTGTTTTCCTTCAGCACTGCAGTGCTAACGCTGTTTTCTAACTTTTTGCATATTTTTTTTTTATTTTGGTTGTACACTTATTGAAATACTATTTGCAGCCAAGCCAACCCTTTAGATCAGTGGTCCTCACACTAAGGCCCGGGGGCTGAATGCGGCCCCCTGAGGCTTTATCACTGGCCCCCCACTCACAAAATGTATTACTTATAGATGTCGTCCACTGCATCTTTAAATATTGGTGTCTCGAATATAGAATAGCAGAGCTGGTACCATCAATCCACAGGGAAGCCAGCGAGCAGTCATTTGCTGGCTTCCAATCCAATTTCGCATCAGGGGATACTGCTGTCCAATTGGACGACAGGTTGCTCCCTGAGAATGCTTCACTGTCTAGTGAAAATAGTGTCCTTCATTTAAAGATTGGAAATCCATGGTGAAGGACACTAAGAAATGGGTCTACAAACACATGGGCTGTCCTAATATTCCCATATTTTTTTAGGTAGATAGCTAGCAAACCCACATCTATACGTCTCTATAAGTTATAGCTATGTACAATGTCTCTCACCTGCTGTTTGCTATAGTTGCTGTACCTTGTCTATGGATATATTGCTGTATATGAATGTAAATATATATGAAACTGGATGTCAAACAGCCAATACAAACCCACCCACCCACAAACATTAAAATCTAAAAACCCAAGGAGCGGAGACCCAATAATATAACGTCACCAATATGAGGAGATTTGCTGGCTAGTAGTGCAAGGGGTGCCTAGGAAAGGACTAGCTAAGAGTCCACTGATCAAAATTGTAACACACTTCGCTCACTCAAATTGTTTAGCAGGTGCAAAGGTCCCAATGACTGGACCTAGGAAAGTTGCACAGGCGTTGAAGCAGTCCTATTCGCAGACTTGAGAAAAAGAGAGAACACCAAGAGCCCAATATAGTGTAGTATGTACTGGTAAGGTATAATTGATAGAGTAATAATATTAATTTATTACTCACAAACCAGGGTTACCAAGTAGGCAACCACTGTCAAAGCAGGTGGGGAGATTGTCCTGACCCCACTCAGGATTAAAAAGTCGCTCTCTGTAGTTGAAGAAGGAAGGGTGCAACCCTCCACCAAGGGTGGACTTGATGTAGATAATAGGATAACAGAGGTGCCAATAGGATAAAAAACACTAAAAGAACTTAAAAACCCATCTTGGTAATAGAGGAGGCAGTGGTGGACTCACCCCCTCCAAGCAGAACACACGACTGTGGATTTTCAGTCAAAACAATTTTATTGGATACTCCAAATAAAGTGCAACGCATTTCACAGGATGCAAACCCGCTTCATCAGGCAATACCAGATAGGAGTAAACAGCATCTGCCAGTATCATCAACACTGAGCGCCTCAGTCTATTCGCAGACTTGTCTCCAATGTTGAGCATACAAGCAGGAAAGTGAGGCAAGAGGGGGGAGTAGCTTGGCGGAATGAAGCGTGTCAGGAAGCGGGGTACAAGGAGTAGATCCAAGATAAGCTGCTACAAGCAAAGCATGTCAAGCAATGTCCGCATCAGCTCAGCAGATAGTTACTTGCTCGTGGTTTTATCGTCCATGCTTCCTTTATACACACACCGCTTTAGTAGAATGCAGTCCATCCACCACATTCTCACAGTCCACAGATGTGTGTGTTCCAGATGAGCAGTGGAAAAGAGGGGATCCGGCATCACTCGGTCCCACAGCCAAGGCCAGCCAAGAACTCCGGTGTGTCTCCGGCAAAAGCACCACCGTAACGCCAGGACTCACACACTGTATCACATGTGTGTGTGACGTAGGGTCTCACAGCTCCAGTCAGTCGCTGCACCTGTTCACGGTACCTGTGTGTGTGACAGCTGCACATTTGTAATACCAATCACTGCATACCTACCTGTTCAGTACACCTAACTACGTGAGCGCACGCAGTGTTATATACCACTAGTCACTGCACATGTCCACGGTCACACCTGTGTGTATGACAGCTGCGCATTGTATTGATACCAGTCACTGCATACCTGTTCACTGAACCTGTGTGACTGCACATTGTATTAGTCAAGTCAGTGCATACCTTTCATTTCATCCCCCCCCCCCCCCAAATATGGGCAAAACAAGCAGAGGCAGGCCACCCGGCAGGTCTATTCGATGTTGGGCTGTCGAGATTTTGTGCGGCCCTGGACCAAAGTACAGTGTTCAGAAGGCGCGTGCCATCAACCCCCAAGATTGTCAGGACATAGTTGACTATTTAACACAGAACACCTCACCTTCCCAGCTTCCGCACGGATGCGTGACATATCTTCCTCCTCCAGCTCTGAATCTGGCAATCCACTTAACACTCAGTCGGCCGCCACCACCAAAGTGCCATCACCCCAGGGCTCAGCGGTGTGGACATTTTTTTGTGTGTCTGCCTCATATGAGAGCAATGCCATCTGTACTCTCTGCCACCAAAAAGTGAGCAGTGGAAAGACCAAGACCCGCGTAGGGACAACTTCCTTACGAAGGCACATGATGACAAAGCACAAACTGCAATGGGATGACCACCTGAGGAAAAGCAGCACACAAAAGCAAAAGCACACACTGCAGTGGAAGATACCAGGCCGCAATTATTTCTCAAGAAAGGTGATACCCAAACTGTACCATAATGTTGAAAGGCAAGTGGTGTCATCTCTGGCACACAGCATTGGGTGGTCATCTGACCACGTGGTCTGCAAAGCACTGTCAGGCCTGCCCGAAGACTAAGTCAGTCCTCACACAAAGCATCTCTGCCTGCACGCCGTGTGACTGCCTGCCCCAAGACTAAGTCGCTCCCCACACAGCATCTCTGCCTGCAGGCTGCTTGACTGCCACCACCAACAGGGTCCAGGACTCCAGGCGGATTCCTGAATTTTTAAGGCCACTGCTAGCAGCCAAGATAATAAGGTTGTTGCTTCATTGTGGACAGGCCAAATTCGATCAGCTGGACAGTCACTGTTCTGTCATTGAGATACCTCAGCCCGGCGACCATATGGGCTTGAAAACCGCCATGGCTTGCACTCTCGCCATGGTGCGCACCAGTCCAGCATGGTCGTCACTACACAAACAGCTGTGTGCGGTGCGCTACACAGTGAGTTTGGTCTGTCAGTATGAAGCAGTACACTAATTTCCCTACCTGATTGATGTATACACATGCAAGATGTTTTAAAGCACTTTAGGCCTCCAATTTAGCATTCAATGGCCTCAATTCACTAAGCTTAACTCCTATCTTTAATAACTCTTCTGAGCTGTTTTACAGTTATCACCATGGTGATATAATTGTGAAAACTGCTGTGAAGAGTTATTAAAGACAGGAGTTAAGCTTAGTGAATTGAGGCCAATGTGATTTCTGCCCTTAAAATGCTGCTGTGCACCAAATCCAGATTTTTCTCTGGGACTTTTGGCATGTACCCCACTCGGCCATACAAAAGCTCAGATGTTACACCCCTTGAAACATCTTTTCCATCACTTTTGTGGCCAGCATAAGTGTTTCTAGTTTTCAAAGTCCGCCTCCCCATTGAAATCTATTTCGAAAAGTTTGCATGAACCAAACTTTTTGCGGAAGTTCGTGTTCGAGGTTTGCGAACCGAAAATCGGAGGTTCGAGCCATCTCTAATCACAATGTGTGTAGGCTTTAAATAAATCCTCAATGGTATCTCAAATGCATCAATATGCCTGGATGGTATCACACTATGCAGCATCTCAGTGCAGCAAAGTTCAGAGTGAAGTATTACACACCAACCAGTTGGGTCATTAGACTCACGTAACCACCAATGGAATTGTCCGGGTCCGTCTGTGTAATGGAGGCTACAGTGTTTCCTCCAGGTTGATATTGTACTGGTCCTCAATCAAATCCTAATGGAAGGCAGCTTGTAGTGGAAACTGGCCGGTTTCTGCGGGTTGTAGCGGCGCGCTCGCTATCCTCCTCTCCTGGCTCAATTGTGGAGAACCTTCTGGTCAGTGACATCACCTGCAGTCTTCTGCTTACACGTTTCAGGAGGTCTGCCTCCATTCATCAGAGCATCCCTAATGAAGGGGAGGCAGGGCGACACCCATAAAATTTTCCACAGAGTGTTGAATAAACACATTTGTTTTATTTTTCAAACTTTTACACTGGTTTTAAGCATTGTATCTCCAGTGGGGCACCTTTGTGCACTCATTGGGTTTACTTAGGATTTTTGACAAGAAAACCTACATGAAATAGGACATATTATACATTGTTTTTTTCTGGAGATATAACTAAATTTTTTTGTGAAATATGTTAAAAAAGTGAAATGAACATAAAATATTTTTCTGTTGTGTTTTTTTTTCAAAGAAGAATTACATTTACTAACAAAAATATTACTGTTTGCAAAAGCCTTGATTCTGCTGAATCCAACAATACCATATATGCACTGGTATCCCACTTTTACACTCTGCCGCCATTACAGGAGAGCCAGCGCAGGAACTAAGTGAGGTAAACACAAGCAAACATGACACCCTGATTCTGCTGAATCCATTAATACCAGATATGTATTAGTATCCTTGGTTTTCCTGTCCTGGAACAGGTGCCCCAGTACAGGAATCCAGGTGCGGCCAGTATAGGTAGCCAGGAATAGGTGCACCAGTATAGGTAGCAGAATAGGTGCCCCAGTATAGGTAGTATGTATAGGTGCCTGAATATAGGTAGTTGATATAGGTGCCCCCAGTATAGGTAGCAGGCATAAATAGAAGATATAGTTGACCCAGCATAGGTAGTAGGTATAGGAGCCCCCAGCATTGGTAGCAGGTATAGGGGCCACTGCGTGGAGGGGCGCAACATCATCCTCCCTCCACATAGACCTTCTTCTGTAGCCCCCTGTCTGTCTGGCTGGAAGGAGG
This sequence comes from Hyperolius riggenbachi, assembly GCF_040937935.1. Lineage (NCBI taxonomy): Eukaryota > Metazoa > Chordata > Amphibia > Anura > Hyperoliidae > Hyperolius > Hyperolius riggenbachi. The sequence goes on along the minus strand of NC_090648.1, from coordinate 481,062,989 downwards.
GGGGCCCATCTGGATCGAGGGAGGTATGATGTTGGCACCCCATCCTTCTGCTTCCCAGGGGGCTAAATTGCCAATTATCATATGTAGTACATTGCTGGCAGTTTGAGGAGGACTTCCCTGCCAACACGTACCTAGTACGTACTTGGCAGGGAAAGGGGTAAACAGGCTCAAAAGTCTATATGTTTTGCCCGCCCCAGGCATGTATGTTATGGCTTTTATTTAGTGTGCAGAAGCCCCACTCCCATTCCTTGTGCAGTCCTCTCTCCCATGTGTATCATCTATGTACAGGACCTCACTTTCATGAATATCTTAAGAAAGAGTAAAGGTGCACAGGACCTGGAAAAACAGGAACACCGGAGTGCTCTAATGCCAAAAATTGACCGATTGGTGGTAAGGGCCTATGACGTCTTCCTGCTTCCTGGAGTTGGAACGCATAATGCATTCAGGAAGTTGCGTCCCACTGATACCACGCACGTCTCTGGCATCCTCACTGGCTGATGTGTTGGCTTATGGGGAAATTGTGTACACTATTTAAGGTACATCTTTAGGTGGGCTCGGTGTCCTGGTGAAGCGCCCCATACATTGGTGCAAAACGGCTGTCGACCTTTGAACATGCTGTAACTAGTGTTGGGCGAACACCTGGATGTTCGGGTTCGGGAAAGTTCGCCGAACATGGCCGCGATGTTCGGCATGTTCGGGCCGAACCCCGAACTCCCCGAACATCCCGCTTTTGGGGGCCCTATGGGGTCGCAGGCATAAGGGGGGAGCATGCCCCGATCGCGGGGGGGGGGGGTCGGAAATTCCCCCCACCCCCTCCGCTAGCGCTCCCCCCTCTGCCCGCTTCCCCATACAAAAGTTTAAGGAAGTAAAACAGTACCGGTGGTAGTGGGTGGCTGGCAGTGGGCGGCACTGTGAAGTGAGTGACTGAGGAGGCGGAGTCCGGAGAGTGACGCGTTGAGGGAGGCCGGGCAGCGGGCGGTTCAGCAGTAGTACCGTACTACTGCTGAACCGCCCGCTGCCCGGCCTCCCTCAACGCGTCACTCTCCGGACTCCTCCTCCTCAGTCACTCACTTCACAGTGCCGCCCACTGCCAGCTACCCACTAGTACCACCGGTACTGTTTTACTTCCTGAAACTTTTGTATGGGGAAGCGGGCAGAGGGGAGAGCACTAGCGGAGGGGGTGGGGGGAATTTCCGACCCCCCGCGATCGGGGCATGCTCCCCCCTTATGCCTGCGACCCCATAGGGGGGCAGTATTCGGCCGAACAGGGCCCTGTTCGGCCAAACAGGGGCCCTGTTCGGCCCTGTTCGGCTAGTCATTCCGCAGTTCGGGCGAACCCCGAACAGTTTGGCCGAACACCACCAGGTGTTCAGCCGAACTCGAACATCACCCGAACAGGATGATGTTCTGCAGAACCCGAACAGTGGCGAACACTGTTCGCCCAAACACTAGCTGTAACCCTCTCTCCTATGTGGTCTGTACCATTTACAATGCCTGTGAATTTTTAAAGATGTTGGAATAAATATTGAGGTTTTACTGGATGTGCTCTATCGCTCTCTCTGTTTTGCCCTCGTTTTCATGAGCAGTTTTCTTGGGCATCAATTTCCATTTTTTCATGTGTTGCTCCCCATTTTCAGCTTCCTTGTTCATATGCAGCAACCTCTGTTTCATGTCCAGGTGCCTCCTTTTGCTGAAACCACCCAATGCCCGGGCCTTTCTAGCCTTTCCAGAAATTTGGCTCTGGCAACAGTGAACCAGAGTACACATAATACAAAGAAGAGCAAGTTGTGCTTGCTGTCAGATTTGCAAATGCCTAGCTGGTTGCAGATGGAAATGGAAAAATAATATTTCAGTAATATTAAATCTCAAAAAAAAGTCATGTACAGACTCTTCCAGATACTTATTTGTGGCAATTTCATAACAAAAGCAGAACTTCCTTTTAACAGACAATGATGAATACTCGCTATGCTTTACAGTGAACACATTAAGCTATAATGGGTTGCTTTAGAAATGTACATTCTTTAAAAAAAAATTGCATCCTTATTGTTACTGTTCTTTCTCGGTAATTTGAAGTCAGAGATGTTTTGTAATACACGGTTAACCTATGTTTTTTGTTCCGTTCTTTTTAGTAAACGCAGAATGAGTTGCATTCAAGCATATTGTAGTTCCTCTTAGTGCACCATCTACTTTTCCCACAAACAAGTTTGAAGAGAACATCAGGTGGATTCATAGCCTTGCGCACATTATCTCATCATCATCTCCTAGTCTAGGGCTGCAGCAGTAGAAGGAAGAACAAGTATTTCGTAGCACTTGATAAAATGATTGCAAAACTGAGTTTTAAACCTTGAAGCAAGAAAGAAATGAGGAACAGTCGGATGATAAGGGAAGATAAATCTCAATAGCTTATGGAGTCTTCAAGTTTTTTGTAATCTTCTTTGGAAAGTGATGGAAACTTTCTAGTTCAGGCTAAAAGCTTGGAGTCAAATGTCCAAAAGAAATCAAAATTAGCCTGTTACGTTAACAACGCCAAAAATGATACAGAACTTAAGAAAAAAAAAAACAATGGGAGGTGTTGTTGCATGTATTAAAAGCAGAGTTTGTGGTGGAGAATCGAGATCCAAACCCATATAAATACTCCCACCATCACCACCACCAGTGACGTAACCCGCTCGGGCCATTTTGTGGGGGCTGGAGGGGTGGCAGCATGAGGGAGAAGCCTTGGCCACAGTCGACGGGGAGAGGGGAAGTTCTAGCTGTAACTGTATCTAGCTGGAGGGAAGAGCAGAGGGGAGAGCCCCGAGGTGAGGGAGAGGGGGGAACTTCCCCTCTCCCCGCCGACTGTGGCCAAGGCTTTCCCCTCATGCTGCCACCCCTCCAGCCCCCACAAAACGGCCATGAGCGGGCCCCAGGGAGAGTGGGGGCCCGCTCTGAAATTCTGCAGGGGGGCCCGGTGGGGCCTAGTTATGCCCCTGACCACCACTACCCCATACATAGTATCAGGGCTCATAGAGATAATGTCAGGGTGATGTGCTCATAGAGATAGTTTCAAGGTGATTACTATTGGGTTCATAGCAATAGTGTCAGGGTGATGAACTCCTACAGATAGTGCCAGAGTGATTGATTCATAGAGATGATGTCAGGGTCAGTAATGAACCTAGAAATCACACTAGAAATCTTGGAGCCTCATAGCAAAATGTTGATGGGGTCCTCAGACCTAGGGACACTTGAGCAATGTCACCTTCCTCTACCTAATCAGAATCAGAATCAGAATTCGTTTATTTCGCCAAGCACGGTTGCACCGTGCCCGGAATTAGGTTTGGCACGTTGATTGGCAAAGAAAGGGTTGTACAACAGACAAGAGTACTACAACATAACAAGAGAAGTACAGCAGAACAATACTATACAACAGATACAGGAGTAATACAACATTTGCGGTAGGTCAGTTGCGGGACTAGCGGAGACAGCAGCGTGTAGCAGAAGATAATTCTAGTACGACCTAGGCAGGCAGTAGACAGAGCGGCCGCAGCCGAAGTCAGATATTAGTCCGGTAGATGGCTGCAGGGGCGGTCGGTGGAATGGGCAGAGTTCAAGACTCTGACGGCCATGGGAAAAAAAGTGTTTATACGCCTAGTAGTCTTAGCAGGGATGGACCGAAACCTCCGGCCCAGTTTAAGTCGAGTGAAAAAACGGTGGCCAGGGTGAGAGGGGTCGCCCACAATTTTCATTGCTCTATTTCGCAGTCTAGTATCGTAGATGAGATCTAGAGGGGGGAGGGGTTTTCCAATAATCCTCTCCGCTGAGCTGATGACCCTCTGGAGTTTATATCTGTCGCTGGCGGTGCAGCTAGCGAACCAGACCAGGATGGATGAGCAGAGGACTGACTCGATTGTAGCAGAGTAGAAGGACCTCAGAAGTTCATGGGCCATACCAAACTTCTTTAGTTGGCGAAGGAAGAAGAGTCTTTGCTGTGCCTTCCTCTGAGTTGCGGTAGTGTTTGCCCTCCAGGTCAGGTCATCAGAGATGGTTGTACCCAGGAGGCGGACACTGGGAACCCTAGCGACCTCGATGCCCTCGATATATATCGTAGGGGGGTTGCTGGCATGCTTCCTGAAATCAATGACCATCTCCACTGTTTTGGCTGTGTTAAGAACCAGCCCATTCTCATTGCACCAATTGCAGATTCTGTCCACCTCCTTGCGGTAAGCCTGCTCATCGTTCTCACTAATAAGGCCGATGATTGTGGTATCGTCCGCAAATTTGATGATTTTGACAGAGTCAAAAAGTTATTCGTGTATGGAGAAAACAGAAATGGTGACAAGACGCAGCCCTGAGGGGCTCCAGTGTTGGTCACTCTGGGTCTGGAAGATATGTCTCCCAGCTTCACAACCTGGGACCTGTTAGAGAGAAAGTCTGTGATCCAGAGACGGAGGGTTGGATGGACTTTGAGCTCCGTGAGGTTGTCGTGCAGAATGCGGGGGCAGATAGTATTAAAGGCCGAGCTGAAGTCCAGGAGAAGAACTCTAGCATATGAGTTTGGCCTGTCGAGGTGGTTAGGGATAAACTCCAGGCAGATGTTGATAGTGTCGTCAGTGGACCTGTTTGCTCTGTACGCGAACTGGAGAGGGTCCAGTCGGTCCAGAGTAACATTCTTGAGAAGCAACAGTACCGCTCTTTCAAAAGTCTTCATGACCACCGATGTTAGAGCAACGGGCCTGAAGTTGTTTAGGTCAAAAACCCCTTGCTTTTTTGGGATGGGGATGATGGTGGATTCCTTGAAGCAAGTAGGGACTTTCCCTTCTGTGAGGGACCTGGCGAAGATAGAGGTCAGGACATAAGTGGATATAAGTGGATATGGAAATTTACACCCACATGCAACACGAAATATGGACACAGAGACTGAGTGATGGCTCATCTTGCCCTCTCGAAAATGAATATTTCTGCCTTTCTGTTAAAGGTTAGATCTATGTTTGTTGCCCACCCTGGAGTGGGAGGCTTTTATTTTTTTGCCACGGTTTTGGATTAAAAAAAACTTTAGTTCAATATGCAAAACATATGAGCAGGGCCCTTGTCCAAAAGACAGATACATCATTAGCTTCCAAAATCTCTGCCACGAGCAGGAGGAGCTGTGTTCATGGGTTTCAAACTTTGGTTATAATGTCTCACGAATGTCTGGTGAAAATTACCCTAAGGAATTTTTCTATTGAATGTTGCATGGAACAGATGTCTATCTGCTGTTTACCATAACTCCTGTATATTTGCCGTTTTACGCAAATGCAGTAAAGGAGGGGAAAGAAAAAGCTCCAAATCAACAACATCATAATATAAATTTGCAATTTTAAAACCATTATCAACAAAATATAAAATGAAAGCACTCCTGGCATGGGGAAAACTTAGATATTTTTCTTACCTGGCGCTTCTTCTGTTCTCCTGTCTTTGAGGCTCTTCATGGTCCTCTGGGTCCTCTCTATCGTGCCGCTGTCACCCCTAGTTAAGTATTTGACCTTTTCTTTAAGAACCACACATGAGCGGAATGGGGCAACAACGAGGAGGGGTGCGGTCTGGGAGAGAGCATGCGCCATAGCACGACTCCGGCAGGTCAGAAACATTAATTAGGGGTGACAGCAGCACAACGGAGAGGATCTGGAGGACACTAAAAGGCCTCAAAGACTACAGGGCGCTGGACGAAGCTCCATGTAAGTAAGAGTCAACTTTTCCAGGTGTGCTTTTAAAGAAAACAAAATCAACAATAGCAGGATGGATGAATTACCTTAAAAATACTGATTTGAGATAGTACTGAGATAGTAGTATTAAGATAGTAGTTAGAATTCAGGTAACTTTCTGGAGGAAAAAAAAACAGATAACTATGGGGTACAGAGAGTCCAATATAATGTAGTACTTATGTATATAGTAGAATATCAATAAAAGAGGAAGTATACTCGCTAGTTTAGGCTGCCCCACAGAATGTGCCAGAATGTACACACACTCAAACAAAGTATTTTAAATGCACAATTATCAAACAACTTTTGTTGTTGAAACAAACCAAAAAAGTGGTTTGCTATTGTTCAAACAACTGATAAGACACAGCTCAAGTCAATCCAACTGTTGGATTGACTTGAGCTGTGTCTTATCAGTTGTTTGAATAATAGCAAACAACTTTTTTGGTTTGTTTCAACAACAAATGTTGTTTGATAATTGTGCATTTAAAAGACTTTTGTTGAGCGTGTGTATGTGGCTTAAAACATGCAGACTAAAGAGGTAAAACAATTACAAGATTAATCACAGACATTATCTGCCAAGATCACCAACCACTGTCCATAGTAGAAGATAGTGGTTATAAAACCATAAAATGTTGATAAACCACCTAGAGCCAAGATATGTCATCCAAAATAGAAAACTGTTCATTGATTAAAGTTTATGTTCATTAACCTCCTTAGCGGTATGGACAAGCTCAGCTCGTCCATTACCGCCGGAGGGCGCCGCTCAGGCCCCGCTGGGCCGATTTTGTTAAATTTTTTTTTTAATCACGCAGCTAGCACTTTGCTAGCTACGTGGGGGATTCGATCGCTGCCGCTTACCGCCGATCTGCCGCTACCCGACGCGAAAGGAGCCCCCCCTGCATACCCCGTGCACAGCCTGGCCAATCAGTGCCAGGCAGCGCTGCGGGGTGGATCGGGACTCCGGATGACGTCACGACGTCGATGACGTCATCACGATCGTCGCCATGGCGACGGGGAAGCCCTAAAGGAAATCCCGTTCAGAACGGGATTTCCAGACGGGCTAATGTGTCGGCGGCGATCGAAGGTTAGGGAGGGACGCCGCAGGGAGGGGGGAATCATGTAGCTAGCGCTAGGCTAGCTACATGGTTTAAAAAAAAAAAATAGTGCTGCGCTGCCACCTGGCAATGTTGATAAAACGACAGGGTGGATAACTGTTCAAGTACTTGTTACCTGCCCTATGAAAGAATGGAATATGTCAGAAAAGGTTTGTGTGTTTCATAAGAGACAATGGTCCTAATGTGGTAGCAGCTTTACAATTCAGTCCCTTTCACCACTTGCATGCTTGGTGCATACGTTTCAATTAGGTATAAAATATGGTTTACAAACAACAAACAAACACAGAACATTTATATCGCGCTTTTCTCCTGGCGGACTCAAAGCGCCAGAGCTGCAGCCACTAGGACGCGCTCTATAGGCAGTAGCAGTGCTAGGGAGACTTGCCTAAGGTCTCCTACTGAATAGGTGCAGGCTTACTGAACAGGCAGAGCTGAGATTTGAACCCGGGTCTCCTGTGTCAGAGGCAGAGCCCTTAACCATTACACTGTCCAGCCACAAGATTGGTGACAATCTCAGGAATAAATCAGTTTCTACTCTACAAAACTTAAAATGTAGGTTTCATTCAGGGATTCCAAATTATGTGTTTACATCTATAAATTGGGTATTTCAGTTTGCTGAAACTAAACAAAATTGCATGCTTTTGGTACTATAGTGAATCCTCTTTTTGAAACAGAGAAAATCTCGAAGAAGCTAAATTAACACTGACCATGGAAAACAACCACCACCCCCACTCTTAAACTTTGGTTTGAAAAAATCAACCATATATATGAGATTGAGGAGCTGTTAGCATTAAAAGCCCATAAGGGAGATAAGTTCTATAAAACATGGGCTCTATGGATAGACTTCAAAGACAGCGAGGAGTATACATTAGCATCCTGACTCTCCCACGAAGCCTAGAAGCCACCCACAAAACCTTCTCTAATCAAATGTTCTGGCCGTCCCCCATTCAAGCTAAGAATAACCCCAGGTGAACTCAGATATACCTATATTCCTTTGTCTCAAAGGACTGTACCGTGTTACGTGATTACTTGACTACTGAATTGACTGTATCTGTATAAGAAGCTGCTGTGTTATTGTTATTGTGATGTCATGCCCTGTATATCCTTTTTCAGATTGTTTCATAACACCACTGTGCTCCCTCTCTAAGGGACTGTTTGTACTTGGATATATTATAGTTCAATAAATTGTTTAAAAAAAAAAAAATTAACACTGACCATTGAAATTTCTGATAGCAGCATGCACGGAAATGACAGTGACGTACCTTAGAAAAAGCAGTAGGAGATACTAGTCAAACATCACCAACTGGAAAGCAAGGAGGCAATAGCATGTAGCAGTACTATTCTCAATGGATTATACCAGCATCTACCAGCAGTGAGGCGAGTTACAGTTTATCTCCGATTAAAGAAATGAATGCCTACTTGGCACAACCACTGCTTTCACCATCTGTCAATATCTTCAAACACTGGAAGGAGAACAAAAAAATCTGAATTTGAGGGAACTCTTAACCTTTTGGGGACTGACATAGGTTGAATCTACGTCCAGCAGGTGGTGCTGCCTCCCTGACTGGACGTTGATTCAACGTCCGCGCTAACGAACCATCCCAACGTGATCGTGCGCACCGGAGAGGGGAGATTAAGCTGTCATATGACAGCTGACATCTCCCCTCAGTGATCAGCAGCCATCGTGTATGGCTGCTGATCACGTGATCACTATGATCGCTGGCGGATCATAGTGATCACTTTGACAGCTGCGGCGGTAGGGTGGAAAGAAGAGGATCCACTCACCTTCCTGCCGTTCCCACAACGATTGGTGCTCCCTACCGCTCTGGCCGGCATCTCTGCTCCTTCTGACTTCAGCGCCGGGTCCCGCCTTGAAGACGTCATCAAGCCGCGACCCGGAACTGAGCGGCAGTAGGAGCAGAGAAGCAGGCTGGAGCAGAGGGGTCCGCTGCGGCTTGCCGCTGGAGCCTGGAAGGTGAGTGAAAGCAGCCGCTGAACGGGGGACACCTGGCCACACAGGGGACACAGCCCAGCAAGACCCTGCAGGGATCCGGCTGCCCTAACCCCCCAAATGCTATTTCATACATCAGGTATCACACTTGATAAGAAACAAAGTAGGCTTGACTCAGAGCGAGTTTGAATGGTAGTTTTCTTTATTGATGCTTGTTCAGGGTCTATAGCTTAAATATTAAAGCGGAATGAAACCCAGCATTTCTTCTTTGCTCTAATAGATTATTTACAGTATATTATATACAACCAGCATTTTTTTTTACTAGAACAGCATTCAAAGGGTTACACACAGGACTATGAAGTTCCCTGCCAGCAAAGCTGGACGCATCCAAACTTAGATAATGTTATCTTGTATTTAATTGTATCAAGTGAGGAATATAAACACTTCTCTGACATTGCAGGCTCTGATGAACAAAGTCAGACAATCAGAAAGCATTTCATCTTAAGTTAGAAGATGAATAAAGCAGTTATAAATAAAATACAAAGTCAGCTCTCAGGGCACAAAAAGTGTACTTTGGGAACGTATAGTTTCTAAATGAATAATAATACTTATGCAGAAAAGCAAATATGATAACCGTATGGCATATAAAAAGTAGGAAAACATGTTTTTATTGAATATTATGTCAGGGTTTTATACCGCTTTAAAGGCAGAGGACTGGCTGGACAGCCAGCCATCTTTTATTGCAATGTTAAGTTTACAAAATTCTGCCTCCGTTTCCCCCTAACGTCAGGCGTCCTTTATGGTTTCTTTTCTGTATTAAAAATGTTGTTAGAAGTTAGTACTTTTTCTTCTTAATAAGTATAAAAAGTCTTCCTTCTATAAGTTTCTTACACAGACCATTTGACATTTGAGAGGTTAAAAATATTTGAAAACCATTAAGGATTTAGATCCTGATTTGGGCAATTTTGACCCATCTTACTTCTAAGGTCAATACACAGTGTTTGTCACCCCCACGTTGGACCCGTACCTGGGGACCTTCTACCTCTGATAAAGTAGCACCTGCTACAACACAGCTGTAAGGTGGGGGCTGTCCCACCATCATATGGGTTTTTCCACTCCATTTTGAAAATAGATCAAATGTATTCCTGCCCACCTCTCCTTTCTAACATATAACATATATGCAGGGCCGGTTTAAGCAAAAACGGGGCCACAGGGCAAAATAAACCTGGGGGGCCCCCAACAGATGCCCCGGAACAAAAATCGGCTTTAAGGGACCTTTTTTGCAGCTGGAATAGTCAGGGTGTGAAGCCCCAATTGGTCGGAGCTCCACATTCTGGCTACCCCAGCCTGCATGGGGGACAAGGGGTTAAAAAGTATCAGGAGGGGGGACCCCACATAATAAAAAAAAAAAAAAAAAAAAAAAAAATTCCCACACTCTAAACATAAAAAAAAAATTGGGAAAATAGGAAAAAATGCCAGGGATCTTCATACCGCCATTGTAATGATCCGCTCAGCTGGCTGCACAGGCAGACAGCTGTTTGACCATTCCTCTAGTCTGTGGGTTGCAGGTCTCTGGAAGAGAGACCTGTCTTTCCTTTGCAAGTTTCTGATCTGCTCTGCTGCTAAGGAATTTGCATACATTGGTTATGCAAATCATCTAGCTGTCTCCTTTGTAGGCTGGCAGTATAAGAAGCTATGTTTCCCAGAGTCCTTTGCTGGTCATCCTTTCATGGTTTGTTGAAACACTCCAGGAGTGTCAGCCTTGCTATTCATTGCTAAAGTTATCTTAGAGTTTTCCTGGGGGTTGTATTAGACACTCCTCTAGTTCATTCAGGCTTTATCATTTGTATTGCCTGTTCTATCTGTCTGGGGTGCTAACCAGAGCAGCGGTCGCTACTGGTAGCCCCTTCTGTTAATCTGTCTGTCTTGTTTGGATCGCACTACCCTCTAGCGGTAGCGGCTGTGGATCCTTCTGATCTTTGTTCTTGGAGTATAGCTGGAGCAGCGGTTGCTCCCTGCTATCTCATCTGTCTGTCGTGCTTGGATCGCACTAGCCCTAGCGGTAGCGGCTGTGGATCCTTCTGATCTGCTTTCTTGTTCCTGAACTCGGATAGCACTCGCTCTGACGGAAAGAGCAGTGGATCTTTCTTCTCGTATTCCTGTTTTCCGTTTGTCTGTCTTGTTTGATACGAACAGGGAACACCAAGAGCCCCAATAGTGTAATTCGTACTGGACAAGGTGGTAATAAGTTTGTATTGCTAAATACTCATAAGTCAGGGTCACCAGCAGGCAACCACTGTAAAGGCAGGTGGGGAGATTGTCCTGACCCCACTCAGGATTAAGAAGTCGCTCTCTGTAGACAGGAAGAAAGGGTAGCAACCCTCCACCAAGGGTGGACTCAAAATTGTATACAATGAACAGAGGCGCCAAAAGTATAAGATTAGATTAAATGAGCTTAAAAACCAACTTAAATGGCAAAATTGAAGGAGGAAGTGGTGGTCTTACCTCCCTCAAGCAGACACGACAACGACTGCGATTCAGAGACAGTCAAACACATTTATTAGGAACTCCAAAAAGAAATGCAACGCGTTTCGCAGGTTCAACCCAACTTCATCAGGCAATGTAGGGAGGAGTATCAAACAATCTGCACAAGGATTCAAATTAAGCGCCTCTGTGAGGCGCTTAATTTGAATCCTTGTGCAGATTGTTTGATACTCCTCCCTACATTGCCTGATGAAGCGGGGTTGAACCTGCGAAACGCGTTGCATTTCTTTTTGGAGTTCCTAATAAATGTGTTTGACTGTCTGAATCGCAGTCGTTGTCGTGTCTGTTTGATACGAACGCTTGCTGTAGGCTCGGTGAGGTAACCGTTAAGCAAGTGCTCGCGTTCTTTGTTTCGTGTTTGTCTGTCGGTGGTTAGTTAGGCATGCTTGTCTCTGTTGCGCTTAACGTGCGGAGATCGCGCTGTAAACGCGTTCGCTGTTGCGAATGAGTGCGGTGTTCGCGTTTGGCTAGCGTTTGTTATTTTCGTTATTTTCTCATTGTCGTTTGCTGTGCCTTTGCTATTCTCGAGTTCTGTTCTGATCAGTCTTGTGTCACTTCTGGCAATCGCCTTTCTCGCGATCGTGTTCATACTTTGTTTCTGCGAATGTGTGTTCACCGTCGCTGGGTGGCGACTAGATTGGGGAACACACATTTAGTCTTTCTCTATGCTCTTCTCTTTAAGGACTGTTCAGCCCCGCACTGTCTTAGATCGGTACAATTACCATCTGGCATTTGTGGCTGTGCAGAGGCTGTGCTCGTCTGCACTCCACATCGCCATCTGAAGAATTTCCCTCTACTGGCGCTTGCACCAAAGCTGGGTTCCCCCCTTCATATGCTTGTGGTGGATTTCCGCCGTGTCAGCGCACGCCTTGTGCGCTGATCACGGAGATTAATCCTCAATCGTTACAGCCATATTGCGGCTGTATAGCGATCCCTGGCCAAAGCGCTGCGGCTGCATATGGACCCCCTGGAAACCCCGTCAGGAAATGCATTGCTCTTTCTTTTGATGCATGTAAAATTACACTACCGTTAGGTTTGCTACTAAAAGTTACATTTACCGCATTTAAAAGTATACTTTTTTCCTTCAAAACTTTAAAATCGATTTTCTCAAAAACTATAAGGTCTTTTTGAAAAATTGTTTTTTCCTCTTATTTCCAATGATCTCCGTTAACACATCCTTCACATTTAGGGTTTCTAGCTTTTAAGGTGGATTTGCTATTAATTGTTAAAGTCGGCGGGTTTTTAAATGTGTATTTTTTTTCCTTTGAAACTTTAAAATCGATTTTCTCAAAAACTTTAAGGTCTTTTTGAGAACTTTTTTTCCTCTTGTAGCCACTGGGGGCCCCTAAAAGCTCTGGAGCCCTGGGGCAATTGCCCCCTTTGCCTCTATGGTAGCGCCGGCCCTGCATATATGAATGTATATTTAACAGTAGATGCACAAATGCATACACTATACACTGTTAGCTCACAGTGATGAGCTAAAATGCCAATATTCTTTTTGCATTCATTTTTGCATAAATAATATTATATTTGACTTAAAATGCCAACCAAAAATAATTTTGTGATTTTTTTTTTTTTTGCATTTTTGCAGTCTGCTGGGTTTGGTGCATCACTGTGATTGTTTCTGTGTAATGCTGGCTGCTGAGGTAGCTGCCAGAATATTTCCCTGCCTTCCACCAACCTACCTAGCACCGCTGAAGGGCCACCTACTTAACCTACTTAACCACTTTACCACTTACCTACCTAACACTGCTTCCTGGGCTATGGCCATACACCACTGCATTTTCACCTCTGCAGGCAGGCTATATGACCATGCGTATCTGTTTGTTTTGATCTGCGGAGGGGCTACAATTTGAACTGTACTAGCGGGGGTTCATTAAAGGGTCGTTGCGCTGGTCCGCAGGAGGGTGATGAACTGAGGCAAACTGCTACCGTGGCTTGAGGAAATATGGACTGTGTTGCACTGTTTACAATGTCACATAGGGACTGTTATCGTAGCGCACTGCGTTTGACACAATATTAAGCTGGATTGCACTGTTACTGTAGCTGGGTCGCAGTATGGACTGTATCGTACGGCACCGCTGAACAATCACTGCAAGTTGCCTCGGCGCCCACTTGGTGGCCCCACACCCATGCCCTCTCAACCCACACGCCTCACCTACACCAGATCACAGCTCCTTAAATGGGAACCCTGCGCAGCCCTACACCCAGAGGACAGGCTCCTGTTTGACTCCGTCTGGAGCCATATCCGAATAATCACTGCCCCAGGGTCAGGGCCCCATGGCGGCCAGCGACGGAGAGGCTGCCGAGCCGGCGTCCGCGTGAGACTAAGAAGGAAAGGACTGCGATCAGCCATCCCCGCGGTCCTCCTGGCAAACGTCTGCTCTCTCACAAATAAGTTAGACGAACTGCGGCTCCTCAGCAACAGGAGGGAACTTGGCAGCAACACCCCAGTCTTCTGCTTCACGGAATCATGGCTACACGACGGCATCCCTGACAGCGCCCTCCATCTCCCTGGCTTCAACATCATCCGGGCAGACCGCGACAGCAAGCTCTCTGAGAAAAGGAGAGGGGGAGGCATCTGTTTCTACATCAGCTCTGCCTGGTGCTCCAACACCTCTGTTCTCGCCAAGAGATGCTCCCCAGTCCTGGAGCTCCTTCTAGTAAACTGCCGACCCGTTTACTCACCCAGGGAATTTTCCTCCTTCGTTCTTGTTGGGGTGTACATTCCCCCTGACGCTGATGTCAAAACGGCCCTGCGCAAACTCACCGACACCATCACACAGTGGGAGACGTCCCTCCCGGACTCGTTATTCATCATCTTGGGGGACTTTAACAAGGCCAACCTACGCCAAGAGCTGCCACGCTACCACCAGCATGTCACCTGCCCCACCAGGAACGCCAACACTCTGGACCACTGCTATACGGTCCTGAAGGATGCATACAAGGCAACCCCGTGGGCAGCACTAGGCTCATCGGACCACTGCATCATTCACCTGATACCCACCTACAGGAGACGCCTGGAAACTGCAAAACCAGTCCTAAGATCCAGCAAAGTATGGTCGGACGAGGCTAAACTTCAACTTCAAGCCTGCTTCGACTGTACGGACTGGATGGCTCTGGAAACACCGAACCTAGATGAGTGGGCAGACATTGTATCCTCGTACATCAGCTTCTGTGAGGACCAGTGTGTACCTACAAAAATCCGCAAACACTACCCCAACGACAAACCATGGTTCTCCAATAAACTTAGGCAATTGCGCAGATGCAAGGAACTGGCGTTCAAGTCGGGTAACCGTGAGGAGTATAGGAGGGCAAAAAACACCCTAAACAGGGAACTGAGGGCCGCCAAAAAGAACTATGCGGTAAAACTGGAACAAAACCTCTCCTCAAGGGACACAAGGACTGTCTGGAAGGGGCTTAAGGCTGCCACGAACTACAAGCCCCCACCCCAGCACGCAACCCCCAGCTCCGAGCTTGCCGAAAACCTCAGCGAGTTCTATTGCAGATTTGAGAACCTGCCAGTTCCAGCAAGGCCCCCTGAGCCTCCTGCCCTCTCCCCTGACTTAGCTGCCCCTCCCCCAAGCCCACCCCCTCTAGCGGTGAACAAGGACGATGTCAGGAAACACTTGTCAAAGTTAAATGCAAGGAAAGCCTCAGGCCCAGACGGAGTTTCACCAGCCTGTCTGAAAACTTGCGCGCAGCAGCTTGCTCCTATTCTCTCATCCATCTTTACTAAGTCCATCCAGGAAGGCAGGGTCCCTGCTTGCTTCAAGAGGTCCACAATCATCCCTGTCCCCAAAAAACATGGTGTCTCAGACCACAACAATTTCAGGCCGGTGGCTCTCACATCTGTCATCATGAAATCCTTTGAAAGCTTGGTTTTGCCTCTCCTCAAGCTGTCCACTGAGTCCCTGCTGGACCCGTTCCAGTTTGCGTATAGAGCAAACAGGTCTACTGACGACGCCATAAACATCTGCCTGGAGCTCGTAAATGAACACCTGGATAGACCTGACTCATACGCCAGGATCCTTCTACTTGACTTCAGCTCGGCGTTTAACACCATCAGCCCCCAAATACTTCGAGAGAATCTTGCTGCCCTCGGAGTCCACCCTACCCTTCGCCTCTGGATCACAGACTTCCTAAGCGACAGATCCCAGGTCGTCAAGCTGGGCACTATCATCTCTCAACCAAGGACCACCAACACAGGGGCCCCTCAAGGCTGCGTGCTGTCGCCGTTCCTATTCTCCCTATACACAAACAATTGCAGGTCCACTGCAAACTCCGTCAAAGTCATCAAGTTTGCGGATGATACCACCATTGTTGGCCTCATCTCTGGGAATGATGAACAGGAGTATCGCCTTCAGGTTGACAGAATTTGCCACTGGTGTAAGGAGAACGGCCTGGTCCTGAACACTGGAAAAACGGTTGAGATGATTGTAGACTTTAGGAGACAAGCCACCACCCCACCCCCGATCAGCATTGATGGCATGGTAGTTGAGAATGTTCCCTGCACACGCCTCCTCGGCACGACAATCTCTAAGGACCTGACTTGGAAAGCCAACACAACCTCCACCCAGAAAAAGGCCCAGCAGAGACTATTTTTCCTACGTCAACTGAAGAAGTTCGGTATGGCCCATGAGCTTCTGACGAGCTTCTACACAGCCACAATTGAATCTGTTCTCTGCTCCTCCATCCTGGTCTGGTACGCTGGCTCCTCCGCCAGCGACAGACACAAACTGCAGAGGGTCATCAGATCAGCGGAGAGAATCATCGGGAAACCACTCCCCTCTCTTGAACAAATCTTCAACTCAAGACTGTGCTCCAGAGCTCAAAAAATAGCTAACGACCCGTCCCACCCAGGCTTTCGCTTCTTCAGTAGACTCCCCTTAGGCCGGAAATTCCGATCCATCTACACCAGGACCACAAGGCACAAGAACAGCTTCTTCCCCTCAGCCGTAAACTACCTGAACTCTTAGACTCTAAATCTGACCGCATGGTAGCATATTGCTATGTGAATGTATCCAAATGTGACCAATTTCTATAACTGTATCTTTATATTGCTGATGCGTACATGTAGTTGTATTGTATGTCCTGTTCTTTCTCACACTTGCCCTGTACTTGCCAAACCCAATTCCGGGCACGGCCCAGTCGTGCTTGGCGAAATAAAATATTCTGATTCTGATTCTGACTAAAAAAGATTTTTAGTATGTTTGCACTACAATAAAAGTTTTTTTGCATTTTCAATTTCAAGAAAAAAAATGATTTGTTTGTGTTATTGTGAATTCATGCCATATTGCGAAAATACAGTGTATTTTTTGCAAATATTTTCTCGAAATTGAAAATGCCATTTTCAATACGAAAAGGACTTTGGCAAAAATTTGTGAGCATCAATGGTGGCTGAGTGTTTGTTGCTGGATCTATTGATTATTTAGAGATTGCCTTCTGGCCGGTAGATCACAGTATGAGCACCAATTTTAAGCGGTTTACAATTATTTTAATTGCCTCCTAAATCACTCTATGATATGCAGTAATTAGTGTGTGTGTGTTTGTGTGTGTGTGTGTATATGTGTGTGTGTGTAACAGGGCCGTATTTACCATAAGGCACTGTAGGCACATGCCTACAGGCGCCTGATGATGGAAAGGTGGCTCACACCCCTCCCCAAGCGCCTCCCTCATTCCCTATGCAGAGTCTTGATGAGAGTGTAAATGAGAGGTTACTCACCCTACTCTTGGCATTGCACTGACAAGATCTCCCTTCAGTCAGGGGCACCTCTAGCTACTTAATACTGAGGTTTCTCTAGCTACCGAATACTTGGGGGCACCTCTAGCTACTTAGTATTAGGTAGCCAGAAGTACCCGTAATATTAAGGGGCACCTGTAGCTACCTACAACAGGCAAGAGAAGTAAGGGAGAAGTGACAGCTGGGCTAGTCAGCACACTTGTGGTGCAGTTCGGTGGGGGTTTGTAGCTTCATGGAGGATGAAATCTAAGGTCCCAGGACATCTGTGCCTATTGGACTTCTGTGAGGTAAACATGGACCTGGTGTGTAATAAGTTAAAGTGCCAAAAACTATTTAACTACTTCCGGCAGGTCTTTTGGTTGTTTATATTGCAATTTACCTATACAAAAGACCTTTTTTGCGGCACTGGAGTTTGAATCTATTTCTCATCTTTAAATGAGAACTGTAGAGAGAGGTGTATGGAGGCTGCCATATTTGTTTCCATTTAAGCAATACCAGTTGCCTGGCAGTCCTGCTAATCCTCTGCCTCTAATACTTTCAGCCATAGGCCCTAAACAAGCATGCAGCAGGTCAGGTGTTTCTGACAATTTTGACAGATATGACAAGATTAGCTGCATGCTTGTTTCTGGTGTGATTCAGACACTTCTTCAGCCAAATAGACCAACAGGGCTGCCAGGCAACTGGTATTGTTTAAAAGGAAATAAATATGGCAGCCTCCATAAACCTCTCACTACAGTTCTACTTTAAGGGGTCACCACCTGTTCAGTGGATTTAATTTTTAATTGATTCATATCATAACCCTGCATGTTTCTAAAATTTCTCCCTATATTCGTTTTTTTTATGATATAAAAAAAAGGCCCCTGCTCTATTTTTCAGCTGTCTAAGTCCTTCTTGTATGCTGAATTCCCTAAATATTATCATGTAATCACCGGCGTACCTACCGGGGATGCGACCCCCTCAGCCGCAGGGGGGCCCGGGTCTGCTCTGAGGCCCGCTCACTGTGCGTGGGGGGAGCGCTGCTCTGGAACCCCCAGCAAGGTGCTCAACTGGCCGCAGCGTCTAATAGACGCTGCGCCAGTTCATTCCCCGCAGCCCCGCTCCGCTCCAGCAGCCTTCATAGTCTCCGGCAGGCAGAGCAGGGCTACGGCAAGATGGCCGCCGAAGAAGCCCTACACTGGAGACTATTTGTGTCTCCAGTACAGGGCTTCGGCAGCCATCTTGCCGTAGCCCTGCACTCTGCCTGTCAGCGCGGGAGATGTGCTGCAGGAGGACTCGGGGAGCTGCGAGCCAGATCCCGGGAGAAGAGAAGACTTCTGTCAGGTAAGTGAATTGGTTTTTTTTCACAGGTGCATTTTTTTTTCTAGTGTCTGCTGCCTACATTGTGATTTTCTGGTGTCTGCTGCCCACATTGCGATTTTCTGGTGACTGCTGCCCACATTAGGATTTTCTGGTGTCTGCTGCCCACATTAGGATTTTCTGGTGTCTGCTGCCCACATTACGATTTTCTGGTCACTGCTGCCCACATTGCGATTTTCTGGTGTCTGCTGCCCACATTGCGATTTTCTGGTGACTGCTGCCCACATTACGATTTTCAGGTGTCTGCTGCCCACATTACGATTTTCTGGTCACTGCTGCCCTCATTGCGATTTTCTGGTCACTGCTGCCCACATTGCGATTTTCTGGTGTCTGCTGCCCACATTACGATTTTCAGGTGTCTGCTGCCCACATTACGATTTTCAGGTGTCTGCTGCCCACATTACGATTTTCAGGTGTCTGCTGCCCACATTGCGATTTTCAGGTGTCTGCTGCCCACATTACGATTTTCAGGTGTCTGCTGCCCACATTACGATTTTCAGGTGTCTGCTGCCCACATTGCGATTTTCAGGTGTCTGCTGCCCACATTATGATTTTCAGGTGTCTGCTGCCCACATTGCGATTTTCAGGTGTCTGCTGCCCACATTGCGATTTTCTGGTGTCTGCTGCCCACATTACGATTTTCAGGTGTCTGCTGCCCACATTACGATTTTCAGGTGTCTGCTGCCCATATTATGATTTTCAGGTGCCTGCTGCCCACATTGCGATTTTCAGGTGTCTGCTGCCCACATTACGATTTTCAGGTGTCTGCTGCCCACATTACGATTTTCAGGTGTCTGCTGCCCACATTGCGATTTTCAGGTGTCTGCTGCCCACATTATGATTTTCAGGTGTCTGCTGCCCACATTGCGATTTTCAGGTGTCTGCTGCCCACATTGCGATTTTCTGGTGTCTGCTGCCCACATTACGATTTTCTGGTGACTGCTGCCCACATGGCGATTTTCTGGTGACTGCTGCCCACATTGCGATTTTCTGGTGAACTCTGCACACATTACGATTTTCTGGCACACATTACGATTTTCTGGTGAACACTACCCACGTTACGATTGTCTAGTGAATGCTGTCCACGTTACAATTTTCTGGTGACTGCTGCTCACGTTACGATTTTCTGGTGACTGGTAGAGTTGGGCCGAACCTCCGATTTTCGGTTCGCGAACCGGGTTCGCGAACTTTCGCGAAAGGTTCGGTTCGCGTTAAAGTTCGCGAACCGCAATAGACTTCAATGGGGATGCGAACTTTGAAAAAAAAAATTAATTATGCTGGCCACAAAAGTGATGGAAAAGATGTTTCAAGGGGTCTAACACCTGGAGGGGGGGATGGCGGAGTGGGATACATGCCAAAAGTCCCCGGGAAAAATCTGGATTTGACGCAAAGCAGCGTTTTAAGGGCAGAAATCACATTGAATGTTAAATGACAGGCCTAAAGTGCTTTCAAACATCTTGCATGTGTATACATCAATCAGGTAGTGTAATTAAGGTACTGCTTCACACTGACGCACCAAACTCATCGTGTAACGCACCGCAAACAGCTGTTTGTGTAGTGACGGCCGTGCTGGACTGGTGCGCACCATGGCGAGAGTGCAGGTTTTGGTGGCTTTACAGCCCATATGGTCAGTCACCTGGCTGATGTAGCTGAATGACAGAACAGTGACTGTCCAGCTGATCAAATTTGGTCTGACCACAATGAGGCAACGACCTTATTATCGTGGGTGTGCCCCCCGAGACACTCATCTAGGCGCCGGTCATTGCTCCATTGTGATACGCAAGCCCCTTCACCACGGCAAGGTAATGATCACGAAGGGGAATGGGCGCATGTTCATGCCTTTTCTTTTGTTGTTGCAGCTGCCCGCAGTGCAGCCAGAAAAATTAGGCAGTCATGTACACGCACCCGAAAAATTATTACAGCGGCCGCTGCTAGCAGCGGCCTAAAAAATTCAGCAATCCGCCTGGAGTCCCGGACCCTGTTGGTGGTGGCGGAGAAGGTAGTGAAGCGGCCTGCAGGCAGACATGCTGTGTGGAGGGACTGGGAGCGACTTAGTCTTCTTGGGGCAGGCCAGGCAGCCAGTCACACGGCGTGCAGGCAGAGATGCTGTATGTGCGGGGACTGACTTAGTCTTGGGGCGGGCAGCAGCCCTCCGGGATCCATGCCTCATTCATTTTTATAAAGGTGAGGTACTTAACACTTTTGTGACTTAGGCGACTTCTCTTCTCTGTGACAATGCCTCCAGCTGCGCTGAAGGTCCTTTCTGAGAGGACGCTTGCGGCAGGGCAGGAGAGAAGTTGGATGGCAAATTGGGACAGCTCTGGCCACAGGTCAAGCCTGCGCACCCAGTAGTTCAAGGGTTCCTCATCGCTGTTCACAGCAGTGTCTACATCCACACTTAAGGCCAGGTAGTCGGCTACCTGCCGTTCCAGGCGTTGGTGGAGGGTGGATCCGGAAGGGCTACGGCGAGGCGTTGGACTAAAGAACGTCCGCATGTCCGACATCACCATGAGATCGCTGGAGCGTCCTGTCTTTGACTGCGTGGACACGGGAGGAGGATTAGTGGCAGTGGTACCTTGCTGGCGTTGTGCCGTCACATCACCCTTAAAGGCATTGTAAAGCATAGTTGACAGCTGGTTCTGCATGTGCTGCATCCTTTCCACCTTCCGGTGAGTTGGTAACAGGTCCGCCACTTTGTGCCTGTACCGAGGGTCTAGTAGTGTGGCCACCCAGTACAGCTCATTCCCCTTGAGGTTTTTTATACGGGGGTCCCTCAACAGGCAGGACAGCACTGAACAGAACAGGTATGCTGTGGCAGGATCACTGAACAGCTATGCAGTGGCAGGATCACAGTACAGGTATGCAGTGGGCTGAGGGCTCACTGAACAGAACAGGTATGCAGTGGCAGGATCACAGTACAGGTATGCAGTGGGCTGAGGGCTCACTGAACAGAACAGGTATGCTGTGGCAGGATCACTGAACAGCTATGCAGTGGCAGGATCACAGTACAGGTATGCAGTGGCAGTATCACAGTACAGGTATGCAGTGGGCTGAGGGCTCACTGAACAGAACAGGTATGCTGTGGCAGGATCACTGAACAGGTATGCAGTGGCAGGATCACAGTACAGGTATGCAGTGGGCTGGGGGCTCACTGAACAGAACAGGTATGCTGTGGCAGGATCACTGAACAGCTATGCAGTGGCAGTATCACAGTACAGGTATGCAGTGGGCTGAGGGCTCACTGAACAGAACAGGTATGCTGTGGCAGGATCACTGAACAGGTATGCAGTGGCAGGATCACAGTACAGGTATGCAGTGGGCTGAGGGCTCACTGAACAGAACAGGTATGCTGTGGCAGGATCACTGAACAGCTATGCAGTGGCAGGATCACAGTACAGGTATGCAGTGGGCTGAGGGCTCACTGAACAGAACAGGTATGCTGTGGCAGGATCACTGAACAGCTATGCAGTGGCAGGATCACAGTACAGGTATGCAGTGGGCTGAGGGCTCACTGAACAGAACAGGTATGCAGCCAGGAAGAAGTTAAGCCTAACTAATCTTTCCCTGAGAGACAGTCTGCAGCAGCTCGCCCTACTCTGACTAATGCAGGCACACGAGTGGCCGTAATGGCCGCCGCTGCCTGCCTTATATAAGGGGGGGTGGGGCTCCAGGGGCTAGTGTAGCCTAATTGGCTACACTGGGCCTGCTGACTGTGATGTAGAGGGTCAAAGTTGACCCTCAGGTGCATTATGGGGCGAACCGAACTTCTTCCGCAAAAGGTTCGCGTGCGGTACCCGCACGCGAACCACCTAAGTTCGCGCGAACCCCGTTCGCCGGCGAACCGTTCGGCCCAACTCTAGTGACTGGTGCCCACATTACGATTTTCTGGTGAACTCTGCCCACATTATGATTTTCTAAAGGCCCACATTACGATTTTCTGGTGAACTCTGCCCACATTACGAATTTCTGGCCCACATTACGATTGTCTGGTAAAATGCTGCCCACTTTACAATTAATTTACAGTGAAACGCTGCCCCATTACGATTATTTGGCACCTATGGGGGGGGGGGGCATCCAAATATTCGCAGGGGGGCCCTGTGATTTCTAGTTACACCCCTGCATGTAATCATGTGTACTATTACAATTGATATAATATAACTTATGCAAATTGTAATCACTTTCTAAAACATTATTTTTAAATGTATTCCCACCTGCATCACTTCAGGACTCGCATTCATCGCAACTTTTGTATTTCAACTAAAGCTGATGTTTTCTAAAAGTTATCTTCAAACTCTTCATAGCGGGGCTCTTTGTGTTACCACATACAGTGGGGTGCAAACGTTTGGGAAACCTTGTTAATCGTCATGATTTTCCTGTATAAATCGTTGGTTGTTACGATAAAAAAATGTCAGTTAAATATATCATATAGGAGACACACACAGTAATATTTGAGAAGTGAAATTAAGTTTATTGGGTATAGAGAAAGTGTGCAATAATTGTTTAAACAAAATTAGGGCGGTGTATAAATTTGCGCACCACAAAAAATAAATGAAATCAATATTTTGTAGATCCTCCTTCTGCAGAAATTACAGCCTCTAAACACTTCCTGTAGGTTCCAATGAGAAATTATAATGAACAAGGAACACGCGCTGATATCAAATGATTCATTTAATCTATACATTTTCTCAAATGTACACATAACATTTTATAAAAAACACACTTATAAAAAGAACACTCGTGCTCCACACACAATCCAAGAGCACACCATACACTTCTCAGAGATGGCACACGCTATTACAACCTGTGTAGATAATAGCTGCACCCAAACTTTACATTTCTTATTGACAGTTCTCATTAGCCTGTAATTCACAAAGCATATATGTAGGATTCAATTCCAACAGCTGTTCCAAAAATAGATCGTGATATAGGATCCTATTTAAGAAAAAAGTGTTGATCAACTTTATGATTATATCGGGCTTCAGTTCTGGAAATGCATAGGTCCACCTTAATAGATTCGTCCCATACGGCATATGATAACAGTCTCGTTAAGAGCACCTTCTTAAAACTTAACTTCACGGCAAACTACATTCACTTAGAGTACCTCTAGATCATGGAAGCTCCTCTCCCGGATTTTCAAGCTGTACACTCGGCCGGGTGCTTCAGAGCTTCTTTTTCCGTTCAGCTCTCGGCGTTGCTCAGTCGCCTACGTCACTTCCTGCTGGCAAGTCCAGTGTGACGCCCGCTGTCTGTTCCAGCAAGCCAAGAGCGGTTTCTGCAGGTAACGTCACCTTAAAGTAATAGGACCTTTGCTGTGCAAATGGTCGCTTAAGCGCTATCGCGGCCAGCCAGGCTCCTAAGTACTTCAGAAACAGCTTGTTCAGTTTCAAGAGAACCTCTACGCGTTTCAGCTAAAATCCGTTAGCCTTCATCAGGAGGAATAGTTCTACCGAATGCAGTTCATCCGCTTAAATAAGTTCCTGTCCATATTGCTGCCCATATTCAAATATCTCTCCGCCCGTCTCATCATTATGTTAATGTGGGTTCATGCAAATACTTTCCAGCTATTATAACATCACATGACTTGTTACTCTGCCAATTTACCAATCCTAATGATCCTATTCCTTCAAATAATACGTATTTACTCAAATATATTTTATATTTATTCAAAAAATGCAAATGTTTCCATCTCACTATTTAATCCTTTTGGTATCAGCGTGTCCAACTGAAAGATCCATCGGGATTCGTTTGTAGACATTTTTCTGATAAAATCACCCCCCCCCCCCCCTAAAACCCCTCTTTATCACTTCTTTATCACTTCCAGACCAAAGAAGATAGTGCCCTTCAGACTTCCACTATGTTTCTCTTTATAGTGGTTTGAGAGTGGATGCTTATCATTTTTCTTAAGAATTCCAATGAGAGTCTGGATTGGGGTTGAAGGTATTTTGGACTATTCTTCTTTAAAAAACATCTATAGTTCATTCAGGTTTGATGGCTTCCAAGCATGGACAACTCTCTTTAACTCCCACCACAGCCATTCCAGAACATTGTACTTGTTCCTCTGCATGTCTTAGTGGATTTTGAGCAGTGTTTAGGTTCGTTGTCTTGTTAAAAGATCCAGCCCTGGTGCAGCTTCAGCTTTGTCACTGATTCCTGGACATTGGTCTCCAGAATTTGCTGATACTGAGTGGAATCCATGCGTCCCTCAACTTTGACAAGATTCCCAGTCCCTGCACTGGCCACACAGCCCCACAGCATGATGGAACCACCACCATATTTTATTGTAGGTAGCAGGTGTTTTTCATGGAATACTGTGTTGTTTTTCCTCCATGCATAACGCCCCTTGTTATGCCCAAATAACTCAATTTTAGTTTCATCAGTCCACAGCACCTTATTCCAAAATGAAGCTGGCTTGTCTAAATGTGCTTTAGCATACCTCAAGCAGCTCTGTTTGTGCTGTGGGTGGAGAAAAGGCTTCCTCTGCATCACTCTCGCATACAGCATCTCCTTGTGTAAAGTGCAATGAATGGTTGAACGATGCACAGTGACTCCATCTGCAGCAAAATTATGTTGTAGGTCTTTGGTGCTGGTCTGTGAGTTGACTCTGACTATTCTCACCATTCGTCACTTCTGTCTAGCTGAGATTTTTCCTGGTCTGCCACTTGAGCCTTAACTTGAACTGAGCCTGGGGTCTCCCATTTCCTCAATATGTTCCTAACTGTGGAAACAGACAGATGAAAACTATGAGACAGCTTTCTGTATCCTTCCCCTAAACCATGAAGGTGAACAATCTTTGTCTTCAGGTCATTTGAGAGTTTGAGACCCCCATGTTGCTACTCTTCAGAGAAAATTAAAAGAGGATGGAAACTTACAATTGAGCCCATTAAATACTCTCTCTTAATTGGATTCACCTGTGTATGTAGGTCAGTGGTCACTGAGCTTACCAAGACAATTTTAATTCCAATAATTTGTTTTAAAGGTTTTGGAATCAATAAAATGTCAAATTTAGGCACCTGCCAAATTTTATTTAAACAATTAATGCACACTTTCTGTAAATGCAATAAACTTCATTTCACTTCTCAAATATCACTGTGTGTGTCTCCTATGTGATATATTTAACTGACATTTTGTATCGTAACAACCAACGATTTATACAGGAAAATCATGACAATTAACAAAGGTTGCCCAAACTTTCTCATCCCACTGTAATTCCCTTACACAATTTGGGAATGAGTAGGATGTCATGTTAAGTATAACAAAAGTTTGCTTTCCTAAAACAGAAAGAATTTGTGATAATTCAGGTTGGAGTGAGCTTGAGATATCTCCTAGCGCATCACTGCTGAATATATGCAAATTAACCATTGTACCCTTAGCAGCTAAACACACCTCCAGAACCGCTGGAATGCAATGATGTGTCAGCTTGTTAATTTGTACTAATTTATACAGAGCCATAATAATTTAACATGCATACAGACTGTTTCGGATTGTTTGATCCTCATCAGTGCATGGCATGGATTAAGTTGGCTTTATGCAGTAGGGCTTGTAACACCGAGAGGTACAGACTAACCAGCGAGCTCATGGTGACCCAGAACTCATTGGAGTGTGTAAGGGACTACAATGGTCCTAAAAGCCCCCTTACGAAGATGTTAAGAAAAACAAAAGTTTGCTTTCCTAAAACAGAAAGAATTTGTGATAATTCAGGTTGGAGTGAGCTTGAGATGTCTCCCAGTGCATCACTGCTGAATATATGCAAATTAACCATTCTACCCTTAGCAGCTAAACACACCTCCAGAACCGCTGGAATGCAATGATATGTCTGCTTGTTAATTTGTACAGAGCCATAATAATCCAACATATATTAGGTATAGGGAGTATATTAAGTATAGGGAGGTAGGGGCCTAACTAGAAATCACTGCCACCCCTGTAAAACTTTGGATAACTCCCCCCCCCTCCAAATGACCTCAATCCCTGCAAGACATACATCCAAAGCTACTGGTGTGCAGTGTGCATTACTTCTCAGAGCCCTATAACCTGACTTTGGTTCACATAATACTTTCTGTTTTAAAGAGACACTGAAGCGAAAAAAAAAATATGATATAGTGAATTGGTTGTGTACTATGAATAATTACTAGAAGATTAGCAGCAAAGAAAATATTCTCATACTTTTATTTTCAGGTATATAGTGTTTTTTCTAACATTGCATCATTTTATAATATGTGCAGATTACACAACACTCAGCATTCAAAATGAGTCTTTCAGAGCAGTCTGTGAAGTAATGATCTCTCCTCTAGCAGAGGAAAAGTAAATAGTCCAGGAACAGTTGAGATAATAACAGTCAGATAACAGCCCTCTCCAGGACTAGTCGGAGAGCTTAATGGCTTGTTTGCATAGAGATAACAACTGGAGTTTCTCAACTCTTCCTGTACTGGAAACAATTACACTAATGTATCTGATCTTAATGTTTTATTTCTAAGCTGTGCTACACATACAAATCATAATATCATCGTTTTTTTTTCGCTTCAGTGTCTCCTTAAGATGGAAAGATTGAGCAGTGAGATGTGGATAGCATGCAGATCTGTTAGCTTCCAAAGCTTAGTTCTGTTGAAATTCTTCACAATAAAATATTCCACCATTGTCTAATAAGTTATCGTGTGAGTTCTTTTTTTCATGTTTCTGACTCGCCCAATCAGTTTCTGTGCAGACAATCAGAGCAGGCTGATCTCGTCACAGAGCACAATCAGAAACTAACAGCATACTCCAGTTATGATAATGATTTGACAGCTTGACGTATGAAGAAAAGATGGGAATAGTGATTCCCCCGCAATAGGGGGCAGTGGGAAAAAAACATTAAGAATGCATTTAGTTTATTTACTGAAATTTGTTAGGGCTGTATATTAAGATGATTCCATTGTTTTCATTTACTAAGGCTGCAGAGAAAGGACTCACATGGAGCCTGATAAATTAGATTTATATGAATCTTGTATGTATATTGGGCTTCGGGACACCCGAAGTCTGAAAATTGAGGTGCGGACATCTATCAGACGGCAGAGATCTATATTATGTTTTGAAAATTCTAAATGAGCTTTTGAGGAATCAATGAGTGTTTTGTAATCTGTCTGAGAAAACAAAAAACAGGCACAGAAACTGAATGCAGAATGTTAAGTAAACATGGATGGATGGACATGTATAGCTGCTTGCTTAAAGCGGAACTGTAGATAGAAAATAAACACATTGTTTCACTTACCTGGGGCCTCCCCAAGCCCCTAGCAGCTGTCCTGTCCCGCGCCGCTCCTCGATGAGCCTCCGTTCTCCTGCCGCCAGCTACTTTCGGTTTTGCCGCCAGGCCACTGCGCCTGCGCGGCTCTGGCCACGCATATCCTTTCTTCACGTTCCCCGCTATTGCAGAGGGGAACGCGAAAAAAGGATACGCTTGGCAGGGCTGTGCTGGCCTCGACTTACAAGTTGAGGTACGGGACGGAGTGGTGGCGGGAGAACGGAGGCTCGGGCAGGACCGGCGCGGGACAGGACGGCTGCTGGGGGCTTGGGGAAGCCCCAGGTAAGTGAAACAATGTGTTTATTTTCTATCTACAGTTCCGCTTTAAGAAACAAACAAACCAATAGCTGCTAGCTTAAAGTGTACCTTAAATTAGATTATAGAAGAGATGTATACATACCTGGGGCTTCCTCCAGCCCCCTTTGGCCTGATTGCTCCCTCGCCGCCATCCTCCGCCTTCTGGATCCTCTGTAAGGGCTCCTGTAAGTTCCACCAGTCCGGCCCAGGCGGCGCATGTGCAGTGCGGCTGCACGCACTCCCCTGTCGCATTCCCGTGTTCTGTGATTTCTGAGCTGACACAGCTGAGAGATCAAATTATGGTGGTGATTAGTCCCAGATGAGTAGTGATGATTGTAATCTGCAAAACAATGCTTTTAGGGCACTTTTTGTTACTTAAAGTGGATCCGAGATAAACTTTTACTCATTGCATAATTGTGTTCCTTTCATATAGTTTATAGGGCATTCCTCAAGCCAAATACTTTTTTGTTTTGTTTTAAAACTCTAATTCCCTATAAACTAAACAAGCCTCGCTGACATTTTTCACAGTGCCTTGGCATCTTCAGACAGTAGCAAGGGCTTACAGGAGGTCAGTCTGGGCAGGAGGAGGGGGAGGAGTTACTAGCCATTGATTTCAGAGGCAGAGGGAAGGAGGGATGAGGAGAGGGGACTGGATTTACACAGAGGCAAGCTGATAGCATCTCCTGATAGCTGATAGCAGCCTATGACAAACAGAACATGGCTGCCCTCATTGTATCACAGAAAGGAATAATCATATTCTGTTGAAGCTGTTTGCAGCTAGATATGCTGTGTAAACTATGTAAACTTTAGGTAACATATATAGACAAGTTACTTGTTATAGTTAGTTTTTCATCTTGAATCTGCTTTAATCTGAGGAAGCGGTCTGTGTTCCCTGAAACACATTATCATTCAAGTGTCTGTTTTCTATTAAAATGTATTATTGTTCTATTTGGGCTAGCCACCTCTTTTTTAGAGGTACACCATTTTTTACGTTTATTTCTTTTGATACTTCCATGACTAAAAATTACACCTTGGGGTACCTCTTTCCTCACAGTGATATCCTATCCAGCCCCCAATGTTTTAAGTGGCTGGTCATGTCTATGGGTTTTCTGAACCCCTACAGCTTTCCAATTTTCTGAAGTGCAACCCGCACTATCGAAGATTAAAGAACCTGACTGAGGATGGGCCTTCCTCACTGGCTGATACACTGTGGCTGCCAATCTTGCAAATCATCTTTGTGAGTATCCTGTACAATTATTGTTGTTGATTGACCCATACTGTCAATATACTACACCATTAGGGGCTCCTGGTTTCCCTCTCTATCTATTAGTCTCCTCTGGTAGGTCCTTGGACTCCATTGGTCACTACACCCCTCATTACAATCTCATTGGCCATTTCTACTTATCCAGATGATAAGTGAATATAAACAGTGTACAGTAAGCAAAGTGGTGGATAGAATGCCTTTTTCACGTGACAGATTTGCTTGGAACTGCAGTACAACTTTTGATCTATTTAATCCGATGCACTGGCAGGCTGGCTTTGAGGATGACAGAGCAGCAGAAGGAGACATTTAAAAAGGCTTTTGTGTATCCCTCTAGATGTGCATATCTATATACTGATACACAGAAGAGCTCCCTCTAGTGACATGCATGCACATCTAAAGGGATGTAAGGGATGCACAGAACACAGAACAAGAGAGCTTATGCACACCACTTGTAGAAGACTCTGAATTTCCTCCTAGCTTCCTGCTGGACCTACTCCACAGCTGGTGAGATATTGCCAAGCAGGACTTAGTGAATTGAGGAAACATTTTTCGGTATATTACTGAACTGCTACCACATGTGAGTAAATCTTAGTGAATTTGGGGAAAAAGTATTAAATACTGAATGCAGTATTTGACTTACCTAATTTATTTTTTACTAAACTGCCCTTAGTGAATTGAGGCCTTTGTGATGAAATAGTGTGCAAACAATTAATGTGTATGGGTTGATCACAGAACAGTTAATAGTAGTGCGGTCAAAAATGGGTGCCCACTAAATAGCACTGAGACAGCCTGCTATGGGAACTCTGGCTACAAAAAGCAGGTGTGAAGCCCATTTTTGGTTCGGGGGAGGGGGTATTAGTTGTTGGGGAGAGGGCGACTGTTAGTTGGGGTGGGGTTATTAGTTGCCCAAGACGGCGGAGAGTATTAGTTGCTGGGGGAAGGGTTATTAGTTGCCAAGGGGGACGTTATTAATCGGGGGGGGGTATTGGTTGATGGGGGAGGGTTTTAGTTGCCCAGGGGAAGTGTTCTGTGTGAGAGTAAGGGGAGACTAGGTCATAGTGAAATATCTGAAAATATTGCTGATATTTCACTATCAGGGCTGGGACAAGGTCCATTACCAACAGAGGCTGAGCTGCCCAAGTGCGCCCCCCCCCCCCCCCCGTTTAAATGTAACAATAAATTATGCATGGATAAAACAGTCAGTATTGCGCTATTTACTGGGCAGAAATCCACAATACCACGGCTGTTAACTTTAATGTTATTCGCCGCAATTTCTGGCTATTACCAGTAATAAAGGTCACCTCTGGAGTCCGCTATTTTATCATACTGCTAATTATTAAGATTAATGTCAATACCCTTTTTTTTTTTTTTTTACCAGGGCATGTGCGGTGCCCTATTTGCTTTGTCTCCACACTCCTACCCACACAATACCCTGAAATGCATATGCCCACATATACACTTAAAGGATGTCCAAAAATAAGAATTCAATCTAGCTTTTCTTACGTGGGGCTTCTTACAGTGTCCCTCACTGCAGCTCTGGTCTTCTCCTGGGTCCCGCTGGCTGCCTCTAAGGATTGCCAACCCCTGATCGGTTGTCATCCTCTGCACATGCGTGCACACGCCCAAGTCACTGGGAGCATACTACTGCGCAGGTGCAGAATGCTCCCGGTGACATAAGCACATTCGTGTGCAGGTGCACGCATGCGCAGAAGATGCAGCCCATCAGAGTTCAGCGATCCTTAGAAGCTGCCAGCGGGACCCAGGGTAAGACCGAAGCTGCGATGAGGGACACAAATGATTCCTAGGGGCTGGAAGAAGCCCCATGTAAGTAAAGCTAGAGTTAATTCTTCACCTCAGATATCCTGTAAGAGCAACAAGCACTAAACACACACACTCTTCCTCTCTCTCCATGCAGATAGACACAAATGCACACAAAACCAACACACATTACTTAGACAATGCACATATACTCACAAAAATACAGACACACTTGCAGCACTCACTGAATCACACACATACACTTCAAGAAGCACTCAGTGATACACACACTTCTAGCAGCACTCAGTGTTCTATACACTCACTCACCATCACTGGTATGCGCACACCCATCCCTCTTCAATCTTGCAGCACTCTTTAATCACACACACACACACACACACACACACACACACACACACACACACACACACACACACACACACACACACACACACACACACACACACACACACACACACACAATCTTCTCCATCTTGACACACACTCACTCACATCCCCCTTCAATCTTGCTCACTGAATTCACGGTGCTGCTGAGTGCTGACCCACGTGTTCTCTCCTCCACTCCAGTACTTTGGAAGAGCCGACTTCTAGGAGGGGGAGGGATAGATGGATGGAAGGAATTTCCTCCTCTGCACTCTGATGGCCACGGAGCTGCTGCTGCTACTAGACTGAGGAAGACTAGTCAGATCAGGCAGGCACTATCCAGCATTTGTCTCCCCTTACCCCGAGTTTCACCCCTTCTGTTGGTGACACACATACTGCAGTCTGTAAGCTCTGCAGAGCCACCATCTGCCCGCACAGTCTTGTGTCATCTTTTCACAGACCCCTGCGTGCCTCCGGGCTCGTCACCTGCACTCCCAGATGCTGGCGATTGTTACACCCCTGCTTAGGTGAGATGCACCGCAGGCTTCCAACATGTCTGGCTGGAGAGAGAGAGGGGGGCGGCTCCAGAAGCATCGTCACCGTGGCAACTGTTGTACACTTTGGAGAGAGCAGTACAGTACAGAGATGATCCGTACCGCTGCCGCCTGCAGGCGCAGCACTAATAGAAGCATATATAGCGAGGCAGGCGCTGGGCAGTGCAGGCACACAGAAGAAACTGATCCTGCGCCCAGCAATGACCTCACTGACCAGCGCCCAGAGGCTGGAGCCTTGCCAGCCTATGTGTCGGCCCGGCCCTGTTCACTATATCAATCAGGTTGTAGAATATCGGTAAATTTACTAATATTCTACTACCGCAATAAAATGGTTATTAACGGGGGAATTTTTTTTTTCCGTGCGTTGATCATGTGCTTATAATTGTTAATTCAAGTAATTTATTCCGTTATAACTAACCTTTTAGGTTTTATTTTATAACCACCTGTGCAGTAATAATAGCAAACTAACAACACATTTCCAAAAAGCAATGCACAAAGCCTAGATCTTTATTTGATTTTGTTTTTTTCCTCTGAAATTCTTACAATTGTAAAGAAAGTGGCCTCCTGTGGCTACAGCTGCCCTCATCACCTTAGTCACAGCTGGGTTAGATGCCAAATACCATATATCCAATGAGCCAACAATTTAAGGATACATATTTATTTTTTGCCTTCCCTCAGGTACACAGCAGTTGAACTGATGTGGATAGCAGAGCAATATAACAACAGTTAGTTTCTTCACATATTTTTTCTTTCATTCAAAGCAAAATGCTCTTTTGAACTGCAGCAGCTCACAGATAATAAGCGGTAACCTCATGCTTTACTAAAAGAGAAGATTAGAAACAGACAGACCTTTTTCCCATACTTTCCAAGAAGCTTTTTTTTTCCATGGCTGTTTTGAGATGCCCTTGAATTTGTGTCACCGGAGTTTTGTCTCTTTTCTAAAAACGCTAATAAAATATAAATATAAAATAAATCAGGTTGTTAAGGAAGCAACAGGGGTTATTCTCTATTATGTTACTAGACACAATGAGGTCCGAGTTTAGATGCTCAAGGTGAATCTGTGATGATGGAAAGAAATATACGTCTTGGAATGTTACTTGTTTGCAGATCCACCTGAAAAATCCATGTACATTCACATAGCTTCCAACTGTCCCTCTTTTGGAGGGACAGCACCTCTTTGGGAGCCCTGTCCCTCTGTCCCTCTTTCCTCCTCATTTTTCCCTCTTTCTATGTAAATATATACAGGTCCTTCTCAAAAAAATTTGCATATTGTGACAAAGTTCATTATTTTCTGTAATGTACTGATAAACATTAGACTTTCATATATTTTAGATTCATTACACACAACTGAAGTAGTTCAAGCCTTTTATTGTTTTAATATTGATGATTTTTGCATACAGCTCATGAAAACCCAAAAATCCTATCTCAAAAAATTAGCATATCATGACAAGGTTCTCAAAACGAGCTATTAACCTAATCATCGGAATCAACTAATTCCTCTAAACACCAGCAAAAGATTCCTGAGGCTTTTTAAAACTCCCAGCCTGTTTCATTACTTAAAACCGCAATCATGAGTAAGACTGCCGACCTGACTGCTGTCCAGAAGGCCATCATTGACACCCTCAAGCAAGAGGGTAAGACACAGAAAGATATTTCTGAATAAATAGGCTGTTCCCAGAGTGCTGTATCAAGGCACCTCAGTGGGAAGTCTGTGGGAAGGAAAAAGTGTGGCAGAAAACGCTGCACAACAAGAAGAGGTGACCGGACCCTGAGGAAGATTGTGGAGAAGATTCCAGACCTTGGGGGACCTGTGGAAGCACTGGACTGAGTCTGAAGTAGAAACATCCAGAGCCACCATGTACAGGCATGTGCAGGAAATGGGTTACAGGTCCCGCATTCCCCAGGTCAAGCCACTTTTGAACCAGAAACAGCGGCAGAAGCGCCTGACCTGGGCTACAGAGAAGCAGCACTGGACTGTTGCTCAATGGTCCAAAGTACTTTTTTCGGATGAAAGCAACTTTTGCATGTCATTCGGAAATCAAGGTGCCAGAGTCTGGAGGAAGACTGGGGAGAGGGAAATGCCAAAATGCCTGAAGTCCAGTGTCAATGCAGCTAGCTATCAGGAGGTTTTGGAGCACTTCATGCTTCCATCTGCTGAAAAGCTTTCTGGAGATGAAGATTTCATTTTTCAGCACGACCTGGCACCTGCTCACAGTGCCAAAACCACTGGTAAATGGTTTACTGACCATGGTATCACTGTGTTCAATTGGCCTGCCAACTCTCTTGACCTGAACCCCATAGAGAATCTGTAGGATATTGTAAAGAGAAGGTTGAGAGACGCAAGACCCAACACTCTGGATGAGCTTAAAGAGAAACTCCAACCTAGAATTGAACTTTATCCCAATCAGTAGCTGATACCCCCTTTTACATGAGAAATATAATGCTTTTCACAAACAGACCATCAGGGGGTGCTGTATGACTGATTTTGTGCTGAAACCCCTCCCACAAGAAGCTCTGAGTACCGCGGTACTTTTGGCAGTTTGTTACAATGTAACAAGGTTCACAGACAGGAATTAGCTGTTTACAGCTGTCTCTAACAGCCAAAACAGCTAGGAGCAGCTACATAACCTGCCCACAGTAAAAATGTCACCATGTAATAAATGTCAGAATGTAAATCGGGGAGAGGAAAGATTTTACAATGAGCAAACACTGACTAAATCATTTATACATAATTATGGTAAAAAATGAAGCACTTTTTTTACTACATTATTTTCACTGGAGTTCCTCTTTAAGGCCGCTATCGAAGAATCCTGGGCCTCCATAACACCTGAGCAGACTGATTGCCTCCATGCCACGCCTCATTGAAGCAACTGAGTGCATAACTGAACATAATTATTTGAAGGTTGACTTGTTTTGTTTAAAAAACACTTTTTTTTAATTGGTTGGATGAAATATGCTAATTTTTTGAGATAGGAATTTTCGTGAGCTGAATGCCAAAATCATCAATATTAAAACAATAAAAGGTTTGAACTACTCAAGTTGTGTGTAATGAATTTAAAATATATGAAATTCTAATGTTTATCAGTACATTACAGAAAATAATGTTCTTTATCACAATATGTTATTTTTTTGAGAAGGACCTGTATATTTCTCTACTGAAAAAAAAGTGTTTATTTGACTAAATTTTATTCCCATTCTTTAAACTGATATATTTCTTATGTTCAAATGTTAATGTGAAGGAAAGTGAACCAGGATAGAAAGAACCAGTGTGATTTGATTATAAAACAACATATTTTTCTTACAAAATCTTTATGGTATGTAGGATTTGAGGTATGCTGGGGGCGTGATCAGGGGTGTGGAAGGGGCATGGCTTAAGTGTCCCTCTTTCTCATCTCAAAAAGTTGGGAAATATGCGTTCAGCACTTTGCCATAATAACCACTACCCCGTAAATGACTTATGCAGCCTGCCTTGTCCCTCTAACATACAGGTGTCGAACTCCAGGCCTGTAGGGCCAGATCCACGCCAGTGTTTAGGATGGACTGAGAAAGAGAGGAATGTGTTGTACCTGATGGACCACACCTTTCCTGATTCAGTTCCATCAATTAATTTGAGCTGCGTCAAAAATGTGTGAGGACCTCGGCCCTCGAAGGACTGGTATGACATCCCTGCTTTAACACATTCAACCCTCCATCAATCTCCAATGCTTTGCATTGGTGAAGAGGCCAGAGAAGAAGTCCTCCAACAACCTGGCAACCCTGCTTGGTGTGCACAATGTCATCATTGCATTCATGCACATGGAGGAGAACCAGAGATGGAGTGTGCAGTGAGTGAAACAACATATTATGGAGGTGAGTGGCAGGAGAAGCAAGTTCTGAGCAGCTGAGGGACACACCGGCAGCAAGTGCTTACTGGCTTATTATCTGTGGATTAAAATTTTAAGACTATGAATACCACACGTCTTACTACAAATCTAATTTTATGTCAAGGTACCCATAGACCTAAAATTTTGATTGGCCTACCTTATCCATTTTGAAAAAAAAGACCTTTTATTGCCAAAAGTCTAATCTACCAAGATAAATTATTTTTGCTGAATGTTTTACTACTATTTAGTTACTATAGCACTGGTACCAAGCAATGCTTGGGGAAAATACATCCCCTTGGTGGTCCTTTGTGACTTACCAATTGCAGACTAAAGTATCATCATGTCACTAGCCAGTTAAGATTTATGAAACAAAAACAAAAGAAAGAATGTAATGACCATTAGGATCTCCCTGTATCTCTTACTTACCCCCTCTACTCTCTCCATTGGTAAGTCACCAAAATTGCTATGTATGTTAAAGGATGCCCAAGA
The DNA here is from genome assembly GCF_040937935.1 of Hyperolius riggenbachi. Classification (NCBI taxonomy): domain Eukaryota; kingdom Metazoa; phylum Chordata; class Amphibia; order Anura; family Hyperoliidae; genus Hyperolius; species Hyperolius riggenbachi. The sequence goes on along the minus strand of NC_090648.1, from coordinate 481,026,683 downwards.
CTAACTAATATAATCTATTTTTACTCAGCTGATGGGGCTTCTTCAAGCTCCCTTCAGCCATTTCAGTCCCTCACTGCAGCTCCAGTCCTCCTTGGTGTGCCGATGGCCGTCTGCACAGAGCAGAAACCCGCCGGCAGGGTCAGCACTTCTGCGCCTGTGCAGGCACCCATGCCCGTGCTTCCACATCATGTGGCTCATACTGCGCATGCACACAACTACTGCACAACACAGAGCAGTGACCCGCCAGCATGACACTGAGCGGAGCTGCGGCAAGGGACTGAAAAGGCTGATGGGGGGCTTGAAGAAGCCCCAGGTAAAAAAATAGATTATTTCGCCTTTGGAGTCCTTTAAGGGGAATAGTGGGAACTCTAATTTTTTTCCTAAAAGGACCTTGTATTTTTGAGAGAACCATTTTTAAAAATGCAAAGGAAAAATGTTCTTTTAAACTCTGTAAAATGTCCTTTTACTGGTATCGGTTGAAAAGGGCGCACACGCTGCCTGTATGAAAAGGGCGCCGCCATAGACGTCAAGGTTATTTCTGGAAATATGGGCTACAAGGTGTAGAAAAGGGCCCCCGAGTTTTGATATAGGCTACAAGCGGGCTCCCCTTTGTAGCCCATATTTTTTTCGGCTACAAGGTTTTCGGCTACAGTAGGGTGCACCTTTGTAGCCCATATTATTGTCTTTTTTTTGTAGCCAAAGTTTTTATATGGGCTACACCAGGCGCCTTTTTTGTAGCCTAAGTTTTTATATGGGCTACATGAGCTGGAAGCCGAATTATTTCATTCCCCCACTATCCATGGCGGCCTGGAGGGGGAATAGTAATTAACACATCCCGGAGTTTTTTTATAGCCGAAGTTTTTATATGGGCTACAAGCACTGGAAGCCGAATTATTTAATTTCCCCACTATCCATGGCGGCCTGGAGGGGGAATAGTAATGAACACATCCCGGAGTTTTTCTTCTAGCCGAAGTTTTACTATGGGCTACAGCAGGTGCCTTTTTTGTAGCCGAAGTTTTTATATGGGCTACACCAGGCGCCTTTTTTGTAGCCGAAGTTTTTATATGGGCTACGCCAGGCGCCTTTTTTGTAGCCGAAGTTTTTATATGGGCTACACCAGGCGCCTTTTTTGTAGCCAAAGTTGGTATATATGGGCTCCACCGGGCGCCCTTTTTTACAGGCGCCCTTTTCATATAAACCCCTTTTACTGAGTTAAAAAAAAATCCTTTGCATTTTTAAAATCAAAAGAAAAATTGAAGGGTCTTTTTGACATTCTTTTTAACTTGTTCCCGCTATTCGCCTTAACCAAGCATGTATGGAGCTTTGCTATTAAATGCTAAATTCAGCACAAAAAATGCAAATGTATGGTCTCTAATTATGGTTAGAAATGAAATTATGATTTTTCCCCAAATTTTATATTACAATTTAAAATTGTAATTGCAAATTATGATGCAAAATTATGAAAATTGTGATTATGCAAAATGCATGCTCATCCCTAGAGACCATATTTTCGCCACGTGTGTCCAATCTCCAAGTGTCCATCTCCACTGCAACGCCATGTAAGCTCTTCCTATTCACCACTGTTCCGATTTTCATTTATTAATGTCAGGAAGCGTGTTTCTGTGCCCAAATTTAACTTAATTTAAATTAGTAGTATTTATAGACATGATTCTTTTGCAGGTCAAAATGGTCAGTACCTACCTATTTGGATAGTTGTCTCCTGAAAAAATGAACTTTCAATTGCTGAATAATCCTTATTAGCCAAAACTTTATACTTGAGAAAGCATTTTTTCAGCCAATCATTGAGTTTGCAAAGGGTTCTATGTCAGCATCATTCAATGGTGCATTGAGAAACCCCCACTATCATTGCATCATCACAGCACCAACTACCAGGGCTGAATTTTTGGAAAGGCCACAAAGGTCCAGGCCTTGGGCGGCCTCTGCCCGAAGGTGTGGCTGAACATGGGAAAAGTGTAGATGAATAGGGAAGAAAAATTTTAAAATGGAAAAGGGAGGAGCAAGACATGGAAAAGGAAAGGTGTTCCTCAAAGGAACTGTACATAAAAGAGAGGGACTGCTGTATATGGATTTTACAAAAGAGGGGGCTGCACATGGAATGGGAGGGGCACTGTTGGACATGGCAGAAAAAAAAAAAAAACGTGTAAATTAGGCCTTCGTCAGATGAAACAGGACTGATAGGGTTATTTTTAACCCTATTACAATGTCCATGTACAATGTTCCAGACTTTACAATGTTGTGAAGATGGTGACCAGACAGTAGGTGCTTTCCAGTCTAACATCTGCAGAAGATCTTTAAATAGAAAGACTTCATAGTCTGAAGTTCTGTCATCAGGCAATTTTTGTTACTGTGTTGAAATCCAGGTCTCTGTATTTCTGAGTGTAAAGATTTCTTATGGGTCTTATGGGTCAAAAGAGGAAAGCAGCGAATGACTCTACTATAAAGCAGTTTGATGGTTGAAAGGACAGACTGAGTGATTCAGACTATATTCCTCTGTGTATTTTCCTCCATCCTATTACGTCTATGAGATGCAGTAACTCAGCGTTCATACGGTACATGGGCTATAATAATCAACCCTCTTGATGCTTCAGAATTAGCTAGAACACTTCATCCAAAGTAAATCTTGGAGCCAACCGCAGAGAATAAATGTATGCACGCGCCTTTGGAAAACAAGAGATACCACTCACTAAAATGGCAAGGGAACAGTGTTCCTCTTCACATTCTTAATTCAGATCCGAAGCTGAATTTCTAAGTGCAAAACAAATATGAAGAAACACGGTTTTAGGTTAAGAACTCTTCACTGGGTTCTTGAAGTGCTGAGACATTATGCAGCTACTGTATATATTTAGCAAATGTTATGGCTTAAAAAAAATTGGCGTGCAATACAAAAGGCACAGAAAACCGAATTCAGCATGCAACCTTAATACATAAAGAATAGGAGCATGATTTTTTAGCAACACATTGAATAGGTGTTTGATAAGCCTGAGTGAATGTTGAAATTATGTATAATTTAGAAATGAAAGGGAACATGGAATTGCAGACGTCCTAAAATAAAATTTCTATGACATTTTCGAGGAGAAATATTTTGCATGAACAATCAGAGAGATCATGAAATGCATGGCTCTTATCTTTAAAACCATTTCTAAACAGAGATGAGCCAATTCTAAATAGAGATGTGCATACCGTTTTCAAATTCCGGGCACAGATACCGGTAGTTGGGATTTTACAAAATTTCAGCTGGTTGCAAGCTGAAGAGTAGCTTCTGGCCTACTGAAGGAAGCCAGCCTGTCACACCTATGCATAGAAAGGCCGGGCCTGGCACATCCCAAGATTAAAAACCAACATTTCAGGACCACACAGGATTAGGGATGGTCGGAAATGCCAGTTGCAAATTTGCAGAAAATCTGATTTCTGCCAATGTCAATTTTGAGTTCCACAGATTTCTGAAGTTCCGATTTCCAAGTAGCCTTTTTTTGGTTATTTTTTTTCTTTTGCATTCTCTGACTGGCCAAATACTTCCATGTTGTTTCTGCATTCTCTGATTGGTTCAATGCTTTCTAGTTCTGTGATTGGTCTAAATTTACCAAGTTGCTATAATGCAGTATTTCTGTCAAAATCAATTTAATTTCGCAGTTGTTTTCAAGTTCCGAGGAATACTTTTTTTTAGTCATTTTTGGCATTCTCTGATTGGCCAAATACTTCAGAGTGGTTTCGGGCGGCATTCTCTGATTGGTCCAATGCTTTCGAGTTCTGTGAGTGGTCTGAAATTCATGAGTTATAGTAGTGCGGCATTTCTGCTTAAATTCCGTTTTCCGATTTCCAAGTTCCAAACGTAATCCGACCGGAAATACAGGTTTCTGATTGGAAACACGGAAATTTAAATTGTGCAAAATCCGAATAAGCATCCCTACTCAGGAAAACTTGCTCAAGGCAACAGTCTGTCTGTCTGCCAGCCACATAAATCACAGCTGAAGCCGCTCGCACAGTGCACATCATGGATGGTGAGTGCATAGAGGTGGTATCACACCCTGTAGCTACTTATGTATTCTCTGATTTATGCGGCAGATAGACTGTTGCCTTGAGCAAGTTTTACCTTGAGGAAGGGATCCTGAGTGGTCCCGAAACATTGGTTTTTAATTTTTTAATGAAACAATAAAGAATTACATGTCATGTGCCAGCCTTTTTATGCATATGTCTGACAAGGGTTGTCATCCTCTTTATCTGCTGCAGCACTCCTGAAGGTTTATATAAGGGTTGATCCTAATGTGAGTGCGGAAGGATCTTCCCAAATCAAGACTGATGAGTGTAATGACCGAATTAAGTTTATGCAAAATTTTATGTAATTGGCAAAATTACAATTACGTCCATAATTGAACATCTGTAATTTTGTGGAATTACGTGAAATTCCACATAACCGTGAAACGTCGTAATTTTGGTTGCTTTCTGTAGTTGCAAATGAACAGAAACAAATAGAGTTTTTGTGTTTAACGCGGAAATTCGGCAGTTTTTGAAATTGTGCTCCAGTCTAGAGCCTTCTGATACATTTAAAGTGACAGCAACTGCAGGGACCTTTGCATCATCAGATATTGCAAGGCCCAAACCAAGTGTCTCAGCATGACCGCTAAGGGCACCTTGACAAAGACCTGTACCTGTCTTACAAGTGGCTACAGGTAGACCCTCCTGAACATTTAAAGCGACAGCACATGCAGGGGCCTTTTCATTATCAGATATTGCAGTAAAATGAGTGACTTTCCTGAGTTTAGTAATTACTTAAATTTGCATAATTACTATTAGAAATGAAATTCCGTCCATTTTCGTAATTAAAATAACTTTGTTTCTGTAAAATACTTGAAATTACGAAATTTTGCTTTCAACGTGAATTTTCAGAAGAACGCAAAATGACGCTACTGAAATTATGCATACAGAATTCCAAATTATAGTTTGTATGGCAACTACGAAATTATGAATTTGCGTCGTAGAGGCAAAATTTGCATACGTAATTACAGAAATGCCAAATTACGCAAATTTCGGCTCAACACTAGACAAGCCTGTCACACCTGCCATACAAAATGATATAACTATAGCAAGGGGCATGCAGGTCTTTATTTCCTCAGCTTAATTGACACCAGACTTTATGATCTTCAATTCAGCACTAGGCATGTGCTACGAAAGAAATCTAAAGCAGGTACTCCTTATCAAAATACTAGTCCAGGAGGACCCTGTAGATGGACCCCAAGGATCTACAGTGATCAAGGGAGAGGGTTGAAGAAAATTTTGCACAGGCTTTTATGCATCAAAGAAGTCACTGATTAAAGTGCACCAGAGGCATGCCTTGGGTAAAAAAAAAAAAGAATACTTAGCTAAGGAACAGGAGGCCTCTGAATCCTGTGAAGGCTTCCCACTCTGTCCTCCAGTCCACTGTTGCCCAAGCTCAGACCCCCCCCCCCCCAAGAGCTTGTCAGATTTCAAGATCACAACTGTGATCTTCTTCAAGCAAGGGCGTGGTTGTTCTGCATCTGTATGAGCAGGGCCCTGTAGTAAGACGAAAGCTGGACTGCTCACGCAGGTTTTGCACTGCTCATTTGAGTGTAGTGCGGAGGCCCTGGTGCATAAAGGGAAGCATGGTCGTAGTGTGAAGGAGGGTCAGATGCAGCGGCAGTGGTCTGAAGGATGGCATGGGAAGCCTGATGATTCTTCTCCATTCCAGTGGTGACTCCAGCTTCAGATTTTTGGGAGGCATAAAGGGGGCACAATGGTTAGCTGGTGGGGCCCACTGTGGCATATGAAATCGAAAATGTATACCCAGCAATAATCTATTACAGTATGTAAAGTTTGTCCAACAGATGTTATAAGCCATGCACCATGCGGCCTCAAACACTTTTAGCGGGGTAGAAGGGGAGAGTTACAGCGATAGCAAATGGCCAGTACAGCACAACAACACATCCAGGAGCCAAATGCCCTGCAAGACAGCAATTAATAGGCTGGGAAGCAGCAGCAGCAGTATTATTTATTTCCCCCTTGGCTGCAGTCAGAGCCAGATTAAGACCAAACAGAGTCCCAGGAAGAGCAATGAATTTCCATCCTCCCAGTTTAACAGTTAACATGGTGCTTAGTGTTGATTGAACACCCAGATATCTAGGGCTCAGGTCGGCTCGGCTGAACATGGTCCAGATGTTTGGGATATTTGGCAGAACACTGAGCCTAATTCAAGTCAATGGGGGCCCGAGCATGCCTGCTGGAGGGGACGCAGCATGAAGGGAAAGCCATGGCCACAGTCGGCGGGGAGGGGGGACGGTCCCCCCCTCCCTCACCTCAGGGCTCTCCCCTCTGCGCTCCCCTCCAGCTTAAATTGGTGTGTGGGCAGCGGCGGGCAGCGGGCAGATACATACCTTCCGTGCGTTCCACCGCGGATACTCCTCGCTCTAGTGTCTGACACAACTTCCTGTTTATACAGACGGTAGAGCGAGGAGTATCCGTGGTGGAACGCACGGAAGGTATGTATCTGCCCGCTGTCCGCCGCTGCCCACACACCAATTTAAGCTGGAGGGGAGCGCAGAGGGGAGAGCCCCGAGGTGAGGGAGGGGGGGACCTGAGTTATATGCCCACTGGATATATTAATAATGGTCAGATGCCTCCAGATTAAATAATACCACAGTCACACGCCTTAGGTTAAAGTAATCAAGAAGTCACATCATGCCTCCAGATAAAAGAATCAAGCATCCACATGCCTTGCAGAGTGCCTCCACTCCATATACAGAAATCAAGTAGCCCTGTGCCTCCAGATACAAGAATTAAGTCTTCAATGAATGTGGCATTGAGCAAAAACAATAAAACAGTTAAAACTTAAAAAAATAGATTTAAACATAAAATAAAACTGTGGAATATCTTAACAAGTCATTTTTAGGAGAAGGAAGATAGATACAATCATTTATTTCATTAATTTATTTACGTCACGTGTGTCCTTTAAGAGATACAGAGCCTTCCCTCTACTTAGCTGAGTACCTATTTTTTTTATTTTAAAACATTACAGTTGTCCTTTAACCTCCTTGCCAGTTACCCCGAGCTCAGCTCGGGGTAACCTGCAGCGGAGGATTCCTCAGGCCCTGCTTGGCCGATTTGCATAATCTTATTTTTTATACACGCAGCTAGCACTTTGCTAGCTGCGTGTCACTTACGATCGCCGCCGCTCAGCCGCTCCGCCGCTACCCGCCGCATCAGAGGGTGCCCCCCGCGAGACCCTTGCGTTGCCTAGCCAATCAATGCCAGGCAGCGCTGAGGGGTGGATCGGGACTCCCTCTGATGTCACGACGTCGATGACGTCGGTGACGTCATCGCGTCTGTTGCCATGGCGACGGGGAAAGCCCTCATGGAAATCCCGTTCAGAACGGGATTTCCGGATGGGCATATGCGCCGGCGGCGATCGGCGCATACGGGGGGACGCCGCAGGGAGGGGGGAAGCATGTAGCTAGCGCTAGGCTAGCTACATGCTAAAAAAAAAAAATGCAAATAAACACCCTCCCTGCCGTGCGCAGCACATTTTTAGAACGGCAGGGAGGTTAAAAATGGAAGAAAAGTAAAAGCAAGGTGACACATACTCATTTAACCCAAAAAAGCTAATATACATGGGAATGTTTCATAAACATTAGAATATCTATGTAACTAGTGTACAATCATCCACCACGAATGCCTTCTGAAATCCTGAACTCCAAGAACACATTTTGGAATTTCATTACCGACGGAAATAAATATAATATTTTATCCAGTCTTTTAAAACATCTCGGTAATAAGTTTTGGCCTCACTTGAGCAGCCAGAGGTTAATCTAATACAGCCTTCTTAAAAAAAAAAAGTCGAAAGATTTGCAACTTTTCATCTAATTTAATATTGTTTGGTCCCATGCACCATAAACTACAGTGGCAATGTGACTTTTGACAAAGTATATAATAACACAATAAAACCCAATACATCACAGGATGCCACACATCTTAAAATGAATTTAATGATCTTGTTTACACTGGATGTGGCATGCTAGTTTATCAAAAGGCCATTAATATATATATTCTCTCTCTGTTTCTATTATTAAAATGATGTGGGGTGCAGAGGTATGGTACACAGGTTCTTCCCTATTATTATATGCAGCTTGAAAGTCAACTTGTTAGTTACTGTACAGCATCTGTTTTGCACTAAATGGACTGTGATTGAGGTGGTGTACCATCGTCAATCATTATAAAAGTCAGCACGACATTTGTATCACATTCCTACCCATGGTTTTTACATCCTCCCCTCATTTTACAATGGGCATACAGTTTTTTTTTTCTAACCTGTCCTTAAAGGACCACTATTGCGAAAATCGTAAAATTTAAAATGCATGTAAACACATTCAAATAAGAAGCACATTTCTTCCAGACTAAAATGAGCCATACATTACTTTTCTACTATGTTGCTGTCACTTACTGTAGGTAGTAGAAATCTGACAGAGCCGACAGGATTTGGAGTAACCCATGTCCTAATGGTGGATTCTCAGGGTTTTCTTTATTTTCAAAAGCACTTAGCGAGTAGCAGTTGCTCCGTCTAACTGCCAAAATAGTGTGAAGCGAGCAGGGAGGCTAGCCAGCATCTTTGGTTATCATTCTGCATGCGAAAATGCTGAAAACAGCCGACTTTACCGAGCACTGTGCAGAATCTTCATTCATAAAGGCTCTTTCCGCATGAAAAGCTGACATTCCCGAGCAGAGCGATAAATCACTGCCTTGTGTGGTGATTATCCTAGAAAATGTAACAAAATGTCAATTCATAAATAATCCCGCAAGCGGTATGAGGACCGGAAATACCGCTCCCATGGATGTGGCGATAACCAAGTTAAGTTAATGGAGACACAGACCTCCCAGGCAGCTGCAGTAGAGCGGAACATGGAGAAATGTATCAACTCGGCAGCTTCCTGTGTCTCCGCAAGCCTACCGCCAGCCTAGTTCGGGAAATCTCTGCAGTGCTATCGCACCTGAACACTTTTTTATGACTGACCACCTTTGTGTAAATCCTTTTCAGGGAGTGTCCTTATCCTATATATTAATTTGCAAGTGTCTCTGCATCCCATGCCCCTGTGTCAGTGCTTCCAGACCTGACAGTTTGCTGTCTGAGAACCTCATTGCATTGTGGGAAATAACAGCTTTTTCTAACTGCCAAGCAAGAAACATCACCCTGTGTGCGTATACTTTGGAAAGCGGTGGAGGATAGGTGACCGGGATGCGTCTGTGCCCGCGTTCTGGGGGGATGTGGGGTCGCAGTCGTTGCCTAGCGCCCGTTTATTAATGGGCAGGCCTTTTTTCTAGTAAATAATAAAAGCCATGCTGAGAATCCGCTATGAAGAGATGGACTAGCCCAAAACCTTTCGGTTCTGTCAGATTTCTACTACCTACTGTAAATTACAACAACATAGGAGAAAAGTAGTTTATGGCTCATTTTACTCTGGAATACATGTACTTCTTATTTTTATGTGTTTATATGTATTTAACATTTTACATTTTTGTGATAGTGGTCCTTTAAAGCAAACCTGAACTGAAAATTAAAAGTCAAAACAAATATATACACACTATACTTACCTTCTGCATAGTCTACTCATCAATCTCTTTCTCCTCTCCTGCATCCTGTTTGTCCACCGTGATCAATAGAATTCTCCGGGCTTCCATTTTGAAAATGGCCATTACCCCATAATATTGACTGTGGTGGAGGTGGTATATCTACAACAAGCTATGTGCAATATATGCCATGCAATTGGTAAGAAGAGGCAATCACTTACCTCTCCAGATGAAAAGACACCGGCATATTGGAAAAAGATTTATTTCAAGACAAACAGGTATGACAACACGTTTCACGGGTACTAGCCCACTTCCTCAGGTCAATTCAAAAACGTTGTGCCTGATTCAGTAGCAGAAGTGAGCAAGCGCACCTTACTGCTTATGCATAATCTTAATTAGCTGATGACGATCATCACTGGAGGCCCATGCATTGACGGGGGAGGGGAGTAGGAAGACAGGCTACACGTGAACACTTTATGTTTTTTGGCAAGGTGATGATAATGAATCAGTGCTCCGGCTATGGTGAATTTAAGTTAGAATCCCAAACACTGTATGTGGCAAGAAAGGGTCTGTCAAAGGAGTGCATTGTAGGATTCTGGCAAAAACAATCCATTGTGACAGATCTTTAGGGAGGAGCTGCAAGGTAGGTACCTGATTCTGATACAACTCTGACACATTATTTGGCCTGAGGAAGTGGGTGCAGACCAACGGAACTCGTTGTCTGTGCTTAGTAAAATTCATATTAACTTGTTGTTATTGAGGTAAGCCATTTCTATTTTTTCTATTTTTAGCTCTTTTCAACTCCATTATGTCTACTTCTGGGCTCTTACCCCCTTTTTTCTCTAGGGAGGAAGACTGTGACTTCGAGGGATGCCTAAATTCACTTTATATTTTCAACCAAGAACAACCATTTTGACAGAAAAAAATCTAAGACGTGTACATGCAGCTACCTGCAGAATAAAATAGCTGGAACGACAGCTGTGCTTTGGGTAAAGTCTGCTTTAAAGCAACTATAAATGTTCAGAGTCCTGTTCCTCAGCAATGTCACATATAATGGTCATCTAGCTCCACAGAGGGAAATATACAGTGTCTTTAAAATAAACACCAGGGACATATTTCAGAAGCCAGTGCTTATTGTTAGTTATAAATCCATAAGTTCATAGAAAACTGCATGGAAAATACTAATATAGGGAAAAAAAGAGTCATCTGTGACTGAAGATAGGCCTCAGTGTTGGTCTGTGCTATCTCACTTTTTCAAATCTGTGTGGCAGATATGTCATATCAATAGAAGACATCCGTCTCATTTACTTTCTAGTTGCATCTCTCAGTTGAGATCACTCAGGATAGACCATTAGCAGGGCCGTTTCTTGGGCAGTGCGGGCAGGGTGACCGCCCTGGGTGCAGACTGGCAAGTAGAAGAAGGGGGGCGCAGGCAGAAGGACATAACCGCTAGGGAGCTGGTGATGTGAGATGCAGCCAAATGGAAGAAGATTACAAGCTCGATCACCTTCCTTGACTCCTCTTAGTCTGCCTGCGCCTGACTTCAAGTCATCACCATGTCACCACTACGTGATGACACCTGATGTCCTGTAGTGGCACTGCAGGCTGTCTCCGCGCGGCGCCCATGCAGGAGTCAGCTTTCCGGACTCTCTTCGCCTGTGCATTTTCCCTGCTTCCTCCTGAATAAATGGCAGGTCACTAGTAAGTAGGCAGATCTACTTGTGACCTATGGCTGTGTGACTGACCCTAAAGAGTAAGAGTTCGCAAGTCCACAGGGGTGGACTTGCGAACTCGCTACAGGGTGCAATTTAGCTTATAAACTGCCCTCCTCCAGTGGTAGACAGGTCATGTGTATGCTCGGTGTGTATTCGACCCCACAAGTGGGGCTTGCACTCTTTTGCAGGTAGGCACCTGCCTGTTTTTAAGTAGCGCTGTTCATTTCCTTGCTATGTACTAATTTAATTCGTTTTTGGTCAGCTGCTCCCACTTAACAGCCATGCTTTTAGTGTATATGCAGAGCTTCTGTTTGGGTTCAAGGTGCGTTTGTAGTTCCTGGGGGGGCTCAGCGCATCTCTGATGGAGGCCATTCGGAGGCGGCCTGGTGTTGCGCTGATCCACCTTTTGCGCAATTTTCAATTTTAGATTTTACTTGATTAGCCGCACCCAGGCTATGCATATACATAGGTTAGAATTTAGTTAGTGTTAGGCCCCTCCCATGGAGGATCGACTTCTTCGCAGTGGGAGGGACGAGTACTTAATAGGTTGCATGCAAGCTGTTACAGGAAACCAACATCCTCCTCCAGTGGTAGACAGGTCATGTGTATGCTCGGTGTGTATTCGACCCCACAAGTGGGGCTTGCACTCTTTTGCAGGTAGGCACCTGCCTGTTTTTAAGTAGCGCTGTTCATTTCCTTGCTATGTACTAATTTTATTTGTTTTTGGTCAGCTGCTCCCACTTAACAGCCATGCTTTTAGTGTATATGCAGAGCTTCTGTTTTGGTTCAAGGTGCGTTTGTAGTTCCTGGGGGGCTCAGCGCATCTCTGATGGAGGCCATTCGGAGGCGGCCTGGTGTTGCGCTGATCCACCTTTTGCGCAATTTTCAATTTGAGATTTTACTTGATTAGCCGCACCCAGGCTATGCATATACATAGGTTAGGATTTAGTTAGTGTTAGGCCCCTCCCATGGAGGATCGACTTCTTTGCAGTGGGAGGGACGAGTACTCAATAGGTTGCATGCAAGCTGTTACAGGAAACCAACATCCTCCTCTAGTGGTAGACAGGTCATGTGTATGCTCGGTGTGTATTCGACCCCACAAGTGGGGCTTGCACTCTTTTGCAGGTAGGCACCTGCCTGTTTTTAAGTAGCGCTGTTCATTTCCTTGCTATGTTATAAACTGCCCTGACCATTAGAGATTGGATTGTGCCAGCAGAGATGTAAGCATGCCATGTGTCAGCCATGTCCAACTGAGTAGTCAGCATTCATCCATAGACAGTGGCGTAGCTAAGGAGCTGTGGGCCCTGATGCAAGTTTTACAGTGGGCACCCCAAGCACTCTATACATAACAATTGATACGGCGAACCAAAAACTGCCAATGGCAACTACAGTGTCAGAGGAGCAAGAAGGGGATGGGGAACAGCTTGTTAATGATTACCACTGTTCAAAGTATCTATAGAAGTGATTATTATGAGCACAGGACCAATAAAGAGCTAATACTGTAGTTGAGGGAGGGCCCTTCGGGGCCCCTCTGGCCCAAGGGCCCCGATGCGGTTGCTACCTCTGCACCCCCTATTGCTACGCCCCTGTCCATAGATGAGTATGTTTCTTCACATTTTCCCATAATGTCCTCCATGAATGAATTGATGTGTAAGCAACAATAAACACTGTCTTCCGAAATACTTTTGTGATGTCAGTCAGTTTTTCATAATCTAGAAGAACTTCAACAAGGGCATCACATGGAGACACAAAGGGAAACCAAGAGCCCACGATAGTGTAGTATGTTATGATTCAAAAGTTAAATATACTATAGATATGTATACACTTACAAACGTGGGTTACCACACAGGCAACCACTGTATAGGCAGGTGGGGAGATTAGACCTGACCCCACTCAGGTTAAAAAGTCTCTTTCTGTAGATAGGAGAAAGAAAGGGCGCTGCACTCCTCCACCATGGGTGGACTTTGCAATAAACTGAAGGTTGAAACAGAGGCGCCAATACCAGGGTAAAATACATTAAAAAATTTTAAAAGAGGAGGTAGTGGTGGACGTACCTTCAGTAGACACACATTCTGTTTATTTATTTTTTTTTGTCAGCAATAAGTTTATCCAAGTACTTCACCGGGCAAAAATTACGGAGTTGACGCAAAGTCGAGTTATTCCCTAAAGGGCAGGACTCATATTATGCACAGCTCTGGATGTCAGTGGGCTGTGGAGTGTCACAAATAGAGAAATGCAATAGTACTATCAGAACATAGTGAAATAATAATGCACTGGAGTGGTTCTGTGCCTGCAACTTAATGAGGCAACAACAATAGTGTGCACACAGCTCTGGGTGTCAGTGGGCAGTGGCGTGTCACACACACACACAAAAAAAAACACAGGAGACTGATGTGCTAGCCCTCAATAGGGCTGTTTGAAGTGCTTTCACAGCAAGTGAGGAACAAGAACACAGGCCTAGCTAATGCTTTCTCTACCTATCTGCAGCAAGTGTGACCCTGCTCTCACCAACAGTCAGCAGCCAGCAGAGAATTAATCTAATATGGCCACCGCAACTGCTTTTTGATAGGGGGGTAGGGAGTCCAGGAGGGGGTGCTAGCTGACTGGCTGCCATGTGTCTGCTGACTGTGAGGTAAGGAATCAAAGTTTAGCTCAATGATGATGTATAGGGGCGAATCGAACACGCCAAATGTTCGCTATTCACTGCAAATGCGAACAGCTGACGTTCACAGAATACTGCTCGCCGGCGAACAGTTTGGGCCATCTCTACAGCAGCACTGGAGCAGGTAAACATTACTCTGGTCCCTGTGCTATTCTGCATAAGAGATGGCCTGAACTGTTCATCCGGCGAATAGGCCTGTGTTCTGTGTCCTCAGTGCGGGTTCTTGCTGCTACCACATTGTCATGAACAGCCCTTCTTAGGGTTGGCACATTGTTTGCTTGCTATTGTATTGCTGCTCTGTGTCCAGTGCACAAGTTAGCTGTTGGAGACATGATGGGTGGTCCTAGTAGTGCACCGATCATAACCCAATTTTCCTTCACCACCACTACTGGCATCGAGTATCCACTACCGCCCCCTGTATAAGGCTTCAGTGCAGAATCAGTGTTTATTTGGTCACTTAATTTTCAATGAACTACCTCAGCCTGACCATAGAGGCTGGAAAACCATGATTGCCTGCACTCCTGCGAATGTGCACACAAGCACGGTGGCCACTACACACCACTACAGAAAAATTGCCGCCAAGAGGACTAGCATTTATGTCCTGGAGGTGTCAACTAGCAAAAACAATGATTTGCAATGCTCACCTAACGTTATCTCTAAAGCTCTTTGTGGTTGTTTGCGGTGCACTAAACGCAGCATTTCATCTGTGATTGTGAACTGGGCCTAACCCTTACACTACCTTATCGCCGTGTATGCATGCCGGATGTTTTAAAGCACTTCATTCCACAAATTTAGGAATGTACTGTGATTTCTGCCCTTAGAGATTAAAACACTATGCGTCAATTACATCATTTTTGGTGGGACTTTTGGCATGTATCCACCTCCGGGATCTAACGGTCCAGATGTTAGGTCCCTTGAAACAACTTTTCCATCAGTTTTGTGGCCAGAAGCAGTCCCTGTAGGTTTTAAAATTCGACTGCCCATTGAAGTCTATGTGGGTTCGCCAGATTTGCCTGTTCGCAAACTTTGAAATTTGCGTTCGACATTCGCGAACCAAAAATTTAGTATTCCTATTCTGCATGCTTTGTTGGGGCGAGGTGTGTACATGAGGGGAGATCGGGTATGGCAGGCAGAAGTTTGGATCACAAGGGGGGGAATGACAATTTTGCAGGGGGGCCTGCTGGGCTGTTGTTATGCCCCAATTTCAAAAATCAATTTTTAGTGCAATATTTCTATTTTCACAGTAAGACATTAGGGAGCTCTACATGGAATTTTGTTACTCCCTGGCACATCTTTAAAAAAATGTGCGTAAAAACAAAGTAGTAAACAATAAGCTAAATATCTGTTTTTTTCCCCCTTCTAGTTCTCTAGTTTCACTTTTTATTAAGCCACCAGAACGGAAGGGATCAAATAGAGAACAAAAAAAAAACAGGTGCCCTGAGATTTTACAGACTGTGCCAGCTGTTGCTTTCTAATTGACAAAGAGACATTGGCAGTAGCATTAATGTGATCACTGGGTTGTTACTGCACTGGCTTCTACAGCAAAAGATGACATGCTAAACAATGGTGGCATTGCTACTGGTACAGCTCTTTTTATTAGCACAATTATCTAGCTCTGACTTGCACTTCCCACTGAACAGCAATTCAACTGCAGCCCAGAGCATGGGGGTATTCGGAGATTAATGGCTAATTTTACATTTCATTCTCTGCACCTCCAAAGCTATTAGGTTTCTCATCATTGAAAGGAGTGCTTTGTTGCCTCACCGCCACTCTTCCTTACAGTCTACGAGCCATCGGGGAACACCTTCCTCCGAGGAAGCATTCGAAAATGCCGTGTTTTTCAGAAAACCTTCCAGCTAGCAATAGGCATGAACAAATTGCTCGAGGAGCACAGAGCAGGGAGGGCAGACTGTGACTTGCTGCTCTGCACTTCATTATAGGTCTTACTCGCACTGAAGGGTGATAAACAATGGCAGGGAATTGGCTCCCTCAAATGCCATTTAAATTCCTAGACCTCGAATTCTTCAACGATTTAACTCAACCATCTTCAGTGTTGTAGCAGGCTGAGTCTACTGCTGATAGAAAAACAGATCTTTGGAAAATATGGTGGTTAGAAGAAAAGTTAATCAAAACTGAATAAACCATAGAAAATGCAAGAGTAAAAACAATACTAGGTTTAAAAGCTTGGGGGGAGACGTACTCACCACCCTTTCAACAGACCAAAAGCCAATGGAAACCACAATATTTGGTCAAAAAATTCAACAATTTTTTAGTACTCCCAGGTGCTACGCGTTTCACGGGATTATCCCGCTTCCTCAGGCAATCAAACAGGAGTACAAGCAATTGGGGGTCTAGAACGAACTAGAGCGCCTCAGTTCGTTCCAGACCCCCAATTGCTTGTACTCCTGTTTGATTGCCTGAGGAAGCGGGATAATCCCGTGAAAAGCGTAGCACCTGGGAGTACTAATAAATTGTTGAATTTTTTGACCAAATATTGTGGTTTCCATTGGCTTTTGGTCTGTTGAAAGGGTGGTGAGTACGTCTCCCCCCAAGCTTTTAAACCTAGTATTGTTTTTACTCTTTTTGGCGCCTCTGGTCCTTATCCTAGTCAGAATGCAGTCCACCTGTGGTGGCAAGGATTTTTCCTAATTTCTTCTACAGAGAGCGACATCTTACACCTGAGTGGGGTCAGGTTCTAATTCTCCCCACCCGCATATGGAGTGGTTGCCTAGGGGCAACCCATGTTTGTGAGTATAAATCTATTTCGACTAATTGTGTCTCTATTGCCTTGAAAGACTACACCATTTGGGCTCTCGGTCTTTTGTTTTTGTCTCTGAAGTGCATAGAAAATGCAAGAGTTGTTTTGTTTGAGTCCTCCTGTGGGGTAATTAACTTCTCAGAAGACCATTTTTGTTTAAATGATTTGCATTTTTATTAATATATTTGAAAATTACACTACCATATGTATTGGGAATTCTAAAGGTGCCCATTACAGGTACTAACTCCTGACTAATCAACCGTATAATCAACTGGATCAAGCACCTTACGCTGGTGCCCAACAACAAATCAAAGTAAAGTTTGTTCTGGGTAATAGGATCCATTTTCCAGAATGGTACCAATGATTGATTGTATTGCATTATATTTTTGGTCCCCGTTTGTGTGCCCAAATGATCATTTCCAACTGGTGATCAGATCGGCTAGTTAGCTGGAGATTGTACCATTAATGAACACTTTCAAGTGTACCTGTGGGGAAAAAATTCCCCAAATGGGTACTCACTCACCTTAATAGAGGGAAGCCTCTAGATATTGCAGAGGCTTTTCCGTCTTCATCCATCTCACCATTCCGGCGCTGAGTCCCCCGAAGGAGGGTCACATTGCACCTACCCCAAGGTAAGTATCTATCTTTTTTGTTTAATACCCTCATAGTTTTACTTTAATGCTGCCTTGAACAACATATGGGTTGTTGATGACAAACTGTCCTTACACCCATTTTTTTGTGCATTTCTAAATATACCCCCCCCCCCCTCTTTTTTTTCTTTTTGATTTACAAACTTTTTTTTCAAACTTTTGCAAACTTTAGCCTCTAGGGAAGTTTTGCTATTGGCCTGTAGCTGTGTGCCAACATTAACCTTGGCTGTTATATTGATAGTAAGACCAAATCAGATGCTTACAAGTACTTCAACATTGAGATGCCACCAATGTAAATGCGCAAGTATCTTTTACAGGGGAGCTCCCTGGCTGTAGATTCCATAGTAAGCTTGAAGGAGAATATCTCAAAGCTTGGAAAATCTTTTCTTGCCCTGATCCTGGTCCATTGAACATGCAAATGAATTTAGAAAGCAGTTGTGTATTGTTGGAAGGAGTTGGAAGTATCTTCAATTAACAACTTAAAGAGACTCTGTAACACAATTTTCAGCCTTATTTCTTCTATCCTATAAGTTCCTTTCTTCTATCCTATAAGTTCCTATACCTGTTCTAATGTGGTCTGTCTTACTGCAGCCTTTCCTAGTTGCACAGTGGCTGTATTATCTCTGCTATACTGTGTAATCTAATCTTCTTTCCTTTGTCAGCTTTGTCGGCTCAGGCTGGAATGTGCTGCTCTGCTTGTGATAGGAAGAAGCTATACACACCCTCTCCACGCCCCCTCCAGGCTCTGTATGAGTCACAGACTGAGCTTCTCTCAGCCTATCACAGCTGGTTAGCAGCCATGTCTTTTGTTTGTAAATACTGACTAAAAATGGCAATTACAAGCCAGGATTGCAGCAGGGAGTGGCAGAAACAGCACAGAGGGGCCCAGGAGAACATAATGAATAGAATGGTATGCTTTTTATTGTAAGAATTTTAGAGTACAGATTCTCTTTAATGAGCTTATGAGTACCTTTCATGTCTTAACTGTAATGCGTCTTACCTATTATAACTCATGCATTACTTCTTCCTATCTGTTGATCTCATTCATTATCCCTCCATAATGTATACCTGATTTGTAATGAAAGTTTCACTTTTCACTCACCTGGGGCCGAGTAAAAGATGAAGGTGAAATGGTGCCCAAGGCAACAGGGCCGGTTCTAGTAACAATGTGGGCCTTGGGCAAAATTAACTTGGAGGCACCCCAATAGACTCCACCCCAACCAAAAAGTGGCAATAAGGGCCCTTTGTTGCAGCCAAATTTCCCCCAGGGCTCCTGAGCTGACTGTTGGCACCCCTGATCATCCTAACTTAACTGTGCTCCCTGAGCCCCCTGCAGAGACTTTGGCAAAGTAGAATCTTACTGTAATGAATAGCGGAGATGCCGCCGCATGGGAGAGCGGCATGGCGGCTATCTCCACGTTCCAGCTGGCGGCTGTTGCCGCGCAGCAGCGTGATGCTGCCTTGCCTGGTCCTTCTAGTGCACACAGATGGAAAACTGCGCGCCAGGCGACAGGTCCTTTATGCTGCTAGAAGGGGAGTCAGCTGATCATGCCGATCAGCTGACTCCGGCTGTGCTCCGGATTGGCTGAGTGACTGGGGCGGCGCTGTGGAGCGCTTTTAGTATATATGGGACTTGCTTGTCACTTGCAAGTGGTCTGCTGTTGCGAACATCTACGTGTGAGCGCTCAGACCTGAGTCAGATCCCACAGTGTGTTAGAACCAGCCGGAGCTGGGAATTCACACTGAGTCAGATTCCATTGATAGCTTTAAAGTACTATTGTTTGTTACTATTATCTGTTAGACTAGTTCCCAGGTGTTGAGACCAAGGACCTCACACCTAAGACTAGGAGATTGCTATATCTATATATATAATAGGCTAAGTGCCTCAACCTTCAAGCAAGAAGAAGAAGAAGTAGCGCCCTGCCCCAAGGGCCGGTCCAAGCAAGAAGAAGGGGCTGGTCCAAGCAAGAAAAAGATGTAGTGCCATATCAAACCAAGGGCGAAGAGGGATAATTTGCATATTCAGTAGCAGTGCATTGTGGTTAACCACAAATTTTATAGCTGAATTATTGCAGATTTGCTTCTGTTTTAAGAAGGCAAATTACACCAAGCTTTGCTTTTTTTGTAGTAGGAGGGCTTTTTGGTCCCTTTTATCCCCCTATACATTCTTAGTAGTTTGGGTCACCCTGAGCAGCTTGGTTACTCTGTTGTACTGGTCCAATCCCTATCTCATTCAGCCATATCAATCCTTGCCATGTACTGATGAGGATCAAAAGTCCAAAACAGGCTGTCAAATGTGGGTTTGATATGGCTGTGTAAAATGTAAAGCTATAGGCTTGCTATACACCAGTGGTTCAGGATGCTTGCTTTGCTTACTAAGGAAGAAAAGGGGTAATTTGCATATTTAGTAGCAGTGCGTTGTGAGTAACCACAAATGTTCACTTATAGCGGAATTATTGTAGATTTGCTTCTGTTTTAAGAAGGCAAATTACACCAAGCTTTGCTTTTTTTTAGTAGGAGGGCGTTTTTGTCCCTTTTATCCCTCTATACATTCCGAGTGGTTTGGGTCACCCTGAGCTGCTTGGTTACTCTGTTGTACTGGTCCAAGCCCTATCTCATACAGCTGTATCAATCCCTGCCATGTACTGATGAGGACCAAAAGTCTGAAATAGGCTGTCTACATGTGGGTTTGATATGACTGTGTAAAATGTAAAGCTATATGCTTGCTATACACCAGCGGTTCTGGATGCTTGCTTGGCCTACCAAGGGGGACAAGGGATAATTTGCATATTTAGTAGCAGTGCATTGTGGGTAACCACAAATGTTCACTAATAGCTGAATTATTGCAGATTTGCTTCTGTTTTAAGAAGGCAAATTACACCAAGCTTTGCTTTTTTTTAGTAGGAGGGCTTTTTGGTCCCTTTTATCTCCCTATAAATTCTTAGTAGTTTGTGTCACCCTGAGCTGCTTGGTTACTCTGTTGTACTGGTCCAATCCCTATCTCATATAGCCATATCAATCCTTGCCATGTATTGATGAGGACCAAAAGTCCAAAACAGGCTGTCACATGTGGGTTGGATATGGCTGTGTAAAATTTAAAACTATAGGTTTGCTATACACCAGTGGTTCTGGACGTTTGCTTGGCTTGCTAAGGGTGAAAAGGGGTAATTTCCATATTTAGTAGCAGTGCATTGTGAGTAACCACAAATGTTCACTTATAGCTGAATTATTGTAGATTTCCTTCTGTTTTATGAAGGCAAATTACACCAAGCTTTGCTTTTTTTTTTTAGTAGGAGGGCTTTTTGGTCCCTTTTATCCCCCTATACATTCCGATTGGTTTGGGTCACCCTGAGCTGCTTGGTTACTCTGTTGTACTGGTCCAAGCCCTATCTCATACAGCTGTATCAATCCCTGCCATATACTGATGAGGACCAAAAGTCTGAAATAGGCTGTCTACATGTTGGTTTGATATGACTGTGTAAAATGTAAAGCTATATGCTTGCTGTACACCAGCGGTTCTGGATGCTTGCTTGGCCTACCAAGGGTAAAAAGGGATAATTTGCATATTTAGTAGCAGTGCATTGTGGGTAACAACAAATGTTCACTTATAGCTGAATTATTGCAGATTTCCTTCTGTTTTAAGAAGGCAAATTACACCAATACAGTGGTGGCATTGCAGGAAGTGACGACAGTGGAACGCACGCTGGAACGCCGAAGAGGTGAGTCATGCCCGCCTGCTGCCTTTTACTAATAGTGGCGGCGGCTGCTGAGCTTAAGCAGGAAGGGGGAGCGCACATGGGGGACCCAGGTGAGGGAGGGAGGGTCCTGCTGTGCTTAAGCTGGAGGGGGAGCACACATGGGGGATGCAGGTGATGGAGGGGGTTTTGCTGGCTTAAGCTGCAGGGGGAGTGCACATGGGGGACACAGGTGAGGGGGGTTCTGCTGAGCTTAAGCTGGAGGGGGAGTGCACATGGGGGACCCAGGTGAGGGAGGGGGGGGTCCTGCTGAGCTTAAGCTGGAGGGGGAGCACACATGGGGGACCGCCGCTGTGCCCAATACCCCCTTCCTGCCCTCCACCCCCTTATGCGGCGTATGCTGCGCCGCGGGTTGGCTAGTTGTTACTATCATCTGTTAGACTAGATCCCAGGTGTTGAGACCAAGGACCTCACACCTAAGACTAGGATTGAGAGAGATTTCTGTTACCTGTTATGACCTTTGGCTTTCCTGACTACTCTCCTGTCTGCTGATTCGGTACTTCCGCCCATCTGATTACCTGTTGCCAACATTGCCTGTACCTGGATACCGAATCAGTCTTCCGCTCCGTTGTGTTGGTGGGGGGGTGGGGGGGGGGGGGGAGAATGGGAGGGGAGGAGAACCACCCAGGGGTGGGGGATGGGGGAAACCTGGGGGACGGGGGAGGGGAGGGGGAGAGGCCAAGGGGGGTTGGGGGTTCGCGTTCGCCTGCACCAGGCGAACTTTTTCGGAAGTTCGATTAGCCCCATAATGCACTATGAGGGTCAACTTTGACCCTCTGAATCACAGTCAGCAGGCACATTGTAGCCATTCAGGCTACACTAAGCCCTGGAGCCCCACCCCCCTTATATAAGGCAGGCTCGCTGGCCATGACACTCACTCGTGTGCCTGCTGCAAATAGACAGACTAGGGAGAGCTGCTGCAGATTTTTTCTCCTAGGGAAAGATTAGTTAGGCTCTTGGCTTGCTCCTGGCTGATTGTTATTGCTAAAATAGCCCCCCCCCCCCCTCAACAGCTCTTTTGAGAGCGAATGTTTTCCTGATGTGTTTGTTTTTTTTGTGTGTGTTGCTCACTGACATTATACAGCCCTATCTGTTGCAGCTGGACCTTGGTAATTGTTATTACTGTGCCAGCCAGGCCCTGCCTAACTATCTATACTGGGACACCTACCTATGCCTACCTAACTACTGGGGCACCTACTTACCTATACGGGGACACCTACCTACCTACCTACCTATACTAGGGGACCTACCTATGCCTACCTACCTATAGTGGGTCTCCTACCTATGCCTAGCTAACTACTGGGACACCTACCTATGCCTACCTACCTATACTGGGTCTCCTACCTATGCCTAGCTATCTACTGGGACACCTACCTACCTATATTGGGTCTCCTACCTTTGCCTAGCTAACTACTGAGGCACCTACCTACCTATACTGGGTCTCCTACCTATGCCTAGCTAACTACTGAGGCACCTACCTACCTATACTGGGTCTCCTACCTTTGCCTAGCTAACTACTGAGGTACCTACCTACCTATTCTGGGTCTCCTACCTTTGCCTAGCTAACTACTGAGGCACCTACCTACCTATACTGGGTCTCCTACCTATGCCTAGCTAACTACTGGGACACTTACCTATGCCTACCTATCTATACTGGGTCTCCTACCTATGCCTAGCTAACTACTGAGGCACCTACGTATGCCTTCCTATACTGGGACTCCTACCTATGCCTACCTACATACAAGAAGATAATAAGGTTGTTGCTTCATTTATTGTGGACAGACCAAATTTGATCAGCTGGACAGTCACTGTTCTATCATTGAGCTACCACAGCCCGGCGACCATATGGGCTGGAAAACTGCCACGGCCTGCACTCTAGCCATGTTGCGCATCAGTCCAGCACCGTCGTCACTACGCAAACAGCTGTTTGCGCTGCGTTACACAGTGAGTTTGGTGTGTCAGTGTGAAGCAGAACTCTTAATTACACTCCCTGATTGATGTATACCCATGCAAGATGTTTTAAAGCACTTTAGGCCTGCAATTTAGCATTCAGTGTGATTTCTGCCCTTAAAACGCTGCTTTGCGTCAAATCTAGATTTTTCCCCGGGACTTTGGGCATGTATCCCACTCCGCCATGCCCCCCCTCCAGGTGTTAGACCCCTTGAAACATCTTTTCCATCACTTTTGTGGCCAGCATAATTTTTTCTATTTTTCAGTTCGCATCCCCATTGAAGTCAATTGCAGTTCGCAAACTTTTCCGCAAACTGAACCTTCCGCGAAGGTTCGCGAATCGGGTTCGCGAACTGAAAATCGAAGGTTTGCAACATCTCTAGTCAGCAGGCACATTGTAGCCAATCAGGCTACACTCCTTCCTGGAGCCCCCCCTCCCCCTATAAAAGGCAGGCAGTGTCTGGCTTTTCACTCACTCGTGTGCCTGCAGTAATTAGAGAAGGGAGAGCTGCTGTGCAGAGACCTATAGAGAAATCTTAGTTAGGCTCTTGTAGGCTACTTAGCTTGCTCCTTGCTGATTCTTATTGCTAAAAAAACACCCCTCAACAGCTCTTTTGAGAGCTAATCTTGTTCTTGTGATCTATTTTTTTTTTTGTGTGTGTGGCCCACTTGCATTATATACAGCCCTGTCAGTCAGTCGCTGTTGGCCTTTGGCCCCTTGGTGGTAATTACTACCGTACCAGGTGCAGATTTGTAATACCCATCACTGCATATAACTACCTGCATATAACTACGAATGTCAGGTAAACACAGCCGCATAGTAAGTCAGTTTCCCCCGCCTCCTCAATCGCTCCGGCCCTTGCCTGCGTCCCTTCCCTCCAATCAGATAAACACAGCCGGCTGCGACACGCTGTGTGTCGCCAGCGCGGCTGTGTTTTATGGGGTCTGACAGCGCGCAGGGGGGGCTTTGGAGGAAACTAACTAGCAACAGAGGCTGGGCTCTATAGGCAGACCCAGCCTCTGTATGCGGATTGCGATGTAAGAACCCCGCCCCGGGTTCTCTTTAACAAGTACACTATCTAGATTGTCAGTTACCATTGCCTGGAAAGTCTCTCCCAGAATCTTTAAGCCAGCCTTGAATTGCTGCCTGTGTTAGGAAAGTGAAGGACAAACTGATGTCGCTCTCAGCATCAGAGCACTGTACACCTTCTCATCAGTTAGAGGCTGTATTTTAAAATGGTCCTCTCAACCTCTCTGCAAGTTCAAAGCACAAGCTGAACATAACTGAAATATTTCAGTGAATATCAGCAGTATCAATGTATAATGTCAAGGCAAGATGAATAGACTTTGGAACATTGAAGGTTCCAAAGCTGCTCTTCAAAAGGTCAGAACAGTTAAAGTGGTATTGTGCCATAAAAATCAAATTTCAACAACAACTGGTCTGAGTGTATTAAAGAGAATCTGTATTGTTAAAATCGCACAAAAGTAAACATACCAGTGCGTTAGGGGACATCTCCTATTACCCTCTGACACAATTTCGCCGCTCCTCGCCACATTAAAAGTGGTTAAAAACAGTTTTAAAAAGTTTGTTTATAAACAAACAAAATGGCCACCAAAACAGGAAGTAGGTTGATGTACAGTATGTCCACACATAGAAAATACATCCATACACAAGCAGGCTGTATACAGCCTTCCTTTTGAATCTCAAGGGATCATTTGTGTGTTTCTTTCCCCCTGTTCTCATGCACTGAAGTTTCAGGCTGCTCTTTTCTTCCTGCAAACAGCTTTGCCCTTGTCTGTAATTCTTCAGTATGTGAAAGCCCAGCCAGCTCAGAGGACGATTGATCCAGCTTGTAAAAGATAAGAGAGAAGAGAGAAGCTGCCCTAATCTAAATAACACACAGGCAGTGTGCATAGAGGGGCCTGGAAGGGGGAGTTCATAGCAGAACCACAACACTGAAGAACTTGGCAGCCTTCCAGACACAGGCCGACAAGTCTGACAGGGGAAAGATACATTGATTTATTACAGAGACAGTGATAGTATAAAGTGCTGCAGTAAGCCAGAACACATTAGAATAGCTTTTTGAACTTGCAGGATGATAAAAAACAGGATGCAATTTTTGTTACGGAGTCTCTTTAAGTGATAAAGATGCTAATCCTGCCTTCAAAACTTGCAAAATGTTTTCTGTTGTTATGGTTTGTAGTTATCACATGCTTTAGGAGCACTGGCCCTAGTGCCAAACAGTGCCAAAAAGTTGAATGCTGGGAGTTCTTTTTATCTATAATATATTCCTCCTCTTCCATTTATTTCCCTGCCTAGCTGATCACTTGTGTTTACAAGCAAGGCCGAGGTGACTCAGTGATTGGATGTGTAAATAAAGGAAAAATACTCTGGGAGGAGGGCAGCTAATGAATACACAATGTGCAAGAGAAGGGAGGGGGGGGGGGAAACAAGAGTCAGGGAGGATATGATGTCAGCATTATCTTGGCAAGATGGCCACTGCTTAGAATAGGATTTTCTGCTTTTCCTTTGTAAAATACACAGGAATCATTACGTGGATAGCACAATATATCTGTTATGTAAGTAGAAGTAGTATTTATCTACTTATATATGTGTTTTTTTATTTCTAGGTTAGCATGGGTGTCACATAGCAAAATTTTCACATAGAAAAAAAATATAGATAGTGTGGATCAGTACCGCACAAGCTATTTTGTTATATATTGTTATGCAAATTGATCTTTGTATTACATGTTGTTTTTCCACACAATAGAAAATATGTTTATTCTACGCTGATGAACAGGGCCATGCAGAGGATCCTTGAAGGGGGTTCCCAAATGTAAAAAGGGCCCCCCTTCAGCTCAACCCTACCATACCAAAGGATGGCTTCTCCCTGCCCCTCCAACTCTACCTGCTCCACCAGACATCAGCAATAGGAGGGAAATCCTTACACCCCCTCCCCCACAGCCAGGGTCGGATTTTCCATAAGGCACTATGGGCACGTGCCTACAGGCTCCTTATCTGGGAGAAGCGGCCTCCGCTTCTCTGATCACTAACGTCTGGCACTTACACTCTAATCCTTGTTAGAGATGGCCTGAACGATTCGACCGCGAAGCGATTTAGCTGAACATTGGTGGTTTGCGTTTGCGGCGAACCGCGAACTATATGCGAGTTCGACCCGCCCCACATACTACATCATTAGGCTCAACTTTGACCCTCTACATCACAGTCACCAGACCCTGGGCAGCCAATCAGGCTACACTCCCTCCTGGAGCCCTCCCTTCCCCTCCATATAAGGTAGCTGTATCGGCCATTTCCCTCACTCGGCGTGGCTGCAGTAATTAAAGAAGGGAGAGGAACCTGCTGTAGACATAGGGAAAGCTTAGTTAGTCTCTTGTTAGGCTTGTTAGCTTGTCCCTTTCTGATACTTATTGCTAAAATTCACCCCTCAACAGCTCTTTTGAGAGACATAACAACAAAAGTTGTTTAGGTGATACTTTAATGACTAACTGTACAAGATTCCTTTGCAAGCTTTCAAGACTTTAAGTTTCTTCTTCAGGCATGTTTCAGAACTGGATCAGAACCATACAAAATACCGTCACATACACAGGCTTTATATATGATTTGTAGAGTCTCCTGCAATCCCTCCTTTTTTGAAATGTAAATGATCTCATCAAAGCTTAGATCTAATCACTCTAAAGCCGCATCTACATGCGTAGATGCGGTGGCGATGTTCCTTATCAATCAAGCTGCTGATGCGGCTCGATTGATAAGATCCGACAGGACGGATCTCCCCACCGCCGATTCCCTACTTGTTCCCCGCGAGGGGACAATGGCAGGGAATCGAGCGGAAGATAAGCGGCGCGGGGACGAGCGGGAATCGTGCGGGTATTGATTCCAGTGCACGTGCGGCGAGCGGGGACGCGGAAGAGGTGATCCGGTGCCTCGATCGAGCCGCTGGATCGCCGCCTCATCTACACGTGTAGATGAGGCTTTAAGGCTCTATACAATAGGTAGAAACATACACACATTAAATAAATCAGCTAATTGCCTGCACCTAACCACAGGTATAGGCAAAGTCTAATTAAATTAGCTATTAAAGGGGAACTGAAGAGAGAGGTATATGGAAGCTGTCATGTTTATTTCCTTTTAGACAATACCAGTTGCCTGGCAGCCCTGCTGATCCTCTGCCTCTAATACTATTAGCCATAGCCCCTGAACAAGCATGCAGCAGATCAGGTGTTTCAGTGCTTCAGACTTATAAGTCTGATCTGACAAGACTAGCTGCATGCTTGTTTCTGGTTTTAATCAGATACTACTGCAGAGAAATAGACCAGCAGGGCCGCCAGGTAACTGGTATTGATTAAAAGGAAATAAACATGACAGCCTCCATATACCTCTCTCTTCAGTTCCCCTTTAAAGAACAACAGGTGGTAACAATAGGTGATAACAGGGCATAGAAGGTTGGGAAGTCCCAAGGACATGTACAGATTGGGTGCCTGTTTCCAGTGGCATCAAACAATGAAAAACGTCGTCAATTAGCATATGCATTGGCAGGTCTGAGGGCTGCTGGGGATTGGTATTTGTGAAAGTTTGTCAGTCAGCCTTTCTAATGCTCATAATTTACCATGAACCCAGGTTTGATATTAAGTCCATGTTTCAAAGTCCCGAACAGTTTCCCGTGTCCCGGACCACACGCAAGAAGCAATGTTGTTCTTGTGATCTATTTTTTTTTGTTTCACTATCTGGATCTAATTCGGATCCGGATACCCAGATATCCAATCCTGGTCGGATACTCGAGTTTAAAATTTTCCAACCCGGATCGGAATCAGATATTCTATCTCAGTATCCGCCGGATTCGGATATCTGGATAGAACACCGGAAGTGACCTGAACATGGCAAAAAAAAACCTTTCGGAGGTCTCTCTCTCTCTCTCTCTCTCTCTCTCTCTCTCTCTCTCTCTCTGTCTCTCTCTCTCTCTCTCTTTGAAAGGGATTTTTGCCATTGAAGGTGATTTTGGCTTCTGCTCGGATATCTGAACTAACTATCCGCCCGGATTTCGGATTTCAAATGGGAAATCCGAGTTTGCCCGGATAGTCTTTTCGAATTTTAAAAAAATATCCAAATTGTTATTCAACGTTCGGATAGTGGAAAAAGTTCGGATTATCTGGTTAGTTCGGATATCCGAAATCTTGCTGAGCACCACTGATACCAATCACTGCATACCTGTTCATGTTTACAGCACCCGCGTGACAGAAGCACGCAGTGTTATATACCAGTCATTGCACCTGTTCACGGTACCTGTGTGTGTGACAGTTGCACATTGTATTGATACCAGTCACTGCATACCTGTTCAGTGCACCTACGTGACCGCACACAGTGTTATATTTTATACCAGCCACTGCATACCTGTACATGGTACCTGTGTGTGTGACAGCTGCACATTTGTAATACCAGTCACTGCATATCTGTTCACTACGCCTGTGTGACCGCACGCTGTTTTATATACCAGTCCGTGCATACCTGTTAACTGCACCTGTGTAACCACACATTGTTGTACCAGCAGTCACTGTAACCTGTTCACTGCACCTGTGTAACCGCACATTGTTGTACCAGCAGTCACTGCAACGTTTTTACTTCACCTTTGTAACCGCACATTGTATTAGTCATGTCAGTGCATAACTTTCACTGCATCCCCCCCAATATGGACAAAACAAGAGGCAGAGCCAAAGGCAGGCCACCTGGCAGGTCTGTTCGAGGTCGCGCTGTTGTGATTTCATGTGGCCCTCGACCAAAGTACAATGTTCAGAAGAAGGCACGTGCCATCAACCCCCAATATTGTGAGGACGTAGTTGACTATTTAACACAGAACACCTCATCTTCCTCAGCTTCCGCACGGAAGCATGACATATCTTCCTCCTTCTGCTCTGATTCTGACACCCCACTTAGCACTCCGTCGGCAGCCATCACCAAAGTGCCATCATCCCAGGGCTCAGCAGTGTAGAATTTTTTGTGTGTGTCTGCCTCAGATGAGAGCAATGCCATCTGTACTCTCTGCCACCGAAAATTGAGCCGTGGAAAGGCCAAGACCCGCGTAGGGGCAACTACCTTACGAAGGCACATGGCGAAAAACCTCATACTGCAATGGGATGACCACCTGAGGAAAAGCAGCACACAAAAGCAAAGCCACACACCGCAGTGTAAGATACAATCACTCAATTATTTCTCAAAAAAGGCGATACCCAAATTGTACCGTGATGTTGAAAGGCAAGTGGTGTCATCTCTGGCACACAGCGTTGGGTCAAGGGTCCATCTGACCACGGATGCCTGGTCTGCAAAGCACGGTCAGGCCTGCCTGAAGACTAAGTCAGTCCCCACACACAGCATCTCTGTCTGCACACCGTGTGACTTCCTGCCTCAAGACCAAGTCGGTCCCTACACAGCATCTCTGCCTGCAGGCCGCTTGACTGCCTTCTCCACCACCACCAACAGGATCCAGGACTCCAGGCGGATTCCTGAATTTTTAAGGCCGCTGCTAGCAGCAGCCGCTATAATAATTTTTCTGGTGTGTGTACATGCCTGCCTAATTTTTCTGGCTGCACTGCGGCTGCAACAACAAATCAAAAGGCATGTGCATGTGTCAATTCCCCTTCGTGATCGTTACCTTGCCGAGGTGAAGGGGCTTGCGTATCACAATGAAGCAATGACCGACTAAATGAGTGTGTTGCTGTTGGGGGGCACACCTGACCCAAGGAGATAGATAATAAGGTCGTTGCTTCATTGGGGACAGACCAAATTCGATCAGCTGGACACTCAGTCACTGTTGTTCTGTCATTCAGCTACCTCAGTCCGACCATATGGGCTTGAAAACTGCCATTGCCTGCACTCTCTCCATGGTGCGCACCAGTGCAGCACAGTCATCACTACACAAATAGCTGTTTGCGGTGCGTTACACAGTGAATTTACTCTGTCAGTGTGAAGCAGTACACTAATTACACTACCTGATTGATGTATACACATGAAAGATGTTTTAAAGCACATTAGGTCTCCAATTTAGCAATAAAATGTGATTTCTGCCCTTAACCACTTAAGCCCTGAGTGTATTTTTACCTTATGGACAAGAGCAATTTTCACATTTCAGCGCTCCTCCCAATCATTTGCCAATAACATTACCACTACTTATCACAACAAAATGATCTGTCTCTTGTTTTTTCTGCCACTAATTAGGCTTTCTTTGGGTGGTACCTTTTGCTAAGAATTATTTTTTTCTAATGCATTTTAATGGGAATATTAAGAAAAAAAATTAAAAAAATCATTATTTCTCAGTTTTCAGCCATTACAGTTTTAAAATAATACATGCTTCCATAATTAAAACCCACGTATTTTATTTGCCCATTTGTCCCGGTTATTACACCATTTAAATTATCTTGCTATCACAATGTATGGCGCCAATATTTTATTTGCAAATAAAGGTGCAGGTTTTCATTTTTGCGTCTGTCACTATTTACAAGCCCATAATTTAAAAAAATAACAGTAATATACCCTCCTGACATACATGTAAAAAAAAGTTCAGTCCCTAAGGTAAGTATTTATGTCGTTTTGTTTGTTTTACTTTATTTTATAATTTTTTCTAAATGCAAACGTTTTATTTGGGCATTTATGGGAGAGAGTGGGAGGTAAGGGGTTAATTTTAAATTATGTGCAGGTCTCTTTATTAAAGTAAATGATTGTAGGTGTAATTTTACTTTTTGGCCACAAGATGTCCTCAGTTATTAGCTTCCTGCGCATGCTTTTAGTACACAAACAGGAACTAATGCGTATTAAGTGTAAGTTACAGTGTTTACAAATGACCGCAGGCATCTAATTGATGTGCGATCATGGACACGAGGAACTAGAAAAATGAATGGGAACTGCATTCCCATTCATTGATCTCCGGGCTAACATGTAGCAGTAAGAACTAGTGTGTGAGCACGTGAGAGCACGCACAGCGGCGATTGTAGCAGAGTTACGAATATCTACTCCCCTGAGGCTTAGATGAAGTTTTTTAGGGGAGTAAATATACTGTACTGTAAACATTAAGTGGTTAAACCCTGCTGTGTGTAAAATCCGGATTTTTTCCTGGGACTTTTGGTGTGTATCCCACTCCGCCATGCTCCCCTCCAGGTGTTAGACCCCTTGAAACATCTTTTCTATCACTTTTGTGGCCAGCATAAATGTTTGTAATTTTCAAAGTTCGCCTACCCATTGAAGTCAATCGCGGGTTTGAAAGTTCGCACTAACCCAAATTTTGCGGAAGTTCGCGTTCGAGGTTCGCGAACCTAAAATCGGAGGTTCTCTAATCCTTGTTTCATGTCACTTAGGATGATATGAGGCAGTGATTAGAGTGTAAAATTCTAAGGACAGTTAGTGACATAAGGCAGAAATTAAAGTTCAGAAAAGTTTTATTTGGGGGTGTGACCTGTGTTCAGTGGCAGAACTTAGGGCTACCTATTGTTGCTGTGGGCAGGGTCGGATTTACAACTCAGAGGCCCATAGGCACAGGTGTTCTGGTACGCCTGTGCCTATGGGCCTCTGAGTTGTAAATCCGACCCTGCCCACAGCAACAATAGGTAGCTACTCTCTGCTTCACCCCAACCACAGGCATTGACATTGCCTCCTAGCACGAGGATGCTCTGTTTCATGCTTTGGAGCTCAGATTACTTCTCTGAACTACCACTCTCCATAGGCTTGAGTACCCAGACCCCTCCCCCCAACATACACGCACGCACCCACGCACACACATACACACACACACACCTCAAGCAGCTCAAAAACAAGGAGGCTAATTTATGAGCAGACTCCCGCCCAAAAATGTGCAGATTATTTTATTCTTCTAGTTAGGCTGTAACTAGAAATCTCTAAACCCTACAGCAAAACTTCATATACGGGCTCTTCCTCCTGCCCCAGTTACAATACCAGTGACAGATAGTTCCCCCCAATATTAACATTAGGTAGTCTTTTGGAGGAAAGATTTTGGACTGCTCCAAATCAGTACTAGTTACTCATTCTATGCATCCCCAAAATACACACACATCATAGCATTAGGTAAATTTTTTTTTTGCAATCCACTCCCCTTCCTTTAATAGATGTATTATGCTGGGAATACACCAGGGGCTTAATTCACAAAGCCGTGCTAACTGTTTAGCACAGTGTGCTAAACAGTTAGCACATGAAGTGCCATTTGCGGACTTTTGCGCGCGCAAAGTGCGAATCGCGGCAATTTGCGCACGCAAAAGTCCGCGATCACGCGATTCGCGGCACTTTGTGCGTGCAAAAGTCCGCGAACGGCACTTCACTTGCTAACTGTTTACCACACCCGTGCTAAAAAGTTAGCATGGCTTTGTGAATCAAGCCCCATAAGTTTTTTCAGCAGATGGTTCAATAGATAATTTCCGACATGTCCGATCTTATTTTCAGTCGTTTTTCTGGTCGATTCCTTATAAAAGTGAATGAAAATAAGTAAAGATAAGACAATTGATCGGAATATCGATTGGAAACAATATAAGATCGAAAATAAGGTCGGGCAGTAAATCGACTGAAAAATCTCATTGTGTATTCCCAGCATTAGATAGACTTTGCCCTTTCCCTCAATTCCTGTAAAAAAAAAATATTTTGTTACCAGATAGCTTCTATGCCCCTAATTATGAGTACTGCAGCAGAGCACGATACTTAAAGGAGTTATCAGGGGAATTTTTCAAAATGAGCTTTACTCACCTGGGAATTTCTCCTGCCCTTTGCAACCGTCTGTCCCACGCCAACCGCTCTGTTCCCCGCCGCTGTCTTGGTCTCCCAGCACGGTGCAGAGGCCAAACGCGGAGTCGGCCTTACTATGCCTGAGCGGCGGCTCGCGCAGGCGCAGTAAGGACAACCCCTCGGTCGGCCTCTGCACCATGCTGGGAGACCGGGACAGCGGCAGGGAGCAGAGCGGAGTGGTCAGCGTGGGACAGTCGGCTGCAAGGGGCTGGAGAAAGCCCCAGGTGAGTAAACCTCATTTTGAAGAATTCCCCTGATAACTCCTTGAACATGCTTCCAATGATGGAATACTCTTCTTCCATGCAGCCAGGCAGTAACTGGCACCCTAACCCCGCCCTCACAATCACAGAAGTCGTGGGGGTTATCTCCATACTTCCAGTCAGTAGTAGAAATTCAGAACTATCTCCAAATTCAAATGCAAAGGTCATCTTTAGCGAAGCAGGTGGAAACTAGACACCCCATAGCAGTAATATTATACTGCACGGGGAGTATAAAGATAATCTGGGGTTCTAGCAAACGCCGGATCCTGAATTACAGTACTTCTCCCTTTGAACTGCAATGACTAGGAGGGGGCATAGTACCTTATGTCGCTGGGGATTTGAGCGGCAGCAGAGTGAGCTGCCATTTGGCTCACCCTGCGCCCAACTCACCGGTGGCGTACATAGGAAATTGAATAAAAATGGAATGAATTTGATAAAAGATCTGGGCAGCACTAATGCATGTTTATAGCACATGTTGAGCAAGAGTGTAATTTCATTTTTACCCCATGTTTGTTTCTTACTTTGTACAGTGCCACGGAATCTGTTGGCGTTTTATAAATCAATAATAATCATAATAATTTTGCTTTAAATGTTAATAGAACTTTGTTCTGTGGTATGATATAGATGTGTAGCATTTAATTGAAGAAAAAACAGACAATTAGGTTTAGCTTTTGGTTGGACAGCTATACCATTGTTAACGGCCTAAAGCTCAGTACAGAACCCATCCTCCTGTGTTAAAGTTAATTATTTCCTACTGTCCTTGGGGAGATGTCATTTTAGAGTTCTTGTCTGGTTGCAAAAGAAAAACCACTAGAATCACTCCCGGGCTTCAATTGGCTGTGTATTTACTTAATATATAACTGTGGTTAAATTGTCATTGTGAAACCATTATAAAAAAAAGTCAGATACTTACCTAAGGAGAGGGGAGGCTCTAAGTCCTATAGAGCCTTTCCGCTCCTCTCCCAGTCCCCCTTACAGTGCTGTATCCTCCATAACAGTATTCAACCAATTTGGTCAAATTTCTGCAGCCGAAGGGAAGCTTTGGAAGTTTTTGGGAGCCCAAGTGCTCCCAAAGGCAGGCTGCTCCATACTGCGCATGCGTGAGAGCACTCTCTCATGCAGTCGTGCATGCACAGTATGAAGCCACTTGTCTTCGGAAGGACTCGGCTCCTGAAGACTTCCAAAGTCCACCACAGCATTGGCTCATCACCTCACATGACCCCCACAGGAAGGAGTAGGGGTGGTAGTCGTGCCGAGAAGGGCACAACGTCTTCCTTTCTTGTAAGATGCTCCCCCAGTAGCCACGGTTCCCTCTAAAAAACATATCTGGTCTGAATGTTCCATGCAGAAGCCTACAGCTATTGACAACTGACTCAGTCCTGCTAGAAGACCAAGACATAAAACAAGGTGGCTGCACTAGCTATGAGATGAAAGAAGGAGCCTCAAAGTGGCTGCTGGGCCGTATTTACCATAAGGCACTGTAGGCACATGCCTACAGGCGCCTGATGATGGAAAGGTGGCTCACTCCCCTCCCCAAGTGCCACCCTTCCTCCTCCCCTATGCAGAGTCCCAATGAGAGTATAAATGAGAGTTTACTCACCCAGCTTTCGGCATTCCACTGACGAGATCTCCCTTCAGTCAGGGACACATTTAGCTACTCAATAGTAAGGGTATGTCTGGCTACCTAATACTTGGGGCCACCTGTAGCTAGCGATGACGGGCAAGGGAAGTAACAGAGACGTAACAGCTGGGCTAGACAGCAGCACACCTGTGGAGCAGTCTGGAGGGGGTTTGTAGGTTCATGGAGGGCAAAGTATAGGGCACCAGGACATTTGTGCCTATAGGCTTTTGCTGTGAGGTTAATCCGGGCCTGAGTGGCTACAATTGTTATAGGGGAGATAGAAAGATATGAAGGTGAATGGAGGTAGAGGGTAAGCATTCCTATAGTGAAGGGGACTCAGGATGGCTTCACTTTTTATGGTGGAAGGAGTGGGTCTATGGGATAGCTAAAAAACACCAATTACTATGGCGCCACAATGAACTCCTTCGCACATATGCATTTATTTCTAGGGATGCTCAAAAACGAATTCGGATGCAATCCGAATAGATGTTATTTGTATTTAATCTGGTTAATTAAAATCACCTGTGCAGGTGGGTGGTGGGTCTATTCCTCGGCGCCTCCCACGATGCGGTCCATGTGCGTCACGTCTACAAACACTTCCTCCTTCAACATGGAAAGAGGAAGTGTTTGTAATCACATGACCGCCGCTTGGACCGCATCGTGGGAGGCGCTGAGGGACGGACCTAATAAGACGACTGATGGGTAAGATTAACCCTCTTGCCCACCCACACAGGTGATTTTAATTAACCAGATGAAATCCGAATAACACCTATTCAGATTTCATCCGAATTCGTATTTGAGCATCCCTATTTGTTTATTTCATAAATTGATTTTTACTTCAGGTTTGCTTTAACGGCAATGTGAGTAGCTAATCCTAAATTCTGCCTCCTTGGTGGAGCTAATTAGCATATTATTAGTCACTTTTTTGATCACCACCCTCCAGCGAAGGCCATGCCAAATTAGAAGGCTTTCACTTTTTGAACTACATATACCGTAAACTTCTGATTTGTGTGCTCAAAAGCCTAACCCAATTAATTTCGGCACTTCCCCATTTTAGTAATGGGAGAACATAGTACAGGCTCAAAAAGTCTCATTAGGTGCAGTTAGTTTCTCTTCTCTTGCTTGCCAGCCATTGACAGCCCCGATAGATGTCCCTGTTGTCCATCTTCTTCTCCTAATTTTCAGACATTATCCCCTCTGAAGAGTGGCTGCGGAATGATAAGTATCCCCGGCGATCACAAAGCACCAGCAGACAGGAGTGACTTAGCTGTTCTGTAATCCGTGTTTTTTGTAGAAAATGTAGCCTCTCTATTCTACGTTCTTTGCTCTCGTTTCTCTCCTCCGCTTCCAGACATCTCCTTCCCCATCCGAGAAGATTATCTTCTGTCCATCTTTCTAGAGACAGTCGATGATGCTTTTCATAGAGCTGGCAGCTATCCCAGACTCAGGTTGGCAAGTTCTAAACAACGCCACTTCAATCTCTACCCATATATTTGTGTTTTTTTTTCCTTATTTTATTTTTAAGTGTATTTTTATTTATTTATTTTGTAATCCTTCAACGGTTGCATGCCATTTATTGACTCTCAGCCTCAGCCAGCACTGTGTAATTAGGCCCATTGAAGAAGTACAAATCAATATTATTTTACAAGAAAAAATGGGAGCCAATAAAATAAAGCTTAAATGGGAAAATGCTTTAAAGTCTTGCCGGTGAGCTGCGGGCAGGTTTAGCATTTAGGAGTTCGAGCGCAGAGGAGATGCCATTTTCTACGGGTCGTTCACCTTACCAGCGGTATTTAAATATTGTGTTTGTGGATAATCTGCGCAGTAGAGTTAATCTTACAATACAGTGAGCGCAATAATATGTAAATTAGGAAGCCTATGATTTTGTTGGCTGTGAAATATAGATTTACTAGTAATATTATGAATACTCTTACTCATTTGCAACACATTTTCCAGAGTTACGGTTTATCCATATATAGTAGAATCCAACATAATGATGAGCGTAATGACTTAATTACGACTACGCAAAATTTCACTTAATTCGCAAAATTACAATTATGGCCGTAATCGAAAATTCTTAATTTCACAAAATTGCGCACATTTTTGTGTTTTTGTGGAAATTCATAATTAAGATTGTTTTTTTGTAATTATGATCATTTTTGTAACGTAAACAAATCATAATTTCATGTTTAATTTGGAAATTTGTCCATTACATTTAAGGTGACAGCACATGAAGGGACCTTTGCATTATCAGATATTGCAATCAAATGAGTGATTTTCCTGAGTTTAGTAAATACTTAAATTTGCATAATTACTATTAGAACCTAAATTAATAATTAAAATAACTTACAAATGACAAATTTTGAACGCAAATTCGCAGCGGGGCGTGAAATTACACGATGGAAATTATGCTAACAGAATTATGGATTACGATTTGTATGGCAATTACGAAATTATGAATTGGCGTCATTGCAGCAAAATTTGCGTCCATAATTACAAAAACACGAAATTACGCAAATTTCGCCTCAACACGATTGCTGTGTGCAGAGGGTGCACCACAATTTTGTTGGTATTCCCAACAATAAGATATATAAGAAAATCTTTACTGCACCTGCGCATTACGATCTAGGCGATGGGAACGCAAAATGAGGACGCGCCTGGCCAGGGCCGTGCAGGCGTCCTTGACTGGCAGAAGTGAAAGTGAACACTGGTGGGGTAAAGGTAGGGCCGGTTCATTCATGAAGCAAGGTGAAGCATTTGCATCAGGCGCAGAGATTACAGGGGCAGCATGTTTGCACTGTGTGTTTACACTTACAGCATGCAATCAGAGTAGGAGGAAAAGCGGGAGAAGGGCGAGCGAGGTGAAGAGGTCATCATTGGGGAAAAGCAGCTTGTTGCACTGTGTGAGGAGTCTGACTGTGAGTGAGGCGGGGGAAGGCAGGAGAGCAGCCAGGGGAGGACTGGCCAGGGGGGAAGGGGGGAAATCTCGCCCCAGGCTGCCTCTCATTTAATGATTTAGGGCTGGTACAGTGCCTGGTACATGTTTTTGTATAAGGCAATGTGAACCACTAGGTTGGCCAAGGGAAATCAATGCCTAATTACAGAGTAATTAGAGGGTGGGCAAGTTGGTAAATATAAACAGCATGATGCAGAGAAGAGGCTTGCCTGCAGGGTCTGTGGGAAAATATCTGTCTGATTTCGGGTGGAAATTGGTTGAAAGTATCAATCTGAGATGCTGGGAAATCTCGGGCTGATGTGGTCGATCCAGTGCGATAATCACAAACAATGAACGCGATGGAAACCCTGGCCCTTGTAACTCAAAATGTTTTATGTGCCCCCCCCCCCCCAATTGCCAGTGCATTATACTTCACTTGTCACGCTGTCCCTCATGTGTCCTTGCTGTATTTCCCATGTGACTTTTGGCATATAGCACGTGGGGCACATGTGTGATGTAATTTGGGCCCGGGCTGCCGTGAAAATGGGCCTCTAGTTTGTATTTTCCCTCCAGGCCAAAAGGTCCCAGTCCTCCCCTGAGAACAGCAGTGTTTCATTTGACTTGAACAGCAGAAAAGAGGCGGTTGCACTGCTGTCCTGACTGAGGAGAAATGGAGTAGCTGAGGGTGAGCAGTTTGTCACAAACTCAAGCCAGCTAGTGTGCTACTATGTGGAGCCGCAGCACGTCATGTGAGAACATTAGATGAAGCAGAGTAAAATGTTGAGTTTTGTGCGATCATCCCAAATGGGGAGGGGGCATCCTCAGTTTGCCTTAGGCAGCAACAAGTCTAAAACCGGCCCTGGGTAACGGAGAGCCGTTTGGTAACTTCGGCTGCAGGGGGCGGGCAGGCGCTCCAGGTAAGTAAAAATCCTTTTTTTTTTTTCAGGTTCTCTTTAAGTCTAAATATTCAAAGCACAAGTAAAAGTTTTTAATTACTGCTTCACCACACTTCCTCCATTTCTAGACTTTATAGTGATACAGTTGTTGTGACATGCAGCTCTCGAAGATTCCTCTTCCTTTTCACACCTTGTCCTTAAATGGAAGGGCTACTGGCGATGTCGTGAACGCTTTCATCTCTGCAGCTTTTGATTCAACATGATGGCTGCTGCTTTAATGTTTCATTCATCTGTATGCTTCTAATATGCCAGAGCCTTTTCCCCCCCAACGCTAAATCAAACGGCAAAAGTGTCTTTTGCCACTGGAAGATGCAGAAGTTATAAATTTTGGATGACTTGTGCTTTTTAAGTAGAAGGAATAACCAGTTGTAAATTATTAAGTAAAATGTGAGATACAACAAATGTTTATAAATGTTTATTAAGCGGTCCTTTGAAAGAAGGACGTCATTTTGTATTAGTGCTGCTTGATAGAATTCCTTTCATCTCCCTCGTGATCTTCTTTCCTCGCTATGGGGCCGCCTGTTTTAAACCATAGAGTTAAAGGGAACCTGAAGTGAGAGGAATAGGGAGGCTGACATTTTTATTTCAGTATAAACAATACCAGTGGCCTGGCCGTCCTTCTAATACTCTGCCTGTAAGATTAGCTGTGTGCTTGATTCAGGTGAGTGATTCAGACACTTCTGCAGCCAGACTGATCAGATGGACTGCCGAGCAACAGGTAATATATAACAGGAAATAAATGTAGTGACCCCCATATCCCTTTGGCTTTAGGTTCCCTTTTAAGCTAACTATAACAAGTAACTTGTCTATATATCTTATCTAAAGTTTAGATAGTTTACACAGCACATCTAGCTGCAAACAGCTTGAAAAGTTTATAATTATTTATTCCTGTGATACAATGAGGGCAGCCATGTTCTGTTTGTCACATTGTCACAGGCTGAGGGCTGGAGATGCTATCAGCTTGACTGTGTGTAAATTCAGTCCCCTCTCCTCCTCCCTCCTCCCCTCTGCCTCTGAAATCAATGGCTAGTACCCTCCTCCTCCTCCTACCTAAACTGAGCTCCCATAAGCCCTTGCTACAGTGCCAAAGCACAAACGGAGCTGTGGGCAAGGCTTGTTTAGTTTATAGGGAATTAGGGAATCAAAAGAAAACAAAAAAAGTATTTGGCTTGAGGATTGCCCTATAACAGGGGTCTCAAACTCAATTTACCTGGGGGCCTCAGGAGGCAAAGTCAGGATGAGGCTGGGCCGCATAAGGGAATCAATCAATCAGCAGCTCCCGCACTGATTGAGCGGTATCGCCGCCTCTGCCCGCCCCTCTCACTCTTCCTTCACAGAGAGGGGCGGGCAGAGGCGGCGATGCGTCGCGATTGACGTCAAGAGGGGCAGAGCTGAAGCTGAAAGCTCTGCCCCTTCCAGGAAATGCCGGCGGATTGCCCCCGGGCAATTTGGGGGCTCTGCAGCCCTCATTACGTGGCGGGGATGCGGCGGATTACTTGGGAACACTGAAGCGAACTATAAGTAACTTTTTGCCGGCGAGGGTCACAAAATATTAAATCGAGGGCCGCAAATGGCCCGCGGGCCGCGAGTTTGAGACCCCTGCCCTATAAACTATAAGAAAGGAACACAATTATGCAATGAGTAAAAGTTTATCTCGGATCCACTTTAAAATCAGGGCCGGTTCTCTCTTGAAGCAAGATAAAACATTTGCATCAGGCGACAAGAGATTACAGGAGCAGCACATTTGTACTGTGTGTACACAAACAGCATGCAGTCAGAGTAGGAGGAGAAACGAGTGAAGAGCAAGATCATCATTGAGAAAAGCAGCTTGTTGAGCTGTGTGAGGAGTCTGACAGTGATTGAGGAGGTGGGAGCATAGTTTCATTTGACTTGCACAGCAGAAGGCAGGAGGTGGCACTGCTGTCCTGAGTGAGGAGGAATGGAGTGGCTGAGGGTGAACAGTTTGTTTGTCAAAGACTCACAGCCAGCCAGTGCGCTATTGTGTTGAGCTGCTGATGTCACGTGAGAACATTAAATGAAGCAGAGGAAATTGTTGTGATCATTCCAAAACGGAAGGGGGGGGGGGGGGGAGGCAGCACATCCTAGAAAGTTTGCCTCAGGCAGCAAAAAAATTAGAACGGGCCCTGTTTAAAATCCAACTTAAACTGTAGCCAGTCACTGGAGGGATTTCTGAAGTGAAAAATTGATGATCAACAAAA
Source organism: Hyperolius riggenbachi (assembly GCF_040937935.1). Taxonomy (NCBI): domain Eukaryota; kingdom Metazoa; phylum Chordata; class Amphibia; order Anura; family Hyperoliidae; genus Hyperolius; species Hyperolius riggenbachi. The sequence continues at coordinate 480,985,821 of NC_090648.1, read as the reverse complement.
GGTTTAAGACCGGTTTCACACCAGCGTCAGATGATCGCACCGCGATGCTAAAAACAGGCTTGGGAGATATGCTGGAGCCTGGCGGTAATGTGCGGTAATCTAACTTCTGGCAATATGCCAAACTATAAATGAGGCCCTCTAGCACTCACTCCCTGCGGCAGAAAGTGCGAATTGCACTTAAGTGTATTGAAAAAATAAGCTTCCGTGTATGAGCAGCACCGCAATGCGAAAAACTTAAAAATATCTGTGACGCCATGATTTCTGGTCAACGCACATCACCGCGGATTTTGACTGGTAACACGCTGATGCTTTTGCATCAGATCGAATGCTTCCGGCACTTCACATGGCACCACTTCCGATCTGAAATGTCCCATAGACTTTCATTGCTTTAACGTTACCCTACGGTAAAAAAACGGTGACACAATGCAATGAAAATGTCCAAGTGTGAAAGGGGATTTAAGTAAACTTGAAGTAAAAATAACCTAATGACAGTTATTGTATCTACAGTCTTGATAAGGCTTTCCTGGAATTCCACAGTCTTTTTTTTATTTTTTTAAGCTTAAAAATATCTAGTTTTTAAGTTTAGACTGTCTCAAGAGCATACTGCAGTATTCTATGGCTATTTGATTCCCATACAGACACCTGAACTATTGAACTTTGTATCTGTTCCCTGCTCAGCCACACAGGAGTTTTACCACCTTTAATTAGTTATCAGTGAAAATTACTCCCACCTAAATCTCCCCCCTTAAAGTGTACCTGAGGTGATATGAGACGTGATGAGATAAACTGTACAATACAAAACATTAATAATCAGGCTGTTTATATTTGCTACCTGAAAGAGTTCATTTCTAGGTATGGAAGTGACAGCTTCTGTCTTATCCGTAGCTTGTCAGGAGTATAGTAAATATCACTGATAAATAAATTACAACCATAAAAGTTTTCCTGGCAGAATACAACTTCTGAGAGCAGAGGGAGATAAAATACATGAACTATTGACATTTTCTCTATCTCCAGGAGACTTAATAGGCTGCCACTGATTAGAGACTGTAAAACATTCAACCTAAAAAAGTTTGAGGTAGCTGTAAGTTTTAATAGACTTTTTTTAATTGTAGTGTTCCAAAACGCAACAATATAACACTTATGTAGGTTATATAATTTTTTAAAGAAAAGCAAAGTTTTCTTTTAAACTATTGATGTGCAGCTTACTTGAGAAGGATATGCCTTTCTTCTTTAGTCTGAGGATGTCTCTAGAGTTCAGAATGAAATTTCAGTTCCACCAGCTTTCACCTTGTCAACCGCTTGAACTCATGTTGACAATACACCTTGTCGTCTAGAGTTAAAAACACGGTAGGCTCTCATCATACTTGTTCACGATCATTTAGGGTGACAATCTACTGCCATTGCCTCTCTAGTTGTCTGCCAAGTTGGATATCCTTGATCAGATGCTATTAAACTTATCTGCAGTGAATTACACCATATCTCTTCCTGCCCCCACCTTCCCTTTTCACAGGACATCATCCGCCACTTGTCAAGGAGCCAAGCGATCATGTCTGTACATTGCTTACTTTCACCTGACGTCTTTGTTAGGAAGTCTCTGAAGAACCTCAGAGAGGGCAAAAAAGGGACAACCCAAAAAAGCATTGGAATACAGTGATACAATGTCATTTCACCAAACTAGGCAAACACTCTAAAGGCAGATTAGCCCATCTTTGCTTGGGCGGAGGGTCTCACACAGTATCCCAATAGTTGTTTCCTTGGAAGAAAAAGCATTTTGGACATTGGTCAAAAGCTCAAAAAGTTCTCTATACCATTCACTGATACCTGAAGTGATCATAAAGATTATTTCAAGTGACAATGATTTCAAATATGTATGTAGCTAAAAGTGAATCTAGAAGGAATTAAACCGATGGAATAAATAATTGTATCTATTGCTATAATTCTAAATAGGACGTTTCTGGAGTACCACGTTCTTGTCTTGGATTTAGTAGTTTAAATATCTAGGTTTGAAAATTACTGTGTCTCACTTAAAGAGAATCTGTATTGTTAAAAATCGCACAAAAGTAAACATATTAGTGCGTTAGGGGACATCTCCTATTACCCTCTGTCACAATTTCGCCGCTCCCCGCCGCATTAAAAGTAGTCAAAAACAGTTTTAAAAAGTTTGTTTATAAACAAACAAAATGGCCACCAAAACAGGAAGTAGATTGATGTACAATATGTCCACACATAGAAAATACATCCATACACAAGCAGGCTGTATACAGCTTTCCTTTTGAATCTCAAAAGATCATTTGTGTGTTTACCTTCTGTCCCCTTCTTCTCTCATGCACTGAACATTACAGGCTTCCTGCAGACAGCTCTGCCTGTGCCTGTGTTTGTAATTCCTCAGTATGTGTCAGCCAGCTACTTTCACAGCCTAACAGAGGAGGGTTTTTATCCAGCTCTCTTCTATCACTGATAAGATAGCAGAGAAGTTGCTGGCTTATGTAAATAAAACACACACTGGAGTGTGCATAGAGGAACAGACCAGCACGGAAGAGTTGGCAGCCTTCCAGACACAGGCCGACAAGTCTGACAGGGGAAAGATACATTGATTTATTACAGACACCGTGATAGTACAAAGTGCTGCAGTGAGCCAGAACAGATTAGAATAGGTTTAGGAACTTGTAGGATGGTAGAAAAAACGTTGTAATTTTTGTTACAGAGTCACTTTAAGGTGCCTGCCCATATATCACTGGATATTGTGGCCTGATCAATCTTCCAATTCAATAATTTTATCAAATTGCAAGAGAATTGGTGCTGCAGCATGGCCGACAGATCAAACATTCAATTGAGTTCTGTCCAAAATCAGAAAGGATTGATCAATCAAAAAGGATTGATTGGACATGCTTGAAAAATATACTCCCAAGGGCTCAATTGGGTGCACAGTACTAATACCGTATGATATTGCGATGATCGACAGACTCCCGGGCAGTGTCTCCCCAAATGTACAGTCCTCCTACAATGCTGTGTACAATGATTTAAAGTCTCACCTGTTCACCGGCGTGATATCCTCTATAATAATATACCTGTTGCCGCGTCTTCCTGTGTGGTTGCATTGTGCCTGGTGCAAATTCTCGGCACATGGACGGACTTCAGACAGGGTACGGGTACTAGGCCATGGCCGCTCACCCATCCCCCACCGCTGTTGGAAGTATATGCACACAAGGAGATATTGCTTGCTTGGCAGTTGGAAAAAGTTGTTATTTCCCACAATGCAATAGAGTTCACAGACGGCAAACTGTCCGTTCTGGAAGCACGGACACAGGGACACAGGAGAACACAGGGACACAGGGGCTTTATTATATAGGACTAGAACTTAGGTCCGTTACAATAACGGGTGCTAGGCCTTGGCCGCTATGCCCCTCACAACCCCCTCCCCCTCTCACCTCTGCCAACGCCACCGCAACATCGCCCACATGGTCAGCGTGCATGCGCCCGTTTGCTACGCATATGCTTCACATATGCTACACATATCTTCCAATGGATCACGTAATCGACCAACATTTATGGACTGACCAATGTATCATGCCTGTGGGTGCATTAACAGTACTATATGATGAAGTCCTATCGTTATAATAATTGTTCAGAACTTTGTTTTTTTTTATACTATTATGCACATCCAGGAGCTGAGAACTAGTTGTGCTATCAGAATGATGCTAGAACTGAAGATGTCAGTACTCAGAGGGCTTGGAGGTGCTACCATTACATGCACTCAAAAAAAGAAAATGGCATAGTAAGGATTTATGCTTGGCTTTTAATGCCTCCACAAGACATGTCCTTGCATGAACCACGTCTTGCACTTTTTATGTACTTTGCATTTTTCTTCAAAGATGAGTTCAAACTTGACATTAAAATATAAGCAAGTTAAAAGCAAGAGATGTTAAGAGGAATACAAATTTAACTGCAGAAGAATGAAGAATGACAGTGTAAAATGAGATACAAGAACCCATGGAGAGATTATAGATTATGGTTAATGGGCTGGACAGCTGAGGCATAGGAACAGATTTACTAAGAAATCTCCAGGTTGAAGGTTTCTGGAGAACATCGAAGAGCCTAAGTAATCCTGTATTCTGAATTGGATTAAGCTGAAATTAGTTTCTTTAACCCATTTGCGTTCCTTCGTTTTCACGTGAGAAATGTTCACCTCCCATTCATTAGCCTATAACTTTATCACTACTTATCACAATGAACTGATCTATATCTTGTTTTTTCCGCCACCAATTAGGCTTTCTTTGGGGGGGGGGGGGGGGTACATTTTGCTAAGAGCCACTTTACTGTAAATGCATTTTAACAGGAAGAATAAGAAAAAAATTGAAAAATTCATTATTTCTCAGTTTTCAGCCATTATAGTTTTAAAATAATACATGCCTCCATAATTAAAACTCACGTATTGTATTTGACCATATGTCCCGGTTATTACACCGTTAAAATTATGTCCCTATAACCATGTATGGCGACAACATTTTATTTGGAAATAAAGGTGCATTTTTTCCATTTTGCATCTATCACTATTTACAAGTTTAAAATAAAAAAAAATATAGAAATATTTCATCTTTACATTGATATTTAAAAAGTTTAGACCCTTAGGTAAATATTTACATGTTTTTTTTTATTGTAATGTTTTTTGTTTTTTTTTATAGTAAACATTTTATTTGGGTAGTTTTGGGAGGGTGGGAGGTAAACAATAGATTGATAATGTAAATGTGTGTTAATTTTTTTTTTTTTTAATTTTCAGTTGTAGTATTACTTTTTGGCCACAAGATGGCGGCCATGAGTTTGTTTACATGACATCACTCTAAGCGTAACACACGCTTAGAGTGATGCATCGGGGAGGGAACAGCCAGAAAAAGCGCAGCTTCCGAGAGAAGCTGTTGCTTTTTTAGCGGGGGAGAGGAATCAGTGATCGGGCACCATAGCCCGATACACTAATTGCCTGGCCACCGAATCCGTGGCCGGGAGTGCGCGTGCACGCGCGCGATCGGCCGCGGGAGCGCACGGTAGCGTGCATGGTTCCTGGACGTAGTTTCTACGTCCAGGAACCAAAATAGGTTAAACTAGTAAAAGTTTGCAACTCGCGCCTGGATCATACCAGACTACAGCAAGGGAAGACAAACACTGGGTAAAAGTCATGCAAACATAATCAGATTAATGGATTGTTATTGATTAAAACAAATTTTTATTGTTTTTACTGTTGTAAGTTAGGGCACACATTACCACAAGTACTAGCAGCAATTTCTTTCTTCACATAGCTCTGCCTCCCCTCTGTAAAATCATCCCATCAGTTTAGTGTCGAGCTCTGCAGGACAAGTCCATGTTCCTGCACAGGGGGATTGTATAATTTATTAAACACCTTGCTGAAAGAATATTAAAGAGAACCCGAGGTGGGTTTGAAGAATATTATCTGCATACAGAGGCTGGATCTGCCTATACAGCCCAGCCTCTGTTGCTATCCCAAACCCCCCTAAGGTCCCCCTGCACTCTGCAATCCCTCATAAATCACAGCCATGCTGCTGACAAACAGCTTGTCAGAGCTGGCTGTGTTTATCTCTATAGTGTCAGTCTGTGGCTCTCCCCGCCTCCTGCAGAACTCCAGTCCCCGCCTGCATCCCTTCCCTCCCTGCTGATTGGAGGTAAGGGACGGGGGCAGGGACCAGAGCTATGCAGGAGGCGGAGGAGCAGCTGAGACTGACACTACAGATGTAAACACAGCCTCACAGCGTGGCTGTGATTTATGAGGGCTTGCAGAGTGCAGGGGGACCTTAGGGGGGTTTGGGATAGCAACAGAGGCTGGGCTGTATAGCAGATCCAGCCTCTGTATGCAGATAACATTCTTTAAACACACCTCGGGTTCTCTTTAAAGAGGAATTCCAGTGAAAATAATGTAATAAAAAAAGTGCTTCACTTTTTTAATAATTATGTATAAATGATTTACTCAGTGTTTGCCCATTGTAAAATCTTTTAAATCCCTGATTCACATTCTGACATTTATAACATGGTGACATTTTTACAGTGGGCAGGTGATGTGGCTGCAGCTTGCTTTTTTGGCAGTTGGAAACAGCTGTAAACAGCTATTTCCTACAATGCAACAAGGTTCACAGACAGGAAACTGCCAGAAGTACCACAGTCCTCAGAGCTTCTTGTGGGAGGGGTTTCACCTCAATATCAGTCATACAGCGCCCCCTTATGGTCTGTTTGTGAAAAGGACTAGATTTATCATGTAAAAGGGGGTATAAGCTACTGAATGGGATAAAGTTCAATTCTGGGTCGGAGTTTCTCTTTAAGGTAGCCATACATCCAGTGATTTGGCTGTACAATCGACCATTTGATTTGATCATTTTATAGAATCGAGAGAGAATTGTTCCAGAATTCCCAATCGATGAAAAGTGGCTGATGTCATGTTAAATCAACCAGCTTAGTCTATCAAGCAGGATGCAAGATATCGGTCAATCCCACAGTAATCGGCTACAGTTCACATGTCATTCGATCAACTCTGAAACGATTTTGGCATTCAGAGCATATCGACACAACATCACTCAGATTGAATGTGAAGGTGAATCGAATATGATATCATTTGTAGTGTGTGGGCCACTAGTCGATCGACTTTCGGCCATACTGAAGTTGATTCCTTAATTAAGTCCTGGTTAATTTGCATATATTCAGCAGTGTTGCTCTGGGAGACATCTCAAGCTCACTCCAACCTGAATTATCGCAAATTCTTTCTGTTTTAGGAAAGCAAACTTTTGTTTTTCTTAATTAAGTCGATTGCTTTGTCGATTGAATCAGAATCGCTAGATGTGTGGCTAACTTTATTCAGATGGTTGTAAGGCGTTAAGATTTCAGCAATGTGTGTTTATTGTCTTCACTTCTCTAACTGTTTACAAAGGCATTATCAGGATCTTTATCAGTGTGTCTCTACCTCCCAGCCTGGACAGCACATAGCAGCCTAGGAAATAAATGCAGCCAGGAGTGTAACATCACAAGCAGCCAGTCAGTCAGGAGTGGTGTATACATATCTCCCTGACTGCTAGTTATATTACAGCACATCTAGCTAACTGTTACCTCTTCAGATCAGCCTACTCCACAGACTCACATGCATGCTGTGACACAGTGAAGTACATTTGTGAGCTGTCTGAGGAATGAAGGATGATTTTAAAGTAGAGAGAGAGGGAGAGAAAACTGAGTGAATAAATAAAGTGCCCCTAGCACTATTGGTAATTGTAAGAAATCCGATATTGCTGAAGATATATTGTATCAACATTGCAACAATGTGATATTAACCACTTTACCCCCACGCGTACAGATTTCTCTGTCCCTTTTTCCATCCTTTCACCACCAGGGAACGAGAAATCCGTACTTTCCGCGCTCCCGCTGCTGCCCGCGCTCCTGCTCGCTCTAGCGCGCACTCCCGCTCGTAAACACACCGCTGGCCACTCGCCCGGAGATCAATGAACGGGAAAATCCATTCCTGTTCGTTCTAAGCCCCGCAATGATCCGCTGCTTCTCCGATAAGCAGCGCGATCATTGTGAAAAAAGCAAACTTTCCCAGTCTCCTAGTGCTTCATGCAAGTGTCCGGAAGGACGCTTGCAGGTCGCATTAAACAAAAAGTTACTGTTGCCATCTTGTGGCCAAATAGTAAAACTACACCGTAAAGCATTTTTAATATACAAATAAATTAGTTTTACACAAAAAATTAACTCCTTACCTCCCACACTCCCCAATTTTTTTTTTAATTAAAAAAAAAAAATTACAATTAAAAAAAATATATAAATAGTTACCTTAGGGACTGAAATTTTAAAATATTTATCTCAAGAGGGTATAACACTGTTACTTTATAAACTATGGGCTTGTAATTAGGGATGGACGCAAAACAGAAAAAAAGCACCTTTATTTCCAATTAAAATATTGGCGCCAAACATTGTGATAGGGACATAATTTAAATGGTTTTATAACCGGGACAAATGGGCAAATACATTTCATGGGTTTTAATTACAGTAGCATGCATTATTTAAAAACTATAAAGGCTGAAAACTGAAAAATAATAATTTTTTTCCCACATTTTTTCCTATTTTCCCATTAAAACACATTTAGAATAAAATAATTCTTGGCATAATGTCCCACCTAAAGAAATCCTAATTGGTGGCGAAAAAAACAAGATATAGTTCATTTCATTGCGATAAGTAATAATAAAGTTATAGACAAATGAATGGAAGGAGCGCTAAAAGGTGAAAGTTGCTCTGGTGGTCAAGGGGTAAAACCCCTCAGTTGGGAAGTGGTTAATAAAGACAACAATACCGATTTCTCATAAGTTCTAGGTGGTCATTTGGCAAAGGAATACACATCAACAACAGTATAAATAAAGTTTATGTTGCATGTGATATTTGCGATACAGGTATACAGACATTGATGTATTACAGTAAGCAACATCTACAGAGAAATTCAACAATGTTACACATTAACCATTGAAAACAATACCCACAGTTTATACATTAATATATAACATTAGTGCAGCTTCCCAAAATATCATACAGTCCACAATGCACAGACCCATTACATCTTCGCCAGCCAGGACAGCCAGCAGCCCCACCAGAAGATCGAAGAAGACCTCTTCTAATCACATGCTCAAAGCCTATATTCCCCTTGACTCCACTCCCTCATCACACATCACTTCCCTTTTATGAGCCTCATTGTTATTGGCTGAAAGAATGCTTTTCAGCAGATTTAAACTTTATCTCCGCCTTAAAGGGATTCTGTAGGGACTTCCTTGTGGATAAAAAATGCCACTTACCTGGGTCCTCTATCAGCCCACTGTAGCTGTTATGTCCCACGCCGTCCTCCTTCGATGCGCCGTTCCCCGCCACCGGCCCCGGTCTAACGCAGTCCAACTGTGGCTGTGCGGCCGTGCTCGCTCCCGCCCGCGTCATGCCGGCGTCATCAGAAGCTTACTGCGCAGGTGCAGTACAAAAAACCTTCATACTGCGTCTGTGCAGTAAGCTTCCGATGATGCGAATGGCAACGCGCATTATTCGGCTATGACACAGACGAATAATGCCCGGTGCCGACAGCGGGGAACGGGTAATCGGAGGAGGACGGCGTGGGACATAACAGCTACAGGGGGCTGATAGAAGCCCCAGGTAAGTGGCGGTTTTTATCCACAGGAAGCCCCTACAGAATCCCTTTAAGATTAGTTTGGCAGGAAGTGAAGGCTTTTGTTTACCAATTGATCAAAGGAAAGGGTTCACCGCTGCACTGCAAGCTGCCAGAGACAGTGCTGGACCCTTGGTTGCTTGATCCAATCAATATACAAAGTAGTAAGGAGCATTCCGCACCATCTGGCCCTGACGGCTATACAATATCACCTAGAGAAGTATTCAGAATATTCCTCTGACCTCCGGGTGTTTATTTGTGCTGCTGCAGAATTCCTCCTGACCCGCAACTTCTTCATGTTCGATGGCGTCTTCTACCTCCAGAGGTGTGGGGCCAAGTTCTCCCCATCCCTGGACAATCTTTATATGGGGTGGTGGGAGGAGTTCCACATCTTTGGGGGTGGGGGACGCCTTCGGGACAGAGTTGCGTGGTATGGGAGGTTCATAGATGATATTTTGGTCATCTGGAGAGGAGATCGGTTCTCAGTTGACACCTTTATGACATCCCTAAATGACAATCAGTGTAATTTGAGTTTCACATACACCTGGCAGCAACAGTCCATTGATTACCTGGATCTCACACTTGTAGGCGATACTGGTTCTAACAAGATCCATACCAAGACATATAGAAAGATGTGTGCAGGAAATTCTACCCTGCGGGCAAACAGTTGCCATCCGGGTCATACCATCCGAGCAATTCTGGTGGGAGAATTTATTTGGGCCCGGCGGAATTGCTCGGATGAAGGGACCCTGTCGCGAGAGTTCTACATAGTGGAGGACTGTTTGCGTGACAGAGGTTACCCCAAGTGGATGATTGACAGGTGTAGACAACGAGCTCTGTCAATCCCTAGGAGCCAACTGGTGCGGGGTTGTGCCTCTGGAACTAAACTTCCTGAGAGACCTGTTTTTGTTACTAATTATAGCTCAGAGTTTTGCAATGTCAAGCATATTATTGAAAAATACTTACCTATTTTGGAAGGTGATGGCGATATACGGCCCTATCTACAGAAAGGCATTAGTTTTGCCAGCAGGTGTGCTTCATACTCGGTAGCGTTTTGTCCCCTAGTCTTTTTGGTTCCGGCATGACTACCACCACTTAGCTCTCGACTAAGGGGTCATACAAATGTGCACTTCCCACGTGTCATTATTGTGTGGTTCATAACAACACCCAGACAGTTAGGTCACTCACGAATGGTTATGGGTCCCCCATAAAACATTTTATCAATTGCAACACCAAAAATGTTATATATTTGGTAACTTGAACTTTATGTTCCACGCAATATGTGGGATGTACCACTAGACCCCTAAAGCAGGGATGAGCAGAGACTTCGCCAGTGCGAATTTACGCATCGTAGTTCGCATCTACGCATCGTAGTTCGTAGGCGAAGTCTCAAAACTACGCTTACATTTTTACGCGTAGCGAAGTACCGTTACGCGTAGTTCACACCCCTACGCGTAGTTCTCATGTGTATTGCGAAGTAAACTAAGAATACGTTATTCGCGTCTATTTTTCCGCATACGATTGTATGCATACAAAATTACGCATTGGAAAGGCGAGCATTTGCAGAGGAATTCATGCGTACATTTTTTTGCATAATGGCATAAGCGTCCGCATGTACTACGCTATGCACTATGCGTGATTGCGTATTTTAACGCGTAGTCTGCGAAATGCATACAAAGCAAATAATTGATTTTGAAGCCGTAGGTTGGCGAAGCATAATTTGCGTAAAACTACGCGTAGTTCCAGCGTAGCGAAGTTGGCTGACTACGGCCATCCCTGCCCTAAAGGCTAGGATAGCGGAACACTATTTGGGGGACTCCTGGTCCACTAGAAATATCTCAAATGTAGCGAAACATTTTCGGGAGTTACATGGTAGTAACATGTCTGGTTTTACATTCCAGGGCATAAAGAGGGTCTTTCTACCCAAGAGATGAGGGGATCTACTGTCATTAATTCGCAAAAGAGAGGCCCTATGGATCTTCCGTCTTGGAACCAGAGCCCCAAAGGGACTAAATGCAAGGTGGGATTTGGCTCTGGTGACAGTTTGACACACATTTATTTAGTTATGAACATTTTTTGAGGTATTATAGTGTGCATCTGGGTCCCTGTATACGCTTCCATACAATTTGTGTGACTCTACATTGTTGTTCCTTTTCTGTTTTTGTTATATTTTGGTTTTATGCTTTATTTGTATAGCTTTTAGAATTTAAGTATATGTCTGTATAGGGTGTGACTTCCATATGTGTGGAGTATGACACTTGACCTTGGCCCCTCCTCTTTGAGGAGTGGTATGTGCTCCGCCCTGGTTTGTCACCACCCGCAAAAACAGAAGAGTTCAGCTGTGTTTTTTAGCTATGATTAAGGGCATATCTGGCCCGAAACATGTCAGCTGTGCTTTTTTACTGATATGAGGATATGTCCTAAATAAACATTGAGCATTAAGAAGAGACATCGTTGCGGACCTTCCTTACTACTTTGTTTACCAATTGCTTGTGAATGGCTGCCCAACAAAAGCAAGCTGAGAATTTCAAACAGTCCAATTCTTACAGTAATGTGTACCCTAATGTTAAGTATTAAAAAAGTCATTTGAATTAATAGTGTTCCTTTAAATTACATTTCCTAACTGGCCAAGTCCAGAAGATGCCCATCCTGAAGTGGCAGCAGTAAGAGCCAGGCAGGCTGAGACATAGAGCAGAGAAGGTGCAATACCAGAATACCAGGCTGCAATACCAGCCTGCTGCTGTGCCAGTCCGCCTTCCTTCGGCTCTGCAGTGTGTCCCCCTCTCTGCACCTCTTAAAGAGAAACTCCAACCAAGAATTGAACTTTATCCCAATCAGTAGCTGATACCCCCTTTTACATGAGAAAAAGAATGATTTTCACAAACAGACCATCAGGGGGCGCTGTGTGACTAATTTTGTGCTGAAACCCCTCCCACAAAAGGCTCTGAATACCGCGGTACTCTGGGCAAACTGCCACAATGTAACAATGTTCACAGACAGGAAATGGCTGTTTAAAGCTGTCTGTAACAGCCAGAGCAGCTAGAAACAGCTACATAACTTGCCCACAGTAACAATGTCACCATGTAATACATGTCAGAATGTGAATCTGGGAGAGGAAAGATTTTACAATGAGCAAACACTGACTAAATCATTTATACATAATTATTGTAAAAATGAAGCACTTTTTTTTATTAAATTATTTTCACTGGAGTTCCTCTTTAAGGCCCCTTTTACACTTGTCTTGCAAGTGTGCGTTGCCTTCCCCTGTTTAACTGCAGGGTAAACATTGCAAGGCAATGGGGTCTTGCACACATTCTGCGTCGTAAAGTGCTCGGCTGTCTGCCAATCCACTACAAAGTCAACAGCACGGTACCTTCAGACTTCTGTGGTGACGTAGCAGTGGCAGAAGTGATGTAAGTCAATGGGCAATGCAGTAATGTTACATTTGAGGGCAGCGGAGGTGCAACACACATGCACAGAATGACGTCAATACAATAGGGAATCCCAGTGATGCACTTCCTGTCCAGCAGTGAGTACGTCATTAGGGGAGGAGTGCCAGGGGTGTGAGGGGCGGCGCTATGCATATGACCCTGTTGGCCACTCTGCCGCAGGGTCACATGAATGTAGTTTTCAGCGGTGTAATACGATGAGGGCAGAGCATCACACCACAATGCAATCACCAGGTGTAAAAGCAACCTAAAGGACAACTGAACTGAGAGTGCTATGGAGGCTGCCATATTTATTTACTTCTAAGCAATACCAGTACCCTGGCTATCCTGCTGATCCTCTGACTCTAATACATTTAGCCATAGCCCCTGAACAAGCATGCAGCAGATCAGGTGTTTCTGACATTATTGTCAGATCTGACAAGATTAGCCGCATGCTTGTTTCTGGTGTTATCTAGACACTCCTGTGGCCAAATAGATCAGCAGGGCTGCCAGGCAACTGGTGTTGTTTAACCAATTAATGGCATCCTGACTTATTAAAACGACCTGTTTGAGCCTGTTAACGACAACAGGATGTTTTAATAAGTCGCTTGCGCCCGCCGCCACTCTGCACGTAAAAAAATCAGTTTAAAAAAAAAATAGTTGTTTTAGGGACTCAGCTTTTATGTTTTATGACGGAATATTACCATAACTTTACGAAATAAGGGTTAGTAATTATGGACCGGACAAAAACAAAAAAAAAAACAGAAAAATAACACCTATATTTCTATATAATATATTGTCGCCATACATTGTGATAGGGACATAAATTAAATGGTTTAATAATCAGGACAGCTGGGCAAACAAATCGTGATGCTTTTAACGACAGGAGAATCTTTAATTTTAAAACTATAATGGCCAAAAACTGAGAAATAATGATTTTTTCCATTATTTTCTTTTTTTTTTTTTTCATAAATTTAGAATAAAAAAATTCTTAGCAAAATGTACTACCCACAGAAAGCCTAATTGGTGGTGAAAAAAAATGAGGTATAGATCATTTTATTGTGACAAGTAGTAATAAAGTTATTAGGAAATAAAAGGGAGTAGCACTGACAGGTGAAAATTGCTCTGGTCCTTTAGGGTAACAACCACTGGGGGGTGAACTGGTTAAAAGCAAATCAATATTGCAACCTCCCTATTCTTCTAACTTCAGTTGTCCTTTAATTTATACTTTTTACAAAGGACAGCACAATTACGTATTGCTGTTGATGCATGTGTAATATGGGGCGGGTGTGATAACTTTGGTATGTCCCTGTTGCTGCTTCTATTTTAACCAATTCCAATCCCCCGGGATTAGTAACTACCCCTCTGCAAAATGCCACAACTCTATGCAGGGGCGTAGCTACTACGTCCCTCCAGCCGCCCCCCCCCCCCCCTTCCCCCCTGCTCGCAAACACAAATCCCATTCAAACACAAACACAAATCCCATTCATTGATCTAAGTCCTCCTGTGAATGGCCGCAGCTGTGTATTCAGACGGCTCTGCCATTCATAAATCCCGTCCATGCAGTGCTTCCATTTCTGTACTAATAGTATGGTACGTTGAAGTCACCACTGAGGACATCTTGTGGCCAAATTCTAATATTACATCCCTCCCCTTTTTTTTACAGTTAATGATCCCTAGTTACCTGTTTTTCCTTTTTAAATTAACCCCTGACCTCCCACACTCCCCTAAAGTTACCAACATTTTTTTTAAATAAAAAAAAAATTACAAATAAAAAAAATAGATACATAAATAGTAACTAAATAGTAACTTATGGAGTGAACTTTTTTAATACGTATATAAAGACTATATACTACAATTACTTTAGAAATCATGGGCTTGTAAATAGGGATAGACGCAAAACTGAAAAAATGCACCTTTATTTCCAAATAAAATATTGGCGCCATACATTGTACTAGGGAAAAATGTTAAATGTTGCAATAACTAAAACAAATGGTCAAATAAAATGTGTGGATTTAAATTATGGTACCATGTTCTATTTTAAAACTATATTGGCCAAAAACTGAGAAATAATGAATTTTTTCATTTTTTTCTTATTATTCCTGTTAAAACCGAGTTAGAATAAAATAATTCTTAGCAAAAACTACCCTCCAAAGAAAGCCTAATCAGTGGTGAAAAAAACCAAGATATAGATTGTTTTGTTCTGATAAGTGTAACGATCGGTGAAGCACAGAGAGGATCTGATTACCGGTGATCTGCAGTATCACTGGGAATACAGATGTATACCAGATTATAAGTGATCTGCAGTATCACCGATAATCCGATATACCAACTAACCTCTGTTCACCTGAGTAGAGTGTAGTGTTTTGGTGTAACAGTAACACTTAGAGGACTAGGCCTCAGTGTAGTAAGGAGTACTACACAGCTTCCTTCCGAAGACCTGAGCTCTCCAAGGTGGAAGGAATCAGGCTGCCAAAAGTAGGAAGGTTTGTCTGAAAGTGACACTCTGGAGGAAGTGTCACTAACAGGACGGGGAACCTCCAACAATAAGGTCGGTTCTCGAGGTCGGGCAAGCTAGGTCGTAACACACGGACAGATAAAGTACAGATACAGTAGGCAGAGGCGGAGTCTAAGGCACAAGCAGGGTTCGGTAACAGGGTATCTGAAATATCGAGGTACAAGATCAGGAGGCAGGAGCAGAGTCAAAGGACGAGCCGGGGTTCGGCAACAGAGTATCAGAAATATCGAGGTACAAGATCAGAGTTCAGGAGGATAGTCAGGCAGGCAAAGAGTCATAACAGATAATCACAATCAAACTAGTACTTTAGCTATCAAACAGAATCTAGCTAAGTGTAGGATTACAGCTCCAGCTGGTACCGGCGCACTTGCGGATCTGACTACGGATCTGGGTGCTTCCACATAAGTGATCGCAACGCCAGACACCAGAGAAGTGACCGGCTAGCAGTATATATACACTGGTATCCTTCCAGCACCACCCTAAGTGCTGGACCAATGAGGAGTGGAGCCAGAGTCAGCTGACCACCCTGGTCAGCTGACTCACTTCTGCCTGCCATAAAATCCCTGTCTGAGTGCGCGCGCGCGCGTCACTCTAAAGCCAGAGGGACTACGAGTCCCAGCCACAGCAGCCCCGCTCTGCGGTGTATCCGCAGCGGGACCATGCGCTAACCGCCGTGTCCAACGCGGCGGTTTTCTCCGTGCTCCACTGAACTCTGCCCGGAGACAGCCGCCTCACACTGAGAGGAGGCGGCTGCCTCTCCGTGTGCGTCCCCACTATGCGCGGAAAGAGCCACCAGCCGCTGGCTCATGGCGGCGGCTCTTCCGTGCTTTCTCACAATAAGTAGTAATACAGTTATAGGTGAATGAATGGAAGGAGTGCTGACATGTGAAAATTGCTCTGGTTTTTTTAAGGGGAAAAACCCTTTGAGGTGAAGTGGTTAAAGCAGAATTTAACTATTTCAATTTTTTCCCCCAGAAAAGACTCTCATACAGTAGTATTAAAAGCATGAGAAAGAAGTTATGAGAATCATGAGAAAAAGGTACTCTCTTCTCCTAATCCTAACCTTTCCCTTCTTCACTCCTAACACTAACCTCCCCCTCTCCCCTCCTAACCCTAACCTTGCCACTCGCAGTTACCGCAATATCAGTTCAACTACACAACAGAAAATGAAATTGCTCTACATGTGATACCACCAAATGTCACTATCTTTCAAAACAATGTTAAAGTGGATATCCAGCCTGCAACTGAAAATTCAGCGGCCCTCCTGTAAAAGAAAGCTACCGTTAACTGCGCTGTCTTCTCCCCTTAAAGCTGCCCTGAGGACCCCGAGTCCCCTGACTTCCGGCCTGTGATGCAGCCACTCCCCACCAAATATTATTAAAAAGCCAGTACTGTAGACCATCAGCAATGAGCAAAACTGCTATCATGCCTAGGGCCCTGTTTCCTCTTAATCCCTCTCTGGCTTTAATGGTAGAGTTTTAGTTAAATGTAGGGGTGGGACGGCGAATCCGGCGAATCCACGAATCCCTCGAATATTGAGAAATATTCGAGATTCGTGGATTCGAATCCCGAAGCCATTTCCCCCTTAACGAATCCGCCGAATCCCCGCGCAACCGCCGATCCCCCGCTCGTCCTCTTCCGACCCCCACCCCCGCGCCTCCTCCGCTCGCCCCTTGCATAGATGTGAGCATCGGCTCACCTAAAACCTGCCCTGGATTCTCTACCTGCCACCAGCGCAGACCCGCAGACCTCTTGTTTCCTCCTCTGTTCCCTCTAGTAATCGCCGGCGCTTCAGTGATGACGCGATGCAAATGCCGATCACTAGGGGGAACAGAGGAGGAAGCAAGAGGTCTGCGGCTCTGCGCTGGCAGCAGGTAGGGAATCCAGGGCAGGTGTTAGGTGAGCCAATGCTCACATCTATGCAAGGGGCGAGCGGAGGAGGCACGGGGGGTTCGGAAGAGGACGAGCGGGGGATCGGTGATTGCGCGGGGATGCAGTGGGATTCGGCGCTGGATCCCCTTGTTAGGTGAGCCGATGCTATTTTTTTATAAGTAGGGGGTGAGCAGAGGAGGCGCACAGAGGGAGGGGTACCCTGGCTATCTATACTCAATGCGCCTATACCTAACTAGCTACACTGAATGCGCCTATACCAAACTAACTACACTGAATGCCCCTATACCTAACTAACTACACTGAATGCCCCTATAACTAACTAGCTATACTGAGGGTCCCTATACCTAACCAGCTATACTGAGGGTCCCTATACCTAACTAGCTACACTGAATGCCCCTATACCTAACTAGCTATAGTGAGGGTCCCTATACCAAACTAGCTATACTGAGGGTCCCTATACCTAACTAGCTACACTGAATGCCCCTATACCTAACTAGCTATACTGAGGGTCCCTATACCTAACTAGCTACACTAAATGCCCCTATACCTAACTAGCTATACTGAGGGTCCCTATACCTAACTAGCTACACTGAATGCCCCTATACCTAACTAGCTATACTGAGGGCCCCTATACCAAACTAGCTATACTGAATCCCCCTATACCTAGCTATACTGAATGCCCTTTTACCTAACTAGCTATACTGAATGCCCCTATACCTAACTAGCTATACTGAATGCCCTTATATCTAGCTATACTGAATGCCCCTATACCTAGCTATACTGAATGCCCCTATACCTAGCTATACTGAATGCCCCTATACCTAGCTGTACTGAATCCCCCTATACCTAACTAGCTATACTGAGGGCCCCTATACCTAACTAGCTATACTGAGGGCCCCTATACCTAACTAACTTTACAGAAGGCCCCTATACCTTGCTAGCTATACTAAAGGCCCCTATGCTTTGCTAGCTTTATTAAAGGCATCTATACCTAACTAGCTATACTGAAGGCACCTATACCTAACTAGCTATACTGAAGGCACCTATGCCTAGCTAGCTATACTGAAGGCACCTATGCCTAGCTAGCTATACTGAAGGCACCTATGCCTAGCTAGCTATACTGAAGGCACCTATGCCTAGCTAGCTATACTGAAGGCACCTATGCCTAGCTAGCTATACTGAAGGCACCTATGCCTAGCTAGCTATACTGAAGGCACCTATGCCTAGCTAGCTATACTGAAGGCACCTATGCCTAGCTAGCTATACTGAAGGCACCTATGCCTAGCTAGCTATAGTGTGAGCACCTAGCCTGCCTACCTATACTGTGGGCAACTATTCCACGGATCGCAGGATTCGTTAGATTCGGGATTCGAAAGGTTCGAGATATTCGAGAACCTTTTTAGATTCGGATTCGGATTCGAAGAAATTGTGGATTCGTCCCATCCCTAGTAAAATGTCTCAATAAAATGGTCCATTCCCCTTCAAACAGTATACACAGAATGAAAGCACACAAAGCATATTAGGAGGATTGGCATTAAGACCCCTTTTTAATGAGGAGCGGTTATCTATAGGGTCTCAGAGAAAAAAAAAACACATATATCAGTAGCTAAATATTGGCTGTACTTACATTGCATATGCATTTCACTGTCCACGTTTGGATTTCACAGAATTTTTATATAGTATTTGCAGAGATTGATGCTCCTGACAGCTCATGGCAGGTTCCATGTTTGACTGTCTTGTATGTAATATCCTCCCTTACCTTGCTTCCTGATGATTCGACTCACAAAAAAGATCTAGATCAAAGATCCTAATCATTCATGATCCAGACAACACTACTGTGCAGTGAATATTAATTAGCCATGTGGCTAGGAACAATAGCGGACTCATGCAGTACACTCTAATGGAACATGTGCACTGTGAACAGCACATTGATTTTTCAGTGCTGTGAGTTAGGCTGCAAGTTACAAGCTGCTGTAACATGAGCCTGTAACTTCCCACTGTGAAAGCAGCCTTAGGGCGGGGTAGGGAAATGAAGGGGAGGACCAAGGGAGTGCAGTAGGGAGAAGAAGCAGCCCCAGCATGCTCTGCAGTATCTGTTATGCGGCCTGCCGGCCTTCATAGGAGCTTTGGAATAAAGAGGATTGCTTTTCAGCAAACATCAAAGTAAGAGAGATTTTTAACTTCAGTATTGCCTTTTTGGCTTCCTTCTAAACTGTTTAACACAGGAGAATAGAGGTTTAAATTAGCTTTTGCAGCCTGACAGTTACTCTTTAACAGGGTTTTACACAGAGAAGTACAGATTTCCCAGCATGCTCATGGTGAGCCAGAACTCCTAGGAGTGTACAAGGGCTACAAAGGACCAAAAAGCCTCCTTGCTAAAATGTTATGCAAAATTCAGATTGACGTGAGCATATGATGTCTCCCACAATGCATCACTGCTGAACATGCAAATCATCCTACAAATTATACAACAAGCCTACCATTTGTCAACTTTTCAGGAATTTAATCTTTGTTCCTTTTTAATGTGTTGCAAGCTTCACAAAAACAGCATTCTGACTTTTTGAAAAGAGGATTATACTTTAGGTTTTGGAGAAACAAAACATTTATTCCTCTTTTTACTTTTTTTTCCACTTTTTAATCTTAAAACTTACTTTAACCACTTCTCAACTGAGGGGTTTTACCCCCTGACCACCAGAGCAATTTTCACCTTTCAGCGCTCCTTCCATTCATTCATCTATAACTTTATCATTACTTATCGCAATGAAATGAACTATATCTTGTTTTTTTTTCGCCACCAATTAGGCTTTCTTTAGGTGGGACATTATGCCAAGAATTATTTTATTCTAAATGTGTTTTAATGGGAAAATAGGAAAAAACGTGGGAAAAAAATTATTGTTTTTCAGTTTTTGGCCTTTATAGTTTTTAAATAATGCATGCTACTGTATTTAAAACCCATGAAATGTATTTGCCCTTTTGTCCCGGTTATAAAACCATTTAAATTATGTCCCTATCACAATGTTTGGCGCCAATATTTTAATTGGAAATAAAGGTGCCTTTTTTTCAGTTTTGCGTCCATCCCTAATTACAAGCCCATAGTTTTTAAAGTAACAGTGTTATACCCTCTTGACATAAATATTTAAAAAGTTCAGTCCCTAGGGTAACTATTTATGTATTTTTTTTTTATTGTAATTTTTTTTTTTTTTTAAATTACAAGAAAAAAAATTTTGGGGAGTGTGGGAGGTAAAGGGTTAATTTTGTGTGGTAAACTAATTTATTTCTATGTGAAAAATGCTTTGGATGTAGTTTTACTATTTGGCCACAAGATGGCCACAGTAACATTTTGTTTATGCGACCTGCAAGTTCCGGACGCTTGCAGGAAGTAGAAAGAGGCTGAGAACTTTTTTTTTTTCCCACAATGGTCGCGCTGCTCAGCCAAGCGGCAGCGGATCATTGCGGGGCTTAGATCAACGAACGGGAATGGATTTTCCCATTTATTGATCTCCGGGCGAGTGGGCGGCGGCGTGTTTACTAGCGGCGGGCGGCTTGTTTACGAGCGGGAGCGCGGGCAGCGGCGGGAGCGCGGAAAGTACGTATTTCTCCGTCCCTGGGGGTTAAAGGATGGAAAAAGGGACGGAGGAATGCGTACGCGCGGGGGTAGAGTGGTTAATGAACAGTTTGTAACAAGTTCAAGTACCCCCTGAATGCAGCACAAGTACCCCCCGGCGTACACATACTGCATGCTGAGAGCCCGGGCACTTGGCCACCTAGTCTCTTGGCAGCATGTTCTAAAGCTATTTCCTTTCCGGTACATCATTCTGATTTTAGAAAATGTTGTTGTTTTAACCCTTTAAATTTTAAGTAACAAAGACAAGAAGTTGCATTGTAGCCAAGTATATTATTATTTAAATTAATATTTATATAGCGCCAACATCTTCTGCAGCGCTGTACAGAGTATATTGTCTTGTCACTTAACTGTCCCTCAGAGAGGCTCACAATCTAATCCCTACCATAGTCACATGTCTATGTGTGTATCATGTAGTGTATGTATCATAGTCTATGACAGATTTAGGTGGAAGCCAATGAACTTATCTGTATGTTTTTGGGACCTGGGAGGAAACCAGAGTGCCCGGAGGAAACCAATATGGATATGGAAGAACATACAAAGTCCATGCAGATAATGCTCTGGCTGGGAATCAAACCAGGGACCCAGTGCTATGAGGGGAGAGCGTAAACCACTACACCACCATGATGACCTCTATGCCACCATACTGCCCATAAAACCTACACTCACCTAAAGTATTATTAGGAACACCATACTAATACAGTGTTTGACCCCCTTTCGCCTTCAGAACTGCCTTAATTCTACATGGCATTGATTCAACAAGGTGCTGAAAGCATTCTTTAGAAATGTTGGCCCATATTGATAGGGTAGCATCTTACAGTTGATGGAGAGTTGTGGGATGCACATTCAGGGCACGAAGCTCCCGTTCCATCACATCTCAAAGATGCTCTATTGGTTTGAGATCTGGTGACTGTGGGGGCCATTTTAGTACAGTGAACTCAATGTCATGTTCAAGAAACCAATTTGAAATTATTTGAGCTTTGTGACATGGTGCATTATCCTGCTGGAAGTAGCCATCAGAGGATGGGTACATGGTGGTCATGAAGGGATGGACATAGTCAGAAACAATGCTCAGGTAGCCCGTGGCATTTAAACGATGCCCAATTGACACTAAGTGGCCTAAAGTGTGCCAAGAAAACATCCCGCACACCATTACACCACCACCACCAGCCTGCACAGTGGTAACAAGGCATTATGGATCCATGTTTTCATTCTGTTTACGCCAAATTCTGACTCTATCGAGACTAATCAGGCCAGGCAACATTTTTCCAGTCCTCAACTGTCCAATTTTGGTGAGCTTGTGCAAATTGTAGCCCATTCGCCTCAAGGTTGTGCATGTTGTGGCTTCACAAATGCTTTGCTGCATACCTCGGTTGTAACGAGTGGTTATTTCAGTCAATGTTGCTCTTCTATCAGCTTGATTCAGTCAGCCCATTCTCCTTTGACCTCTAGCATCAACAAGGCATTTTCGCCCACAGGACTGGACGTTTTTCCGTTTTCACACCATTCTTTGTAAGCCCTAGAAATGGTTGTGCGTGAAAATCTCAGTAACTGAGCAGATTGTGAAATACTCAGACCAGCCCATCTGGCACCAACAACCATGCCACACTCAAAATTGCTTTAATCACCTTTTTTCCCATTCTGACATTCAGTTTGGAGTTCAAGAGATTGTCTTGACCAGGACCACACCCCTAAATGCATTGAAGCAACTGCCAAGTGATTGGTTGATTCGATAATTGCATTAATGAGAAATTGAACAGGTGTTCCTAATAATCCTTTAGGTGAGTGTATATAAAACCTATTTCTCAACATCTTTAGTAATTCTTTGCTTATTATTTTCTTTACTTGATTGGAGCTTGTCACCAGCTGGCTGTACGCTCCTCTCACATAAAAAAGGTAAAGAAAATATATAAAAGTATACTTACTGATGGCTTAGTATGCAGAGTCACCAAATGTTAAACTTTTGTGTTAAAATTAGGTTTTTACAATAAAAAAATAAAAAATAAAATCCTATTTCAAAAC
Organism: Hyperolius riggenbachi; assembly: GCF_040937935.1. Classification (NCBI taxonomy): domain Eukaryota; kingdom Metazoa; phylum Chordata; class Amphibia; order Anura; family Hyperoliidae; genus Hyperolius; species Hyperolius riggenbachi. Next base: position 480,963,151 of record NC_090648.1, on the reverse strand, counting down.
TCTTGTAACATAACCTGAATCAGTTCAGCGGAAAGAGTTAAAAACTCTAAAAGTATACAGTATGCTGCAGGAAGTTGCTGGAGTATGGGTTTGAATCCTTTAAGGCAAGGTGTGAAACCCAAGGCCCGCAGGCCAAATCTGGTCCCCACACCATTTTATGTGGTCCTCAAAAACTGCCTTCAAATCTATATGTCTGTAAGCAGTAAAAGAAGGGATGAAATTAATCCATGCTGTGTACGTGTGTTTGTACTGGTGGTCTTTGACATTCTCCTGGAGATGGCGGGGCCAATGCAGGCAAAGCCGGTCTTTTTGGTGTCTGCTTTGTGCCGCATAGTGCCGAAGCATGTCGCGGCTATAGTAGTAATGCTATAGTCCACGCCTCGTGCATTCAGAGATCTGGCAATTGCTGGACCCTAAATTACTCCTCAGTCTGAGTTGAGAAGACTCAGAGGGGGATAGTATTTAACACCCCCAGCCTCCCCCTGTATTTGCGTGGCTGCTGGGTGAGTCGTCATTCGCCTCACCCTGCGCCAAAAAGAACCACCGCCGAAATGCTATGTACACATTGCAGATGTATGTACATTCACTTTTTTTATCATTAATTTCCTGGTAGAGGGACAATATATTTACAATATATTTAATTGACAGTGCCCATCCTTACATATTTTTTTTAATTTAAATACATGCACCCTCCTCATCTCCCTTTATTATTTGGTATAGGTTTACTGCTTGTGCACATTTGTGGTACGCATTTAAAAGAATGGTGTCTCTAATCTTCCTTTCCATACTGCTGAAAGCTGAGAGCAAGCATTCTTTCTAAGCGAGACAGCTGTTAGACAGCTGTTATCGGTTTGGAACTGCTGCCCCCTCCACTCCAACCTCATCAACTGGCCTTGGTATCCCACACTAAATGTAACTTCCAGTTTGCCGTGAGCAGATTTGTGGAACGCAGTATACAGCACAGGTTGGTGCTGTACATTTCCACCTTCCTTTTACTGCAGATGACAGCATTCCCACCAGAGACTCCCCCCATTAATTTTAATAAACAATGTGGCCATTACCAGGACCATGTTTCAGATTTTTACCTCTTACCATTTTGACAACCCTGCTCTAAAGGCCTACAGAAATGTCTGATTAACTTTTCAGCTCGTTAAATAGATTTTAAAATCCAAGTTTGAATATTTAATAAAATTTGATGGAGCGGTTTAAACAACTTTTACTTGAATTTAATGCCTTTTATTTGCATTGAATTAATTACATTTTTCTAAAAGAAATCCGTCATATTGCCCTATTAACCTGCATTTGATTTACTTTGCTGATTGAAATAATTTCAACGGATAGATTCAAAGGCAAATGCAATCTTTCCTATTGTTCTGCATTTGGAGAGCTTTCCTATTTGCTTAATGTAATAAGTAACATTGAACAGAGCCTGTTTAGCAGGAATGGGGCTCCAATTTAAACTCAAATCAATCATTATTAAAATATACATAAAACAATACCCAAAGACTAAATAAATGCACAGCACACAAGCCCTCAAGGAAATAAGGTGGATAGAAAGTGAGGCTGCATTATTGTAAAGATGACAGTAGGGTGGCATTGAGTTCGTCAGCCATGCAAAAGTACTCTGTGGAGTGTGGAGGTAACTGTAGATATGTTATGTTTATTGTCCAATGTCTATTTTATGGCCCCTAATAAAAATGACTTTTTAAACCATCATCGAGCAATAAAATACATAGAATGAATTTGACAGTACTTTCCTCACCAACTGTACTTTTTGGTACTTTTTCAATTTTGGAGTGCTGAAACATTATTTTAATCATAAGATAAAAAAATTATTACCTAGGAGAAAGCTTAGGAGAAAAAGTCAATTGTATCGAGCCCTATTTGTGTCATAAGTCTTCAGATTTGCTGAGATTTTTTTTTATATACAAAATGAAGTCACATATGCAATTAACTTTTTTCCTGAGTTTTATTCTATGTAATATTTTAATACAAATTGTCGGTAAAATGCCTTTCTAGGCACCAGCAAGCAAATACTCAGAATTATTTTGATCAGAACTTTTTCACTTTTTGGTATTTTTTTAGTAGTAAAGTACTAAAAAGTTATTTGAAACAGAAGACAAGGACTTATCTCGTAGGAGAAACTTTAGGAGAAAAAGTGAATTGCATATGGGCCTAAGAACTGTGCAAATATGTTTGGACACCAAAAAGCCACCAAAAAGGACCATTCATGATTGTGAAATGAAGTTGATGTTTGTTTTTCAACTACCACAGCCAAAATAGGTCACCTAGAATTCTTGCTGCTATTCCATGTACTCACACCAGGTGGCTTCCTGCACCTCCTCCTCTCTTCATAGATCACAACACACCACTTAGCCAAGCCAAGCATGCATGTCTTTAACAGAATAAAATCATTGCCTATTGAAGATGAGCTGGTGTTTTGTGCAAAATCAATTTTACAATGAAACCGCCATTTAATTTGGAATGAAGTAAAATCGAAGATTTTCTCAGTTTTGCTTTTATTTCACTTTAGTCTGTAAACATAGTTAAAGATATATTTTAAAGTGTTTCTCCACTTAACCTCAATAAGGAGAGAAAAGGTTTTTGATTTTTTTTTTGGAGAACAAAAGTTTGCTTTCTTAAAACAGAAAGAATTTGTGATAATTCAGGTTGGAGTGATCTTGAGATGTCTCCCAGTGCATCACTGCTGAATATATGCAAATTAACCATTGTACCCTTAGAAGCTAAACACACCTCCAGAACCGCTGGAATGCAATGATGTGTCAGCTTGTTAATATGTACAGAGCCATAATAATCCAACATGCATACAGACTGTTTCGGATTGTTTGATCCTCATCAGTGCATGGCATGGATTAATTTGGCTCTATGGAGTAGGGCTTGTAACACCGAGAGGTACAGACTAACCAGCAAGCTCATGGTGACTCAGAACTCATTGGACTGTGTAAGGGGCTACAATGGTCCTAAAAGCCCCCTTACTACATTGCTATGGAAAACAAAAGTTTGCTTTCTTAAAACAGAAAGAATTAGCGATAATTCAGATTGGAGTGATCTCCGAGATGTCTCCCACAATGCATCACTGCTGAATATATGTTTTTTTCAAGCCATCACTATATATCTTAAGAATTTTTTTTAAAACTGTTCATACACCTATCTTTATCCTTTTTTTTTTGTCACTGATCATTGTTCGGAAGATCTAATAGGGCCGTATTTAATTCAAATTTTCTCTTACATTTTCTCCTACAAGACAATTTTTACTTTCGGTTTGAAATAACTTTTTAGCTCCCTGAAATTGCAAAAGTACCAAGGTGCAGCGTCTGTTTGGAAGCGCTGCCATTTCCTTCTGCTGTACAAAACTTAAGTATACTTCAGGCTAGCTGCCTCCAGGGGTGTCAGCTTGCATTCAAATTTTAGAATTTAGATTAGTGTTAGCACATAATTTGCATCTGATTTGTATTCAAGGTGTGTATTTAGCCCCAAGGGGCTGGGCATATCTCTGGAGCTTTCACTTCACTTGCAGTCTGTGAGCGCTGCCCATTGCTTGCTGTCTTTTGAACAAAAGTACCAAAAAGTAGGTGGAACAGCACAGTGAAAAGTACTCTGACTATTCTCTTGCTTGCTGGTGGATTAAAAGGCATTTTATTGATGTGGTATAAAAAATACAGTATTACCAAGGAGAAAACTTAGGCGAAAAGGTGAATTGAATAAGGGCCAATATTCCATATCCTATTAATTGTATGCATACAGTACTTATTATTATTGAGTATTTATATAGCGCCGACATCTTCCACAGCGTTGTACAGAGTATATTGTCTTATTACTTAACTGTCCCTCAGAAGGTACCACAATCTAGTCCCTACCATAGTCATTTGTCTATGTATGTAACCTGTAGTGTATATATTATAGTCTAGGGCCAATTTAGCGGGAAGCCAATTAACGTATCTGTATGTGAGAGGAAACCAGAGTGCCAGGAGGAAACCCACACAGACCTGGAGAGAACATGCAAATTCCGCATAGATGGTGCCCTGGCCGGGATTCATACCGGGGACCCAGTGCTGCAAGGTGAGAATGCTAATCACTACGCCACCGTGCTTATGAATCAATGAGACAAATAGAGAAAGGAGAATGCTGAATATTTTTCACACCATAAGACGCACATGACCAAGGTTTACAGGTTAAAAATAGGAGAAAAAAATATTCTCAACCTACTGCATTTTCCTGTTGGAGGGATGTCTTGTGAAGCATCCCTCCTCAAGCTGTCTTCACTCCTTACCTAACACTGTTCCCCCAAGTCCCAGAAGTGGCATATAGGTCACAAGATTTCTCCCCGCTGTGCAAGCTAACAGTGATCCCCACAGCCTCAAGCAGAGCCCTCACCACTACAGCTGATGTGCTGTAAAGGAGCCGTACATCTAGCGATGATGGGCAGATTTGATCAAGAAACAAATCTCTCTCTAATTGAAACATGGTTGCCTAGTAACGTGGGCATGTGTGACGTCTAATGTCACACACGCACCCTTATTAGACACCCAGATGGTGCACATGTACGGAGAACGGAGGAGGCTCAGAGTCAGTGACAAGCGGAGGCCGTGGACAGGTAATGTATTACTTGCACTGGGTACCGAGGGGAACATTTAACATTAGGGGGGACAACTCCAGGGGGTTTCGTCACGTTTATTGCTCTTCCCGATATCGCACGCCATTACCGCCATGCACCCGATTGAGCAAGTTGGCCCTACATCTTGCAACACGTGCAATCGACTAATGCGACCAATTCCGGCCTGAAATTGGTCACATCTTCGATCGAGCATGCACCTGGCGGCACTGATTTTCATCCAGTTTGATTATAATAATCGAATCGGATGGTCAATCCGCCACCAAGTCACCTGAAGTATGGCTACATTAAGTCCTCCCTGTCTTCTGTCCTGTCTTCTGAATTGTATAGTCACTGGCCTCCTCTTAAAAGAAAAAAAAAATCTGTCAACTGGGAATTTTCACCATTTCCTTGACCACCTCCAATCTACTCTCCATTAAAAAAAAATTATCTGCGTAAGGACCAGAGAACATTACAAAGAAGAAAGAACGAGCACAAAAATAAAGGACAAAAGGAAACAGCTTCTCCTTTTTATAAATAATTAAAATAATAAAATTTCAACCTCATGAAAAATTCACAACATGCTGAAATGTAACTTTGACGGTTTTTATAGATATGCCCCCAAGTGGAGCCATCATAATCGTTAAACAAGTGGTGGATCCACCTGTGCTTCTTGGATAGATTTCATGCAGCAACGGGTCTGCTGGTGAAGCCTCGAGATAGGTGAAAAAAATTATCTCCGTAAAGCATGTCTGTGTATAAATGTAAATGCCTCCAGTCAGGAAACAATTCATGCATATCACATAGGCCCCAGCCCCAAACAGTAAGAGAGAATTTAGCATACTGGGAAGGTTTCAAGCATGAATCAACACCGTATGCATTGTGCGCCAACGCTAAACAAAATAACCTTTTCTGATATGAGAGCTACATGGGTCTGTTTTCCAGTAGAGGGGTTAGGCAGATGAAAACATCCATTACAGCCACAGGGGAAAAAAATATATCAGCTGAGAGCTTTAGCAGATTACTCTATTTAGCCTTAAATAATGGAAGAGACTGCAATGCTTTGTGTTCTAAGCAGCAAAATGGTTAAACAATTACAGAACAGCAAATTGGTTAAATAATGAAATTACCACTTGCATGCTAACTAGCAGGTGTGCCCAATATCTCCTCATTACACTCAGACGGTCTTGTTAAATAAAAAAAGGTAAATAGATATATATACAGTATATATAGGAATGCTCATTCGGATTCCGTGGAACATGGAAATTCACATGCAGAATGCATATTTTCACGGAAATATAAAAATGTAAGCGGAAATTCCGCTTAGCGTTATAAATGAATAAACAATAAGAGAATGCAAAACATGTTTTGTATCTGACGCAGTTTTTCGCATCAAAAATTTTTCCTTTAATTTTTTTTAAACTATTTTGTAATTTTAAGCATATATACAGTATATATGGGCTTGATTCACAAAAGAGTGGTAACTGGTAGCACGGCCGTTTTCATGCTAATTTTTGCGTTTGCGTGTGATCGCAAATTTTCACTCGCAATTAAACATTTTTGCACGCAAACGTGAATTTTCAAGCAAAACCGTTATCGTTTTCACGCGCAAACTGATAACGATTTCACGCGAAACATATATATATATATATATATATATATATATATATATATATATATATATACCGTATTTTCCACCGTATAAGACCCTCCTGAATATAAGACGCACCTAGGTTTAGAGGCCAAAAACCAGGGAAAAAATATAAACTAAACCTGGTGCATCCATGATTTAAGGAGCGTCTTCTACATGTCCTCCCCAAATAGTGTCCTCCTGTGTCCCCCATGTGTCCTTCTGTATGCCCCATGTGTCCTCCTGTGTCCCCCATGTGTCCTCCTGTGTCCCCCATGTGTTCTCCTGTGTCCCCTTCTGTATGCCCCCTGTGTCCTCCTGTCTCCTCTCCTTTCTTATCTCATCCATCATGCCTGCAGAGATTGCAAACCCCAGTCTTCTCCATGTAGCTTCCTCTAGTGCCGGGCTTCTAATGACATGTCATTGATGACGCATCATTTGAAGCCCGGCACTAGAGGAAGTCGCACAGAGAAGGCTGGTGTCTGCAATCTCCGCAGGCATGATGGATGAGGTAAGCTGCTGCTTGCACGGGGGGGGGGGGGGGGGGGACATAAGGGGGAGGGAGCAAAGGCACGTGGGGGGAGCCAGGAACAGCGGGGGACATGGGCAGTTTGCAGGCAGTTTATATCTTCTCCCCTTGTTTATATGTTTCTAAAAAATTGCTCGCTGGTTTATTTGCTTTTTTGAAAAATTGCCACTGAACTGTGGTAGGAATTAAAGATGATCAGTGAGATGCAAAAAATTCCAGTAGGCCTGTAAAATGAATGCTTATTTTATGCAGCTTAGAATTGGGCCACTCAAAATGACTCACTGCTAGTTTTGATTGATCCAGTTCCAAGCTACATTGAAACTGCATCAACTTGGAGTTATTTGCATTCCATTGGCTATCCCTAGCAGGGACATGAGATAGTAAGCCCCTCAGAGGGACAGTTAGTGATGATGTTAAAGTGGCAGGGGCAGACATACTATCCCAGGGGAAAAAAACCACAAATAGAAGATAATAAATACTTGTTCTACATTCATAACCTATGTATTGTACAGTCCACATTTTTATTTTGGTGAATTATATATTGTAAACGAAGAGAAAACTGTTCCAGGCATTTTCCATCTTTACTGCCTCGGACTGAAGTCCATCCTGATGTCATTTCCTCCCTTACTCTTTTTTTATCTTAGAAACTGCAGCTACGCCATGGCATTTTTTTTTTTTTTGCAGTCTTCATCAAGGTGCCTGTAAGCACAGAAGACTACAATTTTTTAGCAGAATTTCACTTCCCAAGGGCAGTTTTCTTCGACTGTAGGTATCCCGGTGTTGAGGTGTCATTAGATGCTTGAGCTATGTGTAGAAATGTTGATGTTTTTCTTTACTAGGTGGAGATGAAGCTCCCAAAAGCAATCAAAATTACCTTTAACCGGTGCTCTTCAAAAATATTCTATTTCTATGCCTGCATTGTTCTTAATTTAGTTATTGTACAGTCACCATCTTGTACGTGTTCAGAAGCAGTTGCCACCGGTAAAAACACATCAGCTGTCAGCTCTTGTCTGTATGTGCAGTCACCACTACACGGCATTACCTCATTGGCATAGTCTTCTGACACTAGAGAGAGGTTCTGTACAGTACAGTGAACATCAATGGGAGGCTTGAACATATGCAATGGAGCAAACCTAGTCATTAGATCAGGTATGTGGATGACATGTCACATGTCAAGTACAGTCTTTTATTCAGCACATACATTCAAAGGATAAAATGTCACATTCACAAGAAAAGATACACAAAATAACAGTTTAACCTTCTTGGACTTGCTACATTTGATACATATTAGAGTGGTGTGAGAAACGTAGACACGACAGAAGACAACAAAGAAGAAGGAGAAGCAGTGCTAGGAGAAGGAGTTCAACCCAAATAGACAAATATCTCCTTTCTGACTCCAACTAGCCACTACAACACAAGCTAATTAGGAACGCACATTTGCATTAGGATTTGCCAACATCCGCCAGGACCAAACTTCCTTCCCATAATGCCTAGCATGACATTTAAACTAAGGTCAGTTGAGTTGAATTGGCCATTAGGAATTAAGCTCACCCCAGCAAACATGTGTAAGTGAATGCGTATTCGGCAGAATACTGCAAAGTCAGGTAGCCCCTTGCACACTTTCACAGAAATGCTCATACTAGTCTAATGACAAGGAACCACTATCCCTACAGCTAATTAAAAGTTAGAGGTCTTCGTTGGCAAAATAATGAATTATTTTGCATAGTCACCTACACCATGCAGATGTTCTCCTGTTCTGTGACTCTCATGACAATGTTCACCAATGCTTCTGTGTGTGATTGCCATTCACCTGGTGAACATCACTGTAAAAAGTTTTCCCATCACTACCAATTACATCCCCGAGATGAGATGGTACCTGTTAATTAGGGGTGAGCAGATTTTGCTTAATAATTTCACTCGGAGAGACAAAAATGAGGATAAAATGGGAGGTAGAGTTGGAGTATCTCCAATTTCCCAATTACCATTTTAGCAGTAGAAATTGCTAATGACACTTTTTATAGTATGTTTTAACATTGGACATGTTCATAAGATTACCCAACCTCTTTCCTTTAGGCTACTTTTACACTTACGCAGTGAACCCATGGCATGGCAGCTTGCCATTAGAGATGGCCCGAACGGTTTCAGGCAAACTTTGGGTGGTTTGCGTTTGCCAGCGAAGGCGAACTATTGCGAAAGTTCGGTTTGCCCCCATAATGCTCCATTAGGTGCAACTTTGACCCTCTACATCACAGTCAGCAGGCACATTGTCACCAATCAGACTACACTCACTCCTGGAGCCCCACCCTCCCCCTATAAAAGGCAAGTTTCTCCAGCTCTTTTACTCAGTTGTCTGCCTACAGTAATTAGTCAAGGGACAGCTGCTGACAGACTGTGCTAGGGAAAGCTTAGTTAGGCTCTTGTAGGCTTGCTGACTGTTATTCCTTACATAGCACCCCACACCAGCTTCCCCCTCGTTCCCTCAGAAGGAGGAGGATCTTGTCTTCCAGGGATCTGCAGGATGTCAAAAGCACGCTCACATACCTTGGCCAGGAATCGAACCCAGATCAACTGCTTGGAAGGCAGCTATGCTCACCACTATACTACCGACACTACAGGCTGAAGCCAGCCTAGCTGGCCTGGGAAGGTTGAAAAGCTAGGTGGCCATGCAACCATTCCTGCTAACCTAAAGCTTACTTGTGTCTTACAACACATTGGCTTAATACTTTACCAAATCCAATGCTCCAACATGGGGAAGGTTCTCTGTTTGCTGTTTTTTTTTTTCTGGTCTGGTCTGGTGTCACAGTTTACTCATCTCTTCAACTACAAGAAAGGCCCAGGAGTAGTCTTAGCTACCGTAATATCTATGTTACGGCAGGGCCCTTATTACACTTTCTCTTACAGGGCTATGGAAACCGTTTTGCCCATGCGATTAAGCGAGTTGCAAAAATGAAATCATGGCTAGCAGAGGATGGTTTCAATCCATCAACCTCTGGGTTATAGGCCCAGCACTCTTCCGCTGCGCCACTCTGCAGTCTGCTTACATTTGTATACGATCTTTATACAAATGAGAAATACATTTCTCGCAAGGTAAAATGTGCTATAAATTACTTTTTTCATATGTTGCTGGGACTTACAGTAGGTTGTAGAAATCTGACAGAACTGACAGGTTTTGGACCAGTTCATCTCCTCATGGGGGGTTCTCAGTGTTATGTTTTTTTTTTTTTAAAAGCACTTAGTTCCTTCCAACTACCAAAAAAAGTGTGTGGAGAACTGGGAGGCTGGTCAGCATATTTGTATAAATCCTTTGCAGGGAGTGTCTTTATAAAGAATAAAGGCCATGATGAGAATCCCCCATGAGGAGATGAGCTGGTCCAAAACTTGTCGGTTCTGTCAGATTTCTACTACCTACTGTAATTGACAGCAACATAGAAGAGAAGTAATGTATGGCTCATTTTACTCTGGAAGAAAAATACTTTTTATTGGTATGTGTTTACGTGCATTTTAAATGTTACATTTTTTCACGTTAGTGTTCCTTTAAAGCTTAATAATGGCATTTTTAATGGGGAAAGCATTTATTATAACGACAGACATCCAAATAAGAAAATACCTTTTAATGCGCTCCATGACATTTCATCACTCTTCACATAGAGAAAAGGGTGTAGGCAGCGCTTCCAAATACAGAAGGCTGCACCTGAATTGATTAAGCTGCAGAGAAGTGCAGAGCTCCAATGGACCATATTACACAACATGCATTCAGACAGGTACAGCAATGGAGGGCGTTAGCTTCAGCAAATAATATGTGCACAAATCATTTCCTACTAGACTTCCCCCCGGCGTTGACGTGCCCCCTCGGGGAAGACATACCACGAACCTGACATTAAAAGCATAACTTACCTGGTGCGACTTATCATACAATGGTATACACATCTCTTCAAGACAGACAAACAAAAATGACAGCGCTCACAGGCTGCAACTGGCTTATAAACCATCAAGGGGCGTGTACAGACCCCCAGGGGCTAAATACACGCCTTGAATCCAAATCAGATGCAAAATTATGCAAATTTAAGTGCTAATTTATGTGCTAGTCCCTAATCTAAAATTTGAATGCAGATTGGATGCAGGCTACCACAAGTATACTTAGAACATTTTACATAGAGAAAAGGGTGTAGGCAGCGCTTCCAAATACAGAAGGCTGCACCTGAATTGATAAAGCTGCAGAGAAGTGCAGAGCTCCAATGGACCATATTACACAACATGCATTCAAACAGGTACAGCGATGGAGGGCGTTAGCTTCAGCAAATAATATGTGCACTCTTACTGAGTCACAGGAAGGCCTAGTGCACACCAGAGCGGTTCGGCAGCGTTTTCAGATCCGATTGCGGATGTGGAAACGCTAGGGTAATGTATAGCAATGGGGTGGTGCACACCAGAGCGGGAGGCGTTTTGCAGAAACGCATACTCCCGGGCTGCAGCAGATTTTGGATTGCGGAGGTGTTTCTGCCTCATTGTAAAGTATAGGAAAAACGCAAACCGCTCTGAAAAATGCTACATCAGAGCGGTTTGCCAGGTGTTTTTGTTACAGAAGCTGTTCAGTAACAGCTTTACTGTAACAATATCTGTAATCTGCTGCGCCAAAAACCGCAGCACAAATCCGCAAAATGCTTCAAAATAAGAAGGAAAAACGCAGCTAAAAACGCTAGTGTATTGCGGATCTGCTTGCGGTTTTTGGTGTGCACCGGGCCTAAGAGCTCACAATCTAATCCCTGCCATAGTCTTATGTCTATGTATTGTAGGTATGTAATGTGTAGTGTATGTATGGTAGTCTAGGGCTAGTTTAGGGTGAAGCCAATTAGTTGCTGGCTTCCAATTTAGGGGGAAGCTAATTAACTTATCGGTATATTTTTGGGATGTGAGAGGAAACCTGAGCGCCCGGAGGAAACCCACACAGACACGGGGAGAACATATAAACTCCTTGCTGATGTTGACCTGGCTGGGATTAAAACCAGGAACCCAGCGTTGCAGGGCAAGAGCGCTAACCACCATGCCACCGTGCTGCCCTAAATAAACTGTGATGTGTAGAATGAAAAAGGAAATTTGGGCATGCGTGGGAAATGGACTATTTGGCGTCACAATTGGCACTAAAGTTAATGAGCATGAAACGGGCAGCCAACCAGAAATTTGGGTGCCTGGTAACATATATTGTTAATATTGTTTTGCAGTAAGTCTGGTATTTTCCATTTTTGCAGGGGGGTGGGGGGGGGGGGGGGGTGGGGTGGATAAGATGTCAGGAAAGGGATATGTGAGGGGGGGGCAGTTAGGTTAGGCATCAGGAAGGGGGTTTCCACTGGGGGGAACGGTTGAGGTTCGGCGTCAGGAAGGAGGAATGCATCGGGGTAGATGGTTAAGGTTTGGCATGGGGGGTGGGTTCAGTGTGAGAGTAGGGTTAGGTTTAACTGTAGTAAAATATCTAATATTTACCAATATTTTTATGAACCAAAGTTAACTATCTAAAATAGTTAGAAATCGGTAAACATTTCCTATATTCTACTATCCTCTACTATTCCTGGCGCCTTTATTTCACGTACATGTGTAGAATCATTAATTTATTGTGAGGCACATAACAAGCTAATTCTGTTCTGTGTTGCTGTCCTCCAGTATCAGAAAATGTATGTGCATAAACTTAAATTCTACTCTAAAAATAAACTCATATAAAATATGAAGTGTTCTTACAGTTTTCGTACTTTGAGGACAAAATTGGGCTAATGGAAATAATTTCAGATTTTGGTCAGCCCGCAGCGTGTATTGTGCTGCTAATTCTGCATAAACAGCCAAACAAAACATAAATCAATCTTTTGTTTGTTTGTTTTTTTACCTTTTCTGTGACCTGAATCGGCAATACATCTCATTACTGTATATGTAAAAAAAAATTGGGAGACCAGACAGCGAAAGCAGCTAATTACATTTGTGTCTAAATTTGGCATTTAAGGGGAAGCCTTGCATTTTAAAAAGACAGATGGTGCTGTGTGTCCAAGCATGCAATCTGGAGGAACGTGAATTGGAGCCGCTCCCAGTTTATTCCGATACAGAAGTCCAGTTGGAGTCCTTTACTATTCTACATTAAATGCAATAATGAGATGTAACAATTAAAGTCCGCGCATGTCAAGGGAAGGGACAGCGAATGATATCTGCATGTTTTATCAGACATTTGGCAGAGTGTAGGCCTCACAATTGGGATCATATTGGAAGAATGATCATAATGGTAATTATAAAAATTACAATAATGAGTTTGTGAGGGTTGTCACAAACATTTCTCGAGCGTGCCTATTCTTCACGAAACCCAGAGAGCAGAGAGTGTGTTGACTAAGAGGCTAACGCTCATCTGTGTGGGGCTGGGGTCCTGTACCCAATCCCCACCGTGGATATTTTCTGTATATATATGCTGTAGGAAGGGAATTACTGTGTTGTTCGGACCATAAGATGCACCAAGGTTTAGTGGACAAAAAACAATGAAGAAAAATATACTAAACCTGGTGTATACATACATCTTGTGGATCTCCCCCCTCCCACAATAATTATGTCCCCCTTGTACCTCTTGTGTCCCTTTTAGAGATGGCTCGAACCTACGATTTTCGGTTCATGAACCTCGAACCTCCGCGAAAAGTTTGGTTCGCGCAAACTTCCGCGAACCGCAAAAGACTTCAATGGGGAGGTGAACTTTGAAAACTAAAAACATTTATGCTGGCCACAAAAGTGATGGAAAATATGTTTCTAGGGGTCTAACATCTGAGTTTTTGCATGGATGAGTGGGATAGACGCCAAAAGTCCCAGGTAAAAATCTGGATTTGACGCACAGCAGCGTTTTAAGGGCAGAAATCACATTACATGCTAAATTGGAGGCCTAAAGTGCTTTAAAACATCTTGCATGTGTATACATCAATCAGGTAGTGTAATTAGTGTACTGCTTCACACTGACAGACCAAACTCACTGTGTAACGCACCGCACACAGCAGTTTGTGTAGTGACGGCTGTGCTGGACTGGTGCGCACCAAAACGAGAGTGCAGGGGATGGTGGCTTTCCAGCCCATATGGTCGCTGTGCTGAGGTAACTCAATGACAGAACAGTGACTGTCCAGCTGATCGGATTTGGTCTGTCCACAATGAAGCAACAACCTTATTATCTTGGGTGTGGCCCCCCTCCCCCCCGAGACACACATATAGCCGAAGGTCATTGCTTCATTGTGATACGCAAGCCCCTTCACTGCAGCAAGGTAACGATCACGAAGGGGAATTGACACATGTACATGCCTTTTGTTTTGTTGTTGCAGCCACAGTGCAGCCAGAAAAATTAGGCAGGCATGTACACGCACCAGAAAAATTATTATAGCGGCCTTAAAAATTCAGGAATTGGCCTTGAGTCCTGGACCCTGTTGGTGGTGGCGGAGAAGGCAGTCAAGCGGCCTGCAGGCAGAGATGCTGTGTGGGGACCGATTTCATTTTGATAAAGATGAGGTACTGAACACTTTTCTGACCTACACAAATTCCAAACAAGTCACAGAGCTTTAAATGAACAAAACAGTCTTTTAATTCTTCTCTGTAGAAAATTATTTCAGATTACAGGACAAGCATGCGGACTCAATTTTGGATACTCAAATCACAAAGGGACTGCCTGACACGTGTTTCACAGCCAACCATCGCTTCCTCAGAGGCACACAGTATACATACACATCTGTTAAAAAATACAATATAAATTGTACAAGTTGTTACATACCGTCCAAGATCTATGCGTATGTCAGGATACAGAGGCCAATAGAATAAAAACAATCTTACCTAGTATGGACCCTCTAAGATATCAGTCCGCAATCTAAAAATTGCATACATGCCATAAGTCACTGGCGAACTCAGGGGGCTGTTCCGGGTGTCTGGAACCTCCCCCCTGCACTGAGCTGTGTATTCAGCCAGGGAAGCCCGCATAATATAAACAGCCTCATTCTCCCTCCCTTCTTACTTCTGGTGCTTCCCTCCAGCTAATAGAATGAGAGAGGCAGCCGAGCTTCCCTCACAACCCTCACAAGAAGATGCAGCCTACAGTGAGAGAATGTTGATTATGGAGTCCTGGACTCTCCACAGCACAGAAGTGTCAGACATGATGAAATTAGAGTGCAGGCAAGCTGGTAAATATGCACAGCATGATGCAGAGCTTGCCTGGACTCAGGGTCCGTGTGCAAACATCTGTCTGGTCTCTCCCCATTGTTATAATGACTGCATGTGTGGATAAGGTGTGGAACTGTGGATAACAAGCTGAAAAGTTTTTGACAGTCCCTAGACTCCAGGAGGGCTTCTTTCTGACTTGTGTGAGAGACTGACAGGGACAGGAGTCCGATTACAGGCAAGTAGCCTGTGTGATGTGGGACTTCAATACAGATAAGTTCTCTGCTCCATCTCCGGGGCTATTCTCAATTTCTCCACTCCTCTCTCTGGGCTAGTGCAACGCCAAAATGACAATAGCAATCGCTAGCAATTTGTGAGTGTGATTTTGTGAAGTGATTTTCAGAGCGATTTTTGAATGAATTGCTCAAAAACATGCTACATGCAGTATACCTGCGATTTTGAAAAAATCACAACGCTGCTGTGGGAACACCCACATAGGGTAACATTAGCCAAGCGCTTTTCAAATCACTGTTGATTTGAAAAACACTCAGAAGCACTCTTGGTGTGCACCAGCCCTCCCTCATTAACCTTTGTTTCCCTCTTCCCCTAGTGCTGGCTGGCTGACTGTGTGTTCTTGTCTTACAGGAAAGCTAAATAAAAGTGCAATCCTGGTGAGGCAAAATAATATTATTTAGTATTTATATAGCGCTGACATCTTCCGCAGATGCATATATCCCTGCATCATATGGGTATCGCTTGCGCTATGTGAAACTATGTAGCATATTCCACTGAATTGTCCAAACTAAGTCTATCTCCTGTTCCTCTCTTGGGGAGTTGTTCCAGCGCTGTACCCCGTTCACATTTGCTGCTACCAGAAGCCCTCAGAAACACTCGTGTCCTTGAGTACTTCCAAAGATAGGCAGCTCCGTAATACGCCAGCGCACTTTTGTGCATGGGCAGTATGGAGCCACTGTTCCGACGTGATAACCTACACGTCGAATTTGCCTACATCCACTATCAAACGTATACCAGGAGGGTTAGGGGTTAGGGTTGGGGGAGGGGAAGGGATAGTAAAAGTCTATGGGATGTAGGTTAGTTCGACGTGTAGGATAAAGTGTTGGAGCACCACCTGTATTCGGAAGCACTCGGGACATACGTGCTTCTGGACCTTTCAGGAACCCCCCCCTTAAAAATCCTGCGTTTGCCCCTGCATAAGTATATGCCAGACAGGGATGCTCATCCGGGTGCTGGATAACCGGGTAACCCGGGTATCCGACCATTTTTCCCGCTATCCGGTCGGATCCGGATTCCGGATACCTGGGCCAAAATCCGGATAGCTCTATGCGGATATCTGGCCGCATAATACGGATACCTGTGGATATCCGACGGATATCCGGATCCGGGTACTGTAACTAAGGAGATGATGTCATTGAGCCAATCAGAGGGCTCCCAGCAGAAGCCCTAGCAATCAATCACAAAGGGGAACTCTGGCCAGCCCCACCTGACCTCATTGAGCCAATCAGAGGCCTCCCAGCCTAAGCCCTGTCACCCAATCACAGAAGGGAACCCTGGCCAGCCCCCCTCTATAGTAAGGAGGGCTGGCATGATGAGACAGATCGTCCTTGCTTGTGTGGCTGGCTGGCTGCTTACTGACAGACTTGCTCCAGTGCTGTTGGCTTAGCAAGTGCTGTATACAGTGATAAACCTAAAGCTTTGATTACTAAACACCTTCACTACACTATTGTTCTATTGTTTTTTTTAGCTAGCTAGCTTGTAATTGTTTCACACTCCACTCAGTTAGGTCCTGTCTGTGTCTGTGTGTGCTGTGCTGTGCTGTGCAGGCCAGCAGGACAGTATAGGTTAGGGAATAGGATTACTGTGTTATTGTATTGTATTATATAGTTAGTTAGTACTGCAGTTAGTTGTTAGAGAGAGTAGTACTGTGTTAGCTTACTACAGATTACTGCAGTGCTGCTGTGCTGAGCATTATCAGTGTGACAATGATATAGGTAGTGTGCACTGTCTGTCCTCTACTCTGCGGTCTGTCACTCCGTGCTGATTTGATTTAAAGTCCAACCCCGATTTCATTAAAGTAAAAGTACCCCACATCATCTGGTGACATCATCATCAGGTATAAGTTGTACTATGTCTGCTGGCACCGGCAGCCGAGGGGGGCAGCAAGGGCAAGAGGACAGGGAGCAACATTACGGTCACCCTCAGAAGGTCTGCCGTGTCAGTGTTGACCTCAGCGGGCAGCCTACCCTCAGTCAGCGAGCTTTTCGCTCCAGGCGCCACAATTGAACTCAGGGCTGTTAGCCGCAAGGAATTTGAGGAGGATGTTCTGGGTTTTGAGGAGGGGGTATGATGTTGATGATGGGATGAAGGACCGTGACTACCATCCACAGGATGGGGATGTCAGCTCTGACTCTGAGGAGGAGGATGCGTCGGTGGGTTTGGCATGGAGGATCAGCATTGCAGACATTGGCCGTGGAATGCGGGACCCACCACATCCTTCTGCCGCTACCACCAGCCGCACCACTCAACCCCCAACCACCACAGGGAGAAAAGCCGCAGCATCCCATTCAGGCCGCAGGGGAATCTTCACCTCCCCAATCTGGTGGTTTTTCACTCTGCCCTCATTGGACAGCAAGTGTGCCATATGCAATGTTTGAAAACTACAGATGAGCAGAGGTTGTGAGTGACCCCTGCAAGTAATGCACCTCCAGCTTCATCACCCATCTGGCCAAAAAACATGTTGTTGAGTTCAAGAGGCTGAAGCAAACTGGCTCCCACCGCCATGGTGCCACAGGCCACTGCTGCTGATACCACCACCACCACCTATATTCAACCCAAAACACAATTGCGGTGTCATTTTTTGGAGGTGTCTGGGCTGAAAACTGTCATGTCCCAGTTGTGCGATTGGACTTTGGACACAATGTGGGCTGCACGACCGCTGTCTGGAGCCTAGTCCTGATGTTAATTGACAGGGTTTTTTTTTTTTCATTTTATGTCCACCAAATAATAAATTAGTGTTTCCCTTAAAAAAAAAACATGATGCTTCATGCATCATTTACCCGAAAAACCCTTTTAAAAGAGAACCTGAGGCGGGGTTCTTCCATCGCAATCCATATACAGAGGCTGGGTCTGTCTATAAAGCCCAGCCTCTGTTGCTAGTTAGTTTCCTTCAAAGCCCCCCCTGCGCGCTGTCAGACCCCATAAAACACAGCCGCGCTGGCGACACGCAGCGTGTCGCAGCCAGCTGTGTTTATCTCACTAATGTCAGTCTCGCTGCTCCCCCGCCTCCTGAATCGCTCCGGTCCCCGCCCACCAGTGGTGCTCGTAATGGCCCAAAAACTTAGTTTCGCAAATTTCGATAAGTTTTTCGCATCGTAAAAATCGCATCGCATTAAACTTCGCGTAGTATTTTACGAAGTTACGGGTACAGTGTAGTGACGGCTACGATACTACGCGTGTAAATGAAATTGCGTAACGTAATCACGCATCACTTAACTAGCCACTGCACATGTGCATACTATATTTTAATGCGTACAATCATGCTTATGATGCGTATAAACATACGCATTAAACAGCGCATGCGCGTCGCTAACATAACATGTCCGCATGCGGAAATTTGTAAGCGTGCAACAATGCAAAATGACAAATATTGTAATGAACCGTAATTTCGCGACGTTACGAAGTCATACGAAATTACGATACATAATTACGGTCCACATGTAATTTATTACACATCCTCCGTAAATTTCGCATTACGATTACGATGGAAAATGGCAAATTACGATGCGAAATTTTGCGCATGCAAATTTTCGAAGCACCACTGCCGCCCACGTCCCTTCCCTCGCCGCTTCGCTTGCCTCAGACACCTCATAAACTGCACCAACAGCAGGTACTTTATCATCCTCCTCCTCACACGTTACGTCCATAGTGTTGCCTAACTCAGACATATGAGGTGGTGTAACTTGCTTAGCGCCTTCATCTTGTTGTAACAATAATGTCTGTGAATCAGTTAATTCCCCACCAAATAACTCCTGCAAAGTGTCAAATGCAGCGAATATGGTGCTTGTAGTAGCGCTGGTGGCTGCGAAAGATGAGGTGCTCTGTGTTAAATAGTCAACCACATCCTGACAATCTTGGAGAGTTCTTCTGAGCACTATACTTTGGTCCAGGGCCGCACGAAATCACATCAGCGCGACCTCGAACAAACCTGCTGGGTGGCCTGCCTCTGGGTCTGCCTCTGGCTTTGCCTCTGCCTGTTGTTTTGTCCATATCGGGGGGGGGGGGGGGAGGGGAGGGTGAAGTGAAAGGTATGCACTGACTTGACTAATACAATGTGCAGTCACACAGGTGCAGTGAAAGGTATGCAATGACTGGTATTACAATACAATGTGCAGCTGTCACAGAGGTTCAGTTAACAGGTATGCACGGACTGGTATATTAAACAGCGTGCAGTCACACAGGTACTGTGAACAATTATGCAATGACTAGTATTACAAATTTGCAGCTGTCACACACACAGGTACCATGAACAGGTGCAGTGACACTGCGTGCACTCACATAGGTAGGTAGTTGCACTGAACAGGTGGGTATGCAGTGATTGGTATTACAAATGTGCAGCTGTCACACACACAGGTACCATGAACAGGTGCAGTGACTGGTATATAACACTGCTTGCAGTCACGTAGGTAGGTAGGTGCACTGAACAGGCGGGTATGCAGTGATTGGTATTACAAATCTTCAGCTGTCACACACACAGGTACCATGAACAGGTGCAGTGACTGGTATATAACACTGCTTGCGGTCACGTAGGTAGGTAGGTAGGTAGGTGCGCTGAACAGGTGGGTGTGCAGTGATTGGTATTACAAATGTGCAGCTGTCACACACACGCAAGTACCCTGAACAGGTGCAGTGACTGGTATATAACACTGCTTGCAGTCACGTAGGTAGGTAGGTGCACTGAACAGGTAGGTATGCAGTGATTGGTATTACAAATGTGCAGCTGTCACACACACAGGTACCATGAACAGGTGCAGTGACACTGCATGCGCTCACGTAGGTAAGTAGGTGCACTGAACATGTGGGTATGCAGTGATTGGTATTACAAATGTGCAGTTGTCACACACACAGGTACCCTGAACAGGTGCAGTGGCACTGCATGCGTTCACGTAGGTAGGTAGGTGCACTGAACAGGTGGGCATGCAGAGATTGGTATTAAAAATGTGCAGCTGTCACACACACAGGTAGTCACTGAATGTGCTGGGCCTGGCAGTAGCACAGTAGGAATTACCAAGGGGCCAAGGTCCCACCAGCAGCTGTGACTGACTGATAGGGCTGTATATGCAACACAAGTGTCTGTGGGACACGCAAAAAAAAAATAGGTCACAAGAACAACATTAGCTCTCAAAAGCTCTCAAAAGAGCTGTTGAGGATGAGGAGTGCTTTTTAGCAATAAGATCAGCAAGAAGGAGCAACCTAACAAGCCTAACACAAGAGCCTAACTAAGCTTTCCCTATCATGGATCATCAGAGAAAAGAAAAAAGTTCCATCAGGCACTGCAGTTGATTCAGATTGAATTGTGTTTTCAGTGTGATATAAATCACAACATAAAGTAAAATTTATTTTTGAGAAAAAAGTTACAAAATTATTGTTTGATTATATAAACAGTGAGTGAACCTCAACTGCTTTTCCTTACAAAAAGATGTTCTATTAGTTGTGCTGCTTTATAAAGGCGTGTGTGCTCCTAAAAGGAAAAATAAGTAAGCTTTTAGGAAATTTTGACATTGCATGATTCATTTTCTGTTGTCAATGACCTACCATACTTACAGTGTGTCAGAGAAAGAACCGTAATACTAAAAGGTTGCAGAAGTGAAGGACTAAAGATGCTGCACAAATCATCAAAGCATTCATTGCACCATGGCAAGGTCAAATATGGCTGCTGACTCATTTATTACCTACCTACCCAAACTATGGGTAGACTGGGACTTAAAGGGACTCAGAGCTCTAGCAAATAGAAAGACATATACATACCTGGGGCTTTCTCCAGCCCCATACACTCCAATCGCTCCCACGTAGGGCCGCATTTAGGCCAAGGCTACCTATACTAGAGGGAAGGGGAGAGGGATCATCTAGCTACCTATACTGGAGGGAAGGGGGAGGGGTCATCTCGCTACCTTTACTGAAGGGGAGAAGCTGGTGACAGTGGCCTTGAGTGGTAAATAGTACAAATCCGGCCCTGCTCCCACGCCGCTATCCTTCCTCTAGCCTCATACGCTCTGATCGCTCCCACGCCGCCATCCTCTTCTGCAGCACCGCCACCGGGTCCCCGCACTTCCGTCATTCGGCTCCAGTCTACGCAGGAGAAGTGCGTTCTTTGCATATATCTCCAGCAGCTGCTGGAGAGATACATAGAGGGCGCACTTCTCTTACGTCAGACTGGCTCCGACTGACAGAAGTGCGGGGACCCGGTGGTGGTGCTGCAGAAGACTGAGGATGGCGGCGTGGGAGCGATCGGAGAGTATGGGGCTGGAGGAAGCCCCAGGTATGTATAAATCTTTCTATTTGCTAGAGCTCTGGTACACTTTAAGCTATGTATACACAATAGATTAAAAAAAGGTTGGAACTCTTCTAAAATGATCAATAACGATGTTTCGATCGATGATTGCAAAGCAAATGTAGCCGACTGACCTTCAGCGATGGCATCAAACGACTGATATTGGGAGTCGGTCATGATCCAACCTGTTGGATCCTTTCGACCGATGATCGCTCGTCACAGGGAGTGTGTACAGATAATTAAGCGCCACGTTAAGCAACGTGTAAAGCGCATGCGGCGCTTTAGAACATATGTTCTAGAATTAAAAGAATGGAAATGAAATACGTATGAAAAGGGAGTGGATAAATGTTAAAGGGGCACTCTAGTTCATTATGAGTGTGAATGCTTTCTTTCTTTGATCATTCATGTGTGTCATGTCAGTCATTTGTGATCGTTAACCTTTACTGAACAATCGTCAGTCGTAGTTCATTTCAACCAACTTTTGTTTGATGTGTGTACATAGCTTTACTAAACTCAGGCAAATGGATCCATGACTCAGGATACCTGAGTTCAAATCTTGGCTCTGCCTGTTCAGTAAGCCAGCACTTGTTCAATAAGGAGACATAGCTACATAGTTATTTGGGTTGAAAAAAAGACATACGTCCATCAAGTTCAACCAGAGAACAAAGTACAACACCAGCCTGCTCCCTCGCATATCCCTGTTGATCCAGAGGAAGGCAAAAAACCCTTACAAGGCATGGTCCAATTAACCCCAAAAGGGAAAAAAATCCTTCCCGACTCCAGGTGGCAATCGCCCTCTATTTGAACTTCCTGGTCACTGCAGTGACACAGGAAGTTAATGTACGCTGGGATGGAAGCAGGAGCAGAGCGGTGCAGCGCGGCGCGAAGATGCCCAGGAGCCAGCATCAGGTAATGTATACCTGATCCGATCGGCCGCTGCTAGCGACGTGCTCCCTACCCGCGGGCGATCGACGGTATTTTTCCACAAGGTGCGATCGACGGACCGATCCGATTTCGGGAGGAAATCGGATCGGCGGATGCGTTTAGCGCGAACGATTTGCACCAGATTCGATCCCAGTGATCGAATCTGGTGTCGAAACGGCCACAAATCGGGCCAGTGTATGGCCAGCTTTACTGTAAAGAACCTTTTCCTAAGTAAATGGCTAAAACGTTTTTCCTCCATGCGCAGATCATGTCCTCTAGTCCTTTGTGAAGGCCTAGGAATGAAAAGCTCATCCACCAAGCTTTTATATTGCCCTCTGATGTATCTATACATGTTAATTAGATCCCCTCTAAGGCGTCTTTTCTCTAGACTAAATAAACCCAGGTTATCTAACCTTTCTTGGTAAGTGAGACCTTCCATCCCTCATATCAATTTTGTTGCTCGTATCTGCACCTGCTCTAAAACTGCAATATCTTTCCTGTAATGTGGTGCCCAGAACTGACTTCCATATTCCAGCTGTGGCCTTACTAGAGAGTTCAACAGGGGCAATATTATGCTAGTAACTTGCATTTTTATTTCCCTTTTAATGCATCCCAACATTTTATTAGCTTTAGCTGCAACGGCTTGGCATTGAGTACGATTATTTAACTTGTTGTCAATGAGTACTCCTAAGTCCTTCTCCAAGTTTGATGTCCCCATCTGTAATCCGTATATTTTGTATGGTGCTAGACCATTGGTACAACCAAAATGCATGACTTTACATTTTTCAACATTGAATCTGCCATTTATGTGCCCATATAGCCATCCTATCCAGAGCCTGTTGCAATATGTCACTATCTTCCTGAGAGTTGATGATCCTGCACAATTTTGTATCCTCTGCAAAAATAGCAACATTGCTTTCTACTGCATCTACTACTAGATCATTAATAAATAAATTGATGAGCACTGGACCCAGTACTGACCCCTGTGGGACCCCACTACTAACAGTCACTCATATGATCTATTGAACACAACTCTTTGTTTTCTGTCCATTAGCCAGTTCCCTGTCCATGAGGCCTTGGGCAAGATTCCATAACATTGCTACTGCCTATAAAAACATAGGACTTATTTTTTCAATAGCAAGCTCCGCATCCAAACGGGTAATAACATTATCTTGTGTTTACTTAATTGTAGCAGAGAGGAATGTAAACATTCCCTGACTGTTCAGAAACTTCTTCCAATGGGTCCTGAATAGAGATGGTCCGTACGGTTTGCACACAAACTTATTCGCGCAAACTTCTAAGGTTCGCGCTCACAGTGAACTGCGAACTATATGCGAGTTCGACCCGCCCCCTATACTAGGGTCAACTTTGACTCTCTACATCACAGTCAGTAGACACAGGGTAGCTAATCAGGCTACACTCCCTCCTGGAGCCCCCCCCCCCTTATAAAAGGCAGGCAGCATCAGCCTTTTCACTAACTTGTGTGGCTGCAGTAATTAGAGAAGGGAGAGAACCTGCTGTAGACATAGGGAAAGCTTAGTTAGGCTCTTGTGTTAGGCTTGTTAGCTTGCTCCTTGCTGATACTTGTTGCTAAAAAGCACACCTCAACAGCTCTTTTGAGAGCTAATGTTGTTCGTGTGATCTCTTTGTCCCTGGACCAAAGTACAGTGTTCAGAAGGCTCGTGCCATCAACCCCCAAGATTGTCAGGACATAGTTGACTATTTAACACAGAACACCTCATCTTCCTCAGCTTCTACACAGAAGTGTGACATATCTTCCTCCTCCTGCTCTGATTCTGGCACCACACTTAACACTCAGTTGGCCACCACCACCAAAGTGCCATCACCCCAGGGCCCAGCGGTGTGGACATTTTTTTGTCTGTCTGCCTCAGATGAGAGCAATGCCATCTGTACTCTCTGCCACCAAAAATTGAGCCGTGGAAAAACCAAGACCCACGTAGGGACAACTTCCTTACGAAGGCACATGATGACAAAGCACAAAATGCAATGGGATGACCACCTGAGGAAAAGTAGCACTCAAAAGCAAAGCCACACACCGCAGTGGAAGATACCAGGCCGCAATTATTTCTCAAAAAAGGCAATACCCAAACTGTACAGTGATGTTGAAAGGCAAGTGGTGTCATCTCTGGCACACAGTGTTGGGTCAAGGGACCATCTGACCACATGGTCTACAAAGCACAAAGTACAAAGACTAAGTCAGTCCCCACACACAGCATCTCTGCCTGCACGCCATGTGACTGCCTGCCCCAAGACTAAGTCGCTCCCCACACAGCATCTCTGCCTGCAGGCCGCTTGACTGCCTTCTCCGCCACCACCAGGGCCCAGGACTCCAGGCAGATTCCTGAATTTTTAAGGCTGCTGCTAGCAGCGGCCACTATAATAATTTTTCTGGTGCGTGTACATGCCTGCCTTATTTTTCTGGATGCACTGGGGCTGCAACAACAAAACAAAAGGCATGTACATGTGTCAATTCCCCTTCATGATTGTCACCTTGCCGTGGTGAAGGGGCTTGCGTATCACAATGAAGCAATGACCGCCGGCTACATGAGATGATAAGGTCGTTGCTTCATTGTGGACAGACCAAATTCGATCAGCTCAGTCACTGTTGTTCTGTCATTCAGGTACCTCAGCCCGACGACCATATGGGCTTGAAAACCGCCATCGCCTGCACTCTCGCCATGGTGCGCACCAGTCCAGCATGGCCATCACAACACAAACAGCTGTTTGCGGTGCGTTACACAGTGAGTTTGGTGTGTCAGTGTGAAGCAGTACTCTAATCACACTCCCTGATTGATGTATACACATGCAAGATGTTTTAAAGCACTTTAGGCCTCCAATTTAGCATGCAATGTGATTACTGCCCTTAAAACGCTGCTGTACGTCAAATCCAGATTTTTCCCGGGACTTTTTGCATGTATCCCACTCCGCCATGCAAAAACTCAGATGTTAGACCCCTTGAAACATCTTTTCCATCACTTTTGTGGCCAGCATAAATGTTTCTAGTTCGCATCCCCATTGAAGTCTATTGCGGTTCTCGAAAGTTTGCGTGAACCGAACGTTTGCGTAAGTTTGCGTTCGAGGTTCGCAAACTGAAAATCGGAGGTTCGAGCCATCTCTAGTCCTGAACTGAAACAATGCTCAGAAATCATTACTGGGTACATTACAATATAAATACACCAGTTATGAATAAAATGCAATAGCAGCTTTCAGAGCAAATAAAATGTACTTAGGGAAATTGTAATTTCTAAATGAATAATAATACTTATGCACAAAACCAAATATGATAACTGTATGGGATATAAAAAGTAGGAAAACACATTTTTTATTGAATATTATGACAGAATTTAATACCACTTTAAAGGGATACTAAGCTGCTTTAAAAATCACAATTTGTATTTACCTGGAACTTCCTCCAGCCCACCGTAGGCTGTGAGGTCCCCTGGCATCCTCCTGGCTCCTCTCCCAGTCCCAATGGCGGCCAGTCGCCACTGTACGAGTCCCCGCTGCGTACATTATGCGTCATCACGTCGGCCACTATGCGTCATCATGGCAGCCGATGTGAGAGTCCTGCGTATGCGTGATTCTGAGTTAGAGAATTGTGCATACACAGTTTTTTAAAGATGCTCAGCATCCCTTTAAATTGGATATGGCCCATACTGCTGAAAAGTAATTTTAAACAAGAGAGGAAAAAATATCCCCTAGGAGAAAACTTAAGAGAAAAAAAAGGATTGAATAATGCCATGTCATCAGTAAAAAAAAAAAATCTCCAAAACACAGAAGATTAAGAACAACAACATCAGAAATCCCATCATGCTTTGCACAGCATTAGGGGGAAAAATGCCCGGGCAGTTTTCTTCTGTGTAGCTAAAAATGAGGCCTGGGAAAGAAAAACAAAGTTCTGATGCTGTAAAACTGTTGAAGAGACACCAAGCCTTTTCAGTGCTGCTGAGTAGATTTTTAGTCCGGAGGTTCACTTTAATACGTATATACAGTGAGTCTAATCTTCATAACATCTGGCTTAGAGTGATGACAATTTTTAAAGTGCATCGCAACATAGCTCTTTACATTTTCTTTTGTGATGTGCTGAATCTGTTCTCCTATCATAATCCGCAGGGATCTTTTCCTTTTTTTCCCTTTGTATAGAAACCGACACGGTCACTGCAGTTGGTAGATTACACGCACTATCAAGCAATTATTGAAACTATTAATAATGGATGTTTTATGTTTGCTAGAATTTTAAAACGCCTCTCCTTTCTCTAAGTAAGTAGCACTATGCCTGCACTTGTGCCTGTCCTTCGTGCCTCAATATTTAACTTCTGATATGTGTGACCTCAAAAGTTCTGACACCTTCTTACTGTTAAAATGGACCTGAACTCTTGCACAGGACACAAGGAAAACAGAGAGAAATGCACCCTGTATGTAATTAGAGAGTTTAGCCTGTCTAATTCCCCTGTGTAATTTGATCTCTAATCTGTGTCAGTTGGCTGCCTCTGCAGAACAGCTGATTTGTAAACACAGGATGTTAACCCTATGTCTGTTTCCATGAAAGCAGGAAGTAGGCGCACTGCAGTTGTATTGTAAGATGTGTATCTGTACTGTAACAAACAAAGAACATTTTTTTAAAGGTTATAAGGCTATTGCTTATCTTTTAGAGCAGAGGAGACGTTCGGAGTTCAGGTCCACTTTAAAATTACAATGACAGTGCACATTTTTTTTAAAAGAGATAAACACTGTTGGTTACCCCCTAAAATTGCAACCAACCCCAAATATGCTGTCTTGGTGGCCAGAAGTCAAGGCCAGTGTCCAATTCACTTTTTTCCTAAGTTTTCTCCTAGGGGAAATTTTTACACTATCAATAAAATGCTTTTTAAGCAACCGACAACCAAGAAAATACTCAAAATAAGTTTAACAGTACTTTTTGCACCTACTTTTTGGTACTTTTACAATTGCAGAGTGCTGAAAAGTTATTTTAAAAATATAATTTTAGAGAAAATGTGAATTAAATAAGGGCCCATATGTGCACCTAAATGTATAAAACTTTTCTCTCACCGCCAACAGCATAGAGCTGTTCACCGGCCACTGGTCAGGCACCTCTGCTTGATCTGCAGCACAATGTAGAGAGGTAGCATGTCTCACACTCTTGTTACCAGTCATGTGGCTTTCACTGTCAGAAATGGAGGGTGGGAATAATATTTAGAGTGTACTACACATAGCACTCTGCATATAACATCGTCCCCTGGGAGGATGAACTCCGCCCCTGTCCCACACCGACTGGAGTATTTCTATGGTAAAGCAAAGGAAAAGAGAATAAAAATATGATTTTACAGCAATTACCACTCATTACTAAGTCACTCCTATTCATACAATGGGTTTAGGAAAAAAAACACAAACTTTGATAGTTGTCATTTATTGCAAAACTTTTATAATGTTTTTGGGTGGGGGGTTTTGAAACTTGAAAAAAAGTTGAATCACCAAAATGCTAACAAATAAATAAAGACACCAAAGAGGTTTTCTCCATCAATCCTATAGGGAGAAATGATTGGTAAAGAATCCTACAGTGAGCTGAAATCGTGATCCTAAGGCTGGCTTTACACCTATTGTTTGCATTGCGGTGGGGAATGGATGCAATGCTCCTGTGGCATCCTACCACAACGCAAACAATGACACACATATGAACCCAGAGTGTGCTGACAGGGTCATATGCATAGTGCAGCCCCCGCTCAGTGATGCACTCCCTCTGGGCAGGAAGTACTTCACTGGGATTTCCGTTGGTGCACGCATGCGCGCCCCGACGTACCACACTCCCATCAATGAAATTCCTGTGTTGTCAATTTACTCCAAGGACTTCTGCCACTGCTGCGTCACAGCAGAAGTCAAATCGTAATGCGTTGCTGACGTTGCGTCGGCTCAACTGCGATCTGGAAACTTCCAATGCAATGCATTGCAATGGAATAAGCACCATTGACTTGCATTGATGTTGCATTACCCTGCAGTAAAACAGGGTAACACAACGCACACATGCAAGGCAAGTGTAAAAGGGTCTTTAGGCAAAGTGTGCATTTCGGACACATAACCAATGTATTTTTATCAGTCTTGACGTAAATAATCCAGCCCTGCTCTTTTACTTATCCACTTTATTGGAGTTTCAGGAATACAAAAGTTAAAAAAGCTGCATAGTAGCTAGACTGGTCCACCGTCTCTAACGTCTTGAGTTCTTGTTCACGCCACACAGCCAACAGAACAAATGCAAGTGCACACTTTATGGCCAGTACCTCCCCACTGCGACCAATCGCTGAGCAACATGTAAATGAGAGGACCTGATGGAGGAGCAGGAGCTGGCCACACCCTCTCACACCATAGGTCGCTGCACTAGTGATGTCACAATCACACTGTGTACAATGTAAAATCAAAAATAAGTCACATCAGAGAGGAACACATGTCACCTGATAGATCCAAAAAGGAAGGTTCCATCCCCCTCAAGATCTCCCTCAAGCGAAGGCACTTTCTCCCTCAAGCCACCATGGATTTATTTTTATATCCTGTGGTTTAAATGAGATCACTGCAAATATTTCAGCATTTGTATTCTTTTCTCATTCTTTCGCGCACATCTGTTTAGAAAGCTACAACCCAGAAAGACCGGCAAAATCCAATTTGCCAAAATGCAACAAACATGTCTTATTTTCCCTATGGACACAAATAGGTTTTGCTTGAAGTTCAGGTCAGGAGCTTCTCCTTCATATATCTATTGTTTGTTAAAATTGTTTGTTTAGATTGTGCCTGACAGCTTATAAAGTGATCCAGCACTGGCATCTGAAGTGAATAGGAAACACAGCCCTCCCGGGCCGAGAGGGGACTTCCCAAACCTCTACTCCTAATAGCGCATCTGATTCTCTGCCTTGAAGTCAGCCGACTACTCCCTTTAGTCAGTTTTCTATTACAAGAAGAGGGTAATTACATGCAGACTTGTCAGGTAACATGCTGTGTACACACTGACTGACAGTCAATTCTTGTGTAGACGAGAAAGCCATCAAGTGGGACTGTCATGAGTTGAAACTGACAAGTTGGTCATAGTGAGGTAAATGCTTCATGAATACTGGATGGATTGAATTACTGATCTATCTGCAGTGAGAGCGAAAATAAAGCACTTTCTGATCTAAAGAAATTCTAGAAACATCCATACTGGTGTGTGTGTGTGTGTGTGTGTGTGTGTGTGTGTGTGTGTGTGTGTGTGTGTGTGTGTGTGTGTGTGTGTGTGTGTGTGTGTCAGGCTGCCAAGAAGTAGCTGGGGTAGGCATTTGTGCAAGAAAGGAGGGGGTCAGGGGAAAGGAGGGGATCGGAGGTGAGCGGAGGAAGTGGGTGATCTAAGGCAGCTCTGTACTGTGGACCGCTGTGTGACATGGCTGTCCCCTCCTGAGGCAGGGAAGTGATCAGCTGTCATAGGCTGAAGCCTATGACAGCTGATCACAGGGATTGGCTGGCGGAAGGAGGGAGGGCTGGCCTAGAGAAAAAATAAACATAAAAGGGAAAAATGTATTACAAAAATAATAAGATAAATATTTGTTAAAAAAAAATCAACATTGGGCCTCATTGGGGGAGCAATCAGACCCCACCAACAGAAAGCTGGTGGGTAGTAAAGGGGGGGGGGGGGAATCACTTGTGTGCTGACATGTACAGCCCTGCAGCGAGGCCTTCAAGCTGCAGTGCCCTATTAAGTGAAAAATGTCCTGGTCTTTAGGGGGGTTTAATACCGAGGTCCTCAAGTGGTTAAAGGATACCCGAGGTGACATGTGACATGATGAAATAGACATGTGTATGTACAGTGCTAGCACACAAATAGCTATGCTGTGTTAATTTTTTTCTTTCTCTGCCTGAAAGAGTTAAACATCAAGTATGTAAGTGACAGTTTCTGTCTGAGTCAGAACTTGGCCAGACTACAGTGTGACCCTCACTGAGAAGAAATTACAACACTTTCCTAGCAGAAAGTGGCTTCTGAGAGCAGGAAAGAGATAAAAGGGTCAATAGTTCATAGATTTTAGCTCTGGCATACATCAATGAATCTGTCATTGGGCAAAAACAATAAAACAGTAGAAACTTAAAAAGTAGATTTAAATATAAAATACAACTGTGGAATATCTTAAAAAGTCATGTTTAGGAGAAGGAGGATAGATACAATTGTTTATTTCATTCATTTAATTTCACCTTGGGTGTCCTTTAAGCTGTAATACAGAAATGCTTTTCTTTAAAGGCTATTAGGCTGTTGCTTATATTTTACAATTGGTTTTTTTTGTTTTTTTTTAAAATCATATTAACATGTTTTTCCCCTATTTCAATGAGTGATTTTAGATTTGGGAGGCAATCTGGAACATTAAGAATAAGGGCTTAAGAGAGGTAAATGTTTAACTTACATTATTCTGGGTGTAAAATGTATCACTCAGAGTGGTTTTTTTGGCATCAGGTAGTTTTTTTTAATCTTTAATTAAATTATTTTCATTTATATTTTTCGTATTGAAACAAAAAATCCTCCTCCCAAGTTTGTTTTAACCATGCAGGCAAATGCCTCAACCGACAAGGGTCGTGGTTCACCATTTAACAATACCAGCCCACATGGTACATGACGTAAAAAAATTGCTCTGAAAAGAAAAAGATCAGAAATCATATCCTTCTCTTGCAAAGCCCCCTTGTGAAGGGTATCACCCGCACCTCCTGCTAGGGTAGGTGGGGCTAACTACCACCACACCTGTAGAAATAGAACCCGTGGAAGCGGCTTATAGAGGAAACTGGAAGCCTCCTTTAATAAAGAAGTTTCCAGATATCTACAGTATTTCACCTTTAGGGATTTGTATGTAGTTTAAGAGAACATCAGTAAGATTCACCTATTCCAGCCAAAATTAAAAGGAAAAAAAAAAGTTTAAAAAAAATGTGATCGCCTAAAAAAAAAAAGTTTTCTTATTGTCCTACATCATAATCTATCAGGGTCACTCTCTACCATATCTGTGATAAGGACCCATTTCCCCACATACTGAGGTCACATTGATAGGAAAACATTTTGTTAAGTATTTTTTTCAGTTGGAAGGGCTACACAGACTTATTTTCGGTTGTACTGCTAATGGCTTCTTTTTAAATTCAATGCAAGGAAAGAAAAGTTTTGAGACCTCCTCTGCATTATGACTCATTGATATGAATTTTTAATTACAGCTGTACTGGGATTTCAATGGTTACCTCACAGAACCCTTTTGCTCTGAGAGTTTTTAAAAACAAAAAAACAAAAATATGCTATTATAAGCAATAAAATGCACACAATACCACCCCAACCACTGAGCTTACTCACAAGTCACAAGACAAAAGTGCCAAACATACCACCTTACAACCAGCATTGTCTGGACTGCCTAGAAATGATAAAAGGTCTAATTCAGATGGTTGTAACTAATAAATGCACCTTGCGAATCATTGTTTGGATTCCTAGGTTTAGAGGTATAACCAGAAATCATGAGGTTCTACAAAGTTTGTTGTGTTCCCCAAATTCTAGCCATGCTACAACCGAGGAGCTACACTAGGAGGCATGTCTGAAACTTTTGAAACTCTGTTAGCTAAGCCAATACTACTTCCAAATGCCAGAAAACCCCTCTAATCCTGTGTGAGAAAGCCTGGCATAAACAGAGATGCATAATTATGCCAAAACCGGAGGGTTACAGAATGTAACAACTGAGCCACCATCCACTCTTGGGCCACATAGCAGCTGCTATGACTGTTATGACTATTGTTATGTTCCTGTTCAGGTTTGCAAAGTGCATTTATTTTCTAGATTTGGAAAGGAATATTTAATGAACTTTTTAGATTTTTTTTTGTAGTAAAGGAGTCCTGACACACTCTACTGATGTATGCTTCTTCATAACATAGACAAAATTGCATCAGCTATAGAGATGGCCCGAACGGTTCGCATGTGAACTTATTCGCGCAAACTTCGGTGGTTCGCGTTCACGAACAAACGCAACTTTATGGCGATTTGACCCGCCCCCTATACTACATCGTTAGGGTAAACTTTGACCCTATATATCACAGTCAGCAGGCACAGGGTAGCCAATCAGGCTACACTTCCTCCTGGAGCCCCACCCCCCCCCTTATAAAAAGCAGGCAGCATCACCCATTTCACTCACTTGTGTGGCTGCAGTAATTAGAGAAGGGAGAGGTGCTGCAGAGACATTAGGGAAAGCTTAGTTAGGTTTGTTAGGTTGCTCTTTCTTGCTGATCCTTATTGCTAAAAAGCACTCCTCATCCTCAACAACTCTTTTGAGAGCTAATGTTGTTCTTGTGATCTTTTTTTTTTTTTGTGTGTGTCCCACTGACACTTGTATTGCATATACAGCCCTGTCAGTTAGTCTTAGCTGCTGGACCTTGGCCCCCTGGTAATTCCTACTGTGTAACTGCCAGGCCCAGCACATTCAGTGACTACCTGTGTGTGGAACAGCTGTACATTTGTAATACCCATCACTGCATATACCTACCTGTTGTTCACAGTGCACCCACCTACCTACGTGAGCGCACGCAGTGTCACTGTACCTGTTCGCTACTTGTGTGTGTGTGACAGGTGCACATTTGTAATACCCATCACTGCATATACCTACCTGTTGTTCAGTGCACCCACCTACCTACGTGAGCGCACGCAGTGTCACTGTACCTGTTCGGTACCTGTGTGTGTGTGAGAGCTGCAAATTTGTAATACCAATCATTGCATAATTGTGCACAGTACCTGTGTGACCGTACGCTGTGTAATATACCACACCGTGCATACCTGTTTACTGCACCTGTGTGACAGCTGTACATTGTATTGTAATACCAGTTACTGCATACCTTTCACTGCACCTGTGTGACTGCACATTGTATTAGTCAAGTCAGTGCATACCTTTCACTTCATCCCCCCCGATATGGACACAACAGGTAGAGGCAGAGGCAGGGGCAGACCCAGAGGCAGGCCACCCGGCAAGCCTGTTCGACGTCGTGCTGATGTGATTTTGTGCGGCCCTGGACCAAAGTACAGTGCTCAGAAGAAGGCACATCCTATCAACTCCCAAGATTGTCAGGACGTGGTTGACTATTTACCACAGAACACCTCATCTTCCGCAGCCACCAGCGCAACTATAAGCACCACATCCGCTGCATTTGACACTTCACAGGAGTTATTTGGTGGGGAATTAACTGATTCACAGGCATTATTGTTACAACAAGATTATGGCGCTAAGCAAGTTACACCACCTCATATGTCTGAGTTAGGCGACACTATGGACGTAACGTGTGAGGAGGAGGAGGATGAAGTACCTGCTTTTGGTGCAGTTTATGAGGTATCTGAGGCAAGCAAAGCTGGGCAGGATGATAATTATGATTATGATGATACGGATGCCACGTGGGATCCTAAGAGACAAGATGACCTAGGGGACAGTTCAGAGGGGGAGTCAGAGAGGAATAGGAGGAGACGAGTTGCTGAAAGAAGCAGCAGGAGCTCGTCATCAGAAACAGCTGGTGGCAGTGTCCGGCGCCATGTATTGCCACCTATGGACAGCCAGCCAACATGCCTTTCAATGTCAGCTACTGATGCCACCATAGTGCCATCACCCCAGGGGGATCAGCGGTTTGGAAATTTCTTGGTGTGTCTACTTTAGATCAGAGCAATGCCATCTGTTCTCTCTGCCTTCTAAAATCGAGCCGTGGAAAGGCCAACAGCTGCGCAGGGACAACTGCCTTATGAAGACACATGGAGAAAAGGCACAAACTGCAATGGGAAGAGCACCAGCGGAAAAGCAGCACACAAAAGCAAAGCCACCCTCCTTCTCCTCTTCCTCCTACGGGTGAATCATCTTCAGCCACTTTCTCCCTTGCACCTTCACAATCACAGCCACCCTCCTCCACTCCGCCTCTCACCTTGAGCGGTTCCTGCTCCTCTGCCCACAGCAGCAGCCAGGTGCCCGTGAGGGCAATCTTTGAGTGGAAGAAGCCAATGTCTGCCAGTCACCCCCTTGCCCGGCGTCTGACAGCAGGCTTGGCGGAACTGTTAGCTCGCATTTCCAATTGGCAACAGTGGTAAACGGCCACATTCTTTGATTGGCCTAAAAATCCTTTAGAAGTCACATGTCGCTGCACACCTACTACGGTAAATCTTGTGTGATTGTTATCTTTCCCCCTCTACCGTTTTTACCTCACTTTGTCGCCTTTGGTACAAGCAATGACCCGTTACAAGTTAAGCTATAGGTCCCCTTTATTATGCATGTCTTTGTATATAAAAATATATACTGTGTATATATATCTATATATATAGATATATATACATTGTTTCTGTCATACTTGATTGATTCTCCTAGTGTGCTGGAATTACAAGTATAACAAGATGAAAGCTAAGACACTGAAGGGCTTTGTTTATCAGCGTGCAGACACAAAATCTTCTAAAGTTGCAGTGAGCTTTAAATTATGGATTAAAGGTGAAGGTTCCATGATTCTCAGACAGAGTCATCTTGATAAGAAATGTAGTTTAGTCGGATAATGCCTCAGACTGCAAATTTCTTATATCAGAGCAGTCTTTGTTTTGTTTTTCTTTTCTTGTTCAGATTAGTTCCTTTGTGATCATCTGTGTGATTCTTAAAGATGGAGCGGTGGTAGCTCCCATAAATGCTTTATGACAGGTTCACTTTAACCACTCTGTGACAGCCTAACGCTACTCTACTTCTAGCTATCTAGCTACTTATACTTAGGTTCACATCTATAGTAGGGAGGGAGTTCTACTTAAACTGGATCCGAGATGAACTTTTACACATTGCATAATTGTGTTCCTTACATACAGGTTATAGGGTATTCCTCACTCAAGCCAAATACTTTTTTCTTTTTGTTTTAATACTCTAATTCCCTATAAACTAAACAAGCCTCGTCCCCACAGCTTCTCCAAAACGCCAAGGCACTCAGACCCATGTAGCAAGGGCTTATGGGAGCTCAGTCTGGGCAGGGGGAGGAGGAGGCTACTAGCCAGTGATTTCAGAGGCAGAGGGGAGGAGGGAGGAGGAGGAGGGAGTGAGCTGAGGGCTGGAGATGCAGTTGCAGATTACCTGTGTAATAATGACAAACAGAACATGGCCGCTCTCATTGTATCACAAGAATAAATAATCATATTCTATTGAAGCTGTGTGCAGCTAGATATGCTGTATAAATTATCTAAACTTAAGATAAGAAATATAGACAAGTTACTTGTTATAGTTAGTTTTTCATCTCGGATCCGCTTTAATACTGGTGGCCGCTCTGACTGCCTATACTAGGGGCTACCTATATTTGGGGTCTACTTCTTGCCACCTATACTAAGTGTTACTTAATATACTGGAAGCCAGTCTGACTACCCATAATGAGGGCTATCTAGCACTGAGGAATACCACTAGCTACCTATACGAGAGGATACCTAATACTGGGAGATACCTTATACTGCAGGCCCCTCGGTTACACATACTGGAGGCTACCTCAAACTACACATACTGTGGGTCACTTCCGGGCCGGCTACCTATACTGTACTGGAGGATGGTTCCTATTTCTGGAGGGTGTGTGTGTGTGTGTGTGTGTGTGTGTGTGTGTGTGTGTGTGTGTGTGTGTGTGTGTGTGTGTGTGTGTGTGTGTGTGTGTGTGTGTGTGTGTGTGTGTGTGTGTGTGTTTTTACCTTTGTTTTCCCAAGTCCTCTATGAGCTACAGATACCTCTGCCTTGTGTTTAATTTTAATGCATATTTAATTCTGCTTGGAATTGGGCAAATCAAAATCATCAGTAAGTTCATTGGATTGGCCCATTTAGAGGCTGCATTCAATGTGTATTAAAAGACAACTGACGTGAGAGGGAGATCAAAGCTGCAATATGAATTTCCTGTTAAACAATGCACATTGCCTGACTGCCCTGCTGATCCACTGCTTTTAATGAGGGATGATCATCAGTGATATGGAAATACTTCTGAGTTGATGCAAATGTATGCACTTTTTTTGCAAAGAGATGCAGCTTCAAAATGGACCAACCAATTTAAACCTGGGTTAAATTTGATTGGTCCATTTTCAAACTGCATACATTTGCATAAAAATGTGCATAAGCTTGGAAATATTTGCATCTCTTTGATCATTCCTACTTCTAATACTTTTAGCCATAGACCCTGAACAAGCATGCAGATCAGATGTTTCTGACAAAATTCTGGCAAGATTAGCTGCATACTTGTTTTAAGGTGTGTGATTCAGACACTACTGATGCCAAAGAGATCATCAGGACTGCCAGGCAACTGGTATTGTTTAAAAGGTAATAAGCATGGCAATCACTGCCACCACTGAATCCATCCTTTGCTCCTCGTCTGGAATGCAGGAGCAACCACTAGCGACCAGTACAAGCTTGAAAGAGTAATTAACACTGCGGAAAAGATCATAGGAGCACCTCTGCCACCTCTAGACTAGTGTTGGGCGAACAGTGTTCGCCACTGTTCGGGTTCTGCAGAACATCACCCTGTTCGGGTGATGTTCGAGTTCGGCCGAACACCTGATGGTGTTCGGCCAAACTGTTCAGCCATATGGCCGAACTAAGAGCGCATGGCCGAACGTTACCCGAACGTTCGGCTAGTGCTGTGATTGGCTGAACGGGTCACGTGTAGTGTTGGGCGAACATCTAGATGTTCGGGTTCGGGCCGAACATGGCCGCGATGTTCGGGTGTTCGAGCCGAACTCCGAACATAATGGAAGTCAATGGGGACCCGAACTTTCGTGCTTTGTAAAGCCTCCTTATATGCTACATACCCCAAATTTACAGGGTATGTGCACCTTGGGAGTGGGTACAAGAGGGAAAAAAAATTAGCAAAAAAAGCTTATAGTTTTTGAGAAAATCGATTTTAAAGTTTCAAAGGGAAAACTGTCTTTTAAATGGGGGAAATGTCTGTTTTCTTTGCACAGGTAACATGCTTTTTGTCGGCATGCAGTCATAAATGTAATACATATAAGAGGTTCCAGGAAAAGGGACCGGTAACGCTAACCCAGCAGCAGCACACGTGATGGAACAGCAGGAGGGTGGCGCAGGAGGAGAAGGCCACGCTTTGAGACACAACAACCCAGGCCTTGCATGAGGACAAGAAGCGTGCGGATAGCAATTTGCGTTTTGTCGCCATGCAGTCATAAATGTAATACAGATGAGAGGTTCAATAAACAGGGACCGGAAACGCTAACCCATCACAGATGTTCATTGTTCATGTTACTTGGTTGGGGTCCGGGAGTGTTGCGTAGTCGTTTCCAATCCAGGATTGATTCATTTTAATTTGAGTCAGACGGTCTGCATTTTCTGTGGAGAGGCGGATATGCCGATCTGTGACGATGCCTCCGGCAGCACTGAAACAGCGTTCCGAGATAACGCTGGCTGCCGGGCAAGCCAGCACCTCTATTGCGTACATTGCCAGTTTGTGCCAGGTGTCTAGCTTCGATACCCAATAGTTGAAGGGTGCAGATGGATTGTTCAACACAGCTATGCCATCTGACATGTAGTCCTTGACCATCTTCTCCAGGCGATCGGTGTTGGAGGTGGATCTGCACGCTTGCTGTTCTGTGTGCTGCTGCATGAGTGTCAGAAAATTTTCCCACTCCAAGGACACTGCCGATACCATTCCCTTTTGGGCACTAGCTGCGGCTTGTGTTGTTTGCTGCCCTCCTGGTCGTCCTGGGTTTGCGGAAGTCAGTCTGTCGGCGAACAACTGGCTAGAGGAGGGGGAGAATGTCAATCTCCTCTTTAAAGTCTCCACAAGGGCCTGCTGGTATTCTTCCATTTTTACCTGTCGGACTCTTTCTTCAAGCAGTTTTGGAACATTGTGTTTGTACCGTGGATCCAGAAGGGTATAAACCCAGTAATTGGTGTTGTCCAGAATGCGCACAATGCGTGGGTCGCGTTCAATGCAGTCCTAGGCCGAAGAGGTCATAGCCTAGGGTCACAAAAACCTGTTTATTTGGGCTATTTCAATGGTAGTGATGGTGACGTACATAAATCTCAGCCATGGCCGTTAGCAACGTCTGAATTTCACGAAATGTCTCATGCAGGTAGAAGACATATTGTTAGACTTGGATTCCAAAGATGGGGTCCCTACATCTCTGCAAACCAGACTTACAGGGGTCCAAAATTGGTAAAATCCCCCATAGGCTTTCATTGGGCCTCCTATTTACAGTTCCAAAATCTCACATCTTTTCAAAGGGCAATTGATCAGCAGTGGCAAATTTTCTAGCATTGTAGGGACCCTTAGGGGGAACATGACTGGTGAGTTTCGGGCCCCTAGGCCAAAGAGGTCATAGCCTAGGGTCACAAAAACCTGTTTATTTGGGCTATTTCAATGGTAGTGATGGTGACGTACATAAATCTCAGCCATGGCCGTTAGCAACGTCTGAATTTCACGAAATGTCTCATGCAGGTAGAAGACATATTGTTAGACTTGGATTCCAAAGATGGGGTCCCTACATCTCTGCAAACCAGAGTTACAGGGGTCCAAAATTGGTAAAATCCCCCATAGACTTTCATTGCCTCCCTATTTCACTTTCCAAAATCTCACATCTTTTCAAAGGGCAATGGCTCAGCAGTACCAAATTTTCTAGCATTGTAGGGACCCTTAGGGGGAACATGACTGGTGAGTTTCGGGCCCCTAGGCCAAAGAGGTCATAGCCTAGGGTCACAAAAACCTGTTTATTTGGGCTATTTCAATGGTAGTGATGGTGACGTACATAAATCTCAGCTATGGCCGTTAGCAACGTCTGAATTTCACGAAATGTCTAATGCAGGTAGAAGACATATTGTTAGACTTGGATTCCAAAGATGGGGTCCCTACATCTCTGCAAACCAGAGTTACAGGGGTCCAAAATTGGTAAAATCCCCCATAGACTTTCATTGCCTCCCTATTTCACTTTCCAAAATCTCACATCTTTTCAAAGGGCAATGGCTCAGCAGTACCAAATTTTCTAGCATTGTAGGGACCCTTAGGGGGAACATGACTGGTGAGTTTCGGGCCCCTAGGCCAAAGAGGTCATAGCCTAGGGTCACAAAAACCTGTTTATTTGGGCTATTTCAATGGTAGTGATGGTGACGTACATAAATCTCAGCCATGGCCGTTAGCAACGTCTGAAATTCACGAAATGTCTCATGCAGGTAGAAGACATATTGTTAGACTTGGATTCCAAAGATGGGGTCCCTACATCTCTGCAAACCAGAGTTACAGGGGTCCAAAATTGGTAAAATCCCCCATAGACTTTCATTGCCTCCCTATTTCACTTTCCAAAATCTCACATCTTTTCAAAGGGCAATGACTCAGCAGTACCAAATTTTTGCCCTTTGAAATGGTGTGAGATTTTGGAACGGTAAATAGTAGGCCCAATGAAAGCCTATGGGGGATTTTACCAATTTTGGACCCCTGTAACTCTGGTTTGCAGAGATGTAGGGACCCCATCTTTGGAATCCAAGTCTAACAATATGTCTTCTACCTGCATGAGACATTTCGTGAAATTCAGACGTTGCTAACGGCCATGGTTGAGATTTATGTACGTCACCATCACTACCATTGAAATAGCCCAAATAAACAGGTTTTTGTGACCCTAGGCTATGACCTCTTTGGCCTAGGGGCCCGAAACTCACCAGTCATGTTCCCCCTAAGGGTCCCTACAATGCTAGAAAATTTGGTACTGCTGAGCCATTGCCCTTTGAAAAGATGTGAGATTTTGGAAAGTGAAATAGGGTGGCAATGAAAGTCTATGGGGGATTTGACCAATTTTGGACCCCTGTAACTCTGGTTTGCAGAGATGTAGGGACCCCATCTTTGGAATCCAAGTCTAACAATATGTCTTCTACCTGCATGAGACATTTCGTGAAATTCAGACGTTGCTAACGGCCATGGCTGAGATTTATGTACGTCACCATCACTACCATTGAAATAGCCCAAATAAACAGGTTTTTGTGACCCTAGGCTATGACCTCTTTGGCCTAGGGGCCCGAAACTCACCAGTCATGTTCCCCCTAAGGGTCCCTACAATGCTAGAAAATTTGGTACTGCTGAGCCATTGCCCTTTGAAAAGATGTGAGATTTTGGAAAGTGAAATAGGGAGGCAATGAAAGCCTATGGGGGATTTTACCAATTTTGGACCCCTGTAACTCTGGTTTGCAGAGATGTAGGGACCCCATCTTTGGAATCCAAGTCTAACAATATGTCTTCTACCTGCATGAGACATTTCGTGAAACTCAGACGTTGCTAACGGCCATAGCTGAGATTTATGTACGTCACCATCACTACCATTGAAATAGCCCAAATAAACAGGTTTTTGTGACCCTAGGATATGACCTCTTTGGCCTAGGGGCCCGAAACTCACCAGTCATGTTCCCCCTAAGGGTCCCTACAATGCTAGAAAATTTGGTACTGCTGAGCCATTGCCCTTTGAAAAGATGTGAGATTTTGGAAAGTGAAATAGGGTGGCAATGAAAGTCTATGGGGGATTTTACCAATTTTGGACCCCTGTAAGTAACTCTGGTTTGCAGAGATGTAGGGACCCCATCTTTGGAATCCAAGTCTAACAATATGTCTTCTACCTGCATGAGACATTTCGTGAAATTCAGACGTTGCTAACGGCCATGGCTGAGATTTATGTACGTCACCATCACTACCATTGAAATAGCCCAAATAAACAGGTTTTTGTGACCCTAGGCTATGACCTCTTTGGCCTAGGGGCCCGAAACTCACCAGTCATGTTCCCCCTAAGGGTCCCTACAATGCTAGAAAATTTGGTACTGCTGAGCCATTGCCCTTTGAAAAGATGTGAGATTTTGGAAAGTGAAATAGGGAGGCAATGAAAGCCTATGGGGGATTTTACCAATTTTGGACCCCTGTAACTCCGGTTTGCAGAGATGTAGGGACCCCATCTTTGGAATCCAAGTCTAACAATATGTCTTCTACCTGCATGAGACATTTCGTGAAATTCAGACGTTGCTAACGGCCATGGTTGAGATTTATGTACGTCACCATCACTACCATTGAAATAGCCCAAATAAACAGGTTTTTGTGACCCTAGGCTATGACCTCTTTGGCCTAGGGGCCCGAAACTCACCAGTCATGTTCCCCCTAAGGGTCCCTACAATGCTAGAAAATTTGGTACTGCTGAGCCATTGCCCTTTGAAAAGATGTGAGATTTTGGAAAGTGAAATAGGGAGGCAATGAAAGTCTATGGGGGATTTTACCAATTTTGGACCCCTGTAACTCTGGTTTGCAGAGATGTAGGGACCCCATCTTTGGAATCCAAGTCTAACAATATGTCTTCTACCTGCATGAGACATTTCGTGAAATTCAGACGTTGCTAACGGCCATGGCTGAGATTTATGTACGTCACCATCACTACCATTGAAATAGCCCAAATAAACAGGTTTTTGTGACCCTAGGCTATGACCTCTTTGGCCTAGGGGCCCGAAACTCACCAGTCATGTTCCCCCTAAGGGTCCCTACAATGCTAGAAAATTTGGTACTGCTGAGCCATTGCCCTTTGAAAAGATGTGAGATTTTGGAAAGTGAAATAGGGAGGCAATGAAAGCCTATGGGGGATTTTACCAATTTTGGACCCCTGTAACTCTGGTTTGCAGAGATGTAGGGACCCCATCTTTGGAATCCAAGTCTAACAATATGTCTTCTACCTGCATGAGACATTTCGTGAAATTCAGACGTTGCTAATGGCCATGGTTGAGATTTATGTACGTCACCATCACTACCATTGAAATAGCCCAAATAAACAGGTTTTTGTGACCCTAGGCTATGACCTCTTTGGCCTAGGGGCCCGAAACTCACCAGTCATGTTCCCCCTAAGGGTCCCTACAATGCTAGAAAATTTGGTACTGCTGAGCCATTGCCCTTTGAAAAGATGTGAGATTTTGGAAAGTGAAATAGGGTGGCAATGAAAGTCTATGGGGGATTTTACCAATTTTGGACCCCTGTAACTCTGGTTTGCAGAGATGTAGGGACCCCATCTTTGGAATCCAAATCTAACAATATGTCTTCTACCTGCATGAGACATTTCGTGAAATTCAGACGTTGCTAACGGCCATGGCTGAGATTTATGTACGTCACCATCACTACCATTGAAATAGCCCAAATAAACAGGTTTTTGTGACCCTAGGCTATGACCTCTTTGGCCTAGGGGCCCGAAACTCACCAGTCATGTTCCCCCTAAGGGTCCCTACAATGCTAGAAAATTTGGTACTGCTGAGCCATTGCCCTTTGAAAAGATGTGAGATTTTGGAAAGTGAAATAGGGAGGCAATGAAAGCCTATGGGGGATTTTACCAATTTTGGACCCCTGTAACTCTGGTTTGCAGAGATGTAGGGACCCCATCTTTGGAATCCAAGTCTAACAATATGTCTTCTACCTGCATGAGACATTTCGTGAAATTCAGACGTTGCTAACGGCCATGGTTGAGATTTATGTACGTCACCATCACTACCATTGAAATAGCCCAAATAAACAGGTTTTTGTGACCCTAGGCTATGACCTCTTTGGCCTAGGGGCCCGAAACTCACCAGTCATGTTCCCCCTAAGGGTCCCTACAATGCTAGAAAATTTGGTACTGCTGAGCCATTGCCCTTTGAAAAGATGTGAGATTTTGGAAAGTGAAATAGGGTGGCAATGAAAGTCTATGGGGGATTTTACCAATTTTGGACCCCTGTAACTCTGGTTTGCAGAGATGTAGGGACCCCATCTTTGGAATCCAAGTCTAACAATATGTCTTCTACCTGCATGAGACATTTCGTGAAATTCAGACGTTGCTAACGGCCATGGCTGAGATTTATGTACGTCACCATCACTACCATTGAAATAGCCCAAATAAACAGGTTTTTGTGACCCTAGGCTATGACCTCTTTGGCCTAGGGGCCCGAAACTCACCAGTCATGTTCCCCCTAAGGGTCCCTACAATGCTAGAAAATTTGGTACTGCTGAGCCATTGCCCTTTGAAAAGATGTGAGATTTTGGAAAGTGAAATAGGGAGGCAATGAAAGCCTATGGGGGATTTTACCAATTTTGGACCCCTGTAACTCTGGTTTGCAGAGATGTAGGGACCCCATCTTTGGAATCCAAGTCTAACAATATGTCTTCTACCTGCATGAGACATTTCGTGAAATTCAGACGTTGCTAACGGCCATGGCTGAGATTTATGTACGTCACCATCACTACCATTGAAATAGCCCAAATAAACAGGTTTATGTGACCCTAGGCTATGACCTCTTTGGCCTAGGGGCCCGAAACTCACCAGTCATGTTCCCCCTAAGGATCCCTACAATACTAGAAAATTTGCCACTGCTGATCAATTGCCCTTTGAAAAGATGTGAGATTTTGGAACTGTAAATAGGAGGCCCAATGAAAGTCTATGGGGGATTTTACCAATTTTGGACCCCTGTAACTCTGGTTTGCAGAGATGTAGGGACCCCATCTTTGGAATCCAAGTCTAACAATATGTATTCTACCTGCATGAGACATTTCGTGAAATTCAGACGTTGCTAACGGCCATGGCTGAGATTTATGTACGTCACCATCACTACCATTGAAATAGCCCAAATAAACAGGTTTTTGTGACCCTAGGCTATGACCTTTTCGGCCTAGGACTGCATTGAACGCGACCCACGCATTGTGCGCATTCTGGACAACACCAATTACTGGGTTTATACCCTTCTGGATCCACGGTACAAACACAATGTTCCAAAACTGCTTGAAGAAAGAGTCTGACAGGTCAAAATGGAAGAATACCAGCAGGCCCTTGTGGAGACTTTAAAGAGGAGATTGACATCCTCCCCCTCCTCTAGCCAGTTGTTCGCCGACAGACTGACTTCCGCAAACCCAGGACGACCAGGAGGGCAGCAAACAACACAAGCCGCAGCTAGTGCCCAAAAGGGAATGGTATCGGCAGTGTCCTTGGAGTGGGAAAATTTTCTGACACTCATGCAGCAGCACACAGAACAGCAAGCGTGCAGATCCACCTCCAACACCGATCGCCTGGAGAAGATGGTCAAGGACTA
Organism: Hyperolius riggenbachi; assembly: GCF_040937935.1. NCBI lineage: Eukaryota > Metazoa > Chordata > Amphibia > Anura > Hyperoliidae > Hyperolius > Hyperolius riggenbachi. Next base: position 480,918,673 of record NC_090648.1, on the reverse strand, counting down.
CATGTCAGATGGCATAGCTGTGTTGAACAATCCATCTGCACCCTTCAACTATTGGGTATCGAAGCTAGACACCTGGCACAAACTGGCAATGTACGCAATAGAGGTGCTGGCTTGCCCGGCAGCCAGCGTTATGTCGGAACGCTGTTTCAGTGCTGCCGGAGGCATCGTCACAGATCGGCATATCCGCCTCTCCACAGAAAATGCAGACCGTCTGACTCAAATTAAAATGAATCAATCCTGGATTGGAAACGACTACGCAACACTCCCGGACCCCAATCAAGTAACATGAACAATGAACATCTGTGATGGGTTAGCGTTTCCAGTCCCTGTTTATTGAACCTCTCATCTGTATTACATTTATGACTGCATGGTGACAAAACGCAAATTGCTATCCGCACGCTTCTTGTCCTCATGCAAGGCCTGGGTTGTTGTGTCTCAAAGCGTGGCCTTCTCCTCCTGCGCCACCCTCCTCCTGTTCCATCACGTGTGCTGCTGCTGGGTTAGCGTTACCGGTCCCTTTTCCTGGAACCTCTTATATGTATTACATTTATGACTGCATGCCGACAAAAAGCATGTTACCTGTGCAAAGAAAACAGACATTTCCCGCATTTAAAAGACAGTTTTCCCTTTGAAACTTTAAAATCGATTTTCTCAAAAACTATAAGCTCTTTTTGTTAATTTTTTTTCCTCTTGTACCCACTCCCAAGGTGCACATACCCTGCAAATTTGGGGTATGTAGCATGTAAGGAAGCTTTACAAAGCACGAAAGTTCGGGTCCCCATTGACTTCCATTATGTTCGGAGTTCGGGTCGAACACCCGAACATCGCGGTGATGTTCGGCGAACGTTCGCGAACCCGAACATCTAGGTGTTCGCCCAACACTACTCTAGACCTCCTCCGTACCAGAATGTGAAAGAGAGCCACCAGGATATGGTGCAACCCATCTCACCCAGGCAGTTGCTTCTTTGAGCTCCTTCCATCGGGCTTCTGTTTCAGAACCTTCCCCTCTAGAACCACCAGATGAAGGGCACCTTCTCCCCCTAGGCAGTCCTCCTACTGAGCTCCAGTTTCCCTTGTCAGGTCGGCCTAAATACGGAACTCTATTCACTTGGTCAGCAGTATTTCCCCACACACACTCCAAACTTCCAAGTAATCCTATGCAGGACTTTCCCCCCGCCCTATCTGTTTGTAGCAGGGCCGGGCTGAGGCAGAGGCAGGAGAGGCTCCAGCCTCAGTGCGCAGTGTAGGACGGGATGCACAACTCACTCCGCTATCATTGCCCTATTGTGTATGAAGCAGAGAGAAATAAGAAAAGGGGATACATAGCAGAGACTGCAAGCCAGATAACTAGAGATTAACCAGTTCACCCCCAAGGGTTTTTATCCTAACGGACCAGAGCAATTTTCAGTTGTCAGCGCTCCTCCCTTTTATTCCCTAATAACTTTATTACTACTTATCACAAGAAAATGATCTATACCTCGTTTTTTTCGCCACCAATTAGGCTTTCTGTGGATAGTACATTTTGCTAAGAATTTTTTTATTCTAAATGCATTTTAATGAGAAAAACAGAAAAAAAAAGAAAAAAAATCATTATTTCTCAGTGTTCAGCCTTTATAGTTTTAAAATTAAACATTCTCCTGTGGATAAAACAAACACGTTTTATTTGCCCAGTGGTCCCGATAATTAAACCGTTTAGATTATGTCCCTACCACAATGTATGGCGACAGTATATTATTTTGAAATATAAGTGGTTATTTTTCTGTTTGTTCTGGCCATAATTACAAGCCCCTATGTAATAAATTAAAATTAATTTTCCCCCATAAAATATAGAATAAAAAAAGCTGAGTCCCTAAGGCAACTATTTATTTTATTTTTTTAAGCTGATTTTTTTTTTTTACAAGTGTTTTTTTGGGGGGGGAGGGTTGGAAGTGTAATTTTATTAATGATGTGTATATACTTAAAAATGTATGTATTTTGTAAGTGTAATATACTTTTTGGCCACAAGATGGCGCTGGTGAACACTCATAGGACGTGTTCACTTTTTTTTTTTTTTTTTACACACTTTATTAAACTGTTACATTTCCTGTTTATGTGAATGGACGTAGCCGCTGTTCGCGGTCACGTCCATTCACTCCAGGCACTGCGATTGGGTAGAGGACTGTTCAGTCCTCTTCCCCAATCGCCCAGCACGGGATCCCGACGGTAATGGCGGCGGTAGCGGCGGACACACGGCGGTAGCAGCGGCGGGAATGCGCGACGTATTAAAACGTCATGTTGCTGTTAATAGCGGTAAGCATGACGTTTTAATACGTTAGGATGTCGGTAAATGGTTAAGGGGTTGGGGCCCTGGGGCGCCTCTTAGTCTAATAGCAATCAGTATGTGAGGGCAGGAGTGGGAGGGATGGAGGGGCACACTTTGGTGTCTCAGCCTTCGGTGCTGGAGGACCTTGTCCCGGCTCTGGTTTGTAGTCTTGTTTGACCCCATCTCACTGTATGTATGCTTCTCATGCCTTTATCAATGCACATTTCTCATATTGTTATTCATGTTGTCAATACTATGTCTGCCTTGCCATGTGTACCACAAGTAATTCCAGGGATGTCATCCAATGTAATTGGCGATTAAAGGTGATTCTTATTCTGGACTGGAGCTCTAAAGATGCCCATTAACAGTACAATTTTTCACTAAATACGATCTTTTGATGCGATTTGAATGATCGTAACTAATCGGAAGGCAATTATTTATTATTCACATTTACTGAATGATTCTTTCTTCAAATTTGATCAAAAAATCCAACTTTCGGATCGATTTTATCCTATTTAGCAATCGGCCACAGAATCATTCCTTACCGATTGCCTTCGTAAACTGCACATTTTCTATACAATTCAATCGTAAAGATCGCACCGAAAGATCGCATTTGGTAAAAAAATTGTACCGTTAATGGGCACATTAAGGCTGATTTGTGACACAAAGCCATGCATGTGCTTTCCTATTTGTCTCTGAGGACAACTGTAATGAGAGGGATATGGAGGGCGCCATATTTATTTATTTTTAAACAATACCAGTTGCCTGGCTATCCTGTTGATCCTCTGCCTCTTATACTTTTTAGCAACAGACCCTGAACAAGCATGCAGCAGATTAGGTGTTTCTAATATTATTGTCAGATCTGACAAGATTAGCCACATGCTTGTTTCTGGTGTTATTCAAACACTACTGCAGCCAAATAGATCAGCAGGGTTTCCAGGCAACTGGTATCATTTAAAAGGAAATTAATATGGCAGCCGCCATATACCTCTCACTTCAGGTGTCCTTTAAAGGAAAGGTTCAGGGAGTGTGAAAAAATAAAAAAACATATCCACTTACCTGGGGCTTCCTCCAGCCTGTGGCTGGCAGGAGGTGCCCTCGCCGCCGCTCCAGAGGCTCCTGGTCGTCTCCGGTGGCCGACCTAGCCAGGCCCGGCTGCCAGGTCGGGCTCTTCTGCGCTCCAATCTGCGCCTCACGTGGGCGCGCTAATGTCATCGGACGTCCTCCGGGCTGTACTGCGCAGGCGCAGTAGTTCTGCGCCTGCGCAGTACAGCCCGGAGGACGTCCGATGATGTCAGCGCGCCCCCGTGGGACGCAGAAGAGCCCATTGTTGGAGCGCAGAAGAGCCTCACCTGGCAGCCGCCCTGGCCAGGTCGGGTCGGCCACCGGGAGCTTGCGGAGTGGCGGCGAGGGCACCTCCTGCCTGCCACGGGCTGGAGGAAGCCCCAGGTAAGTGGATATGGATTTTTATTTTTTTTCACACTCCCTGAACCTTCCCTTTAAGTGACATATGATACTGTAGGACTTCAAAAGAGGGACATAACATATCAGCAGGGCCGGAGCTACCATAGGAAAAAATGGGCAATTGCCCCAGGGCCCCAGAGCCTGTAGGGGCCCCCAAGGTGTCCCTCCCCCATTCTAACTGTTGCTCCCCAGGGACTCTGCAGAGTCTGTTCAGTTGGGAGGTGATTGGGGGAGGGTCAGCAGCCAGCTCAGGGGCCCAGGAGGGAAATTTGGCTGCAACAAAGGGCCTCTAATGATGCTTTTTGGTCAGGGGGGGGTCTGTTGAGGGGCCCCCAGGCTAATTTTGCCCTAGGGCTCAATTGTTACTTGAACCGGCCCTGCATATCAGAACATCAACGTTTACTGCTTGTTTTGAAACCATGTGTCCAAAACAATTGTTAGAAGCAGGGGCGTTGCTAGCCACAAAGATAAGTGGCACATGCCCCGGATTTATTCTGGGGTGCCCTGGATGTCCCTCAGGCATAGTCAGCTGTGGTGCTATGGTGCCTCTACGGGGGCATACTGGGTGCTGTGGTGCCATGCTGGGTGCTGTGATGCCTTTATGGGAGAGAACTGTGGTTCTTCTATGGGGGCATTCTGGGGTTGTGGCGCCTCAATGGGAGGCCCATGGGAGCATGGGAGGGGGCCCACTAGAAGGTCAGGGAATGCTATGGCGGGACTGCAAGACAACCTGGTAGCAGGCCAACCCATCCATCAGAAACCCAGACCATCCAGCACAGAAGCCAGGTAACTCTGCCTAGTTATGTTTAAGTGCCTATTTATGTGATATGCTGCATTTTTTTTTTTATTATCCAAAGTCATCCAACATTTTGCTGGGCAGGCCTACTTAGACCGCTGTTAAGTGCATGTAAATTTGTGCCCCGTATCTCTTAAGATCCTAGCAACGCCCCTGGTTAGAAGTCTCTGGTTGACTTCTGAGAATGAGGATCCTACATTCTCCCTTTACCAGCGAGGATAAACTGAAACCTGTGTTCTCCTTACAACCTGAAAATCTCCTACTATGACTCTACCTCCAAATAATTAGACATCTGTTTAATCCAATCTTCTAAGTTGGCTGTCAATGATGTCCTCCAAAAGTGTGGGATAAGGACGTTGGCATTCAGCATGCACATAGAAATCTGGCAGCTGTTTTAATGAATCAGTTTCCGGCTAATTGACCAGCAGCTAGTTTCCACTTGCTAGCGCGGCTTCTACTTCCTGGGTCACTGAAAATTTGGATGTGATGCAAAGGGAATTTTCGGATTATCTCTATTGGGGAGAAAAGCTGTCTAGAAGATAGTTTTTTTTTTTTCCTGCGGCTTGAAAAGATGAACTAGAATTTGTTGCCCAAAACAAGTATTTTAAATAAACATTATCTGTACCCTTTGTATGCACTGCTTTCTTTAAGTAATAAACACCATTTTTAGGATCTGAGATTGCAGTGATATCAGATTAACGCTCCCTGGTCCCCTCATACTACATGCAATTCCGATTTCCATTTTTAATCGATTTTCACATGTGATTCCGATTTCCGTTTTTTAATGGGTACTGCATGCTGTGTTTTTCTGCGTTTTTCTTTTGATCGCATCCAGTAAAAAACAAAATCACAAATCAAAATCACAAATCGGAATCACAAATCGGAATCACAAATCGGATTTGCAGTGTGCAGGGAGCCTAAGGCTTTGATCACATTATAAATCGCCATCGCTATCACAAGCGCTGAGTGATTCATAGAGTGCTTTCCAAAGTGCTTTTCACTTAGAAAAGCTCTTTTATAAGTGATTTTGCTGAGCAATTACGATTTTCACTTCTTGACGTCAGTCAAATATCGGCTATAAAGTGCCCAAAGCAGAAATTTGGATGCACAATAATTATTGTTTTGAAAATTACGTTCTACTTTTTTACATTTTTTATCGTTTAGAACATTAGAACGTTATAGTTTTTCACGTTTTTAATGTTTTTTATTTACAAATTATTCAATTTTGAAAGTTATTGTTTTGAAATGTATTGTTTTAAACATTATTGGGTTAGGGAGGTGGGGTTTAGGGTTAGGCATCAGGAAGGAGGGGTTTAGGATTAGACGTCAAGAAGATGAGTTTTAGGGTTGGATGTCAAGAAGTGCTGTTTAAGGGTTAAGTGTAAAGAAGAGGGGTTTTAGGATAAGGCACCAAGAAGGTTTTTTTTAGGATTATGCATCAAGAAGGGGGGTTTTAGGGTTAGGCATCGGAGAGGGGAGGGTTCTATGTGAAAGTTTGGTTAGGTTAAGTTGTAGTAAAATATTGTTAATATATACAGATAGAGCAGTGGCTGGAAGGTGTAATGGTTAAGGGCTCTGCCTCTGACACAGGAGACCAGGGTTCAAATCTTGGCTCTGTCTGTTGAGTAAGCCAGCACCTATTCAGTAGGAGACCTTAGGCAAGTCTTCCTAACACTGCTACTGCCTATAGAGCGTGCCCTAGTGGCTGCAGCTCTGGTGCTTTGAGTCCGCAAGGAGAAAAGTGTGATATAAATGTTATTTTTCTTTTGGACTGAGCGTAAATTATACATGCTAGGCTAGCTTCAGCTAGAAGTGTTGGTGGTATAATGGATATGTTAGTTACCTTCCATACACTGATACCTGGGTTCAATCCCCAGCTCTGGTGCTTTGAGTCTGCCAGGAGAAAAGCATGATATAAATGTTATTTTTCTTTTGGACTGAGCATAAATTGTACATGCTAGGCTAGCTTCAGCTAGCTTCAGCTAGAAGTGTTGGTGGTATAATGGATATGTTAGTTACCTACCATACACTGAGACCTGGGTTCAATCCCCAGCCACGGTATATAAGCTGGCTTTTGAAATACTGGAATTCCCTGGCAGATAAATAGGAATAGGTGGGAGTGCCAGGCATTAGAAGCCTTGAAACATGTATTCTAACATTATTCCAGCCAGTTGAAATTGTTGAAAATTTTGAAGTTCGCATCCCCATTGAAGTCTATTGCGGTTCGCAAACTTTTTCGCCAACCGAACTTTTCGCGGAGGTTCACGAACAGGGTTCGCAAACCGAAAATCGGAGGTTCGCGACATCTCTATCTGTAAGCAGGATAATTCTTAGCACTTGTGTAAAGCATTGTGTCCATGTTAGATGGAACTCAGCCAAGGTGACCATTAAAGCAAATCCGTTAGGAGAAAAAAGTAAACGATGCTTACCCTAGCAGAGGAAAGCATTGGGATAGTCCAAATGCTTACCATGTCCTCCTTGACTTCACCGCTGGTTACCTCTTCTCTTCCTCTCCACGGCCATGCTCCAATTCATGTACAAAAACATAGGTAAAAAAAGTGATGCACAGACAGTGTCATGCTACTGCACAAGCACGGATCATACTCATTTATATGCAGTATGGCTATGGCCGTAAAATAATTTTAAGGCAACCTCTTAAAGGGACTCCGAGCAGTGTAGAAACTATGGAAAGATGCACATCATTTTAAAGCTCTCTTTCTCCTCTTTCCAATGATATATAAACCGCCACCCTACGCCTTTTAGTTTTCGCTATTTTCGCGATTGAAATTGCCGCGGCCGCGATTTCGATCGCGAAAATAGAGAAAACTAAAAGGCGTAGGGCAACTATGTAGGTGTCGTCAGAAAGAGGAGAAAGAGAGCTTTAAATGATATCCATCAAGCCATAGTTATATTGTATTACACAGGGCGACTTTTTGTCAAAGTCAGCAGCTGCATTCAGCAGAATGGAGCTGCTGACACTGGGGAAAGTGTCGTCCTGTGTAATACAATATAACCAGGGCCGGGCCGAGGCATAGGCTGGAGAGGCTCCAGCCTCAGGGCGCAGTGTAGGAGGGGGCGCAGAATTCATTCAGCTGTCATTCCTAATTGTGTTTGAAGCAGAAAGAAATAAGAAAAGGGTATCATGGCAGTGACTGCAAGCCGAATAACTAGATATTAAGGTGTTGGGGAGGTTGTGGGCCCTGTGGCACCTCTTAGTCTAGTAGCGTCAGAAAGAGGAGAAAGAGAGCTTTAAAATGATATCCATCAAGCCATAGTTATATTCAGAGGCGGGACAAGGTCCTCCAGCACCCAAGGCTGAGACACCAAAGTGCGCCCCTCCATCCCTCCCACCCCAGCCGTCACACACGGCTGGGGTGGGAGGGATGGAGGGGCGCACTTTGGTGTCTCAGCCTTGGGTGCTGGAGGACCTTGTCCCGCCTCTGAATATAACTATGGCTTGATGGATATCATTTTAAAGCTCTCTTTCTCCTCTTTCTGACGACACCTAAATCGTTGCCCTACGCCTTTTAGTTTTCTCTATTTTCGCGATCGAAATCGCGGTCGCGGCAATTTCAATCGCGATAATAGCGAAAACTAAAAGACGTAGGGTGGTGGTTTATATATCATTGGAAAGAGGAGAAAGAGAGCTTTAAAATGATATACATCTTTCCATAGTTTCTGCACTGCTCGGAGTCCCTTTAAGGCAACAACAACAAAAAGTTCCCGTGAGGGGTACTCACCTCGGGAGGGGGAAGCCTCAGGGTCCCAATGAGGCTCCCCCTCCCCTGTAGCTGCAGGCAGTCCAGCGATTGCTTTCCCGAAGTGTCCCAGAATCCTCCCTCAACAAGCCCGACAAGCGCTAATAAGCACTGATTTATTTACCTTTTCTGGCTCCAGAGAATGAAACCAATATGGCCACTGCAACAGCTTTTAAGTAGGGGTAGGGGTGTCAGGTTGGGGTGCTAGCTGATTGGCTGCCATGTGTCTGCTGACTGTGAGGTGAGGGGTCAAAGTTTGGCTCCATGATGATGTATAGGGGGTGGGTTGAACTCGCCAAATGTTTGCAGTTCGCCAAGAATGCGATCAGCAAAACTTTTCTGGGAACTGTCCGCTGGTGAACAGTTCGGGCCATCTCTACTTACAGAAAAATGTAGTCCTAGCTGCTTTTACGTACTGCTCTACGGACCAATACTGATCACTATCTGATGACATTTCTGGCACAAAGATTTGGCAGACATCACCTCCACTATTATTTACATGATCAATGACAGCAATGGAATTAAATTGACCCTATTTTGTTTTACAACCATAGATCTGCTTTAATTTTTTTAAAGCTACGTTTAGCTACATTCTTCAAGTACAAAAGTGTCTTTGAAAGCTAGAAGGGAACATTGAGAAATCTCTATACACTCGTCTGACATGTTTCGCTGGGCTATTTTTCCTCGTCTCAGAAAATATGCATTTTTTTTTAAATATGTAAAGTAAATGTATCTGAATGTGTCACATCCACCTCCATTTAGTCTTCACACTTTTACCTCCCACACCAGCTTTCTCCAGCGGAGAGGTGGAAGCGTAGCTCATTACTGTGGTTACAAAACACTTTGGGGAGCTATTTGGATAAAATGAGCTATAAGTGCAAATTATCTTTTTCCTTTATGCAGATAATGGATGCTGATCTGGAAAGGTAGCTCCAGACTGTACCCAGTCAGGAAGATTAATTTTATTTACAGTTCAAAAACATCCTTCAGAGTTCTGTGGCGAGAGGCTGTTGGTCTTTTGACAACTTCTCTTTTAATTAAACAGATAAATGTTTTTTTGTTTTGTTTTTTTTGCTGCATGGAGATGTCATGTCATCTGCATGATATCCCTTGTAAATCAGGGGGAATTGTCATGGACTTATTTCCCATTGGAATGATGACCTGTCTTTAAAATCATCTTGACTGTAGGGAGAAACTTCAAGAAATATTCTGTACTATGTTAGGATGTTAAATTGGAGGAGAGAGGAAAATCTTGTATGAGTCAATCACATGATAGAACTTTTCAAAACTTAACAACATGCCTTCTACTTTCCGGCTGTAAAAAGTCAGTGTGATGAAGTGTATCTTCCAGCAGCAAACTGTTGAAGATTAATTTCAAGAAAAACACAATTTAAACCAATTATTTATTGAATAGACTATTGCGACAAAAAAACGAAACTATCTTTGACAAAAGGCATAGCATAGATACAATAGAAAAACCTTTAGCCTTACACTTATTTTTTGCTTTGCCATTGGAATGCAATGCTCCTGCATTAACAGATATATAACCCTGTGATAGAATGCATCAACAGGGTCATATGAATAGCATCCCCCCCCCGCTCAGTGCTACCGTGTAGGCCGTAGAGTGCATCTGCGCAGTGCGATGGTGCTTGTACACACAGGAGAGTGCGGCTGAGAAGAATTTACGACAATGGCTATCATTCATAAAAGTGTGTTCGGTAAAGAAAATCAGTGCAAAGAAAAACACTGCATTCGGTATTTTAGACTTCTGTGTGCTCATTCATAAAAATGTTGCCAGTTGCGATAGCAGTGCGGTGATTTCCCAAACTAGGCTGGCTCTAGGCTGGCGGTAGGCTGGCGTAACAGGAGAAGCTGCCTGAGTCCCTCCGTACGCTTCTCTTACTGCTGCTGCTTGGGAGGTCTGTCTCCATTGACTTAGCTGTAATCCGCATGCTTATCGCTACTTCCAAGGGAGTGGTATTCTCCGTCCTCATACCGCTTGCTCTAATCTTTATGAATTAACATTTAGTAACATTTGTTAAGATAATCAGCGCACAAGGCGGTAATTTATCACTCTGCTCGGGAATGTCAGCTTTTCGTGCGGAAACAGCCTTTAAGAATAGACATTTTGCTATGTGCTTGGTAAAGTCAGCTGTTTTCAGCATTCCCGCATGCGGGAATGCTTTATGAATGATAGCTATTATAGTGGAAGATAGTTCAGCTGGTCTCAGCAGAGCAATACTGAGAGAAGTATCTAACTTTTCCTTCTTTTTTTTTAAATCAGTAATGAGTCTCCCTTTGTAGTCTGGGAAGATCATCTGCTGCAGACAAACCAAGGTAGCACATTCTCTTCAGGTGCTCAGTCATTTAGCTCAGTGCTCCTCAACATGTTATTGGTATGTACCCCTTTTAAAACCCTGTACACACCAAGTACCCCGTAGCATAGCAAACATTATCACAAGTACCCCTTGACAAATACTGTATATATTTAATCGTAGTACGTGATAATTGGTTCTAAACGATTTCCAAGCATTCACTATTGCTTTTAATTTGCTAAAATACTCATTTGGTGTTGTTTAAATAAGATTTATCATTCTCTAAAACCCTAAATTTGTTATTCTTGGTTAAGTATATCAAGCCCGAGTACCCCCTGGAATCATCAGAAGTACCCCCTGGGGTACGCGTACCACACGTTGAGAACCTAGGATTTAGCTAACACTTATTGCCTCCCTCTATCCCTGCAGAGCTGCGAGGGAGCAATATGAGCGGGTTTAACATTCACCAAATCTTTGCTTCCAGCATCGGGTCTCCATGGTCATGGTCACAGGACGTCACGTCACGTGGCATAGCTAAGGAGCTATGGGCCCCGATGCAAGTTTTACAATGGGACCCTCCAAGCACTCTATACACAAGAATTGATACGGCGCACCAAAACCTGCCAATGGCAACCACAGTGTCAGAGGTGCAAGAAGGGGATGGGGAGCAGTTTGTTAATGATTACCACTATTCAAAGTATCTATAGAAGTTATTATTATGAGCACAGGACCAATAGAGAGCTAATACAGTAGTTGAGGGAGGGACCTTAGGGGCCCCTCTGGCCCAAGGGCCCCGTTGCGGTCGCAACCTCTGCAACCTCTATTGCTACCCCTGGTCACGTGACATGCCGTCAAGATGTGCCACATGTAATACGCTTGCACGTCCTGACGGCATATTACTTTAGGCCCTGTGGCCATTGAGGCAAAACGCTGGGGTTTAGGTGAGTGTTAACCCACCGCATTCGCCCGCTTGCGACTCTGCATGGAGGTCGGGAGGAAGGAAAGGAATCTGGCCAGATTAAAAGCGCTTGCGGGCCAGATAAGACTTGCGGGCTGTAGATTGGCCAGCGCTGGTTTAGGCTCTTGATTTTTTTTATTTTTTTATTGTCAACCCTAACACAAAGTTTTTGTGATAAGTGTTGCTCTAAAGAAATGACAGTCCTCTTTCACAACTGGAACAAAAAACGGTACTTATCCGTTAGCCGGGCGCATCCGGCAGGTGGCGCTAATTACTATTCCCCCTCCAGGCCGACATGGATAGTAGGGAAAGATGTAACTCTGGTGGAGTTTTGTCGCCACCTAGAGGATGCGCCCGGCTAACGGATAAGTACCCAAAAAACTGTTTAACTGCAAACTTGTACCCACTGAGCTGATTAATCTTTCTTTTTTCTTCTTTTTTTTTTTTACTACAGTTACACAAAGCAGAGGTGTGGTGACAAATGCCACAATAAAAATATGACAAACTCCTTTTAAATATAAACAAACTGTATCCCAACTAAGTTGTGTAGTCTACGTTATTACTGTTTTGTTTTTTTCTACACAGTATCCCTAATGTGTTGTGACAAGTGAGAAAAATAAAAAAATAAATGTTAACTTCCTTTTTACAAGTCGGGATGCCATGTAAAGTGTAAAAAAAACCCGAACTATTGATGATGATGATGATGTACAATTAATTTCAATTGCATATTTTGTGAAAAGAGAATTGTACATTTGCTGAAGCTGAGAACTTTTATTGTGCTATGAAGAATATATGCTTATTTTGAAGTTGCAGCATGTGTGTTCAAAAAGACTGGAACATTGTTGCGATAGGTAGGTTCTGAGTGGCCATTGCATTGCATTCCCTGCAATAGGAGCACCATACAATAGATCAGGAAAGTGGTGCTGCACATTTTATACAGTGAAGCATAGAGCCACTGACAAGTATGCTTCACTGTTACTGTTAACGTGTGTGTTTTGTGGTAATGCACTGCATGCAGTGCATTACAATGTCGCATGCCATTAAAGTGGATCGAAGGCAAACTTTTGCTGCCTTCATTTTTCTGCCCCTTACATATAGTTTATTTGCCATTCATCCCCCAAATGTTTTTTTTTTTTAATTTTATTTATTACCTAATTGCATGTAAATAATTGTATCCACGCCCCCAGCTCCTCCAGTGCCTAGGCAGTCTGAGTCCCATACTGCAAGTGCTCAGCCTGGGGAGAAGAGGCTTTTGCTTAAGCATGCACAAGAATTCAGAGGCGAGGGGGTGGAGAGGGGAGGAGAGAGGAGGAGAAGGGAGTGAAGTTTTTACAGACTGAAGGGTGGAGATGCAGAGCAGCTTGCCTGTGTAACGACCACAAGCAGAATATGGCTGCTCTGATTGTATCACAGGAATAAATAATCATATACGGTTGAAGCTGTTTGCAGCTAGATTTCTGTGTAAACCATCTAAACTTTAGATAAGATATATAGACAAGTTACTTGCTATAGTTAGTTTTTCATCTTGGATCCACTTTAAACTGCAATGCACCCATCGCAGTGTGAACATCCCATAGGTGGTGCATTTGCATCAAAAATTACATTTTTGTCTAACTTGATATTTTCACAAAAATATAATCATTTTTGTAAGCTACATACTTTCACAAAAATAAGAACTTTTTTGCCAATTTGTTTTCTCATGCTCATTGACTTCAATGTCTTTGGTTGAAAATGTATTTTCACGTGCCTACAACTTGTGCATATTTTCATCTGTTTTATTTCATATGTCCATAGACTAGTGCAAAAAGTGAGCTTTCTTATCGCATTCATATGTATTTTTGCAAAAACTCTTATCTGTGTAAAAATATGTTTTGTCATGCCCATATATTTTCCACAAATATTCTCATCTGTTTCGTGAAGGGCAGCAGGACTGGCCTTGATGGCTAAGAGGTAAGTATCTATTTTTTATGTTGCAATGTGCCTTGAGTTGTCTTTAATACTTTTCTAGTAGTTCTGAGGGCCCTTTTCCACCTGCAGTCGCTAGCGTTCACGCTGAACGCTAGCGATTGCTGAATCGCAAAACCGGCGATTCCCCGACGTTCGCGGCCGCGATTTTGCTATGCTATGCACTGCATAGCAAATCGCGGCAAATATCGCTCCGCCGCGCGTTCGCGTTCCCGTCAAAAGCGAATCGCGGTATTGGAAATGACCTACCGCGATTCCTATGTAAAAAAGCAAACCGTAGCGATTGTAAAATCGCTAGCGGTTTGCGTTTTTGCGATTCAGCAAACGCGCTGGTGGAAAAGGGCCCTGAGTCACCATGACCTATCTGGGTGTTCCGTACCACAGGGTTGTGCTGTGAGACAATAGACCACTTCTGCTAGCTTGCTGAAGAGATTGGAGAACTCAATACACGTTCCAAACCGAATAAACTGATATTTTCACAAAATAAGTCTGGTGTTAAAGGGGCACTTTGGTGAAAAATTGTAAAATTTTAAATATGTTCAAACATATACAAATAAGAAGTACATTTTTCCAGAGTAAAATTAGCCATAAATTACTTCTCTCCTATGTGGCTGTCACTTACAGTAAGTAGTAGAAATTTGACAGAAGCGACAGGTTTTGGACTAGTCCATCTCTTCGTAGGGGATTCTCAGGGATTTATTTATTTTCAAAAGCACTTAGTGAATGGCAGTTGCTCTGTCCAACTGCCAAAAAACTGTGTAGTGAACAGGAACGCTGGCCAGCATCATTGTTTAAATCCTTTTTAGGGAATATCTTTACAAAGAATAATAGCCTTGCTGAGAATCCTCTATGAAGAGATGGACTAGTCCAAAACCTGTCGCTTCTGTCAGATTTCTACTATCAACTGTAAGTGACAGCAACATAGGAGAAAAGTAATTTATGGCTCATTTTACTCTGGAAAAAAATGTACTTCTTATTTATCTATGTTTGCACATATTTCAAATTTTAATTTTTTTTCGCCATAGTGCCCCTTTAATGGCATGGGCCTTCAGAATTCTGATTACAACCAGTGTCATAGTGCCCTGATTCCTTCTGAATTATGATTGGGGGACCAGGTCACTGAACACAAGCTGAGATCTTCCAGCAGGTACGTGTCCTTAATATATGTATTTATAGTGCCTACTGGACCATAGTTTTCAAATAAAATATAACAATGTAAGGATGAAACAGATGGTAATGTTGTTTAAGGGACTTCCTATTGTGGGAATAAGTATAAATCAAGCTCATACCTACTACTCCCTTTGCATAAGAAGCAGCAAACACATCAAAGAGGACACGATTCCTTGTGGGAATAAGTTCAAAAGCAAAGAAGAAAGGCCACAGGGGGAGGGAAGGTAAGATAAGATCTGGTGAGGGAAGCAGTACTGCTCCTCATAAAACAATCCATAAGCTATAAACAGTCTCTCTGCAACTACCTGCATAAAAATGTTAAAGGAGAAATCCTAAAATGCAAAATGATAAAATTCAAATAGATTTTTATTTCCTCTCATGTCCTGTCTTTGGACATATTGAAAGGAAAAAAGGTGCCCCCAAAAAGTGGTCATGAATGATTTATAAAAAAAAAAAAAAAATTTGCTTAGCTCAAGTGAAGAAAGCAACCTGTATATGATAAACAAGTGTTTTTTTTATTGTACACTAAAGAAATAATAGCTCATATGCAATTAACTTTTTCTCATTGGTGATATTTTCAAAATTGCCAGTAATAAAATGCCCATTAACCTCCTTAGCGGTATGCCCGACATTGCATACCGCTCTGTGGCCCTAGGAGTCCCCCTTAATACATTTTTTGTCCCTAATTGCTGTAAATCCTCTAGCTAGCACTAGGCTAGCTAGTGGAAGTGTCGGGCACTCTTTGATCGCCTCCGATCCCCCGCGATTACCCCGTTTATACGTTACCCCCCCTGGATCCAGCGATCGCGCAGCCTCCCAGCACAGCTCCGGTCTCTCTATGGGGAGGATCGGGTTTGCGCATGACATCATGACGTCGGCGACGTCATGAAGTCATCTGCGATCCTCCCCATAGTGAAGACCGGAGCTGTCCCGGGAGGCTGCGCCGATCGCTGGATCCAGACAGGGTAAAGTTTAAACGGGGAAGCGGAGGCGATCAAAGGGTGCCGGACACTTCTTCTAGCTAGCCTAGTGCTAGCTAGAGGATTTACAGCAATTAGGGACAATTATTAAAAAATCGGCCACAAAGTAACAACACCTCCTGAGTGGCGTAACGCTCAGGAGGTTAAACCAGCAGCAAGCCTATCTATTTGTCTATCTCTTTTTATCTCCTGTGAGAAAACGTGTTTTGACAATCTCTGCCAGCTTCATCAGATCAATACATAGTGGTCTTTGTACAATTAACTTTTTTTTCTCAAGTTTTCACCTAGTTGTTAGTTTCACACCTTATCAATAAAATGCCTTTTAAGCCACCAGCAAGCAAGAAAATAATTAAAATAATTTTTACAACAATGTTTTGCCTAATGCCTAACTCTAACCTCCCTAATGTAATCCACTTCCTGATGCCTTCCTTGAACTCTCCCCAATGTATTCCCCTTCTTGGTGCTTAACTCTAACCCTTAAAACACTAACCTTCCTAATATACCGGTACCAAACCCTAACTAACCATTCTAAGAAATAACATGTGTATGTTCAGTGCAAACCATATTAGTAGCAGCAGAGACATCCCTCAATGCTGCATCCCAATTGTTTGTAACACCAGGAAGTCACACCAGTCACCACCTGTATCCACCTTTCAACCAGTGTGACCTGTATCAAGTGCTTGATAAAGATTGCACAGGTCAAAACGTTGTGCTCTGCACTGTGTTACTTGAAATAAACTGGCCAATTGGCCTAAATCCAGGTGGAGGCCCTGTCTTCTGTCAAAACATATTAATTAAGGCTGATTTATTTTGCTGCCTGAAAGAGTTATTTTTAGGCATGGCAGTGACAGCTTCTGTCTTGTCTATACCTAGTTGGGAATATAGTAAACATCACTGATAAGCAAATTACAACCATAAAAGTTTTCCTGGCAGAATACAACTTCTGAAAACAGAGGGAAATAGGAAAAGGTCAATTGTTTATGTAATTTTATTTAGGGACATTTAATAGGCTGCCACTGAGCAAAGACAACAAAATATTCATTCTACATTGTAAATGTTTACG
Organism: Hyperolius riggenbachi; assembly: GCF_040937935.1. NCBI lineage: Eukaryota > Metazoa > Chordata > Amphibia > Anura > Hyperoliidae > Hyperolius > Hyperolius riggenbachi. Next base: position 480,901,902 of record NC_090648.1, on the reverse strand, counting down.
TATAAAACAAAACCATGGGATAGCTAAAAATGGTCATTTTTGGGAGTAGGAGGATACATACAGTTGTTTATCTCATCATTTTATTTTCACTTTGGGCTCAATTTACCTATTTACTGTCCATCCCTTCCGTGGACAATGTGTAATGTTTAGCATAGGGAACCAACAATTCCACATCAAATTTAGCCCCCCACATCATATTTAGCCCCCTAGCACTTTTTACCTGGCAAGGTACTTCTAGCTGTATATTAGGCAAACCCCCAGAGTCCATGTCAAATGATAACCAAAGAGATAACCACCAGTAGAATATAAAGTTACCAATATTCTTGCAAGCCAATATGCTTTTGGGATGTGGGGGAGAAAACCACTGCAAGCACAAATTTTGCATAGATGTAATTTTGCATTGAAATTTGCAATTACGGTACAAAATTGCAATGCAAAATTTTGGGAAAAATTGTTATTCCTTCCGTCTGTAATTGTAAACATTCGTAATTTTGTGTAATTTTTGCGTAATTTCATGCCGACTTTAGTAATAGCAAAACTTCCATTCATGCTATTGCCACCAAAATGCTACATATGTTAAGGAGAATAGTGGGTACAAGTCAACAAAATAATTTTTCAAAAATACCTTGTATTTGTTGAGAAAATTGATTTTAAAAATGCAAAGGAAAAGGCAAGCACCTGATGGTACCAGGCGGTGATGAGACATGCAGAGCTCTGTGGAAGGCTTTCTCTGTTCCTTGGAGAAGGCCTTCGATAGAGTTCACTGGAAATTTATGGAACTTGTATTGACCAAATTTTAGTTTCAAGGACATATCTTGTCAGCAATATTTTCCTTATATTCTGTCTCACCTGCTACAGTGAATGCTGCTGGCTTTTACTCACAGAAATTTTCCATTTCTAATGGAACGCGCCAAGGCTGCTTCCTGTCCCCAATTGTGTTTTTCTCTTGCAATGGAAATTATGGCTGAAAAGATTAGGTCTAACTCAAAAATACAAGGAATAAATACCAATGGCTGCAATTATTGCATCAGCTTATTTGCAGATGATGTTATCCTATCTTTACAAACCCCAGTCACTTTATTATGAAATGTTATGGAGGAGTTTGAGGCCTTTTCTAAAGTTTTACTATACAAACTTAATACAACTAAATCTGAACTACTAGGTATGAATATCAACTATTGCATCAATATATAAGGTCCAAATGTCCTTTTCCGTGGTCCAAAGCCCATTTTAATTATTTAGGTATCAGACTTACTAGTAATCATAACAGTGACCTATTTAAATGAAATTTGGTAGAGCAGCAAGGAGAACGCCAGCGCATACCACTAAGGCTGCATCTAAAATGACCACCAGCTCAGTACATAGACTTTCTGCACACTTCGCATTCAATTCAGATGCAAATCATATGCAAATCTTTGCATATGATTTGCATCTGAATTGAATACGAAGTGTGCAGAAATTGAATGCGAAGTGTGCAGAAAGTCTATATAGGTGCTACACACTGACCTGGTGGTCATTTCAGATGCAGCCTTAGTGGTATTCGCTGGCGTTCTCCTTGCTGCTCTACCAAATGCAAGTTACACATTTTTTTTGCGTAGCTGCTCCCGAGGTTTTAAATTTAGGTTAGGTCTCTTGCCCGGAGGTTTGCCTCACCGTGGCGCAAGTGTCTAGTATAATATACTTTGCATGCAAACCATATTGGAAGCTAAAGTACCTCCTAGTTTAATAACTGTTAGCACTTGTCTTAGATGCAGGGCATGCATTTTTCAGTCTGGCAGAGGCGGTGTATGCCTGTGCGATTAACCATTCAATTGCAACATGTGTTTAGGGATGTGCAGCCTTTCCCCCCCACCTTTCCTTAACTATTTAAATGAAATGTCTTATTGCAAAAAGGGTGTGTGCATCAAGCACCAAGTGAACCCTTATATACCTGGTTTTGCAGATAAGGCCTAATTAGACTTTTCATGAGACACTGCTCAAGCAAATCTGCATTCGCTTTCGCATGCCAGGATATGCAGGGTTTTGCCAACTAACTCGCGGTAAAATTTTTGCCCTGCGGGGGATTCGTTTGCGCAGCAATTAGCACTTATCCAGGATCACCACGTGGAGGCCCCCACAGGGAATTTCTTACCCTTGCTAGCCTCAATAAAAAATGAATGTGCATCCTTAGCTAAACATACATTTTCATGGTAAGGTCGGATTGCGGCCTTCAAGATGTTTATCTTGCCCAAAATCTTAAACATATTTCCTACTATCAACATCCCAGTGAAAATGTATTTTTGAACGACCTACAAAGAATAATATCTAATTATATTTGGGCTGGCAAGAAACCCTGAATCGCAGTACAAGTGATGAAGCTAGTAAAGAAACAGGGAGGAATGGGACTTCTATGTATTAAAACATATTATTTTGCGACAAACTTAGAATTCATTAAACATTGGGGGAACCAAAATAGCACAAAAAATGGGTTCTAATTGAAAACTCTATACTATGCAATCCTTTTAAAGACTTCCTTTTTGCTATTGCTATAGGCCATAAACCCACTACCTATCCATATCCCACAATTCAAGCAACTATACGTGCATGAGAGTATTTCATAAAACATCCACCAGACCCCAATAATCTAACTACTCTTAAAATACCAATTCAGGTATTTAGATATAATAAACCATCAGCTTCAAATAAACAATAGGGAAAAAAACTGGGATCAAATACATTGAGGAATTCTCCAAAAAAGGGGAAATTAAAACATTCAAAAACAATACGGAGTCCCTAATATGCAACTATTATCCTACTATGGTATCACAAAGCTTTTAAAAGATATCAAATCAACCCAACTAAACCTTCCACACCACATAATGATGATGCTGAATTGCAACTAACGTACAAAGGAGCCATCTTCACCTGGTATCAGGTTCTGCTTCCATCACCTGCTCAAATATTGATCAAATATACTAGGATATGGTCAGCAGATCTCCAAACACAAATTGATGTACCCCAGATACTAGAAGCAGTGCGATTAATCAATAAATTATCAAGATGTAATTCACATTGGTAGCAACATCAAAAATTTCTTACCAGATGGTACATGACTCCAAGAAAGATAGCTACATTTTCTACCCAAACCTCAGCATTATGTTGGAAATGTCAATCTGAGATACTTACTTTATACCATATGTTGTGGGAATGTCAACCAATAAATAAATTATGGTCCCAAATGGAGCGATACCTAAAACCCCTAATATCTCCTAAATTTAGATTATAACGTAAGTTGGCCCTATTACAAGTTGACCACGGCACACTAGACAAAACTTTACAACCAGTAGTCTGCCACATATTATTAGCCACTTTATATTTGATTTTACAACGACCTGGAAATCCATGGAAGAAATCACATTCCAACAAATATTATCTTTAACGAAATGTAATCTCCAATTAGAAAGATAAATTTATAGAAGAAACATGTTATGCTTTAAATACTATAATTTCAGAATCAGAATCAGAATCAGAATTTATTATCGCCAAGTACAACGGTGGATTGTACCCGGAATTGGTTTTGGCGCATAAAGGGTCGTTGGTGAAGAAACAAAAAAATAAGAGATACATACAGTTAAGCATGGCACATACATAGACATGGGACAAGCATACATAGAACAACATTACAGCTTGTGCATACAGTTAAGCAGAGTGCAGCATCACATACAGTTAAGCATGGTACATACATATAGACAATAAAAGCAAAAATAAAAGCAAACAGAGCATTACAGCATACGTACGGTTAACTTAATACAAACATAGCAAGGCAAACACTGATAGCAGGAACAGAAAAGAGTGGGACCGGAGGAGCAGCCTGAGAGCTGATATGAGCGCTGCCATTTTCGGCACTGGACGCTACACAGCGACACGCTCCCAACAAGACAGGTGCTACCGATTGTCCACGAAAGTAGAGAGAAGAAACTGAGGAAGCTGAGGGGCATCATGATGGAGGCGGACAGCAGAGTTCACTCGGACCAGGTTGCCCGAGGAGATTTCAAGTCCGCACAGCTGAATAGTGAGAGTGCAGACACAGTGGGGGCCCTGTGGGGCCAGGGTGCACCCGGGGGCACCTTTGGGTGGTGGATGTGGGGCCAGCCTGGCTGGGCAGCAGTGGTGGACAGGCCAGGGGGGTCCAGTGGGGTCCGGGGGCACCTTGGGCGGTGGATGTTGGGCCTGGGGCCACCCTGGCTGGGCAGCAGTGATGGACAGGCCAGGGGGGTATTTCCCTTGGTGTGGCAGGACACATAAGGGGGGAGCAGCATCATCCCTGTGGCTGCGTGGAAGCCTACCTCCCGCAAGTAGAAGTTCCGGGGGAGCAGCAGTGAACAGACACATGTCGGCGAAACAGCTGCAGGCCACGTGGACAGGCCCAACCCAGGACTCCTGGCCGATCGGCGAGGCGAAGGAGCTGGAGCCAGAGCCTCAGAACGCAGCTGCTGGCAGGTGGCAATCACCCCAGTGGCACTGTGAGGGGGGGGACCCGGTGGTGGAGGGCGGAAGGCACCCGGCAGTGGAGCACACTCCACGGTGACCGAGATTGCACCGACCCCGGAGTCTCCTGGCCTCCCTGGATGATCCCGTGGGCAGCGGCAGCGGTGGGTTCACGTCTGGGCTCCCCTGACTAGGGGAGCACGCTGATCGGCTCCGCAGACGAGGGTGGCATGCCGCCCAAACAGCTGATGGGGGCGGCAGCGCGGCCAATGGAGTCCTGCGTCGGCCTTGTGGCTGGGATGTGTGGAGGACAGGGCCTCTCCGCAGGGAGCCGTCGCGGATGACGAGCTGCGGGGCTGTGATGAGACGTGCGGGTGGCAAAGCCGGTTGTCTGGCCGCGGAGGTGTAGATCAGCAGGCTCCGTCCTGCTTCCTGATGTCTGCTGCGGTGCTCACTGGGTCTGGCACGTGGGTCGCGAACAGCTGATGTTCACGCGGACCGCCACCCGATGGCTGGTGCCGAACCAGCATATCCTCCTCCAGCGTATCCTCCTCAGTGTGAAAGAGGGGCTCAGAGGTGAGCAGAGAGGAGATTACATGTTTAGAAAAGTTAAAAAGACCGGAGCCCTGTGACCGCGGCGACCGAGTCCGGCGCCATCTTGGCTATATTGGCTAAATTACCCCCCTACTTAAGGATATAATTCAACAGTGTACACTAAACATAGGCCATATCCCACGAACTTTGCCACCACCATTACTACTACCTTCCTACTACCTTAAACAAAAAGGAATAAGTCTAGGTGATATACCAGAGTCCCACTTACAAGACCCACACCTATGCCTTAACTCAATGAAATAAAAATAGCCTAACACTCAAGGAAACTTCACCTGTCTTTCTCCTCTATAATGTGATCGCTGAGGGTGTCTACTCTCTCCCACAGTTGACTAGACCAAGATAATGGGAGGGATATGAGACTACTTATTTCTTAGTCAGTCTTAGTCTTAATGTGGCCACACACGATACAATAAAATGATCCGATTTTACGTTAATTCGATAAATATCATTGGATCTCCTGAAAAAATCGAAAGCTTTTTTTTTCATTCGACTGAAAAATCCAATCGGATTTCCCGTTTTTTGTTTTTTTTTATCTAACCGGAATGCTGGAAATTTTACTTCCATTTTCTAAAGATTGTGTGGTGTGTGTTAGATTGTCAATTTATTAATATACACACCCTAGAAATTTTCCAATCATTTTTATCATAATTGGGGAAAAATTGAACATAGGTGTGAGGTACATTGGTCATATTTTTGAAATGTTACAATCAGTCTGAAAAAATGATTGCAAATTGCAATTCTTAGATTGAACAGATATTTAAAGAATTGTATGGTGTGTGGCCACCTTAAGTTTTAGTTATTAGTCTAGTTCATGTTTTACGGTAACTCTTATCTTGATTCCATAAAGTGTATTTGATACTCAGAAGCAATATATTGTCATACGTATGTATGCTTAGATTCTGATGGAAGGACCTGTGTATCTCCTCTAAAGAGATACTCTATCTCTGCAATACTTGACAATTGTACTTTTAGCCTTAAGGTCCGTACACACGCCTGATCAAAGGCAATGACGGGTTCGTCGTCACCTCCTGCTGGGCGTGTTTTCAGCAGACAGTACAGCGTGTGTACAGTCTGTCGCTGGACTGATAAGGCTGTTTCTGAGCAATCCGCCGAGCGGATTAACTTTATCTGATAAGATAAGTAACTCTTATGCAACACTAATTTCATCTGGCATATTATTGCATATGATATATATGTTTCCCAAAAAAATACTAAAAATTAATGTTGTAAAAAAAAATGCAAAGGAAAAGTTTAAAAAACATTTTTTCGTAGCATTTTTATATTGGTTTTCTCAAAAATAACATGGTCTTTTTAAAAAATACTTATTTTTGACTTGTACCCACTATTCTCCTGAGCATATATGACAATGGTGTGTATGAGGGCTTTCCTATTCACCACAAAAGTTGGCACAAAATTAAGCTAAAATTGCACTAAATCACAAATGTTTACATTTGTAATTTAATTACAATTAAATTTAAAAATCAATTACATTTAAAAATCATAGTTACGTATGGGCATTATTGTGAAAATGTATGCAAAATTTTGCGTAATCATAATTAGCTGATTACGATAATCACTATCTAGCACTGCAAGACAAGAGCGCTAGCCGTTTACCTAGCGCCTACCTACTAGCACTCCTGGATTTACTGTGGCTTTTTATGCTTGGCTTTTACAAATAACATAGAAAATTCAACTGCTAATAGAATCTCTTCATTGTCTTCCAAATATGCAAATCTTTCCGTCTTTCAACGAGTGATGCGACCTGCGACGGTAGAGAAGCTGACAGGCTCCTGCCGGCACGCTGTCAGCATTTGACTTTTTTTCAGTCTCCCAGAAGGCCATGGGACAGTTTGATAATGTCTGACTACACAGTTTACACCATGTTTCATCTTAAAGTTGAGGAGATTCTCTTTAAGAGCGGCCGAGCATCTGCAGCCTGTAGAGATGATTCACGAGGAATGAACAGATGGCTCGGGGAAAGACACCAAACTTCATTACAGACCAATACGGAACTTGTCATTTATTTATTTATTTTTTTAAGATAACGTGTGTTAGTTTTGGTTTCCAGAACAACATGGTGTAAACGAGCCTACTTAGCGTTAATGAGAACAGTGGGGCTGTGAGAGTCCATCATTGGCAGCCGCGGGTCACAGGATTCCACGGTGAAATGTCACCACAGGGCTTACACTGCAGGCCAGAGGAAATCGCAAAGCATGCAGTGATTGGTCAAAAGGTGTTTCTGCCATATGTCCTCACCTTCTGTTCAATATAATTTCATGAAACCAGATTTTAGAGCCTGATTTATACAAGCTACATTTCTGCTCTGTTTTTTTCTGTTTCACTGGCATGCTGAACATTTATTATTTAGCACATTTAGGCCCGGTTCACACTTGCGGTGGCCCTCCGGAATCGCCGTGCCGGAGCCGCACCGCCTGCAGAACGGACGGAACGGACGCACGGCATAGCAATTAAAGCCTATGCGTCCGTTCACATGGGTCCGTTCTGCAGAACCGGAGCCGGACCGGATCCGGGCCGGATCCGGACTCCGGCCTCCGTTCCAACATGCGCTATTTTTTCATCCGGCCCCTCCGGCAGCCGTATCCGGGGCGGAGCCGGACTGCACCATCCGGCCAATACAAACAAATGGGAACCGGAGGCCGCACAACACACTGGCTGAGAAATCCGGATGTTCTACCCCACTTCCTATGCGGATTTTTGCGGCGATATTGGCTGGGGACACATGGGCAAGCATTTTGGAGTGGAGCAGCACGAGCTGGAGGTGTTGGCAGGATGTTGGCAGCATGTCGGAGGTGGAGGTGAGTGCTAAACAGCAGAGGGCCTGATTCCACAGGTCCCCCTTCTGCTGACCTCCCAGACCCCAACATTTTTTTTTTTTTTTACGTTTACTTTGCCAAACGGATCCGGATCGCATCCTGATTACCACCTGATGCAACCTGACCGGATCCGGATCGGATCCGGATCAGAACCGTACGGTTCCGATCCGGATCCGGTCCGGATCCGGTCAGGTCATCCGGTCCGTTTGGCAAACAACCGCTAATGTGAACCGGGCCTAAAGGTTCACACTTGCGTTTTGGCATGCAAACGGACCATCTCCGGATCGGATCCGGATCCGATCCGGATCCGGTCCGTTTGCATCAGGAATGTATAAGGCTGCAATCCGGATCCGTGTGGTAAAAACAGCGAAATAACTAGTAAAATTGTTGGGGTCAGCAGAAGGTGCACCTGGTGCACCTGTAGAATCAGGTCCTCCGCTGTTTAGGCCTCACCTCCACCTCCGACATACTGCCAAACAGCTTCAGCACATTAGTCACTGCTGCTCCACTGCTGCCCATGTGTCCCCATCCAAAATGGCCGCTAGAATACGCATAGGAAATGGGTTAGAACGTCAGGTGTTTGTATCCTGTGTGTTCTGTGCTTTCCGTTCTCCATAGGTTTCTATTTCCGGATGGTGCAGTCAAGCTCCGGTCCGGGTGCGTGGGCCGGATGATCCGGACCCGAAAAATAGCGCATGTTGGAAAAGTGTCCGGAGTCCGGATCCGATCCAGCTCCGTTCTGTACGGAAAGCACGCATGTGAACGTCCGCATAGACTTTGCATTGCTATGCGGAACGTACGTTCTGTTTGTACAGTATACGGTCCGGATCCGATCAGGCGGATCCGGACAGGGAACGCTAATGTGAACCAGGTCTTAGCCATATTACAATTAAGCATTAAAAAAATTACCTTGGGGCTTAGATTTGCTGCTAGACAGCTAATATTATCCAACTGGAATTCACCACTTCTCTTTCTACCTCTGAATTATATTATGCCAGCAGATATAACTTACAATGTGAAAGAAGGATAAGAGTCAGGTTAAAACCTATGAGCCATAATCATATAAGATACTCAATGGAAATGTAAGTCAACAAAAATTGCAGAATTCCCCACAACAGTGGTATACAACAAAAGCACTACCTAATGCACTCCGCATAAAGATGATCATTGAAATGATGATAACTTTAAGGATGTGTCGTTTATTGTGTTAGTTAGACTAGTTTATAGCTGGGAAAGTTTGATTAAAAGTAACCATACATCCAGCGATGTTGGGCAGGTCCAACCAAGAGACAAATCTCTCTCTACTCAAATCTGGTAAGAGAGATCTGTCAGCTGCCCATACACCACAGGCCGATTCCTGATCAGTTTCATGCTGAAATCGATCCTGAATCTGTCTTTTGATGCCACATCCGACTGCCTCGTCACTTAAATGCTTTCCCTCCTAATGTTCAATGTACCCCCTGGAGCCCAGTGCATTATACATTACCTGTCCGCAACCTCGGCTTGTCCCCTTAGGCTCTGGGTGCATTCTATTCTGTAAATACGCGCGCCATGTGATTGACTCGTAACGTGGCCGTGTGTATGACAATTTACAGAAAAATGGCCTGGTCTTTAGGGGGGTTTAACACTGCGGTCCTCAAGTGGTTAAGGTAAAAAACATAAATAAGAGCCTCAATTGTAATACTAGTTTATAAATAATAGTTATGGTTGATTTACATATAAAATATAAAATACAGGAAATAATATAACATATGATAAATGTATGCTTAAAGGGTATCTGAAGTGAAAATAAAAGTATGAAATAATAAATTGTACATGTAGTACAGCTAAGAAATAGAACATTAGTAGCACAGATATGATCCTCATATTGTTTCCAGTACAGGAAGAGTTAAGAAACTTCACTTGTTATCCATGCAAAAGAGCTTATATGAGCTCTTAGACTAATTTAGTCAGAAAGCAGTGCTCTTTTCTGAAGCACTTATCTCACCCTGTCTCTTGCTGTTTCTTGCAGGTTTGACTGCAGAGCTAACGACCCTTTGAACTTTCCTGCTCTGTTTCATAGTTTAAAATACAATGTATTTAAAAATATTAGAGAATGATACAATGTTATAAAAAAAGCTATATAACTGAAAATAAAAAATATGAAAAATAAATAAAATATGGCAATAAAAATATTTTTCTTTGCTACGAATGTTTTATGAATTACTTGTACTACACATACAATTCATTTTGACATAAGGATTTTTTTCCCTTTAGTGTCACTTTAATAATATGTTTAGAGGATAAGCCAGACTATGTTTCCTTTGAAATAATTTTTAATTACATATTATTATAAACTGCAATCTTGTTCAATAAGATCTTTAAAAAAATAGTGACATGTTTCTCACATTGTTTACATTAATGCATCGTTACTAGTCCATACATTATACTCTGAAAAGGTGGTAATCTTTTACCAGTGATTATAAGTAGTGTTGACCGAACAGTGCTCGGCACTATTCATTATTCCCCGAACATTGGCGTGTTTGGGTTTGGGCCGAGCACAGCTGAGCACCACATGCAGGCAGCCAATAAGCGGCGACCAGTGGTGCTCAGCAGAGCTCGAATATTCGAGTAGCTCGAATATTCAAGCTCTTTTTCAGCTATTCGAGCTCGAATACCGAGCTCGAATAGCTGCAGCTATTCGAATGGGCTATTCGAGTGAACTCGAATAGCCCACTCACTATTCGAGCAAACAGCGCTATTCGAGCTCGAATACCGAGTTCGAATAGCGTCATAGCCCAGATTGATGTCCTTAGAGCCAATCAGAGGGCTCCCAGGCCCTCTGACCGCGGCCAATCACAGAGGGGGACCCTGGCCATCCCCTACCCTATAAATAGCGGCCGCCATGTTCAGTTTTTCTGTCCTTGCCTGACTTTGTACAGAGAGAGATCTGCTCCTTTGTGCTTTGGCTTAGCAAGTGCTCTATAGTGGTCAACTACCTAGCGTTTTTGCTCACATACACCTGCTCTATACACCTATATTGTTGTTAGCTAGATAGAGATTGTATTTTAGTTAGTAGCTTGTGTGTTACATAGAGACAGGCAGCTGCTGTAGGCAAGCTTACACAGCTTTAGGCCTCAGGGCCTTGTCTGTGTGGGCAGCTGTCCTCCTGTCCTCTGTTAGTTTATTTCTCATCTATACCAGTGTTTCTGCTGTTTATTCTACCCTGTCTTGTCCTTTACTTACTGATTGATTATTGTATTTTGTATACTGTACTAGGGACACTCACTGTTACTGTTCATAGCTCCTGCGTGTGTGTGTGCGTGCACTGTCTGTAGTGTACACAGTACACAGTATTCCCTTCTACTGAATCATCTGATTACTACTGAATCTGATTATTGTATTTTCTAGTTCTTACTGTACTAGGGAGGGACACTCAGTCACTGTTCATAGGCTAGCTCCTGCGTGTGTGTGTGCGTGCACTGTCTGTAGTGTACGCACACTCTATTTCCTTCTACTGAATCTGATTACTACTGATTATTGTATTTTTTAGTTAGTGTACTAGGGGACACACTCACTGTTCACTGTTCACACTTATACTGATTACTGAATTATTGTATTTTGTATTAGTACTGTACTAGTAATCACTTAGCGATCTAATCACTTAGTGATTAGTGTCACCTCACCCACCAACCCACTCCATTAAAGTACCCCACTTTTTCACCCGCCCTTTTAAAAAACTTTTTTGTTTACGCCCAAAACATCTAAGATGTCTGGAAGTGGCAGCCAGCGCGGTTTAGGCAAGGGGAAGGGCAGCAAGGGAATCAAGAGGAGAGGGAGCAGCATTGTGGCAAGCCGCGGCCGCGCCACCAAGCACAGTTCCGCAGCAGCAGCAGCTGCGTTAGTGGCTAACATTCCGCCTATAGCCACTGGCCGTGGACGCCGCCCAGCAGGACACAGCAGCAGCAGCGTGCAGGACACAGCAGCAGCAGCGTGTAGTACCTGCTCCTATTTTCCTCCAGCCGGGTCGGAAACGTCCCATTGAGGAAAAGGATGCAGCCACTGTGGTGCAACTGATGATGGAGGATGAGCAGCCCGCCATCAGCTCTGCATCCAAGGCCTCCACCCTCACCACCACCACCACCACCGCTGTTCGCAGCAGCCGCCCAGCAGGGCCTGGGGAGGAGGCCAGTTCACCGTCAGTTGGCGATCTGTCATTCAGCAGTCTTTTGACCCCAGGCATCATGAGTCAATTGTCTGCTGTTGTTGGCGATTTGCAGGAGGAGATGCTGATGGGAACTTTGGGGGATGAGGGATTGGACAGCAAGACTGTGGCAACAGTCAAGCAGCCCATCCATGCATCAGGAGAGGAGTTCGGGGGGTCATCATCCCAGCAGGACATGTTTCAGGAGGGGGAGGATGATGATGATGATGATGACGTGGTGACAGACAAAGACTGGGTGCCGCCACCACCAGCACCTGGGGATGTCATCATCAGCAGCTCTGAGGAGGAGGAGGAGGATGCGCTTGTGGGCCTTGCAAGGAGGTGCATCATTGCAAGCATTGGCAGCAGTAGGCAGGTCCCACAGCTTGCTGGTGTCTCAGGCTCAGCAGCAGCAGCAGCATCTGCCAGTACCACCACCAGCCGCTCCCAAGCCCCCCCCCCCCCCCCCCCCAACCACCACAGGGAGACAGGCAGCAGCGGCTCCAGGCCGTAGGGGGCTTTTCTTGTCACCAATCTGGCAATTTTTCACCATGCCCACAGTTGACAGCAAGTACGCCACTTGCAACCACTGTCAGCGGAAGTTGAGCAGAGGTGCAGACCCCTTAACCACTTGAGGACCTAGGGCTTTCTACCCCTTAAGGACCGGCCACTTTTTTTCCATTCAGACCACTGCAGCTTTCACAGTTTATTGCTCGCTCATACAACCTACCACCTAAATGAATTTTGTCTCCTTTTCTTGTCACTAATAAAGCTTTCTTTTGGTGCTATTTGATTGCTCCTGCGATTTTTACTTTTTATTATATTCATCAAAAAAGACATGAATTTTGGCAAAAAAAATGATTTTTTTAACTTTCTGTGCTGACATTTTTCAAATAAAGTAAAATTTCTGTATACATGCAGCGCGAAAAATGTGGACAAACATGTTTTTGATTAAAAAAAAACCATTCAGTGTATATTTAATGGTTTGGGTAAAAGTTATAGCGTTTACAAACTATGGTGCAAAAAGTGAATTTTCCCATTTTCAAGCATCTCTGACTTTTCTGACCCCCTGTCATGTTTCATGAGGCGCTAGAATTCCAGGATAGTATAAATACCCCCCAAATGACCCCATTTTGGAAAGAAGACATCCCAAAGTATTCACTGAGAGGCATAGTGAGTTCATAGAAGATATTATTTTTTGTCACAAGTAAGCGGAAAATGACACTTTGGGAGAAAAAAAAAAAAAGTTTCCATTTCTTCTAACTTGCGACAAAAAAATTGAAATCTGCCATTGACTCACCATGCCCCTCTCTGAATACCTTGAAGGGTCTACTTTCCAAAATGGGGTCATTTGTGGGGTGTGTTTACTGTCCTGACATTTTGGGGGGTGCTAAATTGTAAGCACCCCTGTAAAGCCTAAAGGTGCTCATTGGACTTTGGACCCCTTAGCGCAGTTAGGCTGCAAAAAAGTGCCACACATGTGGTATTGCCGTACTCAGGAGAAGTAGTATAATGTGTTTTGGGGTGTATTTTTACACATACCCATGCTGGGTGGGAGAAACATCTCTGTAAATGACAATTTGTTAATTTTTTTTACACACAATTGTCCATTTACAGAGATCTGTACCACATGTGTGGCACTTTTTTGCACCCTAACTGCGCTAAAGGGCCCAAAGTCCAATGAGTACCTTTAGGATTTCACAGGTCATTTTGAGAAATTTCGTTTCAAGACTACTCCTCACGGTTTAGGGCCCCTAAAATGCCAGGGCAGTATAGGAACCCCACTAATGACCCCATTTTAGAAAGAAGACACCCCAAGGTATTCTGTTAGGAGTATGGTGAGTTCATAGAAGTTTTTATTTTTTTGTCACAAGTTAGCGGAAATTGATTTTAATATTTTTTTTTCACAAAGTGTCATTTTCCGCTAACTTGTGACAAAAAATTAAATCTTCTATGAACTCACCATACTCCGTACGGAATACCTTTGGGTGTCTTCTTTCTAGAATGGGGTCATTTGTGGGGTTCCTATACTGCCCTGGCATTTTAGGGGCCCTAAACCGTGAGGAGTAGTCTTGAAACCAAATGTCGCAAAATGACCTGTGAAATCCTAAAGGTACTCATTGGACTTTGGGCCCCTTAGCGTACTTAGGGTGTAAAAAAGTGCCACACATGTGGTACCGCCGTACTCAGGAGAAGTAGTATAATGCGTTTTGGGGTGTATTTTTACACATACCCATGCTAAGTGGGAGAAATATCTCTGTAAATGACAATTGTTTGATTTTTTTACACACAATTGTCCATTTACATAGAAATTTCTCCCACCCAGCATGGGTATGTGTAAAAATACACCCCAAAACACATTATACTACTTTTCCTGAGTACGGCGGTACCACATGTGTGACACTTTTTTGCAGCCTAGGTGCGCTAAGGGGCCCAACGTCCTATTCACAGATCATTTTGAAGCATTTGTTTTCTAGACTACTCCTCGCGGTTTAGGGCCCCTAAAATGCCAGGGCAGTATAGGAACCCCACAAGTGACCCCATTTTAGAAAGAAGACACCCCAAGGTATTCCGTTAGGTGTATGGCGAGTTCATAGAAGATTTTATTTTTTGTCACAAGTTAGTGAAAAATGACACTTTGTGAAAAAAAACCAATAAAAATTAATTTCCGCTAACTTTTGACAAAAAATAAAATCTTCTATGAACTCGTCATACACCTAACAGAATACCTTGGGGTGTCTTTTTTTCTAAAATGGGGTCACTTGTGGGGTTCCTATACCGCCCTGGCATTTTACAGGCCCAAAACCGTGAGTAGTCTGGAAACCAAATGTCTCAAAATGACTGTTCAGGGGTATAAGCATCTGCAAATTTTGATGACAGGTGGTCTATGAGGGGGCGAATTTTGTGGAACCGGTCATAAGCAGGGTGGCCTTTTAGATGACAGGTTGTATTGGGCCTGATATGATGGATAGGAGTGCTAGGGGGGTGACAGGAGGTGATTGATGGGTGTCTCAGGGGGTGGTTAGAGGGGAAAATAGATGCAATCAATGCACTGGGGAGGTGATCGGAATGGGGTCTGAGGGGGATCTGAGGGTTTGGCCGAGTGATCAGGAGCCCACACGGGGCAAATTGGGGCCTGATCTGATGGGTAGGTGTGCTAGGGGGTGACAGGAGGTGATTGATGGGTGTCTCAAGGTGTGATTAGAGGGGGGAATAGATGCAAGCAATGCACTGGCGAGGTGATCAGGGCTGGGGTCTGAGGGCATTCTGAGGGTGTGGGCGGGTGATTGAGTGCCCTAGGGGCAGATAGGGGTCTAATCTGATAGGTAGCAGTGACAGGGGGTGATTGATGGGTAATTAGTGGGTGTTTAGGGTAGAGAATAGATGGAAACACTGCGCTTGGGTGGTGATCTGATGTCGGATCTGCGGGCGATCTATTGGTGTGGGTGGGTGATCAGTTTGCCCGCAAGGGGCAGGTTAGGGGCTGATTGATGGGTGGCAGTGACAGCGGGTGATTGATGGGTGGCAGTGACAGGGGGTGATTGATGGGTGGCAGTGACAGGGGGTGATTGATGGGTGATAGGTGATTGGCAGGTGATTGACAGGTGATCAGTGGGTTATTACAGGGAAGGATAGATGTAAATATTGCACTGGCGAATTGATAAGGGGGGGTCTGAGGGCAATCTGAGCGTGTAGGCGGGTGATTGGGTGCCCGCAAGGGGCAGATTAGGGTCTGATCTGATGGGTAACAGTGACAGGTGGTGATAGGGGGTGATTGATGGGTAATTAGTGGGTGTTTAGAGGAGAGAATAGATGTAAATGCTGCGCTTGGGTGGTGATCTGATGTCGGATCTGCGGGCGATCTATTGGTGTGGGTGGGTGATCAGATTGCCCGCAAGGGGCAGGTTAGGGGCTGATTGTTGGGTGGCAGTGACAGGGGGTGATTGATGGGTGATAGGTGATTGGCAGGTGATTGACAGGTGATCAGTGGGTTATTACAGGGAAGGACAGATGTAATTAATGCACTGGCGAATTGATAAGGGGGGGGGTTCTGAGGGCAATCTGAGCATGTGGGCGGGTGATTGGGTGCCCGCAAGGGGCAGATTAGGGTCTGATCTGATAGGTAACAGTGACAGGTGGTGATAGGGGGTGATTGATGGGTGATTGATGGGTAATTAGTGGGTGTTTAGAGAAGATAACAGATGTAAACGATACATTTGGGAGGTAATCTGACGGCGGGTTTGCGGGCGATCTAATGGTGTGGGTGGGTGATCAGATTGCCCGCAAGGGGCAGGTTAGGGGCTGATTGATGGGTGGCAGTGACAGGGGGTGACAGGGGGTGATTGATGGGTGATAGGTGATTGGCAGGTGATTGACAGGTGATCAGTGGGTTATTACAGGGAAGAACAGATGTAATTAATGCACTGGTGAATTGATAAGGGGGGGTCAGAGGGCAATCTAAGCGTGTGGGCGGGTGATTGGGTGCCCGCAAGGGGCAGATTAGGGTCTGATCTGATAGGTAACAGTGACAGGTGGTGATAGGGGGTGATTGATGGGTGATTGATGGGTAATTAGTGGGTGTTTAGAGGAGAGAATAGATGTAAACAATGGATTTGGGAGGTGATCTGATGTCGGATCTGTGGGCGATCTATTGGTGTGGGGGGGTGATCAGATTGCCCGCAAGGGGCAGGTTAGGGGCTGATTGATGGGTGGCAGTGACAGGGGGTGATTGACGGGTGATTGACGGGTGATTGACAGGTGATTGACAGGTGATCAGGGGGATAGATGCATACAGTAAACAGGGGGGGGGGGGTCTGGGGGGGGGGGGGTCTGGGGAGAATCTGAGGGGTGGGGGGTGATCAGGAGGGGGCAGGGAGCAGGGGGGGGATAAAAAAAAATAGCGTTGACAGATAGTGACAGGGAGTGATTGATGGGTGATTAGGGGGGTGATTGGGTGCAAACAGGGGTCTGGGGGGTGGGCAGGGGGGGGTCTGATGGGTGCTGTGGGCGATCTGGGGCAGGGGGGGGAGAAATCAGTGTGCTTGGGTGCAGACTAGGGTGGCTGCAGCCTGCCCTGGTGGTCCCTCGGACACTGGGACCACAAGGGCAGGAGGC
This sequence comes from Hyperolius riggenbachi, assembly GCF_040937935.1. Taxonomy (NCBI): domain Eukaryota; kingdom Metazoa; phylum Chordata; class Amphibia; order Anura; family Hyperoliidae; genus Hyperolius; species Hyperolius riggenbachi. The sequence continues at coordinate 480,884,688 of NC_090648.1, read as the reverse complement.
AGCCTGTATAATACACTTTGTAAACATTACAAAGTGTATTATACACTTTGTATGCGGCGATCGCGGGGTTAACATCCCGCCGGCGCTTCCGTATAGCCGGCGGGATGTTGCGGCGGGCGAGCGGTGACAGGCGCCGGCGGAGGATCACGTCACGGATGATGCGATCGCTCCGCCCATTCCCTTAGAAGGACCGCCGCCTCTGTGGGTGAGAAGGTCCTTCAGGGCTCCACTTCCCGGCCGCCGCTGTGCGTTAGGCGGTCGGGAAGTGGTTAAAGTTCAGCACCAGCTCTCTGATCAACCATCTTGCTGCTAAACATTACCACCAGCATGAGGAGTTCCAGAGGCTGAAGGCATCTGGTGCTGGCAGTGGCACCACACCCATCACTGCACAGCCTTCAGCAGCCACCCGCCCTCCTGCTCCTCCAGCAGCACCAGCAGGAGTGAGGAAACGCACTGCTCCTCCCCCCTCTGCAACTCCTGCCGCTGACACTGAGGCCTGTTCTGGCAGCCAGTCCTCAGTGGCCTCCTCTGCTGTCTCCGCTGGTTCCCGTGCTAGCAAAAGGCAACGCCAGAGCCTTTTGAGCGAGTCCTTCCAGGGGGTGGTTAGGGCTCTGCCTCCCAGCAGCCGTCGCGTGCGGCAGCTGAACGGCTTGCTGGCACGGGCCATGTGCTCCCAACTCCTGCCATACACGCTCGTGCAGGAGGGGAGCGACATGCGTGCGCTGCTTGCTTGTGCAGCCCCAGACTGGCAGCTCCCCAGCAGACACTTCTTCGCCCGCCAGGTCATGCCTGCACTGCACCGCTTTGTCATGGCCAATGTGGAGCGAGGGCTGGAGCACGCAGTTGGTGAAAGGGTCCACGTCACCATGGACTCCTGGAGCAGCCGCTTCGGGACAGGCCGCTACCTGTCCTTCACTGTCCACTGGGTCAGCTTGGTGGAAGGGGGTGAGGATGGGAGAGCAGCAGCGGGCACAGCAGCAGCAGCAACACAGTGGGTGGTGCCACCCCGCAGGGTCAGGGGAACTGCAGCAGGTTCCTCCGATCCTCTGCCATCCTCCGGCACACCTGGCCAAACCCCCCGCCTCAGCAGCAGCGTGAATCCACGCCACTGCCAAGCGCTGCTGCAGTTGGTCAGCCTTGGGAAGACCAAACTGACGGCAACCCATGTGTTGGCCAAACTCCAGGAGCAGGAGAGGATTTGGCTGACCCCCAGAGGCCTCAGAGTCGGAGAGGTGGTGGCCGACAATGGGGCCAATCTGGTTGCCGCGATCGACAGGGGAAACCTGACCCACATCCCCTGTCTTGCCCACGTGCTGAACCTGGTGGTGCAGAAGTTCTTGCGCACCTACCAGGGGATGGGCGAACTGCTGGAAACGGCAAGGAATGTTGTGCGTCACTTCCGGCGCTCGCCTGCAGCCTCTGCGAGCCTGGAAGATGTGCAAAAGGAGCTGGAGCTGCCACGCCATCGGCTGATCCTTGACGTTCCAACTCGCTGGAACTCCACCCTGGCGATGTTGGAGCGTCTGGTTGAACAGAAGCATGCTGTCAACCAGTACCTTGCCCTGGCCACTGTGTCCGCCGCTCAGAAAAGGGACAAGACCAGCAACATCCCGTCCATCATCCCCGATGACGACTGGGGGCACATGCAGCAGGTGTGCTTAGTGCTGGCTCCCTTTCTGCAGGCCACCAACATGGTGAGCAGGGACCATGCTATGGTGTGCGAGTGGGTGCCCCTGGTTTGTGGAACAGGGAGCGGCAGCCTTGGCCCAGCAGGAGCGGCATGCAGCTGCACAGTCCACCTCTGAGGGGGAGGAGGAGGAGGACTTGGTGGAGGTCCCTGACCTTGCTGCTGATGGGGGGGATCAGCACAGTGCAGCTGAGTTGGTGCGGGGTGGAGCGAGGATGAGGCAGCAGAGGAGGAGGATGAGGAGGACAGCACTGCCGTCGATGTGCCAGCAGACGTGGCCCGCCTCTTCTCAATGGCAGCGCACATGCTGACGTGCCTGCGCAAGGACCCCAGGGTGATCCAGATGAAGCAGAGGGAGGACATCTGGATCAGCATGATGTTGGACCCGCGCCTCAAGGGGAAGTTGAGCCAGTTCCTGCCTCCTGCAGGAGGAGACCCAGCGCAACAAATAAGGAGCTTGCAGCAGGCCCTTGTTGAGCGCTTGGAGGAAGTCTTCCCCCAGCCTTCCACCCCCACTGTCCAGCCAGCACAGAGGCAGCAGAAGGTGCCTGCATCCAGCAGCAAGCGCCCCACAGACCTGCTGTCTCTCAGCAACGAGCTCTACAGGACTGTAGAGGCTCCAGCAGTGACTAGAGAGGAGGTGCATGCAGCAGCATCCTCGTCCGGTCACAGCCAGCACCTGACCCGCATGGTGGCTGACTACATGGGGTCCTACAGCGGGCTTGACAGCGATGCCCCTGTTGATCCCATGGAGTATTGGGTCAAGCGCCTGGAGATCTGGAGCGAGCTGGCGCAGTACGCCCTGGAAGTGCTGTCCTGCCCCCCTTCCAGCGTGCTGTCCGAGCGCTGCTTCAGTGCAGCTGGTGGCGTGGTCACCGAGAAACGCTCACGTCTGTCTCACAAGTCTGTGGACAGACTGACGTTTCTCAAGATGAACCAGGCGTGGGTGGAAGGCGAGTTCCTGGCCCCTGTTGTCGGCGAGAGGGGGACATGAACTGGCTGCCGGAACCATTGTTAATATGCCTTACCACCCTTTACCACCTCCTGGCTCCTGCTCACTACTAAGCCAGCCTGGTTCAGTTTGACTATTATGTCGCCTGTAGTAGCCACACATTTTACACCTACAGTGGGCTGCTGTGTACTGCCCTTCTGCTATTACGTCCAACAATAGCTATATGTTAAATTTGCTGTAAAAAAAAAAAAAAAAAGTAAACCATTAAAAAAAAAAAAAGTTTTAATTTTTCTGAGGTGCCCGGGTTGAAAACTGTGTTGTCCCAGTTGTGTATTGGACACGATGTGGGCTGCACGACCGCTGTCTGGGACCTCCTGTTGTGTTTATTTACAGCCCTGGTATCACCGCTAGGGTACCAGGGCTATTAAGTCACGCTGCCTACCTACCTGCTGCCACACTCACACTACTCCTCCATTCCTCCTGCTGCTGCTGCTGTCTGTCTGTCTGTGTTTCCCACTGCCAGGGTACACAGATTTACCTTCTGCTGCCACTCTGCCACCAGCTATTACGTCCAACAATAGCTATTTGTTAAATTTGCTGTAAAAAAAAAAAAAAAAAGTAAACCATTAAAAAAAAAAAAAAAAAAAAAGTTTTAATTTTTCTGAGGTGCCCGGGTTGAAAACTGTGTTGTTCCAGTTGCGTATTGGACACGATGTGGGCTGCACGACCGCTGTCTGGGACCTCCTGTTGTGTTTATTTACAGCCCTGGTATCACCGCTAGGGTACCAGGGCTACTATGTCACGCTGCCTACCTACCTGCTGCCACACTCACACTACTCCTCCATTCCTCCTGCTGCTGCTGCTGTCTGTCTGCTGTGTTTCCCACTGCCAGGGTACACAGATTTACCTTCTGCTGCCACTCTGCCACAAGCTATTACGTCCAACAATAGCTATATGTGTAATTTGCTGTAAAAAAAAAAAAAAAAAAAAAAAACATTAAAAAATAAAAAAGGTTTAATTTTTCTGAGGTGTCTGGGTTGAAAACTGTGATGTCCCAGTTGTGTATTGGACACGATGTGGGCTTCACGACCGCTGTCTGGAACCTCATGCTGTGTATTTACGGCCTGGTACCACCGCTAGGTACCACAGCCTATTATGTCTCGCTGCCTGCCTCATTGACTGCCTGCTGCCACACAATCATCCTCCTCCTGCTGCTGCTCTTGCTGAATTTACCTGCTGCTGTCTGTGTGTTTCCACTGCCAGGGAGCACATACAATGGCGCTTCCACCATGCGCCACCAGCTATTACGCTCAAAAATAGCTGCATTTCTTTAAAAAAATATATATATACTTTTTAATATTATGTGATATTATTTTTAGAGGTGTCCGGGTTGAAAACTGTGATGTCCCAGTTGTGTATTGGACACGATGTGGGCTTCACGACCGCTGTCTGGAACCTCATGCTGTGTATTTACGGCCTGGTACCACCGCTAGGTACCACAGCCTATTATGTCTCGCTGCCTGCCTCATTGACTGCCTGCTGCCACACAATCATCCTCCTCCTGCTGCTGCTCTTGCTGAATTTACCTCCTGCTGTCTGTGTGTTTCCACTGCCAGGGAGCACATACAATGGCGCTTCCACCATGCGCCACCAGCTATTACGGTCAAAAATAGCTGCATTTCTTTAAAAAAAAATATAGAAGAGAAATAAGTGAAGAAGAAGAAGACGATATAGAAGAAGAAGAAGATATAGAAAAAGAAGAAGAAGATGAAGGAGAAGAAGAAGAAGATGAAGAAGAAGATGAAGAAGAAGAAGATACAGAAGAAGAAGAAGAAGATATAGAAGAAGAAGTAGAAGATGTAGAAGAAGAAGAAGAAGAAGAGGATATAGAAGAAGAAGAAGAAGAAGAAGAAGAAGAAGAAGAAGAAGAAGAAGAAGAAGAAGAAGAAGAAGAAGAAGAAGAAGAAGATATAGAAGAAGAAGAAGAAGAAGAAGAAGAAGAAGAAGAAGAAGAAGAAGAAGAAGAAGAAGAAGAAGAAGAAGAAGAAGAAGAAGAAGAAGAAGAAGAAGAAGAAGATATAGAAGAAGAAGAAGAAGAAGAAGAAGAAGAAGAAGATATAGAAGAAGAAGAAGAAGAAGATATAGAAGAAGAAGAGGAAGAAGAAGAAGATATAGAAGAAGAAGATATCGAAGAAGAAGAAGAAGATATAGAAGAAGAAGAAGAAGAAGAAGAAGAAGAAGAAGAAGAAGAAGATATAAAAGATACAAAAGAAGAAAAAGAAGTATATACACTACTGAACAGAATTTTGGACACAACTTCTCTTTCCACCTTTTTTTTTTTAAAGGAACATCCCCACATAATCACTTGCAGTTGTTACTTGGAAAAAAAGATGTTTCTTGCATCATTCACCCCCAAAACAAGTGTTGGAAGCTATTTAAGGCCAATTCGAATAGTCAGCTCGAATAAAGAGCTTGAATACCGACTCGAATAGTGAGCTCAAATTTCGAGGTCGAATCGAATAGTAAAAAATATTCGACTCGAATATTCGACCGACCTCAAATAATTTACTATTCGAATTCGACCTAACTCGAATAATAAAAAGGGGTATCCGAGCATCCCTAGCGGCGACTATGCTTTTTCCACAGCTATGGTCACACAGCCTAGCTGGCTGTGACCATAGCTGTGATTGGCCGAGCGGGTCACGTGTGCAGGTATATATATACACGAACCCGCGGCTGGCTCCGCCATTCGCAATGGGGTTTAGCTTGGGGTAGGTAGGAGACAGAGCTAGCGATTAGGTGCCAGCACTGCCAGCCAGGCCAGCCACAGTGCCCCAGCCTCACCACAGCCAGCAGCAGCCACAGAGCCCCAGGCTCACCCACTGCCAGCAGCAGCCACAGAGCCCCAGCCTCACCACTGCCAGCAGCAGCCACAGTGCCCCAGCCTCACCACAGCCCGCAGCAGCCACAGAGCCCCAGCCTCACCACTGCCAGCAGAAGCCACAGAGCCCCTGCCTCACCACTGTCAGCGGCCCAGCAGCAGCCACAGAGCCCCTGCATCACCCTGCCAGGCATTGGCAGCAGCCACAGAGCCCCTGCCTCACCACTGCCAGGCATTGGCAGCAGCCACAATGCCCCTGCCTCACCACTGCCTGCAGCCACTGCCAGCAGCCACAGTGCCAACCTTTTTTGTTGCCAGCCACAGTGCACTTGCCTCACCACTGCTAGCAGGCACTGGCAGCAACCACAGTGCCCATCTTTGTTGTTGTCAGCTACAGTGCACCTGCCTCACCACTGCCAGCAGGCACTGCCAGCAGCCACTGTGCCCATCTTTTTTGTTGGCAGCCACAGTGTACCTGCCTCACAACCACTGCCAGCAGGCACTGCCAGCAGCCACTGTACCCATCTTATTTGTTGCCAGCCATAGTGCACCTGCCTCACCACTGCCAGCAGGCACTGCCAGCAGCCACCGTGCCCATAATATTTTGTCCCAGGCCAACCACTGTCAGCGTGTTTGTGCCAGAACACTGAGGGCAGCCTTTTTCCTGCTGCCAGCTGCAGAAACTTGTGCACATCATAAAAAGTGCAGTTTATTGCATTTTACTCTTGCTTATTGTTGCCAAAAAAACAGTACTTTCAGTGCCAGCTGGGAACAGTTGTGCCCATAAAAAAACACTCCTTATTGCATTTTACGGTTGCTTATTGTTGAAAAAAAAGCAGTACTTACAGTGCCAGCTGGGAACAGTTGTGGCCATAAAAAAACACACTTTATTAAATTTTACTCTTGCTTAGTGTTGTATAAAAAAGCTGTACTTTCAGTGCCAGCTGGGAACAGTTGTGCCCATAAAAAAACACACTTTATTGCATTTTACTCTTGCTTATTGTTGCCAGCGTGCAGTTTTTCCCCATACATGTATGCCTTTTTTTGGGAGTTTTATTTGTTGTATTGGCACTCTGCAAACATGAGTCCCTGCTTTTATTCTGAGCCTAAGGTCTATGTGTAAATACCCCCCCCCCCCACTATTTCCAACCAATTTTGCTCGGGTCCCCATTGACTTCAATTAGGCTCGTCGTTCGGCCGCATATCCCGAACATCTGGACCATGTTCGTCCGAGCCGTACCGAGCCCAAATAACTGGGTGTTCGATCAACACTAATTATATGGAGTACACAAAAGTGAGAAATATGGGAAATTAAAGTTATAGAAACACTAGGGATTTTTTTACACATTGGTTATACACGAATCAACATCAACGGTGCTCAGCAAGATTTTGGATATCCGGGTTACCCAGATAATACAAACTTTTTCAGCGACCGGATTCGTATTCCGGATACCTGGGTCCAAATCCAGATAGCTATCTGCAGATAGTTGGCAGGCAATCCGGATATCCGCGGATATCCACAGGAATCCGTCTATTTAGATACTGTAACTAAGGAGATGACGTCCCTGACATCATAGAGCCAATCAGAGGGCTCCCAGGGGGTCCCAACAGAAGCCCTAGTAACCAATCACAGAAGGGAACCCTGGCCAGCCCCACCTGACCTCATTGAGCCAATCAGAAGGCTCCCAGCCTAAGCCCTGGCACCCAATCACAGAAAGGAACCCTGACCAGGCCCTCCTTTATAATAAGGAGGGCTGCCATGATGAGAAATCTCATCCTCGCTTGTGAATGCTCACTGAGAGACATGCTTCAGTGCTGTTGGCCTAGCAAGTGCTGTGTACAGTGATAAACCTAAAGCTGTTCAGTGATTAATCCCTTCACTATCACTACACTATTGTTATATTAGGTAGCTAGCTTGATTTCATTCAGTGAGTGACAGTCAGAGTGTGTGCTGCAGGCCTGCTGCAGCTGCTATGTGTTTGTGTGTGTGCTGTGCACAGACCAGGCCAGCTGCTGCCTGCTGGCCAGCTAGCCTTAGGTACAGTATAGGTTAGCTTAGGGAATAATAGGATTACTGTGTTATTGTGTAGTTAGTACTGTCAGTCAATACTAGTTAGTTGTTAGAGTGGTAGTACTACTGTGTTAGCTTACTACAGAACTGATGTGCTGCTGAGCACTGCCAGTGTGACAGTTAGTGTGTGCTAGTGTCTTCTCTGCTGTCTGACTGTCACTCAGCACGTGGCACCTGGCACTTGGCACGTGGCAGGTGGCACTTGGCACTTGGCAGGTGGCACTTGGCACGTGTCACATTTGTCACGTGGCACGTATCAGATGCCAAGTGCAAAGTGCCACATGCCTAGTGCCAAGTGCAAAGTGCCACATGCCAAGTGCCAGGTGCCAAGTGTCACGTGCCACTGCCAAGTGCCATGTGCAAAGTGCCAAGTGCAAAGTGTCATATGCCAAGTGCCACGTGCAAAGTGCCAAGTGCAAAGTGCCAAGTGCCACATGCCACTGCCAAGTACTACGTGCACAGTGCCAAGTGCCATGTGCCAAGTGCCACGTGCAACTGCCACGTGCCACGTGCAAAGTGCCAAGTGCCACGGTCCAAGTGCAAAGAGTGCCAAGTGCCACATCCGGCATGCTCCTGGCAGATGTTACACCTGCTGCATTTCCCTGCTCCTGCTGCCTTTGCTGCTCAAACCACCAGGGTGCCACAGGCCACTGCTGCTGTGCTGATACCATGTATATTTAACCCAAAACACAATTGCTGCGTAATTTTTTGGAGGTGTCTGGGCTGAAAACTGCCATGTCCCAGATGTGCGGTTGGACTTTGGACACAATGTGGGCTGCACGACCGCTGTCTGGAACCTAGTCCTGATGTTATTTCAGCCCGCTGGGATTTTTCACCTTATGCGTCAGAGCAATTTTCACCTCCCATTCATTCGCTAATAACTTTATCACTACTTATCACAATTTATTGATCTATATCTTGTTTTTTTCCACCACTAATTAGGCTTTCTTTGGGTGGTACATTTTTCTGAGAATTATTTTATTATAAATGCATTTTAACAGGATTATTAAAACCTATGTATTTTATTTGCCCATTTGTCTCGGTTATGGCACCATTTAAGATTTGTCCCTATCACAATGTATGGTGCCAATATTTTATTTGTAAATAAAGGTGCATTTTTTCCGTTTTGCATCCATCACTATTAAACGCTTATAATTTAAAAAATGTTCGTAGTATACCCCCTTCAAATGCATATTTAAAAAGTTCAGACCCTTAGGTAACTATTTATGTCTTTTTTTTTTTAATTGTAATTTTTTTTCCCATTAAACATTTTATTTGGGTAATATTTTGGTGCAGGAAATAAACAGTTAATTTTTAATGTTATTATATGTGTAAATTGTAATGTAAAAAATATGTAGATGTAGTTTTACTATTTGGCCACAAGATGGCCACCTTTTTTTTTTCTCCTTGTGCTTCTCGCTAAGCAGAAGCACAAGGGGGACGTGGAAATTTTTACGTGCAGAAAGACTGAAGCCTCTAGTAAAAGCGCTTTGGTTTTCTGCTGGTAAAACAGATCGGTGATCGGGAACCATGTTCCCATTCACTGATCCCAGGGCTACCATGGGACAGCACGGGGGCGCCTGCGATCGCGCGCGGGAGCGCGCCGGAGTACGGCACCGCAGCAGAGCAGCCGCCCGGATGTGAGCTTCACGTTCGGGCAGCAGAAATGGTTAATTGACAGCCATTTTTTTAGGGGGGGGGGGGGATTTTAAGTCCCCACATCATCAATTAGTGTTTCCCTTTAAAAAAAATGATGCTACATGCCTCATTTACCCTAAAAAAGTTTTTCAAGCAATTTAAAGGCCACTTCCATTTTTTCTATCCAGATATCCGAATCCGCCCAGATACCCCGGATACTGAGGTCAGATATCCGATTCGGATTCGGATCAGAAAAGTTTGAACTCGGATATCTAACCCGGATTGGATATCTGGGTATCCGGATCCGAATCCAATCTGGATTTTGAAAAGGGGTATCAGAGCAGCACTGATCAACATAGATTGCAGCTAGTTTACTATCATCATAAGAATAAAGTATCAATGTATTCTGTACGTAGTGAAGGTTATATTATTATATTATAGAATTTCACTAAGGCTATTTTTACACTTTATCCGCTGCGTTGGGCATGCGTTTGCGTTAGTGTGCGCTGGTACGCGTTAGTGCATGCTTTTTCCCAAAATGCAAAAGAAAACCTATCCTCAAAAGCTGGCATCCACAAAAAAGAGTACTGAACTCTTTTTTTGTGGATGCAAGCAAGTGGGGATTGCAACTAATACGTTTTCTATTACATTTTGGGAAAAACGCATACCAACGCGCAGTAACGCAAACGCATGCCGAACACAGCGGATCAAGTGTAAAAGGAGCCTTAGGGTATGATTGCATGGTACACATCCTATTAGGATGTATTGCTGCATGCGCTGGTCATTAGAGTTGGGCAGAACAGTTCGCCTGCGAACGGTTCCATGCGAACTTCCGTGGTTCGCGTTCGCGTCCCGCAGGTGAACTTTTGCGGAAGTTCGGTTCGCCCCATAATGCACCATGAGGGTCAACTTTGACCCTCTACATCACAGTCAGCAGACCCAGTGTAGCCAATTAGGCTACACTAGCCCCTGGAGCCACTCCCCCCTACTAAAAGGCAGGCAGCGGCGACCATTACGGTCACTCGTGTGCCTGCATTAGTGAGAGTAGGGCGAGCTGCTGCACACTCTCTCTCATAGGGAAAGATTAGTTAGGCTTAGCTTGTCCCTGGCTGCATACCTGTTCTGTGAACCCACCACTGCATACCTGTTCTGTGAACCCACCACTGCATACCTGTTCTGTGAACCCACCACTGCATTCCTGTTCTGTGAACCCACCACTGCATACCTGTTCTGTGAACCCACCACTGCATACCTGTTCTGTGAACCCACCACTGCATACCTGTTCTGTGAACCCACCACTGCATACCTGTTCTGTGAACCCACCACTGCATACCTGTACTGTGAACCCACTACTGCATACCTGTTCTGTGAACCCACCACTGCATACCTGTTCTGTGAACCCACCACTGCATACCTGTTCTGTGAAACCACCACTGCATACCTGTTCTGTGAACCCACCACTGCATACCTGTTCTGTGAACCCACCACTGCATACCTGTACTGTGAACCCACCACTGCATACCTGTTCAGTGAACCTGCCACTGCATACCTGTACGGTTCAGTGAACCCGCCACTGCATACCTGTTCTGTTCAGTGAACCCGCCACTGTATACGTGTTCTGTTCAGTGAACCCGCCACTGCATACCTGTTCTGTTCAGTGAACCCGCCACTGTATACCTGTTCTGTTCAGTGAACCCGCCACTGCATACCTGTTCTGTTCAGTGAACCCGCCACTGTATACCTGTTCTGTTCAGTGAACAGTTTGGTGTGTCAGTGTGAAGCAGTACCTTAATTACACTACCTGATTGATGTATACACATGCAAGATGTTTTAAAGCACTTTAGGCCTGTCATTTAGCATTCAATATGATTTCTGCCCTTAAAACGCTGCTTTGCATCAAATCCAGATTTTTCCCGGGGACTTTTGGCGTGTATCCCACTCCGCCATGCCCCCCTCCAGGTGTTAGACCCCTTGAAACATCTTTTCCATCACTTTTGTGGCCAGCATATTTTTTTTTTTCAAAGTTCGCATCCCCATTGAAGTCTATTGCGGTTCGCGAACTTTAACGCGAACCGAACCTTCCGCGAAAGTTTGCGAACCCGGTTCGCGAATCTAAAATCGAAGGTTCGGCCCAACTCTACTGGTCATTCAATTTTATGGGCATGTTCACATTTCTGCATTGTAAGGGATCAAGTTATCATGCGGATAACATGTGCAGCTTGTGCTGGAACCTGAGTGTGGAGGTCCCCTTTAATAAGGTCAGGTGATCCCCAGATGTCCACCCACCCTGTATATAATAGTGCAGGCTAGGGTTGCACCACATTTTCTGGTTAAAGGATACCCGAGCTGACATGTGACATGATGAGATAGACATGGGTATGTACAGTGCCTAGCACACAAATAACTAGGCTGTGTTCTTTTTTTTATTTCTCTGTCTAAAAGTGTTAAATATCAGGTATGTAAGTGGCTGACTCAGTCCTGACTCAGACAGGAAGTGACTACAGTGAGACTCTCACTGATAAGAAATTCCCCTTATTATCTCTTTCTTGCTCTCAGAAGCTATTTTCTGCTAGAAAAGTGTTTTATAGTTGGAATTTCTTATCAGTGAGGGCCACATTGTAGTCACTTCCTGTCTGAGTCAGGACTGAGTCAACCACTTGCATACCTGATATTTAACTCTTTCAGGCAGAGAAAGAAAAAAAGGAGCACAGCCTAGTTATGTGTGCTAGGCACTGTACATACACATGTCTATCTCATCATGTCACATGTCACTTTGGGTATCCTGTAAGTAGAGATGAGCGTAATGACCTAATTACGATTTCGCGAAATTTCGCGTAATTAGTGTAATTACGATTATGGCCGTAAGTACATAATCGTAATGAAGAAGGATTTCGCGAAATTTCGCGTAAGCGTAATTTTCGCGTAATTTTCGCATTACAATGGTTATTTGTTCATGCCGTAATTTCGCATTAAACGCTACCGTAATTTCGCGTTAAACCGTAACGCTCCGTATAATATAAAAAAGCCGCCGACTTTAAGGGTTAATAGCAAAGCCCCCTTAAATGCTAAGAGCCTCAAATTTGGAGAATATATTAAGGAGATCAGGAGGAATAAGAGGAAACAATTTTTTTTCAAAAAGACCTTATAGTTTTTGAGAAAATCGATGTTAAAGTTTCAAAGTAAAAATGTATACATTTAAAAACCCGCCGACTTTAACGGTTAATAGCAAAGCCTGCTTAAAGTTTAGGAACACCAAATTCCTAGGGTATATTAAGGGGATCAGTGGGAATAAAAGGAAAAAAATTTTTTTCAAAAAGACCTTATAGTTTTTGAGAAAATCGATTTTTAAGTTTCAAGGGCAAAAATGTCTTTTAAATGCGGAAAATGTCAGTTTTTTTTGCACAGGTAACAATAGTGTATTATTTTCATAGATTCCCCCAAGTGGGAAGAGTTTTACTTACTTCGTTCTGAGTGTGGGAAATATAAAAAAAAAACGACGTGGGGTCCCCCTCCCAGACCTCTTTAACCCCTTGTCCCCCATGCAGGCTGGGATAGCCAGAATGCGGAGCACCGGCCGCGTGGGGCTCCGCACCCTGACTATACCAGCCCGCATGGTCCATGGATTGGGGGGTCTCGGAAGGGGAGGGGCAGCCAAGCTTTCCCCTCCCCCTCCGAGCCCTTGTCCAATCCAAGGACAAGGGGCTCTTCTCCACCTCCGATGGGCGGTGGAGGTGGAGGCCGCGATTTCCTGGGTGGGGGATTCATGGTGGAATCTGGGAGTCCCCTTTAAAAAGGGGTCCCCCAGATGCCCACCCCCCCTCCCAGGAGAAATGAGTATAGAGGTACTTGTACCCCTTACCCATTTCCTTTAAGAGTTAAAAGTAAATAAACACACAAACACATAGAAAAAGTATTTTAATTGAACAAAAAACATAACCACGAAAAAAAGTCCTTTAATATTCTTAATTAACCATTAATACTTACCTGTCCCTTTAAATAAATGATCCCACGCAATATCCTCGGAAATGTTCTATCAGTTACAATGTAACAAAGTTATTACAATGTAACAACTTTGTTACATTGTAACTACGCCGCACCCGACGCCACTCGCCGCTCAGCCGCCGCATACGCGTCCGTGCAGCACGCTAAGTTCCCCCAGCTCCCGCTGTCCACCCCGCCCACATCTGTCACCCACATGTCACCCACATGTGGGTGACATGTGGGAGAGGCGGGGAGGGCAGCAGAGCCAGCGGGGACTTAGCGTCCTGCACGGACCCGACAGAGCTCTGAGCTATATAGCTCAGAGCTCTGAGAAGCATCTTTGTATTTGGGCTCCAAGGAGCCCCATTGGTCCTTAGCAGACCAATGGGGTTCCTTCAAATCAGAAGGAACCCCATTGGTCTGCTAAGGACCAATGGGGCTCCTTGGAGCCCAAATACAAAGATGCTTTCGAGAGCTCTGAGCTATAGCTCAGAGCTCTGTCGGGTCCTGCAGCACAGACGCGGCGGCGGCGGTGAGTGACGTCGGGTGCGGCGTAGTTACAATGTAACAAAGTTGTTACATTGTAATAACTTTGTTACATTGTAACTGATAGAACATTTCCGAGGATATTGCGTGGGATCATTTATTTAAAGGGACAGGTAAGTATTAATGGTTAATTAAGAATATTAAAGGACTTTTTTCGTGATTATGTTTTTTGTTCAATTAAAATACTTTTTCTATGTGTTTGTGTGTTTATTTACTTTTAACTCTTAAAGGAAATGGGTAAGGGGTACAAGTACCTCTATACTCATTTCTCCTGGGAGGGGGGGTGGGCATCTGGGGGACCCCTTTTTAAAGGGGACTCCCAGATTCCACCATGAACCCCCCACCCAGGAAATCGCGGCCTCCACCTCCACCGCCCATCGGAGGTGGAGAAGAGCCCCTTGTCCTTGGATTGGACAAGGGCTCGGAGGGGGAGGGGAAAGCTTGGCTGCCCCTCCCCTTCCGAGACCCCCCAATCCATGGACCATGCGGGCTGGTATAGTCAGGGTGCGGAGCCCCACGCGGCCGGTGCTCCGCATTCTGGCTATCCCAGCCTGCATGGGCGACAAGGGGTTAAAGAGGTCTGGGAGGGGGGACCCCACGTCGTTTTTTTTTATATTTCCCACACTCAGAACGAAGTAAGTAAAACTCTTCCCACTTGGGGGAATCTATGAAAATAATACACTATTGTTACCTGTGCAAAAAAACTGACATTTTCCGCATTTAAAAGACATTTTTGCCCTTGAAACTTAAAAATCGATTTTCTCAAAAACTATAAGGTCTTTTTGAAAAAAAATGTTTTCCTCTTATTCCCACTGATCCCCTTAATATACCCTAGGAATTTGGTGTTCCTAAACTTTAAGCAGGCTTTGCTATTAACCGTTAAATTCGGCGGGTTTTTAAATGTATACATTTTTACTTTGAAACTTTAACATCGATTTTCTCAAAAACTATAAGGTCTTTTTGAAAAAAATTTTTTTCCTCTTATTCCTCCTGATCTCCTTAATATATTCTCCAAATTTGAGGCTCTTAGCATTTAAGGGGGCTTTGCTATTAACCCTTAAAGTCGGCGGCTTTTTTATATTATACGGAGCGTTACGGTTTAACGCGAAATTACGGTAGCATTTAATGCGAAATTACGGCATGAACGAAACGCGAAATTTCGCGTTGAAAATTACGCTTACGGTATTTTCAATTACGATTTTAATGGCAATTTCGCTACGCTAATTTCGCATCGTAATCGCAAATTTCGCATGCGTAATTATAGTAATGCGAAATTACGAAAATTTCAGCTCAACTCTACCTGTAAGCTCGATGGATGCCTTTTCTTTACCCAAATCAACTGTGTAACTATTTAAGTAGCTATGATTACTCGTGTTTACTCGCCTTTTTTATTATTATAGTGCCCTG